>NC_061811.1:17310703-17932162 GCF_021462225.1 Girardinichthys multiradiatus | reverse complement strand
ACCACGTTAAGATTATTCTCCAGTCAAAGATGGGAAATAAATGCTCACCCTGAAATAAAGTAATATGAAATAACGTAAAGTAGTGCATGCATCCATTTAGTTCCACATGTTTTTAAAACATTTTTAACAATGGGAATATGGAGTGAATTTGAATTAAGCTCCTATTACCTTAACACCTCAATAAAATTCAGTACAACTGTCTCCAGAAGTCACTTACTGAATAAGAGTCCCTCTGTGTGTAATTTAAGCAGACCTCAGAGGTTAGAAAACATTAGTGAACAAACAGCATCATAAAGACCAAGGAACACAGCCGATAATGTAGGGCAGCAAGTTAAAGCAAGGTTAGGTTATAAAAGACTACAAGTTATGGAGATCCCAAGGAACACTGATCCATCCATCATCTGAAGACAGAAAGTATATGGCACACCACTGAAACAAGAATTATTTGCTGTAAACTCCACAAATCAGGCCTTTATGGAAGAGTGACATAGAGAGAGTCATAGTTAAAAGAATGCCACAAGAAATCAAGTTTACAGTTTGCCACAAGTCATACGGGGCACTCAGTAAAGATGCTCTGGTCAGTTGAGACCAAAAATGAACTTTTTGGATGACATGAAAAATGCCCAATGTGAGAAATGGTGGCAGCATCGTGTTGTGGGGATGTCTTTCAGCAGTAGAGACCAGGAAGCTGGTCAGAGCTGAAGGGCAGATTGATAGAGCTGGGCAAGAAAACTGTTAAAAATGTCTGTAGATGTACAAAGTAGTTTGAGACAAAGACCTAAAGACTCTGGAAACATTCAAGATTGTTCATATTTTAGCAAATCAGGGACAGGGTCTAGGAGCGACTAAAAGGACTTGCAGACAACTAAAAATGTTCCTTTTTCCATCTATGGAGGGTGACTGAAACCCCTTACTGACTTCAGGAATACTGAAACTGAAATTCTTGAGAGTTTTGTATTTTTATATTCAGAATGTTGGGACTTTTAGGTACATTGTTGAGAAAGATTTGGTTAAATCAATCAAAAACAAATATTCCAGGCTTAAAATTGTTTTTAGCACCAATTTGAAGGCGGCAAATGTTGCTATATAGCAGAAGTTCTAGTGACTGGTTTCTAGCTGCTTATTGGCTACATTAACATTTACATTATTTCATCAACACTTGTATCCTGAATTATAAAAAATCAACTACACAGAGGAACAAATAGGTGATAAATTTCCACATTACTGTGTTTTTTACACCCCCATCTTTTTTCATTTAAATCTACATCAGGAACTACACGTTTAATAAGAGGTGCGCCAATCATGCTATGATACTGATTTCTGGTTTTCAAAAATTTGCCCCAAGGACTATAAAACATAAAGGGGAATTAAATGTGATGGAGGGTTTTTGAAAGAGGTAGAAGCTTTGAATATATCAGAAATTGAAGGAATTAAAAGATTATCCACATTTATGCATCACAGCTTATGTACCTAACCTTTTTAGACTTTTTTTGAAATAAAAGAAGTGATTTATAGTACATGCTGTTGGTTGATGTGTTTATAGAGTAAACATGGTGGTTGTTCCTCATTTCGATGCATTCAGTATATTACAGTATTTGACCTGACGATCACCAATCAGGGCCTATCATGAAAAAAACTGATTCTGATCTCTGGTTGATTGATTGGTGCATCCCTGCAATTAACTGAAGCCGTTTCCGTTTGATGATACCTGCGATCCCACGAGTTCATGCCCAGATCATTGAGAAGCAGTCTGCAGAAGTAGAAAGGAGCTTTTGGTTCTTGGTGGGAGGGTACTCTCTGGCAGGCAGCCCGAAAGCTTACATCAGCATCCCACTTCCTAACCTGCTCCTCCTCCTGCTGAGTCTGACAGAGAATGGCCTCCAGTATAGCATTCTCCTGTTCCAAGTTCATGCCATGAGGCGACGGCGCTGGCTGATTGAGCCTGAGCCGTGGTTGAGGGAGGCATTCTGGGCTGCTGTGACTAAGCTCTTCCAAAAGCTTGTCCAGGACATCGACCTCATCCTCTTCACAGAAGTTAGAAAGGGAGTCCGAGACTGAGCAGTGAGTTTTGTATTGTCCTTTTAGCAAGGTTGGCTGGTGTCCGCTGTGTGTATTGCAGGTTTTTGAAGGAGGTGGGTCAACTGGATGGAATACTCCAGCTTCAACAGAATCCTCCTGTGTGGTGCAGTATAGGATTGTTCCATCCCAAGAGTATTTTCCCGAGATGTCCCGGACGATGACGCGAACTTGGGATGAGGGGTGTGGGGGCTGACCTGCAGTAGGCGTCTCTGCTGGGATCTGAAGGTAGGAAACCAACGTGCTGTCGTTGAAGACAAACAGCTGCAGGTTGGGGCTTTTAAAGACCTCACACGACAGCTCTGAGGACTCTACATACGGGTTATCATGGTTTTCGCTCACAAGGCTGTGAAGGAGAGCAGGCCCGCCGCTCAAGGGATGGTGGCCAAGATGGTTCACCAAATGAGTCATGACCATCCGCGCCGACAGAGGGATGAGCTCTATGTTTCGACGACGCTTTTCTGAAAGGAGCAAAAAGAAAAGGGATAAGGATTAAAATGCTGAGATAATAACTGAGGGAAAACACATTGATTGAACTTTGGGTGCTTTGGAACATATTATTTTCAACAGTGAATATGAAAAGCTCGACATTTGTGTGCAGACATGCCATCATCTCTATTAGCTCCTTTTAGAGAAAACCAAATCTCCTTTATGATCACTAAAAGGTGGTGTTTTATTTATTTCTCACAATAGCTTTTCCAGCACACCTCTAAGTAGGTAGAATCTAATCATAAGAGACAAGTCTGAAAAGCCCATTGAGTCTTCCTACAATAGATAAGCAGTGAGACCAGCCAGGTGCTAATGAGAACAAGCATCTTTACAGGTTGCTGAATAGAACTCTACTCTGTGGATTGCATTTATGTAAATACACAGGGTTTTTGCTCCCCATGTGAAAGGCACGCAGTGCTTTATTCTGTAGTGATGTGGGAAAAACAAGAAGATGCACTTTTGCATTGTGACAGTGATATCAATACCATCATCCCTCATCAAAGTGGAGAAAGCTCTTTAGAGAGCAGGCCAAGCTGCATTAGAGATGCACTAGTCCTTTGATGTGACTTGATCGATATGAGGTGAGGGCATGAATATAACTAGGCCGGCACTCTTTGGTTTGCCCTTTTGATAGTGTTTTGTTATTTCTACCAAGACTCCGTGTTGCAGTGCACCAAAAAGCAGAGGTGTGGTGAAATTTTACAGACAAAAGCTTCTTATATCTGAAATATTTTCGCATTGTTTCAGTGGACGACGACACTCTGTATCTGGGCTTTGATGACTTTTAGAAGTTGAGGACATGAGGTAGGGAGATGACTACGTTGCCTAATGGAATCACAAGGTCATAAAAAAAAAGGAAAAAAAAAATCAAGATTTTTATCTAAACCCCATAATGGGTCTTTCTTTACGGCTGAGCACTAATGCAAAAATTCCATTCCCTCTGATGGCTGATTTTCTTTTCATACTTTTAATAAGATATTGACATCTAATGGAGAGGCTCCAAATGGATGGGCTACTTAGAGTTTGCTTTTACCTGTAACCATTTTTTGGTCTTTTTTTTTTTAACCAGGGAAATGCATGGAGTACAGAGGACAGGCATCGTCCTCATTCGCTGCAGACAGCAACGACTTAATGCCGGTTTTCACCCTCTCATGAACGTACACCAACATTTACTGTTTGCATTACAGTGCAAACGTGACCTGAGTTTTCTCCAACTGCATGAGCTGTTCCATCCCCTGTTTCTGTGCACTGCCAGTCAGCAGGCTAAAAGAAGGCTTCAACACAAATCTGTGGCTTACGAGACTGACAAACTGTTGAGAAACATTTCCGGCTGACAAAAACATAGGCAATCATGGTGTGACCTTTTTAAGACTATTATAACTTAAATTTAGAACATATATGAATTCATGAAAAATACTGTACAAATAACTTACTTCAGAACTTAAGCAGTTGTAGCATCAATTCACTTTTTTGACTTAGATGGTTGAAAATACCATTACATTACATTAGATGGAATATTTAATATTTTATTTAACCTTGATTAACCCCGTCCTTTTCCTCTGATAAGAATATTTCTGTACACTCTTAGTCCTTCACTTCTGCTTCCAGACTGTTCTTATCATCTGTCTCTAGAACTCTCTGTCTAAAAAAGTAAGCAGGGTTTTGAAAAATAGTACAATTTATTTTCCCTAATAAATATCTAATGTAGACATGGCAAAAACCCTGTTTTCAGGAGATTACCTTAAGTTCAATGCCTATTGCAAGCTTCATAACTTACTTGGTTTCAGCAAACTATTAAAACTCTGGTTAAAAATCTACTTTCCCCTGACTAATAAGTTGGCAGTGAATATCTCCCAGGTATTACATTGATTTTACATGCCTAAACATACAGCGTCCCAGTTACAGAAAAATAATTTCTTTAAAGTTTGTTGGGAAGGTTGAATGGAGATCAAATCCTGTCCACAGAGGACCATGCCAGTGCCATGGAGCTTGTAGTTTTGTTACAGCGTAACACAACCAGAACTACAAATCATGCAGCAAACAAATGCCACCATTCCTCAAACACAATATACAAAACAAATATATAACAATAGTTAAACAAATGAAAAAAAATGAAGCTTTAATTAAATATATTTCAAGACCTAATGGTTTATACTCTTGAACACTTCTTTAATGCCTAAAATTTAGGATTATAAATTTAAGATTTTTCATAGTCTTGCAAAAACCCCGGTTAAGAAGACCGCTGGCTACGTACTGTATAGTCTGTATTATTGAATGTTAAAGCCTACTTTTATCATTATTGTCATCTTCTATTCCTTGATAAAATATTATAATTGCTTTTTTGATATTTTAGATTATTTCAGCAGCAGTATTAATAATTGGGTCTCTGTTTTAAATAAACACTATTAAATCATGTTATGCATTTCTGATTTGGAACTTTTGTGTTAATACTGTGAAACCGTAGTTACCAGGGGAATATAAAACTGGCCCATGCACAGCTTTCCCAATTGTACTTGTGCATCCTTACCCTCAGCTACTGTCAACAGGTTGCCAAAGTCTGCTGGGGTCATTTGAGAAGGTGGTGGCTCAAAGCTCTTAACCTGACCCAACATCAGGTCGTAGTCGCTGGACAAGTCCGACAGACTGAGAAGGTAGTGGCTCTGCTGGGTGTGCAGGTTGGAGCCGGACACGCAGCAGTGCAGCACCTGATTAACGGAAGAGAAAGGAAGAAAAAAAAACAGAGAGAGATGTTGATTATATCCAGATGAAGTGTGCTTGTTTGGTTTTCTGTGATGTGAGAGCAAGCTGCACTTTGATGACTTAAATTCAACACTAATGCGTAAAGATAGGATCTCGTCCTGCCTGGCACAACACTGTACAGATATGCTCCTGCAGACCTGTTTTAGATGTACAAGATCTGTCTAAAACAGGGCAAGGCTGAGTGGGGGGCAGGGGGTGTGTGAAGAAAAGAGGGTCTTTATTGCCACTAATCCATTTCTCCTCTGATGTGTGAGTGTATCGATCTACATAACAGATGGCAGAGCATCCGTTGGCAGCACTAGATAAGGCGCACTGGGGCAGTTGATTACAGCCATTGGACAGGTTTACACTGTTTGATTTAATTAAGGCATTATCCCTGTGCTCTGCTCTCACCACAAACATACACGCACAAACACCTGTATAGAGGAAAACCTGCTGACAGATAAAAATTTATTAGACGGAGCAAAATGTATGCTAAATACATGTAGATGAGGGCGCCTCTTATTCAGACTGGAACAACTTGAGTAAAGCCATGCAAAAAAAAAAGCTAATCCCATTCAGTGCACTTGGCTGAGAGACGCTTGGAGAGGGAGCCTGGCTCTGCCATGTGAAACAGTATTGTGTAGGGCAATGTAGACAGTATGTGGATGCTTCCACCAAGCTGAGTGCATGGGGGAGGGATTGGCGGCTTGATGCTGAAAAGACCTGAACCAAACAGCTGCTACACCAAAGCCCCAAAGAGCTTCCTCAGTCGAGAGGTAAAAAAAAAAAAAGAAGGGAGGAAAGGGGGGGAGACACTCACGGCTGTGCCTGACATGTAAGTGAGTGCACCTCGCATAGCAACAGTTCCTGGAAGGTAACACAGAATAAACAAGCATAGCTCAGTTAGAGGGGCGCATATTGCCTGTACATGCGAGTACACTATGTACACACACACAAATCAAATAACAAGGAGGCAGATGTATGTAAACAAAACTGCAGATATGATATTCTTGCCGTCTCTCCTTATGTGTGCACACACATAGCATGGTGCAGCCGGCTGCTGGGGAAGGGAGAGAGAGCAGATGGAGAGGCTTGAGCCTAACTCCAATGAACCGCTGAGGTCTAGTGCAATGTTGCATTTTACAGCCATGAGCATCCGGCTAGTGACCAACATAAACTTTTTTTTGCCCCTTTTTCGTCGTAGGTCAGAAAGCACCAGCGTCTTTTGTTAAACTGTGTTTTGAAAATGTATAAACTGGTAATCACAGGAGCATGAAACACCCTCTTACTGACACAAGCCAATAATCGAATAAAAGGAGTTGTTTCCTATTAGCGAGGCTATTCTCTGCTTGGTAAACAGAATAATTAGAAGCCAACAAGCCCATAAAAATGTAGAGAGATTTTAGTCCTGATATTGCATTAATACTGTCACACCTCGGATGGAAACCCAGAGGGGCCGTGCCTTTTGTGTGCCGATGGTCAACCAATCATGCCTAATTGTATTTGCTTTCATAGCAGCTGCAGTCTCTCTCATATTAAGACATATTCCATTCAAATCTCCAGGACAAGCATTTAGAGCCTGAGCTTATCAATTGCACAAAAGGTCCTGTTTGAATAATTGGACCATTTCTTATCAGGGGTGACATCCTTACAAAGATCTGCCGTTGACCGCATCTGCCCAGACAGGAGGGAATGAATAATACCTCATTCATTCATGCCTGAAGCCAGGCCCTTATCCTCAGGGTCATAACATAAATTTAAAAAAAAGTAAGATAAAAACACATATGCAGATTAAATGCTAAATATTTAGCATGTCTTAAGCAATCAACTCAAGATTAGAGAGGACTTGTAAAGGTTTTCTGCATATGATAAATGCCAATCATTTGTGTCAGCTACGGTGGACGCCTCTATGCGGTTAGTCCACCATAATGTTAAATGAGGCGTAGTCATAAGGTCACGATGGAGGTGAGTCTAATTAAAGCCGCAAATCCATGTGATACTGCGGGGGTGGAGGGACTGTAGTAGGCTGCTGCGTCCGTGGGCTAAGGTAATGAATCTTCCAGAAAACCCTAAAAAGAAAAAAGTGTCAACATTCATGTTTTAATGCTTACTCTGTAGATGTAGTCCAGGAGCGGCGCCTTGCTGGGTGAGTGGGGCTCCGAAGAAGACTTGGTGATGGGTTCTAACAGCAGACTCAGGGGAACAGCCATACACCAGTCCAGTAGGCAGAGCAGCAGTGAAACCATTAGCTTAATGTTAAACAGACATATTTTTTTTGTTAGATCTACATGTGCATCTCAGTATTTTACGTGTAAGGCTTGAACCTGGTGTTTATCTTTGTTCATAAAAATTCACCCCAAAAATAGCAGTATTAATGCTTTGTTTGACATTTAAGACCCTGTTTAAGAACCATGGGTCCAGTTTAACCTAAAGTTAAAGCTGTCTGAAAACCAAATGGACAGTAAAATGGGCCTTTTTTGATTTTTGAATGAGTACATTCACTCAGTGAAGCTAAATCAAAATACTGATGGAAAAAATGTAAAAGTCAATGTGTGATCTGGTAAGTCAAAGATAAAGCATGTCAAATTAATTCAACTCAATGTGAAATCCATTTATTAGGCATTATGAGGCTATTGCCCTTTAGCAAATGGGCAAATTGTTTCTTCCCTTGAAAATAAAAAAAAGTTAATGCCATGCTTCTCCAGATTGGTTCAGACTCAGTAGGAGGAATGTGGTCTAACTGAAAGTAAGCTAATTTAGTGTACAGTTTATGACCTTAATATATGGTCAGGGTTCCTTTTGCATGAATTAATGCATTTGCTTTACAATTCTCAAAAAGCTGTGCGTAGCCATAACCTTTTTCTATCACAGTTTTTCCTTCCACTGAATTTTCCTTTACTATGATTGGATATAGCACTCTAAACAGCCACCTTTGTCATCAATGACCTTTTATAGGTAGCCTGTGTAGGCCATAATGTACCATTTCTGTGTTGATAATCCTGTCTTTTCCATTTTTGTTATTATTCAAATTTAAGCGTTGCACTTTTTTAAAGCCAATTAGTGAAATAATAATTACAGCCTTTTTCAAAATATCTTAATTTGCAAAGATGAACCTGTACTAGCATCAATTCTACTGAATTACTACAAAGAAAAAAACATGACTGGAGGGCTTCAGAGAGATGAAGCTACAGAAAAAAGGATGACAAATCACTTCAGTAGAAACATTCCTCTGCAAATGCCCCATTCCAACATGATAGATCAAGGGCCTTTAGATCTATAGATGTACCTTTTTGTCTGCTTCCACTGTCGAGTGCTCTGCGCTAGGCAACAAAAAGGCTATTGTAGCCACAAAAATCTGTATTGAGACAAAACAAGGTGAAAAATAATTAGATGACACATCTATTGTTATGCTCTCCTATTCATAAGCAGATTCATAGCTGCGTACAAAAATGAATGTGAAATTGTTGAATTTGGAGTATTTACATGCAAAAGTAAAAATGATCAATCCACTTCTTTCATTTATAACAGAAATTTCTAATCCCCATATGCTTATGTGTGATACCTCAATTATTTTCTTAGGGAGAGTGGGGTCCAGCCTCTGGAGATGTTCCCAGTGAGAGATCAGCAGCTGAAACACGTCACAGGCGACTTGGGCCACTACTTTGTTTCCAAACTGAAGAAAGTATGGGCAATAATAGGAACTTAGAGAAGAACTTTAATCTGTCTTTGAAATGTAACAACTGTATATATCATTAACCAAGAATCTTCAATCAAAGTACTTTGCAGTTGAAAATTGGCTGAAATTCTAAAGAGAATGGGAAAAAAGCCTTAAATATATTAAAAACGATAAAATATTAAAGAATAATAATATTAAATATCTTTAAAAAACAAATCTAAGGATTAAAGCTAATCCCTTGGATCAAAAACCGGATTCATAAACCATGAAAAGTGAACATGACACGTCTAGACACGTAAAAATTTTTTCAATTGTAGATATTTAGAAGAAACCAATAAATTGCACTTAACCAAAAGGATGGTGTTACTTTCTGGTTCTGGACAAATTTCATTTGGCAAGACCCAGGGCAGAAATAGCATTAGATGGTTAAAATTCAACTCACTTAAAGATGTAGATTCACATAACAACATGTGGGTTTTAAATCAGGTCTTACTATACAAAGGTTAATAAAACTTTAATATTTTTTACCAAAAACAATTGGGCTCAGAATTTCTTGTGTATGCAGGCTCCAATATATACAAAAATTCTCCTATATGGTTTAAAAAGTGGTACCTAAGGCCTTTTTATGTTTTGGTAGTAATCATGATTAAGTGAAGCTTGTAATTTCCAGTTGCCATCAGAAAAAGGATTTGTTTGACAGCACTCATTTCATTCACCAGTAGTCCGAACTCAGTCCACAGAACTCGGTGAGGATCTAGGAAAGAGAGCCAGTTTGTGTAAGTCTACAGAGTTGTAGAGTTACACAAGCTAGGGAAGTATTCTGTAGCTGTTTCAAAACAACTGCAAGATCATGAGTTCAAAGAAATGTTGAAGTTATTCAAATGTGTCATAATTTTGCCAAGGTGTGGAGAAGACCCAAACCGGCGGCAGCAACCTTAACCATCCAAACAGCTATGATTAAATCAAGAAACAGCAATTTTATTTATAATTTTAGATTGAGAATAACTTTTAGTAAAATATAACTGCATTTTCTTGGAAAATAAAAACTGTTTGTGGCATAATAACAAAATGAGGGAACAGAAAAACAAATTCTAGCACCACCAGTTAAGGTCGGTTGTAGAAACACTTTGCAGAAATTGTCTAAATACACAGAAAAAGTGCCAAAACAAGCCATTCTGATTAATTTTTAGATATAAAACATTGTTCAGTTTGTCATTAGTTTCGGCTAAAGTTATTCAGGAGAACACTACAGAGGCCCTAAAAAGCCACATTTGGCCCCGGAGCTTCAGGTTGCAGACCCCTGACCCAAGCTGTCACCCTAAGATGAAAGGAAATTGGTCAGCATGCTCAGGAAACACCAAGGCTCAAGCCTGACATGAACTGGAAATTGCTGGAATACCAATATCACCATCCAAGTCGAGCCAAATTTATATCACCATAGCCTGAGAGGGTACCGATCAAGGGGGATAATTCATAATTAACACATTTGGGCTCAACTGAAATTTGCATCTGCCTACATGGAGGAGCCAAATACCTCCTGGAAAAACATCTTTGGTAAAATGAGTCAAAGATGGAGCTATTTTGCCACTCTGAAAATACGTATGTTTGTAGGAGTCTAGATGAGGCTTTCATGCATAAGAAAACAGTAACTATCAAGCATGATGATGGCATCATGCTGAGGATCTGTTTAATTACTAGCTGTTCTGGTGCACTGCAGAAAACGATATAATAATGAAGGAGGGGGACTACCTCCAAATTTCTTTACATAGCCTAAAATCAGCAGCTTAGATGGTTTCTTTGTCGACCTACAGGTCCTTCTCAAAATATTAGCATATTGTGATAAAGTTCATTATTTTCCATAATGTCATGATGAAAATTTAACATTCATATATTTTAGATTCATTGCACACTAACTGAAATATTTCAGGTCTTTTATTGTCTTAATATGGATGATTGTGGCATACAGCTCATGAAAACCCAAAATTCCTATCTCACAAAATTAGCATATTTCATCCGACCAATAAAAGAAAAGTGTTTTTAATACAAAAAACGTCAGCCTTCAAATAATCATGTACAGTTATGCACTCAATACTTGGTCGGGAATCCTTTGGCAGAAATGACTGCTTCAATGCGGCGTGGCATGGAGGCAATCACCCTGTGGCACGGCTGAGGTCTTATGGAGGCCCAGGATGCTTCGATAGCGGCCTTTAGCTCATCCAGAGTGTTGGGTCTTGAGTCTCTCAATGTTCTCTTCACAATATCCCACAGATTCTCTATGGGGTTCAGGTCAGGAGAGTTGGCAGGCCAATTGAGCACAGTGATACCATGGTCAGTAAACCATTTACCAGTGGTTTTGGCACTGTGAGCAGGTGCCAGGTCGTGCTGAAAAATGAAATCTTCATCTCCATAAAGCTTTTCAGCAGATGGAAGCATGAAGTGCTCCAAAATCTCCTGATAGCTAACTGCATTGACCCTGCCCTTGATAAAACACAGTGGACCAACACCAGCAGCTGACACGGCACCCCAGACCATCACTGACTGTGGGTACTTGACACTGGACTTCTGGCATTTTGGCATTTCCTTCTCCCCAGTCTTCCTCCAGACTCTGGCACCTTGATTTCCGAATGACATGCAGAATTTGCTTTCATCCGAAAAAAGTACTTTGGACCACTGAGCAACAGTCCAGTGCTGCTTCTCTGTAGCCCAGGTCAGGCGCTTCTGCCGCTGTTTCTGGTTCAAAAGTGGCTTGACCTGGGGAATGCGGCACCTGTAGCCCATTTCCTGCACACGCCTGTGCACGGTGGCTCTGGATGTTTCTACTCCAGACTCAGTCCACTGCTTCCGCAGGTCCCCCAAGGTCTGAAATCGGCCCTTCTCCACAATCTTCCTCAGGGTCCGGTCACCTCTTCTCGTTGTGCAGCGTTTTCTGCCACACTTTTTCCTTCCCACAGACTTCCCACTGAGGTGCCTTGATACAGCACTCTTGGAACAGCCTATTCGTTCAGAAATTTCTTTCTGTGTCTTACCCTCTTGCTTGAGGGTGTCAATAGTGGCCTTCTGGACAGCAGTCAGGTCGGCAGTCTTACCCATGATTGGGGTTTTGAGTGATGAACCAGGCTGGGAGTTTTAAAGGCCTCAGGAATCTTTTGCAGGTGTTTAGAGTTAACTCGTTGATTCAGATGATTAGGTTCATAGCTCGTTTAGAGACCCTTTTAATTATATGCTAATTTTGTGAGATAGGAATTTTGGGTTTTCATGAGCTGTATGCCAAAATCATCCGTATTAAGACAATTAAAGACCTGAAATATTTCAGTTAGTGTGCAATGAATCTAAAATATATGAATGTTAAATTTTCATCATGACATTATGGAAAATAATGAACTTTATCACAATATGCTAATATTTTGAGAAGGACCTGTAGTTTGATCAGCCAACAGAAAAAATGATCATAACCACCCAGCAAAACTGGTTTTGGAAAGGTTGAAGCAGGCCAACATGAAGCTTTTGGAAAAGCCTACACCAAAGCAACCGCAACGCTATTGACAATTTCATTGAAAATGTTGCATTGGTGACATCTGCTGTTTTTAATAACAAGCATCAAATAGTATATATATTGCTAGTATAGAAAGGCTAAAAGCACAGCATTTACATAATTAGCTAATATTTGTTGCAGTCCCAGCTGTTCTGTATTATGCTGTGAAAATTATTTAAGAACTTTTGACGACAAGAACAGTGCAAGAAACTTGTTTATGGTGACAAAAACAGTTCAGCCAAGGCACAATTTATCAATAAAATAGTAGTCATGGTACATGTATTTGCAAGAACTAGCTTGTATTAGTTGACCCTGTTTGGATTGAATAAAAGTCACAATGTACACTGCTTAAAAATAGTAAAGGAACACTTTTGAACCAGAGTATAATACAAAGTCAGTGAAACTTGAGGAATATTGATCTGGTCAGTTAAGTCCTAGAGAGGCTTGTGATCAGTGTCAGCTGTTTTGGTGTATTAAAGGGGCAACAATACCTGAACCCTTCAGATGTGGCACAGGCAGTCCAAGTCCACCAGGACGGCACATCGATACTTGCCATTGCCCGAAGGTTTGCTGTGTTCCCTAGAACAGTCTCAAGAGCATGGAGGAGATGCCAAGAGACAGAGAGTTACTCTAGGAGAGCCAGACAGGGTTGATGGAGGTCTTTAAGCCATCAGCTAGATCAGTATCTGCTCCTTCGTGCAAGGAGGAACAGAATGAGTACGGTCAGAGTTCTACAGAGTGACCTCCAGCGGTCCACTGGTGTGAATGTCTCTGACCAAGCCATGAGAAACATACGTCATAAGGTTGGTCTGAGGGCCCGATGTCCTCTGGTAGGCCCTGTGCTCACTGACCAGCACCGTTGAGATCTACTAAGATTTGCCAGAGAACACTGGAATTGGTAGGTTTGGCACTGGTGCCCTGTTCTTTTCAGATGAAAGCAGGTTCACTCTGAGCTCATGTGACAGACATGAAAAGAGTCTAGAGAAGCAGTAGTGAACATTATGCTGCCTGCAACGTTGTTCAGCATGATCGGTTTGGTGATAGGTCAGTGTTGGTCCAGAAAGGCATATCCATGGAGTGACCCACATACCTGTACAGGATACAGGTATGGCACCCTGACTGCTATTAGGTATCAGGATAAAATCGTTATACCCATCGTTAGACCCATTGCTGGTGCAGTGGGCACTGGGTTCTTCCTGGTGCATGATAATGCCTGGTCTCATTTGGCAAGAATATGTAGGCAATTCCTGGAGGATGAAGAAATTGATACAGTTGATTGGCCTCTACGCTCCCTTGACCTAAATACAATAGAACAACTCTGGGACGTTATGTTTAGGTCCATCTGACGTCACCAGGTTGCACCATCCTCCAGGACACCAACCTTCATCCCATAAGGAGCCTGCCTGGATGTTGTCAGGCATGCATACAAACACGTGGGGGCCATACAAACTACTGAGTACCATTTTGAGTTGCTTCAATTACATTTCAGCAGACTTAACAAGCGTGCCACATCAGTTTTTCACTTCAAATTTCTCAGTGACTTTGTATTAAGCCAGGGGTGTCAAACGTACGGCCCGCGGACCGGATCCGGCCCTTCGAATGATTTAATCAGGCCCGGTGGCTAAATGCATTATCATTATTCAACAATAATTATTAAAAAAAACATGTACTTTGTTTAATTTAAAATCTGCAGTTCCTATATTGTCCAAGAGGGGCGCTGTGTTTTATTCAGAGCAGACAACATGATGCAACACTGCATCGGAACAAACAGCAGATGGTAGCACTGAGCTTCAGGTTCTGTAAACAACTTCGATTCTATCGCTTTACCAGCTTTTTATTTTGGCCCTTGCAACCTCATCAACGAAATGTCTTTGTCAAAAAAGAGAAAGGTAGACACAGAGTGTCGGATTTTTCAAGAAAAATGGACTTGTTCTTATTTCTTCACGGAAGTGAATGGTAAACCGATGTGCCTTGTGTGCCTGCAGCAGGTTTCGGTGCTTAAGGAATACAATATTCGACGCCACTATGAAACTCAGCATGGCAAAAAATACAAGCACTTGCACGGAGAACTGAGAAAATAGAAGATAAATGAAATGTTGATGGTTCTGAGGAAACAGCAATCTTTTTTCACCCGGAGTCGAGAAACCAGTGATGCTGCGGTGAAAGCCAGATACCTAACTGCTAACCAAAGAGCGTTAGCATCAAAGCCTTACTGTGAGGGAGAGTTCGTCAAGAACTGCATGCTGAAGGCTGCCGAAATTGTGTGTAATGAGAAGTGACAAGCCTTTGCCAATATTAGCTTGGCGATAAATACCGTGGCAGACAGGATTTTGGAACTATCGGCAGATTTGGGCAACCAACTCAAACGCAAAACGCAGTCATTTATTGCATTTTCTGTTGCAATTGGTGAGAGTACTGATATTGCAGATGTCTCTCAACGGCCTTATTCATTCGTGGAGTTGACGAGATGTTGACTGTCACGGAGGAGTTCCCTTTCAGTCGATTCACTCAGTACAACACATGAGTATGGGATATCACGCCCTGCGTGTCCTGGCTGAAGCCACCTCTAATCACGCCTCCTAGGCAAATTACGTGATGACGACAGGTGACAGGCCCCGCTTGCACTATATACCTGTCCGACATCATCGTCATTACTCAGTTCTTACGCTCTTCACCTCGCTAAGAACACCTCTTTGAGTCAGGCTAGCTAGCTGCTGCTGGTTAGCTCTGTGTCTCTTTTCAAAGGGCTACTTGGAATTAGTTCAACTGCTTTTGTTGGAGTTAGTCACTGCTGCTTGCTGGTAAGCGTGTCTGCCCGCGAAGCACTGATTTCAAGCAGTTCGGTCTGGCTTTGTGGTTCGGGATGAGCACAAAGCTAACGCAAGCGAAGCAGAAGTCATCTATTCGTCCCTGTCCTCAGGGGTGCGGCTTCTCGCTTCATGAGAAGGACCAGCATGAGGCTTGTCCCGTCTGTCTCGGGATTGTTCACGCTCGCAGAGCGTTGGCGGAGCCCGAAGCATGTGCTTTCTGTCGCCAGCTTCGTCGCTCGACCCTGGAGAGGCGGGTTAAATTCCTCAAAAAGGTGCTGGGAGAGGCTGCTGTCTCATGGCGAGACCCACTGCTCTTCGAGGCGGGAAACCCAGTTTCGTCCGATTCTGATGAGGATGGCTTTTCGGTCGAAGTCCCCGCTTCCAGCTGGGCAGACCATATGGAGTATATTAATGGGTTAGCCGATAATGCAGGTGCTCGGTCTCAGCTTCAGCTAGAACCCCTTCAGGGAGAAGAGGACGTACTGGACATCGGTTTGGATGTTCATGGTCTGTCCGATGATGAGGATGAGTCTCTGCCGAGTCAGGCTGCTGCTGCTGCGCCAGCAGACCCGGGCGACACGTCTTTCTTCTCTCTTTGCCGCCGTGCAGCTGACCCACTGGACGTGGAATGGCCCTCCCCACCTCCTGCGGAGAAGCCATCGCGATTCGCGGGGTTTTATCTCCCCTCGGAGCCGGCCGCAGTCAAGCATCATCTACCCATGTTCCCAGACTTTATCTCTGTGTTGACGTCTTCATGGAACAAACCACTGTCCACCCACGTCACGGTACCGGGTTATGGACAGTATCTGGACCTGGAAGGCGCCGAAAAAGCCGGACTGGTGAATCTTCCGCCTATGGAACCGTCTTTGGCAGCATATCTGGCCCCATCCCAAAATCACGGTGTGGGTGGTCCAACATCGCTTCCGTCTAAGCACTGTAGGTTCTCCGCTGCTCAATTGGAGAAAATCTACAAGGCTCAAGCGACCACCGCTCGTGCCCTGAGCTCCATTACCATGCTGCAAACATACCAAGCTATGCGCTTGGCGGAGCTTGGAGCCGCAACACTGCCGGAGAGTCCTGTGATGCCACTCTTGAATGAGTTGAGAATCACCGCTGACTACATCCTCCGTGTATCCCGCTGTGCAGCGCTATCACTGGGCAGAGGGATGGCATCGACGGTGGTTGCCCAAAGGCACCTGTGGCTGACGCTCTCTGACATCCCGGATAGGGATAGAGCCGTCTACCTGGATGAACCGCTGGTAGCCGACGGGCTGTTTAGACAATCTCTCGACGCCATACAGGCGAAATTCGAGCAGAGGCAAAAGCAGACCGAAGCACTGCGCAGTATCATCCCCAGGCGAGATGTGAGACCCAAATCCAGCTCGGGCACTCGCAAACCAGCTGTACCGCCACCCCCAGCGAAGAGGATGACGCGACCCGTGAGCTTGAACCCTCAGACGGCACAGCCACAAAACCACGGCCAACCTTCCCGAAAGACGGCCTGGAGCAGGGGTCCTCCTACGGGGCTCCAGAGGGACTTGACGTCCCGAAAGAAGAAACCACAGTCCTCCTAGCTGTGGGACTCAGGACTCAGGAGTTTCGGGAGCAGGGAGACATGTTTGCCAGTTGTCAGCGGGTGCCGTCCAAAAGAGGTTTTGCTGGTGTTGTTCGGGATCCCAGTCCCAAGAGGCGCTGCGTTTCCCCCACACAGTCTCCCAAACACAGTTTGGGTGCGTTGAATGTGTTTCTGAGCACTGCAGTTGTTCCAAATGTTTGTATGGATGCTCCAAATGTTTCAATAAAGACAGTTTTTTCTATGAAAAAAAGTCAAAATCAAAGAGCTGCACGGCCAAATGAGGCTGCACCTCTCTCGCACATCGGGAGAGGGCAGCACCGTTCCACCAACAGTGCCGCAGGCCAGTTGCCTGGCTTCACGTCTCCATATGTGGCGCGCATGCGCACTCCATCCTTGGGTGGAGAGGACTGTTGTTATGGGTTACCGTTTACAGTTTCGCTGGAGACCACCCCACTTTGTTGGCGTAGTAAACACGGCAGTAATGGCCCAAGCAGCAGAGGTTCTGAGAGAGGAGATAAATACACTGTTGGCAAAAGGAGCTATTCGTGTGGTTCCTGAGTCGGACATGAACAGAGGTTGGTACAGCCGTTATTTTGTTGTTCCGAAAAAAGGGGGCGGGCTTCGTCCAATCCTGGACTTGAGAGTTCTGAACAAATACCTCCGAACATACAAGTTCAAAATGTTAACACTCAAGCAGCTTCTGAGTGCTATCAGCCCGGGAGATTGGTTCGCCACGATCGACCCGACAAGACGCTTACTTTCACGTAGCGATACACCCGAACCACAGACAGTTTCTGAGATTCGCCTTCGAGGGCAAGGCGTACGAGTACCTCGTACTGCCTTTCGGTCTGTCTCTAGCGCCTCGCACATTTACAAAATGTGTAGAGGCAGCGCTAGCACCTCTCAGAGAGACAGGGGTCTGCATTTTAACTTATTTGGATGACTGGGCTTTAATAGCCAGTTCCAGAGAACAGGCGACAGTGCAGCTGTCTCGGGTTCTGTTGCACATTCAAGCCCTAGGATTTTTGGTAAACTCTCAGAAAAGCTCGCTGATCCCAAGTCAGCAATTTTCATTTCTCGGTCTGGAAATATGCTCCCTTACAAGCAGGGCACGTCTTTCCGACCACAGAGTGGCTGCGTTTCACCGCTGCCTAGCTCAGTTTCAGTTGGGACACAAACTGCGTTTCCAGACCATATTACAACTGATGGGTATGATGGCATCTATGATTGCAGTAGTACCACTCGGTCTACTGAAGATGCGCCCATTTCAGCGGTGGACCCGCTCTCACTGGTTGTGTGCATGGCGTCACCGCAGCAGAAAGCTAACAATAACCACTGCCTGTATGTCAGCTCTCAGCCCTTGGCGGAAACCAGGACTGTTGTGCCGAGGTTCGCCAATAGGAAGAGTAACCTTTCGCAAGGTGGTATCCACGGATGCATCCCTGAGGGGGTGGGGCGCGTTGTGCGATGGCATGGCCGTGAAGGGGGTTTGGACACTAGTACAATCCAAACTCCACATAAACTACCTGGAGCTCTTAGCGGTTCTGCTGGCTCTGCAACATTTCTGCCAGGTTCTGTTAAACCAACATGTTCTGGTCAGGACAGAGAACACCACTGTGATTTCATACATAAACAGACAGGGAGAGACTCGTTCACTTCCTCTCCTGAAACTATCTCACACCCTCTTACAGTGGTGCAGCATGCATTTTCTGTCTATCAGAGCTACTCACGTCCCGGGACGTCTGAATCTGGGTGCAGATTTGCTCTCCAGAGGTGGACCTCGGGTGAGAGAGTGGAGGCTTCACCCTTCCGTGGTGGCACAAATATGGTGTCTGTTTGGGACAGCAGCAGTAGATCTTTTTGCCACCAGAGCCAACACCCACTGTCCTCTGTTCTTTTCCATAACATCAGGATGCTCCGCTGGGAGTGGATGCCCTGGCCCATCCATGGCCCAATGTACTCCTGTATGCATTCCCCCCAGTGGAAATGATACTACCTGTACTAGAGAGGGTGCGCAAACAGGGTCTGTCCCTAATTTTGGTAGCACCCCGTTGGCCTGCAAAGTCATGGTATTCCGAGATAATCAGCCTGCTGGCAGCAGAGCCGTGGCAACTCCCCGTTTGCCGGGATCTCCTCACTCAGGCAGGGGGGGAGATATTTCATCCACACCCAGAGATGTGGAAGCTGCATGCTTACCTGCTGAGAAGTCCAGCTTGTTAGCCAAAGGCCTCCCCCCTGATGTGGTGGCAACAATCCAGAATGCAAGAGCATCCTCCACTAGAGGCTTATACGCTTATAAATGGAGAGCTTTTGAGCAGTGGTGTGAGGACAAGCACATTGTTCCATTTCAGTGCTCTATGGTGGAAGTTTTAACGTTTTTACAGGATCTGCTGGATAAACGTCTTTCCTTTTCCACAATTAAGGTCTACTTGGCTGCCATTTCTGCCTGCCATATTGGTTTTAATGGAGTCACACCAGGTGCTCATCCTCTGGCTGTACGCTTCTTAAAGGGGGTTCGTAGACTCAGACCTGTGATTAAACCCAGTTTTCCTTCCTGGGATCTCACATTGGTACTAGAAGCTCTTTGTGACCCTCCATTTGAACCTTTGGAGTCAGTAGATGTGAAGTTCCTTTCATATAAGCTTGCTCTACTTCTTGCTCTGACAACTGCAAAGCGAGTTGGAGACCTCCATGCTTTGTCTGTAAATCCTACCTGCATACACTTTTCACCTGATGGTTCCAAGGTCACCTTGCGACCCAATGCAGCTTATCTTCCTAAGGTTATACCTTCGGACTACAGCTCCATGACTATGGAGCTTTCGAGTTTTTGTCCACCTCCTTTTGCATCTGAGGAACAAAGGAGGTTACACTTCCTGTGCCCTTTACGTGCACTGCATAGTTACATTGACCGTACTCAGTCTGTGAAGTTGTGTGATCAACTGTTTGTGTGTATTGCTAACCCAGCAAGGGGGAAAGCTCTGTCCAGACAAAGACTCTCCCACTGGATAGTGGAGGCTATTTCTCTGGCTTACAGCAACAGGGGTCTCCCAATGCCACGTGGTGTGAGGGCTCACTCCACCAGGGGCATAGCGACCTCCTGGGCACTATTTAGAGGGGTGCCCATGAGTGACATTTGTGCTGCAGCCAGCTGGTCTTCGCCGCACACATTTGTAAAGTTTTATCGTTTGGATGTGACAACCCCTTCTGTGGCTCACTCTGTTCTTTCTGCTGGGTTTGAAGTGCTGCACTAGTATGCAGTGTATGATCCAGGTTTGATGGCTGCTCTGCGGGGCGTTTATATATGTCCCATACTCATGTGTTGTACTGAGTGAATCGACTGAAAGGGAACGTAAAGTTATGCATATAACTACTGTTCCCTGAAGGAGAGTAACAAAGTACAACACATTGCTGCCCCGCTGCTCAGCTGGGCTCGGTGAATAGCGGCTATCGAACTGAGTAATGACGATGATGACGGACAGGTATATAGTGCAGGCGGGGCCTGTCACCTGTAACACAATATTATGACAGCATATGTGCATTCAAGTTTAAGCTGACGTTATGGGAGACGCAGATGGCAACCTGCGCAGCAAGCGTTAACCATGATGTGAAACGGTACAAAGGTACGATTTTAAGGTTGCTGAGTGAGTTTGACAAACGATTTCAGGTATTTTCAGGTATTTAGCAAAAATTCTCAGTTTTTCGCTCACCATTCACAGTCAGAGCTTCTGATGTACCCGTTGATATGCAACTTGAAATCATTGATTTGCAGTGTGATGTGGAATTGAAGGACAAATTTGCATCAGTTGGCTTGGACACATTTTACAAGTGTCTCCTACCAGGATATCCTAAATTGACAGGACTGGCTGCAAAAATGTTGTCCATGTTTGGGACTACCTACCTTTGTGAGCAAATTTTCTCACTAATGAATATAAATAAAACAAAGCTGCGCTCTAAGCTCACACCTAAGCACTTAAATGAGACTCTGAAATTGGCTGCTGCTCAGGACATGATGCCTAATATTGATGTACTTGTCCAGGCTAAAAGATGCCAAGTTTCAGGGACAAATACTGAGTGAAACTAAATCCTATGGAATGTTACTGTCAATGTTGCACTATTAAAAATTACAGCTTTGAATATTTGCTGAATTAAATATGTTAAAGTTAGTGCTAGTCAGTAACAGATTTACAACAAGAGTTTTGTTGGATAAATATTTCTCATTCATGCAATACATGTTATGTAAGTTTTTCTATATGCATACACTTTATGCATCAACAAAAAAGGTGACAAATGTACTTAATCAAATGTGTGTTTAAAACAGCTGACAATTAAGACTTCAAATGTGTGAAGCCAGATAATTTGTTCAAATTGCTTCCCAGATGTGGAAAATTGTTTTTTAATAATTTCTTAATTTTTATCTGTTTGATGTATTTTGTCGTGCAGGACAGTGTTTTTAAGTTCCAAAAACTGTGAAGAAATGTTTTGCACCATTGAACAATCACTGTGATCAGTTCTTATGCATAACGCACTTAAATAAATGTTTAACGGAGTAAACTTATTGTTGAAATTGCACAAACTTTTCTTAAAAACTCTTGAGTTTATTCATAATATATTTTGTAAAAGTTAAATTCATTTAATATAAGAAAAACAAGTCCACTTTTATTTGTTCTATTTAATCATGAAATGAGTTTACTTCTGTGTCCCCCTTGAGATCAGATTAAGCTGTAAGCGGCCCCTAAACAAAAATGAGTTTGACACCCCTGTATTAAGGCCTCTGTGGGTTGGTAATTTTCATTTTTATCAAATGATGTGGCATCCTTTTGTTCCCAACACATTACCCATTCCATATCATGTGTTTTCAAAGTATATTTAAACTTGTGCACTCAGTTCTTGTTTTTAAAAATGGTTGAAGTGAATTTTCTGCTACTTGTTACTGTATGTCTCACTGAAATACCTGAATTTTACAGAAGCAGGGAGCCACTTCTTATTGAAGATGGTGAATTAAAGTTTAGACGAAAGACGCACTTTCTGGGGCAATTTCTGCGTAATTTCCCTTAAATTTTGTTTTCCACTTACTGTGCAGATTATCAGCATAATTGCATTTCACTTCAGAACCCTGCCTCATTTTATTCAGACTCATAGGATGAAAGAATTGAGCTGTTGACAATTTTCCTTTAAATGTGGATTTCTTCAGTGATTTGAAATTCTTTGTGAAGAAATAGAATTTCCCATTTCTTCCAACTGAATGCTTCTCAACATGTAACAAGGGCAGACAATGTGGGGAGTACAGAAATGGCCAAACACAAAAAGGGGCCCTGAGAGTTCAGCACCTGCTTTTAGAAAAGAGACTCTCAGTGCCACTCTTCCCTCTAGATCCCCCACCCAGCCTATACCCTCTATTTTGGGGCTGGCTGAGTCTGTGTGTCAAGTTGTACAGGGGAGTGATTACTGCTCCATTAGAGAAGGGGTGGGGTTGGGGTGGCGGGGGTGCTCGAGCAGGAAGCTGGGAGATGTAGCTGCTTAAATTGGCCCACATCTACCGAGAGCGAGCAGCCTGGAAATTACGCCACCGCCCAAAATCCTTTTCCATGAGGGGAAAAAGGGACAGCCTCCTCTGGTTCTCTGCATCTCTTCACTCAGGGAGAAAAGAGAGTTCTTCTAAAATATACCTGTGAGTCATATCACATCATGGACATGTTTTATTCCAACCCCTTTTCTCGGTCTTCCACTATGTGAAAATTGTTCTGCAGTCTTTTTATGCAATCAACTATCATTTGTGTTGAAGCTACACCTCAATAAGGATTGTAAAATAAAAGCAGCCATTATGAACCCATTTATTTTAAGACAGTAATTTACTCTTTTCTGTTTTGTTTCTCCCAAAAGTACGATGCATAAAATTGCAAATCATGCGAGTAATTTAAAAAGTGAAGCTGTGTTCAGCTTAATAATTTACAAACATAACTTATTTCTCAAGTCACAGACCTTTAGCGTTACTCCCAGCACATTGATGGCATCTTTAACCCGGTGGTGAATGTTCTTTTGCATGAGTTCCTCACACACCCATAGGCCCAGGCTGCATACAGCAATGCACCTGAATGGCATAACCAGAATACAACATGTGCTAATTAATGAAGAAACAAGGTTATTTGTAAAATCCTTTAAAGAAACTATTTCTGCAGTTAGAAACATATTACTCTCTCCAGTGTGCATACAGAGCTGATAAATCCCTTACACATTTGTTCTATTTTTGCTTTTGTCACACTTAAATGTTGCAGATCATCATCCTAACTTTAATGTCAAACAAAGACAACTTGACAAAGTACAAAGTGTAAGTTTCAAATGATTTCATTTTTTAGGAACAAAAACAGCCAAACCACCATGGTCCCATGTGAAAAAGTAATTGCTCCTTAAACCTAATAACTGGTTGTGCCAGCCCTTGGCACCAACAACGGCCACCAAGCATTTGCTGTAACTGGCAATTAGTCTTTCATATCGTTGTGGAGGAATTTAGTCACAATGGCGGATTTCTGGCCAGTTCATTGTCTGCCACAGCATCTCCTTCTGATTTAAGTCCAGACTTTGCTTTGTCTGAGCCTATCTGGGGTGGACTTGCTTCAGACTTTGCTTCAGATCATTCCCCTGCTGCGTACCAAAAGTGTGCTTTAGCTGAAGGTTATGAACTGATGGCTAGAAATTCTCCTTAAAGATTTTCTGTTCGGGAGCAAATTTTATGGTTCCATCAATAGCAGCAGGTTGTCTGGGTCCTGAAGCAGGAAAGCAGGCGCAGACCGTTAAACTAGCAACTGAATGTTTAACTGTTAGAAAATGCTCAGCTTATGCTAGACATAGAGAGATCTAGAAAAAGTTCTACTTTTGTCTCGTCTGGCACTAGAACAGCTTTCCCAAAGCCTTGTTCAAGATTTTTGACAAATGTGAAACAGCCTTTGTATTTTCCTGACATATACAGGTCCTTCTCAAAATATTAGCATATTGTGATAAAGTTCATTATTTTCCATAATGTCATGATGAAAATTTAGCATTCATATATTTTAGATTCATTGCACACTAACTGAAATATTTCAGGTCTTTTATTGTCTTAATACGGATGATTTTGGCATACAGCTCATGAAAACCCAAAATTCCTATCTCACAAAATTAGCATATCATTAAAAGGGTCTCTAAACGAGCTATGAACCTAATCATCTGAATCAACGAGTTAACTCTAAACACCTGCAAAAGATTCCTGAGGCCTTTAAAACTCCCAGCCTGGTTCATCACTCAAAACCCCAATCATGGGTAAGACTGCCGACCTGACTGCTGTCCAGAAGGCCACTATTGACACCCTCAAGCAAGAGGGTAAGACACAGAAAGAAATTTCTGAACGAATAGGCTGTTCCCAGAGTGCTGTATCAAGGCACCTCAGTGGGAAGTCTGTGGGAAGGAAAAAGTGTGGCAGAAAACGCTGCACAACGAGAAGAGGTGACCGGACCCTGAGGAAGATTGTGGAGAAGGGCCGATTCCAGACCTTGGGGGACCTGCGGAAGCAGTGGACTGAGTCTGGAGTAGAAACATCCAGAGCCACCGTGCACAGGCGTGTGCAGGAAATGGGCTACAGGTGCCGCATTCCCCAGGTCAAGCCACTTTTGAACCAGAAACAGCGGCAGAAGCGCCTGGCCTGGGCTACAGAGAAGCAGCACTGGACTGTTGCTCAGTGGTCCAAAGTACTTTTTTCAGATGAAAGCAAATTCTGCATGTCATTCGGAAATCAAGGTGCCAGAGTCTGGAGGAAGACTGGGGAGAAGGAAATGCCAAAATACCAGAAGTCCAGTGTCAAGTACCCACAGTCAGTGATGGTCTGGGGTGCCATGTCAGCTGCTGGTGTTGGTCCACTGTGTTTTATCAAGGGCAGGGTCAATGCAGCTAGCTATCAGGAGATTGTGGAGCACTTCATGCTTCCATCTGCTGAAAAGCTTTATGGAGATGAAGATTTCATTTTTCAGCACGACCTGGCACCTGCTCACAGTGCCAAAACCACTGGTAAATGGTTTACTGACCATGGTATCACTGTGCTCAATTGGCCTGCCAACTCTCCTGACCTGAACCCCATAGAGAATCTGTGGGATATTGTGAAGAGAACGTTGAGAGACTCAAGACCCAACACTCTGGATGAGCTAAAGGCCGCTATCGAAGCATTCTGGGCCTCCATAAGACCTCAGCAGTGCCACAGGCTGATTGCATCCATGCCACGCCGCATTGAAGCAGTCATTTCTGCCAAAGGATTCCCGACCAAGTATTGAGTGCATAACTGTACATGATTATTTGAAGGTTGACGTTTTTTGTAATAAAAACACTTTTCTTTTATTGGTCAAATGAAATATGCTAATTTTGTGAGATAGGAATTTTGGGTTTTCATGAGCTGTATGCCAAAATCATCCGTATTAAGACAATAAAATACCTGAAATATTTCAGTTAGTGTGCAATGAATCTAAAATATATGAATGTTAAATTTTCATCATTACATTATGGAAAATAATGAACTTTATCACAATATGCTAATATTTTGAGAAGGACCTGTATGTGCAGTCTCTCTTTCTTATTAGTGAATCATAAATCCTGATCTTAGCTGAGGTAAGATTAGCCTGCAGTGTTTTAGATGCTCTGGGTTCGTTTATGACCTTCTGGATGAATCCTTGATGCTCTCCTGGAGAAATGTTTTTAGACCGGCAACTCCTGGGAAGATTGACCCACCGTTGCGTGTTTTCTGAATGAATGGATAATGGGTCTTATTTTGGTTTACTGGATTCCCAAAGCTTTTTGAAACAGTACAGTTTTGTAGCCATTTTCAGACAAATAGATAACAGTGACTTTGTTTCTTATTGGTTCTTGATTTTGATTTGAGCATGGTGTGCTGCTTTTTTAGATTATTTTAGCCTACTTCATGCTGTCAGACAGGTTCTAATTAAATGATGTCTGGATTTTAGAGGTCTGACAGTAATCAAACCATGTTGTGGCTAGTGAAATTATACTCAACTTTTCAAATGATAAGGTTAATTACAGTTAACTCATCAATTTTACCAAACAAGGAAGTCTTACTATCAGGGCCAGGTTGGTTTGGATAGTTAATTTCCCCAAAGAAGTTAAATATCATTTTAGGACATCATTTTGTATTTACTTATGTTTGCCTAATAAAATACAAATTAGATCTGAAAAATGTATTGCAAACATGTAACAAGCAAAAACAACAGAGCAAATTTTCTTTACCCAGCAATGTTCATAAGAGGGCATCTAAAAACCAATAGCATTAAAATTAAGTATTTTGGTAATTGAATTAAAAAAGTAAAACTCATAATTCATTTTAAAACATTTATTTCTGTTTCTTTAAATGATTATGGATTGTGGCTAATGAAAACTCTTTTTTCGTTTTTCAGAAAATTGGAATATTGAAAATGACCAATGAAAAAAATGGATTTTCAAAACATAAATGCTGTTATTGCCATAATGTGGCCCTTGACAGTTGTCAGTCTTTGACACCCTCCACAAGAAGAATAAGCCACCAAAGCTTAGTGCTAAAGAAGCTAGCTATTTACAGAGTGCTGTAAATCAAAGCATATTTATGGAAAGTTGAGTGGAAGAAAAACAAGTGTAAGATAAAGGTGCCCAAGCAACAGAGGCAACTGCGGCCTTCATACTATTCTATTAAAAGGACTATTAAGGGGGAATGATCAATAAAATAAAAATCTTATTAATCTTATAAAATACTCTAATTTTTGAGAAACAGAATTTTTTAATTTTGTTAGCCGGAGGCCATTATTCTCAACAGAAATAAACGCTCTAAATATATCACTCTGAGCGTAATTAATCTATATTAATCTTTATTTTATGAGTTTTACTTTTTGAATTTAATTAAAATTATATTAAAAATGTACTGATATTGAGATAAACCTGGAAACAGAGGCGAAAAAAAAAAATTTGCTCTTTAGAGTTAAGTACTGAGACCAGTTCAGGCAATCAGACCTCGCTCCTTCACAATATTCCTTTGTGGCTGCCTCCAGAAGGATGTTAACCAGATAATCCTGAAGAGGAAACAGAACAGAATTATTTCTCTATTAATTCTAAATAATCAGTCAGTCAGTCAGTCATTTTCTACCACTTATTCCATAGTGGGTAACGGGGGAGCTGGTGCCTATCTCCAGCAGTCTATGGGCGAGAGGCAGGGTACACCCTGGACAGGTCGCCAGTCCATCGCAGGGCAACACACAAACAACCATGCACACACTCATTCATACACCTAAGGGCAATTTAGAGTTACCAATTAACCTAACAGGCATGTCTTTGGACTGTGGGAGGAAGCCGGAGTACCCGGTGAGAACCCACACATGCACGGGGAGAACATGCAAACTCCATGCAGAAAGACCCCTGGCTGGGAATCGAACCCAGGACCTTTTTGCTGCAAGGCAACAGTGCTACCAACTGCGCCACCGTGCAGCCCTCTAAATAATCATTTAAGGAATTTATTTGTAGAGTACTTTAGAGAAACCACCAAAATTTAAAGAAATTGAAATCAGCTAAAAATCGGTACTGGCAGCATAAAACTTTACAAAATCAGAGGTTGGAAATAGGTCTCAAAATCTTAAAACAGTGAATCTGTACAGCATTTACAAGTATAGTGATTTTAGGACATCTATTAGCAGAAATCCCCAGAGAAACAGGGATTTGTGAAGATAAACTGATCATCTGCATAAACTCTACAACAAAAGTGGAATAAACATTATGCGAGACATATGACGTATGTTGTATCGAGCGACTCTCTAGTTGGGGAAAAACCTAAATGATTCTTTGAGATTCTTTTAGAGAACCAGTTACTAACCAGCCCTCACCCTGGTTTAGAACCAAAACCAATTTGGTGGTTTAAAGCCCCTATTTGTTACAAACCTCTTGCTGCAAAACACAATATGTTAGTTGGATATAGAAAAATGATGACATAGTTTTACCATTATATACAGTGGGGAGAACAAGTATTTGATAAACTGCCGAGACCAAAAAGCTCTAGTTTTGTCTCATCTGACCACATGACCTTCTCCCATTCCTGCAAATTAATTACTTAAAAATCACACAATGTGATTTTCTAGATATTTTTTTTAGATTCTCACAGTTGAAGAGTACCTATGATAAAAATTAAAGACTTCTACATGCATTGCAAGTGGAAAAATCGGCAGTGTACCAAATACTTGTTCTCCCCACTGTAAATGTTACTTTCGAAAAAATGAAGGCCGTAAGGGATGATGCATTTTTCAAAACCGGTGTCGTGTTTTTCTTGAATCTTTTTTTGTTTCCTAAAAATGTCTCTTCACAGGAAGTGCATCTCCTATAAACATTTATTTTGTGGGCTGCCAATTACTACTTTGTCTTCCACTTGTCCAAGTTCAGGACTTTTAAGGACACACCGCATCTAATGCTAAGACACATTGTATTGTTGGTAATTGTTGGTATTGTTCGCTTTTAAGGAATCACCTTGTTGCAAAGATAGTTTAAATAGTTTAGTTTCAATCTTTGGCATTCTTGGTAAATTCAACTTAAGAAAAAAGTAAATAAATGTATATAATTAAAAGGGTAAATTTACCCAAAATACCCTATCTTCAGAAAAAAAGCAGAAGCAAATCTTAAAACCTCTTTAAATAGAAATAAGACTTATTTGGAGCAAAATATACAGGTCCTTCTCAAAATATTAGCATATTGTGATAAAGTTCATTATTTTCCATAATGTCATGATGAAAATTTAACATTCATATATTTTAGATTCATTGCACACTAACTAAAATATTTCAGGTCTTTTATTGTCTTAATACGGATGATTTTGGCATACAGCTCATGAAAACCCAAAAATCCTATCTCACAAAATTAGCATATTTCATCCGACCAATAAAAGTAAAAGTGTTTTTATTACAAAAAATGTCAACCTTCAAATAATCATGTACAGTTATGCACTCAATACTTGGTCGGGAATCATGTTGCAGAAATGACTGCTTCAATGCGGCGTGGCATGGAGGCAATCAGCCTGTGGCACTGCTGAGGTCTTATGGAGGCCCAGGATGCTTCGATAGCGGCCTTTAGCTCATCCAGAGTGTTGGGTCTTGAGTCTCTCAACGTTCTCTTCACAATATCCCACAGATTCTCTATGGGGTTCAGGTCAGGAGAGTTGGCAGGCCAATTGAGCACAGTGATACCATGGTCAGTAAACCATTTACCAGTGGTTTTGGCACTGTGAGCAGGTGCCAGGTCATGCTGAAAAATGAAATCTTCATCTCCATAAAGCTTTTCAGCAGATGGAAGCATGAAGTGCTCCAAAATCTCCTGATAGCTAGCTGCATTGACCCTGCCATTGATAAAACACAGTGGACCAACACCAGCAGCTGACACGGCACCCCAGACCATCACTCACTGTGGGTACTTGACACTGGACTTCTGGCATTTTGGCATTTCCTTCTCCCCAGTCTTCCTCCAGACTCTGGCACCTTGATTTCCGAATGACATGCAGAATTTGCTTTCATCCGAAAAAAGTACTTTGGACCACTGAGCAACAGTCCAGTGCTGCTTCTCTGTAGCCCAGGTCTGGGGAATGCGGCACCTGTAGCCCATTTCCTGCACACGCCTGTGCACGGTGGCTCTGGATGTTTCTACTCCAGACTCAGTCCACTGCTTCCGCAGGTCCCCCAAGGTCTGGAATCGGCCCTTCTCCACAATCTTCCTCAGGGTCCGGTCACCTCTTCTCGTTGTGCAGCGTTTTCTGCCACACTTTTTCCTTCCCACAGACTTCCCACTGAGGTGCCTTGATACAGCACTCTGGGAACAGCCTATTCGTTCAGAAATTTCTTTCTGTGTCTTACCCTCTTGCTTGAGGGTGTCAATAGTGGCCTTCTGGACAGCAGTCAGGTCGGCAGTCTTACCCATGATTGGGGTTTTGAGTGATGAACCAGGCTGGGAGTTTTAAAGGCCTCAGGAATCTTTTGCAGGTGTTTAGAGTTAACTCGTTGATTCAGATGATTAGGTTCATAGCTCGTTTAGAGACCCTTTTAATGATATGCTAATTTTGTGAGATAGGAATTTTGGGTTTTCATGAGCTGTATGCCAAAATCATCCGTATTAAGACAATAAAAGACCTGAAATATTTCAGTTAGTGTGCAATGAATCTAAAATATATGAATGTTAAATTTTCATCATGACATTATGGAAAATAATGAACTTTATCACAATATGCTAATATTTTGAGAAGGACCTGTAAAGGAATAACAGGCGGGTTAACCGTCTGCAGGTTTTATATAGATAATTGTGATAGTGTGTTATTTAATGTGTGACTTGACAATAAAATGAAATCATCCTGATAGTCCTGAAATATCTTGAAGAAATTTATCTGGCTCCACGTTTGTTAAATTTCAAGATATGACTCACTTAATAAATGCAGATGACTAATCCTTTTGTTTTTAAATGTTATCACTGTTTTCATCATGCTGCACATCTTGACTACTCACCTTGATATCCTCATTGCCTATACTGATGTTATTAGAGCCAGGCACACAGTGCAGTACAGGAATATGGAGGTACAGGTTGGGGAAACACACAAGGGAGCCCAAGATCGTCTGAGCCTCTATCCTCGGAGCCTGGGAAGAGATTAACACACACAGGTACACAAAGTCAAAACTTACACAAAACATGAATGCAACACATTTCCAGAAATACCTGGAGCAATTTTTGAATGGGGAAAAAATAAATCAATAGATCTATCAGAATAAACCTGATCTCTGTTGAATATTTGCACGATAGTCATGACACAAGGAAAGCACTGGACAACAAATTGAGTGATCTTTAAAATAACCCATAACATCAACATTGATTGCTAATGTGTCAAACCTTGAATTTCAACACAGATTTTATTCAGTGGAATGATTATATGGTTGAAATGATTCTGAACATAAAAACAAGGGCTATACTGTTATTTTTGGCTCAAATAGGTCTCTCTGGCTTCTGAAGGAGATATTTTAGAAAAAAATAAAATCTGTTTATCATTGCCTGTATCGTCATTTTTTGTCTTTACCAGTACACAATGCCGCTACCACTCTCCATGAGCTTAAGTCTCTCAGCCACAACAGAAATATGCCTGATGAGGGAGGACAGACTCCATTCAACTGGCCAAATATACTACAGATTTGCAGAGTGTAAATGCATGACACCTGAAATATCATATTTTGCCTTCAAGCACTCCTTAGCGATTGTGATATTGCACACACTGACAGAAATGCAATTCAGCTTTGACATGTTGCGCAGCTGTAGTTCTTTACCTGTTGAGTTGTGCTTTTTTAAATATTGACCTTGTATAAATAGATGTTGGTAGATTCACAACAGTCATGGTTTCTTAGACTTCAGTCAAAGATAAATTTATAATGGTGATTTACATTTTTACTAATCTTAAAAATAGAGAAATCTCCTGGTGTTTGTTTATAATTTAAGCGATTGCTTAATGGAAAGGTAAAGAATGATCGAGTTTAACAAATTATTAGACTGATTTATAAATGTCAATATAATGCCAGGCATCTTAATATTGCTACAATGCAGTATTGCTTTTCCACTATTATATTGTTTTAAATACTGTCAGAAATCATATCAACCCTGTGCACACAAAATCAAAATATGTACACAGGACAATGACTTAACTTTGTCTGAAATAATACAAATGCTGTACACTGTGACATGCACCATTAAGCATGATAGCGGGTTAGCTTACCATGGAGCATTTACCAGTCATGTGTTTAGTGAATTATTTTATTTGGAAGGTCTCATTAGTCAGAGAGATTTGTTAAGTTTGTAATGAGGTACTAGTTTATCACATGTGAAGTCATGAGCTAAGACTTTTGGTTTTGTTATTTGGTTTCCAAAAACAGTACAACAACCTTGTTCCATCTATTTATTTTAGTAAATCACAGAAAAGTAATTTGTGGTAATAAATTCAGCCATTGTTGCTCAGTCCAACATTCAAGCACAATAAGGCAAGAATGCTGGAAGGTTTTTTCCCAAATTACATTCTTGAGTTTTGTACAAGTCATACAAATGACGGACATTTCAAGCATTTCTGTTCCCTTGTTCCCTTGAGTTTATATGCTATCGGTAGATTGAAAAAAAAAAAAAGGCCAAAAACAAACAACAAATAAACGAAATTTATGAAATTTGTCTATTTGACTAAATCTTACTGGTAGAGATATGGTAATAAGCAGCAGCATGTCACTTACTGCAAAAATATTCTCACGGACAAAAACAAAAAACAAATGCAACAATCGATTAACTTTAAATCTTGAACAAAGTACTACCTTCTTTATTTATCTTTTGGTATTTTTGTAACCTAACAGCCACAGTTCGAGTCTGAATGACTCATTAAAAGCATGAGTTGAATGTTGTCTGCACAGCTTTCAAAATCTGCCCTGATTACATTCAATACAGTTTATCTTAATAGCACCAGTTCACAACAAATGTCATTTTAAGGCACTTCACAAGACAACAAGTTCCTATTTAAATCCAGAAATATATAACAGAACCAGTCCAATGTAATCAAACCACATTAACAGAATAAAATCCAATCATATTTATTCAAGTTTAAATTATAGTATTTTTCTAACCGTTAGGTTACACTGTCCACTGTGGCAGAGATATTGTAGCAATATTAACAGGAGCAAAGTAATTCATCATACTTTAAATCAAACTTGTTGAGATTTTATGGACCTAGTCAACTTCAAAACTGGTCAAATAATGTACAGACCAAGAAATAAACTAATTTCAAGAAAATGTAAAAGAAAAAAAAATCAGATATGGAGGAACAGTATATGGTAGGATTGTAAAAGACATGCAAATATAGATAAGTTTAAAAAAATTATACTTATAAAACACTATGTGACTGTTGTGATACAGTCTGAAAAGTCTAGTAATACAAATAATTTTTTATAATCTAGTTTATTTTTCCAAGCCTTTCCAAACTACAGTAATCTCGATTTTTACCTGTTGTACTACTTAAAATGTAAATCTGCTGTTGATGTTATATATTTTTAATGAGTTTTATTTTTGGAAAAGCATCTCAAGTAACCACACTTGTTAATTCACCCACCCCAGAGGGTCTCAACTTTGGACACCAGACATAAAGACAATCATTGATAGGACCACTTCACATACTTAAAAGCAAATATTTAGGTTGAAATCCGTATTTTACTGCACCACCAATTCTGGCACACAAAGTAAATCTGAACCTAACTCTTGTTTGTACCTCTTTGGAGTCAGAAGAGCGGACACGGGCAGCAGCGGTGATAAAATCTCGAAGCAGCATCGTGAAGCCTGGGAGACCGAGGAAGAAGAAGCGGGGCGAGCAGGAGCGGACGATGATATTCAAAACATCCTAATGAAGTGAATGGAGACAAACATAGATCATACCAAGAAACAATGATTTTATTAATAGTAACAAAAGAAAATGTTTTAATGTTATCTTAAAACAAACCAAAATTTTTACCCATCTAGATTTAGGCTAAGGTTTCTACATGAAATGAGCAACAAATATAGCAGTAGCAATATTTCATAAAAAGGGCCAAAAGACATAACATGGTGAAAGCTTTTCACTGCAACAGGTGGGCAGGTCATTTAACGCAAGCCGATAAAAGTAAAAGACTCAAGAGTAAATGACTTTAAAAGAGGGTTAGAAGACAGACGAACGAGACAGCAGATGGATTGTTCACATCGGAGAAGAGAGAGGACAAAAGACTTCAACTTTCACGAGTCATATGTAGGTACACACACCAGCAAACCTGTAATTAAAGCCAGAGACAACGTATTGTTTTGCGGAGGTACAGCAGCTCAGTGGCAGATGGGTACTCTTTCAACGACAACATATGCTGTACAGCAAAGTATTACATACAAAGTGCTTAAATGTGTTACCGTGTACCACCACAGGCACATACAAAGAGCATTAAGATGGTAAAGGTTTTTTCCCCCGAACCACCTGTAGCAAGACACAAGAAAATCCTCATCTCTAAAAAATAAAAATGTATATAGACACTGGTATGAGAATGCTGCATCTCAGCAAGAGCAAAATTTCTCTCTCTTATCTGTGGCATGTATGTGAATGTTTGTGTACAAAGCCAAGGTCCAGCTCAGAAACACCTGCCTTCATGGCTGTAAACCCGTGTAAATCCGACAGTTCAAACATCAGTCTGTTTGTGCCTGAACCGAGGGTCACTTTAACAAATACATGCATGCAATTTCTCCACCGGAGATACACAAACACACTGTGCCACCTATTTATTTGTGACATAAGTAACCCCAAACCTTCGGTAAACAGCGATGCAGGTGAACAAAGGGAAAATAGAATTAACACAGAGACATAAAAAGCAGGAAGTCGAACCAACATCAGTTCTGAATGTGGAAAATTGGTGGGAAGAGCTTTAGAGCTGAGGGGCCAATTTTACCCTCATTTTGTTGGTAATTGACCTCTGAAGCATAATGTGCAGTGCAGTCAGAGGTAATTAGCAGGCAACAAACTGTTTCTTGATTGCCTGAAATAAGCATTTTAGAGGAAGCTACAAATGCAGACTGCAAAGTGCTTCGATTGTGTGAGCGGAGGGGACCTAATTTCAGGTGTGAGTAAAGAAATCAGAATTGAGAGAAGCGGAGCTGTGCTGGCAGTAGGAATGGCCCGCTGCATCAACAAAAGGTGCATTAATGCTAACTCTGAATAGAGCCACTGTAGGTCTTTTTTTTTTTTATGTGGCCTCATCTTCAGGAAAGAATGCACTCAGTCTGGCCCCGAGGTGACAGGGTTCATTCTGGCATTTCATCACACCACTCAGAAAACCTTTACAATTATAAGTGTATAGATTTTATCTAAATGATTTTATGAAGAAGTACCAAAAGAGGTCACCAGTCAGAGATCAACAGTAGTTTTAGTGGCAAAGTTTGGTTTTGGTTTCTGCAACCTTTAGCGGATTATGAAAAATAATGAAAATATTTTTGTTAAATTAATTTTCTCTGACTTTTTAAGTAACGAGTAAGTTAAAAATAACTTTGTCAACCTATCGTAGTGTTTATCGGCCCTGGCATGTCAGTCAATTGTTCTCAAATTACCAAACTTTAACACCTATCGTGCAATAACCTACACAGCAGGCATCATAACGATTACTGACAGCCGGTTTTATCCAACCAGTGAAATCCATGTTTTTCCAGCTGGACATTGTTCAACACAATACACTATTCTCAAAGAGCTGGTAGTGGATCGGGCAACAATAACATTTTGATTCCAATTCCCAAATCAGAGCAACAATGAACCAGTTTGAAAAACAGGTTTCTTTCATGGGTTTTTGGGAATGGACCAGCAGAATGTCGGAGGATAAAACCCCCTCTGAACAGGCTGTTTACTGCCCTACATCATTAGATCTTTACAGATGTTTAACCTCAACTCCTAGCCAGAACTACAACACAGAACAATTGATGCATATCTGTTTCTCAAATTAATTCATCAAAAGGCAAAAAGACAGAAGCGGGGAAAAAAAATGGAGATGTCCAAATTTAAGATGTGAAATTTAGTACCTGAGTTTTAAAGATCTATTTGACTTTTTAAAGACCTTGCAGAATGTCCTGGAAACGTCCCAATCACATCACAGGAACTGGCCACGTGCCAACAATGGTATTTTAAAATCATTGATACAGATGACTGAACTCTCTTGTTGGACATACTTTCCACCAAATCACACCCTATTTTTGTGTGCAGGATTTGCGAAACTGTAGTACAGTTCATGTAGATCACTTTGTTATTCAAATCAGGGTTATCCACGTAAGAATCTGAGCCTTTTTCATCCTTTTACAAAGACATTCACAGAGAGAAATAAGAAGAGGCTGCAGCAGCTTCCTGTCTGACTGTTTTCTAATGTGACCTGTGTCTTAAACTAAAAGGCAGGTTCAACATATCTGGGTTTTCTGTATGAGGTTAATCCCAACAATCAACTTGTTTAACATAACTATGATCTGTTTAAGTTACTGACTGTGCATTTATGTAAAGCAGGTTTGGTGAGAATAAGAGGACCAGTCATAATGAAAAAGCAGGAAGAATACTGGCCACAGGTAGGAAAAAAAGCCTAATAGGCAAATTATCACACCTATCCATATCACAGCCAAATGAAATAATTATAAATGATTTTTTTCAGTGTAAAACACTGCGGGTGTCACCTTCTGAACATCAGAGAACATCTCAGCCTTAATCACTGTGCAAGAACCCAGACTGTTTCCAATCCTGTTTGCACTAAATCATCTACAAAGATAAAAATGATTCAGTCCAGCAATTCTATAATATCACAGAAAACATGCTACGGTTTAAGATTTTACAGTCACTGTCCTACTTTTCATGTTTTAGTTTCTCGGGGAATTGATTGGTTGAGAGGCGTTCATTGTTTGGATCACTTTGGTAAGGTTTCCAGTAGAAACTACCATGGTCTAAATGTGTACCTTTAGAAATAAATATTAAAGTTATGCATGTTTTAGGTTATGTGTTTTCAGCACATCGTGGTATCTTCTTAACTGAGATAACTTAGTGTTGAAGCAGATGCAGAAACTCTGGTTGTGAGTAAATATCTGTCTATTTCTCAGCATTTTGAAGTTAAAGAGTTTTCAACCACATGCATGACACAGATTCTATTAATTTAGTTAATCACTGGACTTAAAGGCTTGGATCAGCCTCCTGATCAGGGACATCCCTCTTGTTTTCATCACTAAATTTCAGAAAAATATGCTGGTAAACCATTTAACTCTAGATTGCGTAGCTTTTAGAAAGACAGTTGTTGATCGATTACTGCTATTGTACTGCCATCTTGCCTGTGAGACCAGTGACCAGTAAGTGACAGAGAACCAGGACAATACCCCTGACCTTGGTCAGTTGGTTGAAGAACCCCACAAAAGGAAGAGTGTTTGATTTAAACGATCAGAAATAACTATAGAAGTCCTAAATAACTTCTAAAAACAAGTCTATATAGACAATAGGTTCAAATAGGAGAATGGAAATACTTTAGAGGATCTCTTGGTCAATTTGCCTAAAAGATAATGACTTCCATCATTTAGGTTACGCAAAAAAAATTTCATATAAAATTATGTGTTTTAAAAATCACTTGTTTGATTTTAAAGGATCAAAAAAGACAACATTTATTTATTTATTTTTTGGTTGCAGAGGGTGATGGGGGTGGAGGCAGAAAGGAAGAAGGTGGGGAAGAATAAGGGCCACTTTCTTATGTTAAGCAGGCGTGCGGCTGTCCTCTATTGTGTGGCGTGAGGACTCTTTTCTCTGGCCAATTTGAGCATGCTTCAGTGGCCAGCCTGGCTCTGGCCCCCTAACGCATTATACAGAGCCACAACAAAAGCTGGAGAATGCTGCCTGGTCTCGCAGTGCGCCGAGCCCCCCTCATTGCTCCACTCTAAGCTGCGTTCCCCAGGCTCCCCTCCCGCTCCTTCACACACACACACAGGCAGGCAGGGCCGCTCTAACTCTGGGCCCCCAGCCGATATGTCAGTCTAACAGAGCGCGACAGACGTCAATCCTTAATTAATCACGTATACACGGCAGGGGCTCAAAACATTATTTAACGACATGGAAAACATTGTAATAAGCTTGTCGCGCTGCCAAGGTGCAATAGAAATCCAGCCAAGAGGGCATATATGCATATATATTCTCACACCCATTTTTATCCAAAACACCCCTAGCTCACCCAGACTTCGTTTTTTTTTATCACTGTCTCTTTGTTTTGGGGAACTCTATTCATCTCCACTCATCTTTGTGTAGGAGCAAAGGAGCTACGCCAGATTTGAATACAAAAAAAGGGTGTGGCGAGAAGAGGAAGATGCCAAAACACAGCAGTGCTTCTCAACACCACCGGTTGGCATGCAGGTTGCTTTTTCCTTTATAGACTGAACCTCTACTTTAAAACTGTAGTGTCCATTTATACCCCTGGATTTTACACAGCTTGAGTCTATATGTCTTTAACCCTTGTGTGGTGTTCATAATGTTTTTACTCAGCCAATGTTTCTGTCTGGTGGACCCGTTGCATTTTGTGATTTTTAATGCCTCACAATCAAACACTTCATTAAAATCATGATATGAGTGGAAACAAATTTACAATTAATGTAAATTAATTGTATAATTTTTCCTTCAGTAAAGAATGAAAATGGGTCCCACAGACCCGAACACCGCACAAGGGTTAAATGGAACCTACATATTTTAAAGCTGACATAAAAGGGCCAAAGGGTAAACATATTTATCTCAGTAAGCACAAACTGAATGAAAATCAAATAGCAGACATTAAAAAGTAAACTGAAAACAGCTAATTCTAAAAAAAAAAGTTCTGGAGCACATCTTAGTTTGACTGATGCGCCATCTACAGGTGGTGAAAGAAGATTAAAAATAAATAAATAAAAAAAACCCAACAGTCTCATTACTAGAGCCATCTGCTGGCTGTACCTGGTCATCGCTGGTGAAGCCCTTCTGCATTACATGGTAGAGGTGCACCAAGAAGTCACTGTTGGGGAGCACATCCTGGTGTCTGGTCATCATCTCACAAATTAGCTTGTATGCCTGCAGTTTGCCAGCCTTGTACTCTGCTGGGAGCATGGTTGCCTGTGGAGAACAGAGGGACACAGAGGCCAGCAATGTCATAATGAGCTCCTGTTTTATTCACCTTAAATTGACATGTTTTTGAGGCATCTTAAAACGTAAAGAAAGAATCAAAGGAGATCATGTATACCAGGAATTATACACATGAAACCTGCTGTTTTAAGAGATTAAAGGAATATGCTTTAAACAAACTAATTTGGTCAGGTTAATGACTTGCTGCTGGTGCTAAATATGTAATAATTAAATATATGTAAAGATAATATTATTCACATGTTAACTGGTAGCAAATGTGTTTTATTAGTGCTGTAATAATATTAATAATGTCATTTTAGTGAGAAAACATTAACTAGGATGATTAAACAATTCAGCAATAAAAGAACATAATGATAATAATGAATAGTGACACATATTAGAGGTTTTTTCATAGAGAAATACACACTTTCTTCTATGAAAAACAGAGATCACCTGCAACACTGAATAACAGTGTGAGTGCACATGTTCAGTGCAAAGCATAAAAACTAATTTAATGTGTTTTATTAGGATTTTATGTCATTGGTCAAAAATAAAGTTTGCATTTTAAGGTGAGGGGAAAAAAACAAATGGTTTTCAAAATCTGAAATGTGTGGCATGGATTGTAATATGCTCCTTGTCTCTGCTAAAAAAAAAAAAAAGCATCCCCACAGCATGATGCTGGCACCACCATGTTTCATAGTAAATATGCGTGCAGGGTGATTTGGAGTGTTAGTTTTCTACCAAACAGTGCTTTCATGTGGACCAAGTTTTGGTCTTGTCTGACCAGAGCATGTTTTTCCACATGTTTGCTGTGTCTCCTACATGGCTTGTGGCAAACTGCAATAAGGACATATTTTAACTTTCTTTCAACCATCTCAATCTTCTTGCAAGCTCTCCATAAAGGCCAGATTTCTAGAGCGCATGACTAATAGTTGTCCCGTTTAAAGAGTCCCCTTACATGAGCTGTGGATCCCTGCAGCTCCTCCAGAGTAACCATGGGCCTTTTGGCTTCTTCTTTGATTAATATTTTTCATTCCCAGCCAGCCCATTTAGGCAGGCGGAAATGACTTGGTAGAGTTGCAGTTTGGCACTGTCTTTCTGTCGACTGAACAGTGAGCTTGAAACCTCTCCACAGCTTTATTCCTGGACTGTCAATTTTATTCTTGATCTTCATGATGCTGATTGTATGCCAACATTTTCTAAACCAACCTCTCAGGCTTTCACAGAGAAACTGTGTTTATATTGAGATTTCATTACACACAGGCAGACTTCACTTGCTCTGAAGACAATTGGCTGCATGAAATCTATTTGTACCTGAGTAAAACGAGGCTGAATACAAATGCACCACAATTTCTTAGATTTGTATTTGTAAAAACAATTGAGATCTATGTATCACTGTCCTCCCACTTTATAGTGGTGTGAATATTTTTGGGAGGCACTGCATGCCACTTACTTTCTTTCAAATCGTTGTTTATGTGATCCTCTTTACAGCTGAAAGCGTGGCTGTATTGTGAAACAATCTGGCAGCAGGTGTCTGGATTTTGTACATCACTACAAGCTAAGCTGCTCTTAAGCTGCTACTTAGAGAGAAGCGGCCCTCTATGACACAATCTTTGCTGTCCACGCTACATTAAATACCATGAGAAATATTGCTGATGTCATTACTTCCAATTAATATGCAAAGGGATCAAACTGTCTGAAAACAAATATTTCTCCATACTTAAACCAGAAAATGACTTGAGTTAAGTTTTGTCTTGCAGTACAGGACTTTTAGAAAGTAGAGCGCACCCCGGTTGTCTTAAACTGCTGTCCAGGAAATACTATTGACTTGTCTTTTTAAGACATAAGATATATAAATCTTTCAAACCAAACAGATAACAATAAAACTCTTGACACCCTGTTTGTCTCAAGAAGTACTTGATTTATGCATGTGTTCTGCTTGCTGCTTGCTGTGTTTATGTGTTGTCATACCCTGAAGAGCCACGACGCTAGCATTCGAAGAGGAGGGATGAACACAGGCTGGGGAGGAGAGGACTGGTTATCCACGCTGATACCAAGATTGTCCCGGATCTGTGAGCGCACATTTAAATTAGCAAGTTAGAGCAACTGTCACATCTAAATCATTATTTGCATGACAAAATAAAGAAATTAATATTTTTACAATAAGTTTTAGAAGATTTCCGTGACATTTATGTTATTCCTGCCGTGTTTGTCTCGTTTCTGTACCTTGGCCAGCTTGTGCCAGAGATCATAGAGATAGGAGAAAACCTTGGCATGGATCTTAGGGCAGTGGATGTTATTGACATCTCCCAAGATGCCCAAAATCCTTCTCCACAGAACAAAAGCAGAATCGGGATGCCAACCAGTCAGCGTCCCCCCAGCGATGATACTGATATCATCGGCGAGACACTCGCTGCTGTCTGTAGGATAACAACACACAGTTTTGGTGTAAGGACAGTACAAGTTACAAAACAGACTAGATTTAATTTTTAAGGAGACTGGATTTAATCAACATAAGCTAAAAAAAAAATTGCCCGGATAATTTTAAATATTAAGGAAATGAATAACAACAAAATTCAATCTTTCTTCTTTAGCTGCTGTTGACTAAATCTTATAAACTCTGTGCTTTTGCCCCCAATGCATTTGACCAGTAAGATTTTTGTTTTACATGATTAATAAGCTGAAACACTTTGGGGGAAAAATCACAAAGACACATGCGTCATCTCAATGAAGTATGAAAGAACAGTGCCACCTAGTGGACAGAAGAAGACGTGCAGAGAAAAGAGAGCGAAGGCCAGGAATGGGACTTTTTGGTAGGTATGCTGGGATCTTTTTGTTTAATGAGAAACCCTTACCAAAGAAAACCAATTTAGGCAATAAGTACTTCTATAGCTAACAAAGTTCTATTATAAGAGATCTGGACAAAATTATTTGATGCTACATATATTTATACCTAGCAATGTCAAAGGGAATAAAGTGGGTAAAAAAAAGGAAAGAGTTACAATGAACTGCGGACGTTTTCATACTGCTTGACTTCTTTACATTTGTTAACCTTAGGTTTAATTTATTTTATTTATATTTTATATAACAGTTTAACATCAAGCAGTGCTTAATTTTAAATGGAAGGAAAAATATGATTTTTTAAAACGTTTTTACAAATACAATTCTGAAAAGCGTAGTAGACATTTGTGTTCTGAATATAAAAATTATATTCAGTGCAAGAAATTGGCCTCAGCAATACCAGCTTATAAAACACAGCTTTGAACATCTCAGGAAGCATCGTTCAAATCATCATCCAAATACGGAAAGGGCATGGTGCAACTGCAGATCTACCAATGCATGGCCATCTCAGCGAAACTGAAAACCTGGGGAAGAGAGTTCAATCACAAGCAGCCTAGAGTCCTGTAATAACTCTGGAGGAGCTGCAGTAATCTACAACTCAGGTAGGAGAATCTGTCAAAACGACTACTTGTGATCTCCACAATTGTGATGTTTATTAAGAGTGGAAAGAAAAAAAGCAATTGTTGAAAGAAAGTTGTTCGAAGTCCTGTTTGCAGTTTGCCAGATGTCATGTAGAAGACACAATAAACATGTGGAAGAAGGTACTTGGACCTGATGAGACAGAAATGTAACTATTTTAAGAACAAATGCACACCAAACATTTAAAATTTGTAAAATGTTAAAAACCATCTAACATTTTCCTTCCACTTCAAAAATGCACTACTTTGTGTTGGTCTATCACAAAAAATCCAAATTAAGCACAATGAAGTTGTGGTTGTGGACAAAATTTGGAAACGTTCAGAACGTTTGCAAGTCACAGTGATTAATAAAACAGGATCTGTCTTAACTGGGAGAGAAAAAACATACAAACACAAAAGAAAAGCTTAATGGAAAATAAAAAGTGGGAAGTTGATATGAGAAATAACAGCTAGGCAGCGGTACCCAAGTGGTGCATGTGTAAGACAGACTGATGCGTGGTGTCATCCAGGGGACAGTCCCGCGGGCACTCTGTGTGCACCACCAGGGCTGGTGAAGAGGGGGGGTTCTGGGGGTAGTGGTAATTGTGGTGGTAGGGAGGAGCGGAGTGGGGAAGGAGGGCACACTCAGGACCTAAAAACATCAATGGAAAAGGGATAAAACTGGCCTTGAGGTTGAGGGAGCACAGAGACACAATGCAGTGAACACAAAAGTTAACCTCAAAGGGTGGCATGTGAGGACAAAACAACACGTTACCATAAAACATAATGTTAGAAGTAAAATGAAAATCTGAGTGAAATGGAGCACTAGAAGACCCAGAAAAGAACTCAAGCTTTCCAATGAATTGTATCTAGACTTTATCATGAAACTATCCTCTGTTTCTATTGGTAAACCAGCTTCATAAACCAGACTCATCTCATTTTTCCTGAAAGGTGTCTGCCTTAATAGTTACCCAAAACTGATTTCATAAAAACACAAATCAAAATCTGACTTTCATCTTCAAGTTTATGCCTTAGCTGTGGGTCCACACCCATACCTGCTAGAGCATCACTGTGGCTGAGCAGCAGACTCCCTTGGTTCTGGGGGTCGGCTAGAACATCCATGTGAGCCGACTGTGTGTCGGCCTCCTCATCAAATGCATGCCAGGTAACTTCAGCTTCGTTGAGGTAGCCGTTGGATGTCTCACTACTCACACTTTCACCTATTTAAAGAAGGACAAGAGGTGCTTTTTGATAACAGGGACATGCATGTAGCAGAGATTTTTTTAAACATACTCTTTATGTAAATGCATAACAAGCTGCAGCTAAAAAGCTATAACATTAATCATTCAGTTTAAGAAACCAGTATGTGATCTCTCACTTTTGTCTCTGAGTTTGGATCTTGTGTAGGTTGGGTGTCCATCAGCGCTGCACTCAGTCTCAGTCGGACTGCTGCTCCGTCGGATATATATCTAGATATGGAGTAACAAATATAAAAGAATAATCCAGCACACACAATTAATATGTCATTATTTTAACAGAGTAATTATAGTACAAGGTGAATTATACACACCACTGGTGGCTCATTGCTCTCAGTCCTGCCCTCAGAAATCCTGCTGTCAGAACCACAAGAAGTAGGTGAGTAGTCTCTCTTCTGGGCTGCAAGAAAATAAGTTATTTTGTTTAAACAGAGACTCTGAAAAGCTGAAAAACCAAGATGTGAATGTTCTATTAAATGCAAATTTCCCCAAAACTATCTTTACATTTTTATTTATCCATTTAATACATAAAAATATCAAAATGTTTTATTAATTTTTGTGACTCAATTAAAAAGTGTAACTCATCAGTCATCAATTGTACAGTGCATAAATGGACATACTTTGCCATTTGGACTTTTCTAAATAATTACTAGTTGTTTTTTTTAAATTGGTCTGATGTAATATTCAGATTTCCTAAGAAATTGAATTTTGGTTTTCCATTTACTGTAAGGTATAATCATTCAAATTAACAGAAACGAAGGCCAGGGATGTATCATCACTGTGTGTAATAAATTTGAGTTCCACTCTTTAAATTGCATTACTGAAATAAATTCACTTTTATAAGCTTCTACTTTATTAAGCTGCGCCGGTAGATTCCAACTAAAATTCAAATTTTAATCTTTCTTAAGGTGTACATATTATGTTATTCTAACATGGATGGGTTTAACATGGAGATATTTTAACATGTTTCTACTACATTATTGTAACACAGACATATTTATACTTTTTTCCATAGAAAAGTAGTACAGAGCCAAAACATTTGCATCCATTTTTCACAAAATGGAGAAATACTGATCTATCGAATTATACCTTCAGCTCATATCATTTACTACCACTCATATACCTCTAAAAAAAAAATTTAAAAATCACAATATTTATTTGTGTCAACACAAATGGAACATATAAACTAAAAGGGATCTTATCAAGGCTGCTTTTGTAAAACCTTTATCAAAAATGTGTAACTAGAATACAGTAAACAGCACACAAACGACTGGTGACAGGTTCAGCTGAATTTTGTCTTTACAGGCTAATTTAGGGATGAGAAAGAGGACAGGGGTGAAATATAGAGTGATAAAGACATTTTTCTTTTGTTGGTGAATACCTGGTAAAGTGTCCGACAGCTGCTGGGTGATGTCTGAGGTGCTGCTGCTCCGCTGCAGAGGACTCTCCCTGCCTCCCACCTCCTCTTCTCCTCCACATTCTGAGAGCTGACACTCCTCCACATCTGGAGGAAGCAAAAGAAACCGTAAGTTTCTGTTACAAGAATAATCAAAAATCAATTAGGAACACATAATCTGGCACACGACGTGTTATTTTTAAGGAGCTGAGGAAACATTTATGATGAAGAACTGACTTTTATGAAGACATGGAGAGAAACATCACATGCAGACATGCATTAGCAACAGATTCTATTGACATGCTATTGTTAGAGAGAGCAGGCTTTTCCCTTTATAGAGAAGTTCAGTCAACAAATGGTTTTTAAGATCAAAACTATTTTTAAACCTAAGACCAGGGTTCCTACAGATTTTTGGCTCATTTTTACAGTTTGAAGCAGATATTTTTACATTGTCTGACTGAAGTAGAACCTGCAACAAAAAAAGAATCAACAAACTTTATGTATAGATGTATGTAAGAATGGATGGACGGATGGATGGATGCATAATTAGGACTCTTTCTTCATTTTTCCACATCTATCACCCCCTGGAGAAATAGTAAAATCAAATTCCATACTTTCCCAGGCTTCATACTGCATAGGAACCCTGTAATGCACTCATAAACACTGAAAACTGTCAATAATTGTTAGGGATGGATGAGAAATGCAGGGCGGAGGTCACAAACACACAAATACATGCGGCTCTCACAATTCACTTTACCTGAGAGTCTATGAGAGCAAGCAGAATTACCAGAAGAGATACCAGGCAAGAAAGAGCTCACAGTGTGGAGCAGCATAGGAACACTTTTAGTAGTGGGCAAAGCCTCGTAAAGATGAACACAGTTGCTGATGGACTGGCTTCGCTTAGCTTCCATCAGGGAAAGATACAGAGGGAAGAAAAGAGACAGTGGAAACAGCAGAGAAGCAAAGGGAAGAAGACAAAATTCAATGCAATTGGAGTAACAATCGTTTTTAATGATAAAAGCATTTTTCTAATCTTAGAAGTCATTTAAATTAAGCAGAACTTCTGAGTTTACAACTGATACTGTTAGAATAAATCATAAAGACAAATTGTGTTTTCCTGATTGGGTATTGTTATAAAGCCTAGAAAGAATTAGAAAAAAAATGGTAGAAACAAAAAAGAAATAAATACAGCCAATAAAACAACAGCGACATAAAAAGCAGCTGTCTGAATATATACCATTCATGGTATCGTCAGCCTCATACAAACTATTTACACCACAACTTCGCCCATAAAAATACTTAAAGAGGTCATTTGAGAACAAAAACATGTGACAATAAACTGGTTAACAAATGGTTTGTTTCCAAGTTCACAAGAAGAATATTGCTCAGAAGAAAAAAAAAAATCTATGTTTTTGTCTTCCATTAAATGTAATGATCTAATTTGTGTTTCTACAGAGCTTGAAGGGCCACAAATGGGACATGATGATGCATTTAGGTACCACTCAGAAACTACACAACTCATACAAAGTGGCTATAAACAGTTTATCTCCTGCAAACAACCTGTACAATGGAAAACGAAGCATTATGGACATCCAGTAACCAGGAGATTAAGGAAGTCGTTATTTTGTGATAAAACCAGAACCTGGTAAAACCACATAAAAATCTTTATATTCTCGGCTTGTCTACCCCCCTCAGCAGAACCACAGGCTGGTGGCCTACATGTCATCCCACACTGATGAAATCCATGCAAAGTGGTCAGACCATAAAGTGCAATTAGTCTAGTGTAATATTCTAATTTTATGAGAAACTAAATGTTGTCTTTTTATTGGCTGTATTATTGACATATATCATCAAACTGAGCTGAGATAAACACTTGAAGTAAGTTTCACTTAATGAACTGAAATACAGAAATAAATGTAATTTGTTAATGATCATTTATACTACTGGGATGCACCTGTATTTTATTCATTTACATATACAGGTCCTTCTCAAAATATTAGCATATTGTGATAAAGTTCATTATTTTCCATAATGTCATGATGAAAATTTAACATTCATATATTTTAGATTCATTGCACACTAACTGAAATATTTCAGGTCTTTTATTGTCTTAATATGGATGATTTTGGCATACAGCTCATGAAAACCCAAAATTTCTATCTCACAAAATTAGCATATTTCATCCGACCAATAAAAGAAAAGTGTTTATAATACAAAAAACGTCAACCTTCAAATAATCATGTACAGTTATGCACTCAATACTTGGTCGGGAATCCTTTGGCAGAAATGACTGCTTCAATGCGGCGTGGCATGGAGGCAATCAGCCTGTGGCACTGCTGAGGTCTTATGGAGGCCCAGGATGCTTCGATAGCGGCCTTTAGCTCATCCAGAGTGTTGGGTCTTGAGTCTCTCAACGTTCTCTTCACAATATCCAACAGATTCTCTATGGGGTTCAGGTCAGGAGAGTTGGCAGGCCAATTTAGCACAGTGATACCATGGTCAGTAAACCATTTACCAGTGGTTTTGGCACTGTGAGCAGGTTCCAGGTCGTGCTGAAAAATGAAATCTTCATCTCTATAAAGCTTTTCAGCAGATGGAAGCATGAAGTGCTCCAAAATCTCCTGATAGCTAGCTGCATTGACCCTGCCCTTGATAAAACACAGTGGACCAACACCAGCAGCTGACACGGCACCCCAGACCATCACTGACTGTGGGTACTTGACACAGGACTTCTGGCATTTTGGCATTTCCTTCTCCCCAGTCTTCCTCCAGACTCTGGCACCTTGATTTCCAAATGACATGCAGAATTTGCTTTCATCTGAAAAAAGTACTTTGGACCACTGAGCAACAGTCCAGTGCTGCTTCTCTGTAGCCCAGGTCAGGTGCTTCTGCCGCTGTTTCTGGTTCAAAAGTGGCTTGACCTGGGGAATGCGGCACCTGTAGCCCATTTCCTGCACACGCCTGTGCACGGTGGCTCTGGATGTTTCTACTCCAGACTCAGTCCACTGCCTCCGCAGGTCCCCCAAGGTCTGGAATCGGCCCTTCTCCACAATCTTCCTCAGGGTCCGGTCACCTCTTCTCGTTGTGCAGCGTTTTCTGCCACACTTTTTCCTTCCCACAGACTTCCCACTGAGGTGCCTTGATACAGCACTCTGGGAACAGCCTATTCGTTCAGAAATTTCTTTTTGTGTCTTACCCTCTTGCTTGAGGGTGTCAATAGTGGCCTTCTGGACAGCAGTCAGGTCGGCAGTCTTACCCATGATTGGGGTTTTGAGTGATGAACCAGGCTGGGAGTTTTAAAGGCCTCAGGAATCTTTTGCAGGTGTTTAGAGTTAACTCGTTGATTCAGATGATTAGGTTCATAGCTCGTTTAGAGACCCTTTTAATGATATGCTAATTTTGTGAGATAGGAATTTTGGGTTTTCATGAGCTGTATGCCAAAATCATCCGTATTAAGACAATAAAAGACCTGAAATATTTCAGTTAGTGTGCAATGAATCTAAAATATATGAATGTTAAATTTTCATCATGACATTATGGAAAATAATGAACTTTATCACAATATGCTAATTTTTTGAGAAGGACCTGTACAAATACATGAAAAACAATAAAACGTATTATATTTAACTAGTTTCTGTTAAAATAATTGGCTGTTCTCATCTATTATGGCACAGCTTATCCTAGATATAAATAGGTTTTGTAACCAGTTAGTACCCATCCTATCAAAGGAAGGGGGAGAGTTTGTTCACCTGGATCTGTGTGGCTGCAAAAGCCTAATGAGTCCCATAATTAAAAACCGAGTCTTTTTCTTCCTTCTAAAAGACAAGACCTCACAACAGTAACGCTGCACATTTGCATGTGTAAGAGCAACCAAGTTTTGACAGTTGTCAATGCTGATGCACTGCCATTGTGTCTGGATAGCACTTCAGGGTTGTTCTCATAGAAAGTGCAGAAAAAAAGGATGCTTCTCTCCTCAGCTTTCAGCACGCTTTAATTACGCCTTTCAGTTAAGAGAGATGTCTGCTACAGCCTGCCGCTGCTTCTCGTTTGTGCATATTAATGAGCATTAATTACACTCTTAATGAAACAATCAAAAAATGCTGTGCAATTGATGTTTGGGCTTTCTCTTGAGGAGCAGTGAGAAGGGCGGTTGCTCCTTTGAAAATCAATGTGAGAGAAATCCAATTAGGCTGAAGAAAGGAGGAGAATCTGAGGCGGTTGCGTTTAATGTCCATCTTCGCTTGCATTGAGATACAAATAAACGGGCCAAAAGAATAGATGCATAAAGATCTACGTAAGGGACATCATAGATGTTTTAACACATGCATATAAAAACACTCAAACACTTTAAGCACAACGACATTTCCTCCTTACTCAACAGACTTGTAATTTCAGAGCACTGTTGGCCGATCAAGTGGTTTTATTATCTGGATTAAGATTGTAAACAGAAAAATAGAAGAAAGCATTGCAACTACTGACTAATCTATCAACCTTCTAGGTAAACATGTCATTTGCTTCCCAGGTTTCTATCAAATAAAAGCCGTTTGAAGCATCCAACCCGTATTTTTGGCATAACATCTAGGGAATTGTGCCTGAAGTCAAGCTGACAGGGAATATGCTGACACTGGCCAGCGACATGTCAAAAAGACAATGAGGGCCATCTGCTGGCCTCTTTGTCTATAGAATTAGGCACCTCAGTGGCACCTAGCTCCTTTAAAAGATTTACACATAAAATAATTATGTCCGATCAACCCTGAGTAACGTTTTGGGTGCGCAGTCTGACCCAAAACAAAACACAGTGCATACACAGTGCTGGTGTTCTTTGGCATGGATGTCAATAAATTTGATGTTTTGTTAATGGATTTGAACCATTCCTTTGCCAGACTGGAATTACGATAAAAAAATATAAGATCAACAAATTCTAAAAACAGGAATTCAATGCATAAGCTTGAATCTATTATGAGTTTGTTGTTCTAACCCAAACAGGGTCAAAAATACACATACAGGCTCAAATATTTACATATACCACCACCAGTATTTAGCTTCTGGTGTAATTCAGCCTGGATTTTTGACTTCTCTTATCAGAAATAGTTCATTTAAATTGGTTAAAGTCATCCCAAAGACATGGCTCTTAGGCAGAGTACACACATTATCAATAGGGCTAAGGTCGGGACTATTCCTGAAGCTTAATGTTAGCCTGTCTTGTGGTGCTGAATCACTGAACTTTGTCCAAGTTTCAGCTCATGGACCTTTCTAGCTGTTGATTTGTGGGGAAGTTGAAGAATTTAGAGGTAGTTCACCATCTTAATTACTCCACCCAGTTTGTTAAATGCACCAGTACGACCGACATCAAAAGAAAACCCCTCAGCATGATGCTATTACCACTATGGCTGACAGGTGTTGCAGTATTCCTATCTTTGAAAGCCTCATATTGACTCCATCAAAGACGCATGTTTGTTGTTGTAACTAAATAGCTCAATGTTTTTCTCATCTGACCTTTTCTTCAAAAGGCTCGTCTACGAAGTTAGCTGAAACGTTCAGCCATGCTTGAAGGCATTTATTATGGAGGGCGTGATTCTGTCTTGGTAAGCAGTTGATGTTAAACTCATGTCACTTTAAATAGTGTCTCTGGTGTTTCTGCATATAACAGGTTATTATGAGCTCTATCCTGGCTGGTTACTGGCTTGTTTTTGAACACCCGTTTTTTTCTATATGAATTTGTTTGTTGCGCCATCATTCCACCTGGGAAAAAGACCAGCTTAAATATGAATCATTAATACAAAGTCTATATGACATTATTGCTGCTGATGAGAAAACAGCATACATGTGGGAAGAGTTTTATAACAGCCACAGCGATGCAGGGCTGCTACTGGACCTAGGATGATACTAACCAGAGGCCTTCTGGCGGACAGTGTTGCGGGCTTTCTCCACGCCAGGTGCTCCTGAGGTAGTGGCAGAGCGAATCCTCATTGGTTCCTGGGCTCCTGGCCCACCCTGCTCTCCATGGTTTCTCCAGCTCAGTGAGAATGAGCGTGCGACTGCAGCTGCCTTCTGGGAGTCCTGGATTACTCCTGGCATGCAAAAAGAGAGTTTTTAAAGGGCTAAAATGCCAATGGGCATTTTTTTTCATGTGTAACTAGAATAAATTTAGATTTAGAACAAAGAGAGTTATCTGCAAGGTGGACAATACTGGAAAGAATAAAATCTCCACATATAAAGGTTTACAATTTTTTTTTTTTATTCCCTGACAGTCTTAAATTGAGAAAAAGTACAATGTACCACTACAAGGAAACTATGTCAGTAAAAGCTGTTTCACATTTAATAATTAGGAAACAATACATTGTTAATATAACTGAATTATGGTTTGAAATGAAATAAGATTGAACTTAAAAGAAACAAAATAACATCAACTGGGGATAAAGTTAAAAAAATGCACTGTCTTACAAAAGTATTCAAACCTCTTGAACTTTTTTTTACCTGTGTCACATTAGAACTACAACCTACAGTGTATTTTATTAGGATTTATGTGTTACACCAATACAAGTGGTAGGAAAATTATATGTTTACAGCAATATTTTGCAATAGTTGTAGCTGAAAGTCTTTTTGGGTATAGTTCTACCAGACTCCCTTCCCTAGTTAATGGTCTCCTTGCCTGTTTGTCAATTAAGTTCACAAAGACTTTTAATAGCTTAAAGAATAGAGATCGGAACATTGTTTCCAAGTATAAATGGTAAATGGACTGAACTTATATAGCGCTTTTCCAGTCATACAGACCGCTCAAAGCACTTTACACTAGAGCCACATTCACCCAATTGCACTCACTAACGCTCACACAGTCATACACCAATACGCAGATTGGTAGGCAACTTGAGGTTAAGTGCCTTGCCCAGGGGCACATTGACATATGGCAGGAGGAAGATGGAATCGAACCCACAACCTTCTGATTGCAAGACGACTACTCTTCCTACTGAGCCACAGTCGCCTAGTATAAGTTTTTTTTGTTTGAAAGGACAGTTTCAGACATTTTTCTGTTTCCATACATAGAATTTTAAGGCAGAATGACACAAATGATGCAAGGAATCTTCTTTTTTGCCGTTTTTTTAATATTAAAATTTCCCCCTTATTTATCTGTAAATATGGAACTTTCTATTAAAAATATTTACATTCATTCTCTTTTGCGCTTTTCTCCCCTGAAAACAGAAATAAAACTGTACTTCTTCAACCACGAAAACGGCTAATATTATATAGTACGTACATAGAGTAGATTGGTATCATCTTCTGATAAGTTGATCTTATTAGAAAGGTCAAGGTACGCAGTTAATGGAAATAAAATTTTATTTGCACCGTAATGATCGCTGACCCCTGGTTTAGGTGAGAAGCCATGTCTTGGTAGGTTTGGAGTTTTACCACACCCTTCACACTTTCAGACAATGGATTAAACAATGTTCCATGAGAAGTTCAAAGCTTGGGATATTGTTCTGTAACCTAAAACCATAAAATCCAGTAAAATTATTTGAAATCTGTGGTTGTAATGTGACAAAATGGAGAAAGTTGAAAGTGATAATAAAACGTTTGCGAGATTCTGTATCTTTCACAACTTTTCAAAATGGCACCTATCCCCAATCTCTATGTTTTCACATTTAATCTCCTTACCACGTCCTCGCTGCTTTTTCTCCTTCTGTTCACTGAGTTTATCTAAAGGCAAGTTGGCCATGTCCAGGCCATAAACGGAGCGTGCCAGCACAGCCGTCAGAGAGTCCATTATGCTGGCCCACTCTGTCACCAGCTCCTCCCAGCAGGTAAGAGAGGACAGCACTGCCAGCAGCTCGTCCCACAGCTCCCGAGAGATAAATACGCTGAGGTTTGCTCGAACCCAAGCCACAATAATAGTCTGCATTAATCAAGAGAGAAGAACTCATCTTAGATGTACAGTATGTAATTTGGTCGGAGACGTAACTTACTTTTGCAAAGTTTCAGGGGGAAAAAGTTGAATAAACATTAAAAAAGTCCAAACTGCAAATGAGTTTAGGTAAAATGGTAAATATTGGCTTTTACCCTAAAAAGTAGGGATGCTAAACTTTCAGCAAAGCTGTCTTTTCTTTGGTTTTCTTGTGGCCTCTTCATTACTGCCTCTGTGATCTTCAGTAGCACCTGCAGCATCTGCTCCCTGAGGAACCAACGAAAAGAAAACAAAAAGGCGTCAACCAAAGAATCATGAAATAAAACCACATGTGTACTTGAGAATGTCACTGACCACGTCTGTGTAGTCATGCAGTGCTCCATGATCATGTGCCGGTAGATGCTGAGAACATTCTTGCACACCTCAACCTGATTTTCCAGGAGTTTTGGCACATCCTGGCATGGCTCCAACAGGAACACATTGGATGAGTTGGTCAGGAATACCTACACACATGCACAAAGCTAAATGTAAAATGCGCTTATGTGGATAAATATGTTGGTACCCCTGGTAAAGATCTAAAAAATAATTAATACTTCACCATAAAATATGAAAAAAACAGGCTTTCATTTGATCCAATTTACTCAAATCAAGAAACAAAATTGACATTAGGAATTGAAATGTTTTTACCTATTCAAATGGTTTAAAATAAATTTAACAGATGCCTTTTGTTTTTAATTCATACTTCACTTTTTAAGGTTGATTAGAGTTCCTTGGAAACTCTAATTAGTATTCAATGGCTTTCTGTTTATATGGAGTAAAAGTAACACATGACAAAGAGGTCCATTTTCTCCATTTACAGACAATGACCCATATTTAATTTGCCACTTCCACAAAGCTCACTGTAAGAAAACAGCAGCAAATGGAGGCATCTTAGGGTCACTAAACCTACATACAGTAACCTCCATTAGACATTATCTATTTACCAAATGGTTGTTTACGCTTTTTTCTTTTAAGATAAAAAGTGACAAATTAATTCAACATAAGCACTTTGGTCTATGATGTATACTTGACAGATTTAGCCATACTGACTTAATTCTATCCGCACTCCTTAGCAAGTTGAAGGTAGAAAATAAGATGAGAAACTAAATCGAATAATTTGTCAAATTAAACTGAATGAATGTAGAAGTCAAACAGATGTAAATTAAAAACACATGGTTCATTTGCAACACTTCATAAACTACACAGTACTACTACGGCATGCCAGGGAAAAGTATTTTCTGGGTGGGTCTAGTGTAAAACCAAGGATGAACTTGTAGAAAAACACCTCATGCCCACTCTTAAGTAGAGGATCCGTTACACTGTGGGCATGTCTGTCTTTCAAAGGCCCATGGAAACTTGTTAGAGTCCATTGTATCATGAATTCTTTGAAATGCCAGGACTTTTATATCAAAATACGGTGGCCTCTACGTGTAAACTGGAAAACTGATTCATCACTGGCTCTTTCAGTAGGAGAATGACCTAAATCATATGGCCAAATCAACACAGAAACGGTTCACCAAACAACCTTCTAACATGTTCCTCTTAGTCTCCAGAACTAAATCCTATAGAAAAACAGTGGAAGAAGAAGGGAATAGAGCACAGGAGCTTTAACTTGAAATGTAACAGAACACTGAAGTGCTTTAGCATATGCAAAAGAGGGTTGTAAAAATATTAACAATAGGGTGCCAATGAGGGTGGTAATCTTATTAAAAACAGATATTTCTTAGTTTAAATTTTAATCTGAACACAAAGACTGACCTGTAGTGTGGGCTGCATGCCAGCTTTGACATCTCTGTTCTCCTCTTCAGTGAGAAAACCCCGATTGATGGCACTGCTGAACGAGTACGTCCTCCCCCAGCTTGACGACCGCCTGTGACCGTGACTCTCCAATGTCTTGCAGAGAACAAAAAGACAACTAAGACAGAGGCTAGGATACCCACACCAAAGAGGTTTTATGCTTGCATTGTATGGAGAAGTAAGATTTTCAGAATCATGGATAACCATTTCTACTTTACTGTTCTTTACACAGCAGATGAAGACTACTCTTACGAGTGCTGGCCATACGTCAAACTGATGTAAATTCATTGTTAACATTGTCATTTTTTGTGAATTTTACTTTTACATTCATGATGTCTGCATCTGTGCTTAGAATGCGCTCAGAATGGTCATCCACTTCATCTTCATGTGTAGTTGGGTCGGGCTCCGTCATGAAGATGGGCTTCTCCAGCAGGAGCCACTTTCTGTACACTTTGATCACCTTCCTGGTTGCCGAGGCTTCACAGGATGGCAACAAGAAAGCCTGTGGGATTGGATACAGACTGTTAGTAGAACGGAAGTAATTCAGTCAGGATAAACATATGACCACAAGAGGGAGACATGGTACATGATATGAGAATAGTTCTTATGTGTGCAGATATTTGCTGTACCTGGTGGAAGACTTCATTGACAAAATTAATGTTGTCCCTTGTGGACAGCAGAATGGAATGCACCATGTCATAGACATGCTTGTGCTCCTCCTCAATGCTACACAAACTGGAATCACTGGGCCGTCGATCAGACAGCGTGCTGCTGTTGGAGTGGCTCTTTTCCGTATCCCCTGGTGGCCCGTTAGTATCCCCATCAGAGGTCTTCTCTTTCTCCTGGCTGCTACTGCCTGCAGTGACAGTCTGGCAGAAAGAAACAGGGTGAGAGAGATTAGAAGCCCAGCATATGTTAAAGGAAAAACTATAACCGAAGAAAAAAACTATACCCCTACACCCTAAGCTGCCATTTAATTTGGTGCATCAAGCAACACTGAATGAAATTAAACAGTTAAAGAAGACTGTAGTTTGTGGAGGTGTAACACTACTCTTCAGAAGGCTATACAATAAAATTGCTCTCTTTCCATTTTCTTTACTGATATAAGAGAGTATGGAGTGTGGACTGTACTGTATCTGCTTTCTCTATTCCCTTGTATGTGGTGAGATTCTCCTGCAACAATCTTGCATTGTTTATGACAGATTGAGAAATGAACAGAGCGGCATCATGTTCACCTGGATGAGTTTGGGAATGACCTCAGTGCCGTTCTTGGCGCTCTGCGCCGCAGCAGCACTGCTGACATACTTCTTCTCCAGGAAGAAGGTGACCAGCCAGGTGATGAAGGCCACTCTGGGTGCCAAGTACTGATCCCTTGTGCAGAAGGTGCTCTCATTGTTCCGCGTCACCGGCACATACAAGGGTTTCGCTCTGAGCGGGGGGAGTTCTGAACATGTAAAGCCACAAAAGAGTAAAAACTGAGAGGCAGATTTGTAGTGTGAGCTCCATATTTAGGGCCGCAAAGTTTGAATTACAATTTTTATTTGAAAGCTCAGTTACTGAAAAAGTTACTGAGGTATGTTTTTCAGAGAATTCATTGGCCTTATATCTTTTGCTGTTAAAGAATCGTAGAAAAGTCTCTGATTGTTTGCTACACCCAATGGTCTGTGGTGATTTAGTGCGACAATTTCATAACCCAAGAGAATCTACAACCAATATCAAGCGCTGTCGGAAATTTACAGAAAAAAATCCTGCAGTTTGATTTGACAACTGATTATTTTTTTCCCTCTTTTTTCCAGACTCCGATTCTAACAAGTGCATAAACACCCTAAACATCCCATCTATTTATTGTTGGAATGATATTCCTGTATATATGTTTGGTATTTTCAATCGTACAGCGTGACAGAAATTTCTATTCTGGTTTTATCATACTGAGCATGTACAGTCCGACATGTACGATTTGGAAAATCACACAGAGGATGTGGGGCTACGTATCAAAATCATAATATCATAATAAGCTAGGATTCATTTTAGTTTTTAACTTTTACTTATTGTAAAACTAAGGTTATTATACCATGATGATCTCATACTGGCTCATGCATGATGTGAGAATAGTTGCTTCACAAGGCTTCAAAAACAGACACCAATATTGAATGAATAAACTTACCTAACAAAGGCTTGTAAAGATTTGTGAGTTTGGTGAAGGAGGGGAATAGATGTGGAAGGTAGTACTTCTTGAAAAGGCTGAAGAGAAACCTGAACCCTGTGTCTTCATTCTCTTTGTTCTTCCATTCTAAACTGGATGCCTGAAGCAGACAAACAGCACAAAAGCAGACAAAGTCGGGACATCGTTCAAACACGGAGTGTTTTTTGTCTGTATGACAAGGCTCATCTAGAACACAACACAGAAAAGCTCTACTTGGATTAAAACTAACAACATTTTGGGCAGCAGTTTCGTACAAACAAATACTGTTTAAGAATATTTGATGATTACAAAGTACTCAAAGTTAAGCAAAGCAGTTTTCTTTTGTAGAATATCATTTAGTAAGATACACTGTAGTGATCAAACTTGGAATAATCACCCATTAAACCTTAAGGTTGACCCATTAATGGTAAAGGTCTGTGATATTTGGGGAGAGGAAATAACTGAACATTAAGAAATTTAAATCACTAATCGCTTAATCTGATTGTACCTATTTGTCTTTCTGTGTTTCCTAGTAACACATGCACTACACTGCATTTTAAACAGAACATTATTCCACAATTTAAGGTTCTCTGGAGTGTTTGCAGTAGAAATGCTAGACATTACTATGGTGTTCCTCAAGTCTGTTGCAAACAACTACTGCATGTCACTCCTTAGCTGTAATATTACATGTTTCAATGTCTTTTAAAATAAGAAACATACTGGAAATATGCCAGCATGTCACTGAGTTACCGTAAGAGTATAGTAGTAACTTACTTGAGGATTACCTTCACTATTCACACTTGATGCTCATTTGGTAATTTTACAGATTTCATACAATGAATCCTGAATGTTTTTCTGAGCAATAAGCAATGAGATTGATCTTCAGAAAATATTTAGGCCTATGTTACAAATAGGAAAACAGTTAAAGGCGACAATTCTAAATATTATCGGGCAAAAATAACTTTAGGGTTTTACATGTCAGGACATAATTATCTGATCTTTACTAGGAACAAAAAACGTTTAAATCTAACATCAAATATGAAATAATAAAAATAGAAAAAATAGATAACATGTAAAAAACTACTTTTGCTGCTTTCATTGGATTTAAAAGAGAAAGTGACGTGAAAGTTTATTATTACCTGGATGACCATGTACTTGAGCAGCGTTTCAAGAAAGCAACAGGTCAGGTCGTCTGCAACTTTCTCTCCAGATACAGCTGGAACCAACGGCATGATCTCCTCAGGCACTACCTTGGCTGCGCAGATTAAAAAGATACAATAAATCCAAAAAAAGAGCTCTCCGTTTATTAAACTAAGCAAACATCCTGCATTCAACTCAACCTTCTAGGGAGTTAGAAGATGGGTTGTTGATGATGGTGTCAAGCGTGCAGGGTCCTCTAGAGGAGGGAACAGCAGGGAATCCTGGAACCAGGCAGGCAAAGATAAGGAACTGCTCCTCGGCACAGTTGTCCCTTAGAGCCTGGAGCCACAGCAGGAAGAGACGGATTCCCTCACATCGGATCTAGAGGGAAGATATATTATTTTATTTTATATACAAAGAATTTGAATTTTAACAAAGTAGTAGTAAAGAAGGTGTCTGCAGGTGGACGTTTACATTAGAATTGGAAACCAACAGAGGACTTACTTTGAATGAATTTCCAGCGTGCAGAAGTTTTTTCAGAATAGAACCTGCACAAGTGAAAAAAAAAAAAACACACACATTTAGACATTTTTAAAAACCAAATATTCAGCCGAAGTCTCACAATAGTCAGTTTCTCTCAGAAAAACTGACTTTGAAGGGGCATCTTGACAAACAAACGGGCCAAGTGGTACAGCATCACATTATCAAGATGCAAATTAACGTTAGTTGACAGTAAGAGGCATCCATGAAGCCCATCTGTTTCCGCTGTAATCAAATGAGACACTGCTCTGATTGCAAGCCAGAAGAGGTTTGTGTGAATGGGGGTATACTCTTGACAGGCAGCAGACAGCCCTGTTAGCCCAAATAGAGATGTTTAGGGTAGGGATTAGACCACGTTAAATTGGAACATAACTTCATACTTGTTAAAGTATATTACTAATCAGAAAAAAGAATAAATAACTAACAAAAACAGTAAAGCAGACTGAGTGCTTTACTTTGGTATAAAAGGTCATAATGTTAGGTTATTGCCTTAGTAACCAATACCTCCTTAGTGATATGTATAGGAGTAGAGCTGAAACGTTTTAGAGTAATTGTGCTTCAATGATTTTTTAATATATAATGCAAGAGGCTTATGTGTCACCGTTATGTGCAACACCTAGAGTATCTTTCAAACAGAACAGTTACAGACACAGCAACACCTTTTGTCATCATTTATTCAAGTGCTTTGGGCTACAGCTGCATGTGCAAACTGGAATCTAGGGGAGCTTACACTTCTCCCATGACCACAGGCAAAGGTCTGGCCTTAATGTTTTTCTGTTTCCTCTTAAGATCTGATATTTTTCAAGCCTCTGATGTTACTTCTCTTGATTGTGCCATCACTTAAAATGGCTATATTTATGTCTAGTTCATCAGCAATGGATGGATGGACTACAAAGATAAAAGAATGGTTGAAAGAATTACAGATCGATTCCTAGATTGATCGATGTTGCAACAGGTGTTGTAAAAGCTGTAAATGCCAGTTATCACCCTTAAACTGCTGGCAACAGAAGTAACTATTAAAAACACAGAAAATATGTATACATAATAATATATCTTTTCATATTCATGGACCTGAGGTCGGAAGCATCTTAACAGCTGTGTGAAATGTCCGTGACCTTGCAATTCTCAGATTGAAAGGAACTAAACAACCGAGTCATTAATGTCATTGTAGCCACCAGGGAACTTGTCACAAGTCAGAGATTTGCTCTCAATAATGGAATTGGATGTAAAATGTGATAAGAAAAAAAAATGACAGTTATCTTGCCTCAAGTGGTTAAATAACAGCACCACATCTCAACCAGTGACACATGAACTGCAGAGTGGAAGAGAAAATCCCTTTTGAGTGCAGGGCGGAATAAGGGGCGTCTTTAAACACATCATAAATTTCTCATTCAGCGACAGACAAAATGGAGAACGAAACAACAGCTATAACGGGGGTTATCTCCTGCAAAAGTTTTATGGTTTTTAGGCAGCATCAATACTTTTAAGTATACCTGAATTAATTAGAATTTTAAATCAAGGGCTCATTTGCATTTTCATCACTTCCAAGACTAATTTATTTCTCCTCCTTGGTATAACACTTAGATGTGCTTGTGATTGCTTTTTACCCTCTAAAGTGTCTCAGAGGCTCTGAACACTCAGAAGAATAAAGACTGTCTGTAGGTGTTACTAAGCATTAAGTTAGGGCAGGCATTTAAATCGTTACATTGTTTAAGTACATACCTATACTGTGAAACTGCCATCGGTTGTAGATTTTCTCAGGCAGGTGTTGAAGAATTTTCTGAAGAAAAGAAAAAGTTAGGATTAGGTTTTGGATTTGTCAATGAGTGATACTGAAAGGTTTGCCATTTTCATTATCAGCGAGGAAGCACAGATAGGTACGAAGTTGAAACTTCATTTTCTACAACACATCAAAACGTGTTAAGAAATGCCTGTGAGGAACTTAGTGTGCAAGAGAGAGTGAGACTTTCAGCAGATAACAAGAAGGCTGAAAGGTGCATTGCAAGTTGATTTTTTAACCTCTGTCTTTTATGGAACATTCTGGATTTGGAAATCTTGGTAGCATTTTGGAAACCTTGAAGAGTTAAGGTAAGGATCTACAATGCCTTCTCTATAATTAACACACAGAGAATCCTGTGTTTGACTGGCAACCTGTCCAGGGTGTACCTTCATCTCACCCAGTGACCACTGGAGATGGGCAGCAGCCCCTCCCAATGACCCTGCATGGTTTAGCGAACATAGACAATGGATAGATGGACAGAGACTGCAGTTTTGATAAAGCTAGCCAAGTAAATTGCTAATTGCTAGGATTGTTTGAAAGGTCAACTTTCCACCTTGTCTTTGTCTACTAATAACATACATAACTAATTACTTATCATGGCAGTAAGCTTGGAAAGCTATCCTTATATCTTCCCACATTATAGGCCTTAAACAGAAACCAGAATTGGCCAAAATTGGAATTGGCAGGGCAAAGCTTTACAAAACCAGAGAACGAAAATTCACCACAAAATTCTGATCGGTGCATCCCTTGTAGATAGGTTCCTTCGGTACACCAGCCACATTAAGTTATGCAGCTCCACTGCTGAACTGGGCAAAAAAACTGCATTTGTTCATATTTTCAAATATACTGATATTTATATACAGTCCAAAGACATGCCTGTTAGGTTAATTGGTCTCTCTAAATTGCCCTTAGGTGTATAAATGAGTGTGTATGGTTTTTTGTGTGTTGCCCTGCGATGGACTGGTGATCTGTCCAGGGTGTACCCCGCCTCTCGCCCATAGACTGCTGGAGATAGGCACCAGCTCCCCCGTGACCCACTATGGAATAAGCGCTAGAAAATGACTGGCTGATATTTATTAATGCTGTTATGGAAGGAAAATAACTAAATAAGTATAGGTTATTGTTATCAATACAAGCCAGACTTTTTGTGACGATAACAATTTTCCCCCCAATTATGATAAAAACACAATATTTGTCCATTACTAACACCTACGTGTTATTTCTTTATTACCCATTTTATTTAAGGTATAAATCAATAGATACATAAAAAGTGTGATAGACTTACTATTAGATTAGGAATAAAGCTAGTTGCATTAGTGCAAGGATACACAAAGACTGGTAAGCTTTTACACTTCAGTCTTGTGCTGCTTCATGGCTCTCGGTCAGAAGTAAAACTATCTATTTCCAAACAGCCAGATAGCTGAATTCGGGTCTAAAGGAGAGTCCAGAAACTCATGGGCACCATCAGTGAGGCTGCATCTGTTTTCTAAAAACTGTTTAAAAAAAGGGAGGTGATAACGACTAACTTTGCTTTGGTAAGTGCCATCATTTGACTGACGCAGTACATATTTGAGGAATACAGTGCATTCGTCCTTTGCCTCCACTTTGCCTAGAATGTCTGCAAAACCCCAAGACACAATAGAGCACTCAACACCTCAGCAGTAACAACGTTATAACTCAATTAGTGCACCCTAACCTTTCAGCAGCCTCTCATTATTCGTGAATCCAGCGACAGGTTAACTGGGTCCCGCTGGAGAGACTGAAAGAGGAAAAAAAGCTGGGGGGGAAACACACCTGATAGTCGGTTCATTGGGATCAACCCGTGCTCCCGATGGTTCACTTCTTATCAGGCCTAATCACTGACCCAAAAAGTCTTCATGATTGCAATGTAGGGGTCAAGCCTGCCTTTTTACTGCTTTACGAATGCAGATCTGACCCACTTAACAAGACAAGCATTGCTGGCCAGCATAGTAAAAAGCTCCTCTGCCCTGGAGAGTGAGAAACTCAGATAGTGAAGGATTTAGAGCATAGCAGGAAGAAAAAAAACACGAGACCTTCAAGAGCATAAAGATGAAGTCATCCACAGCTACACAGTGCTGCAGCAGCACCACACAAAGGAAGCTTCCAGGAGAGGAATTATGTTTATGGTAAAGTGACCCAGCTGAAAATATTTTTATGTTTAATAATAATGCATTTGTAAATATGTAATTAATGAAACGGGGTGTGGTTGAATTAGCAACCATTAAGCAGGCTTAAAGGTGCATTCATGTCACATACACACATTGTTGCTGAAATTCAAAGTGAGCAACAGAATGGAGAAGGAAGGTTATTAAAGTTGCTTTAAACATGGCATGGTATTTCACAAACTGCTGATCTACTGACTTTTTCACTCACAACCCATCCCGAGTTTACATAGAATGGTCCAATAAAAGAGAAAAAATACAGTGAGTGTTAGTTGGAGTGCCAGATGGCATCTGAGGAGAATGGGCAGCTTGGTTCGAGATTACAGAAAGGCAAATTAGCACTCAACGTAGGAGGGATACCATTTTATGAATGCCGCTTCCAGCAGGATAACGTACCATGTAACAAAGCTTAAATAATCACTAAATGGTTTATTGAATATTACAATAGGTTCACTGTCCTCCACAGCCACCAGATCTCAATCCCACTGAGCACCTAAGGCATGTGGTGGAATGGGAGATTTGCATCGTAAATATGGAGTTGACAAATCTGCAGGAAGCGCTTGATGTTTCCATGTCAATGCGGACTAAAATCTCTGAGGAACGTTTGCAGCATGTTGATGAATCTATGGCAGAGAATTAAAGCAGCTCTGAGGGTTTCACCTGGTACTAGCTGGTGGGTCAAGTTGGTGTAGCTTACACAGTGGCTAGAGTGTGTTTGCAACACTATCCAGGTGGCAGCTATTTGTTGGGTGTCTCAGTTGTTTAGCACCTTACTTGCTCCTTTTCCCCAAGAGACTAAATCCTAGTCATTATCTGTGACAGCAGAGAAAATGAGGCATGCATCACTTTAACGGGGCACATGACAACAATCTGTTCTGTTTAACTTCTCTCTAATCCACAGACGTGACAATGTGTGTGTCCAGACGGGTAGCTGCACCTTATTATCCCACATGGGATTATTACATCTCTGTACAGGAGCTGTACTGCTCTCCATCACTCTGTCTCCTTAGGCCAGCAGAGACATTATGCCACGATGCAGCACAGCATGGTAGCCTACTTAAGCCTTTCCCTATGTGTGAGTGTGTACGTGCGTGCACAGACACAATAACATCGTCTTTCTTGTCTCAGAGCACCAAGAAAGGAAAGCAGAAAAGAGATGGACAGCTAGCTCAGAAGAACTTCCTGTAGTGAGGGACAAGAAGGACCAACAATGATAAATGTAGTGGCTGATATGAGGCGAATACAGAGTCTGCAGTGCTGGAGGTTGGAGGAGTTACTCTAATCTGCAGCCATACTCCAGCATAAAGATAGGGGTATTAATGTGGAACAACTGCAGCCTTAACGCATTTACATGATCCGCACTTAGGTTTCCAGTAGCAGAGCCAGAACATGAGGCAGAATATAGGTAATCTCAGAGGGCTTTTTGAAGGAAAGCAATAGACGTGCATTGTTCTCTGAGGAACGTTTGTCATTTACACAGTGTTAAGGACAACATGGAGGGGATCGCAACATCCAAGAATGGCAAAAAAACTGAAACGACACACACAGCGATGCACTAAGAATGGAATTAATGTGCCAAACCTATTGGGAGCATGGAAATACTTTAAAGCTTTAAGACAGACACTATCAATAGAGCTAAGCTGTTTATTTACATTAGAACCTAATTTCTTGGCATCCAATTAATTTTTTACATAAATGTTGGTAACAAAATAAAAGCAACGCCCAATATTAGACTGTAAACATTAGTAAGAAATAAAATATCCAACACCAGAATCACAAAGCTGGCTTCATTCTCTTCAAAGGCCAGTGGGTGGCAGCAGCAGCCTGCATCTACACTAATTAGGCAAGGCAAGTTCATCTGTATTGCACCATTCATATTCAAGGTAATTTAAAGTGCTTTACATGAAAATAAGGGAAGAGTGGTAATAAAAATTACATTCAAAACAAGAAATACAAATTTAAATCAAATAGCTTAGACATGATACAAATGAACTGATAAAGTAATATTTGACATTTATGTGAAAGATGCAGTGACTTTTCAGTCCTGATTTAAAGGTGGCAAAGGTTTCTGCACATTTCAGCTTTTCAGGAAGGGACATAGAAGCAATGAAACAGCTGCTACCCCTCAATCAGTTCTGGTCCTGGGAACACTGAGAAAACAGGTCTCTAAAGACCTACGGGATCTATGGTTCGTCATCTTTAGCCTTATTCAGTGGTGATCTCTAACACATTTTCAAGGCCAAAAACAATGACTTCTGTTGGGTTTTTTTTTTGGTGGAAATTCTGGCGACTGCAGAGTGGTGTTTTTTTTAGTGCTGTTAAGTTGTGACAAGAAAGTCCTGGATTTGAATTCCAGCCAAGCGTCTGTCCTCATTTGGTTTGCATGTTTTCCCTATGCACATGTGGTTCCTCTCCGAGCACTCCAGTTTCCCACACAGTTGAAAAACATACATTTGGTCTCTTGAAATTGCCCTTAGGAGTGAACATGATATGTTCTATATTTAGATTCCTTAAAGTACCCACCCTTTGCTGTGATGACTGAAATATTAACCTTCGAATCTCTGGGAAGATCTCCATTTCAGGTGACCACCTCATTAAGCTCATGGAGAGAATGACAAGAGAGGAAAACGGTAATCAGAGCAAAGGGTGGCTATTTTGAAGAATCTGAGATATTAAAATGTTATTTCACACTTTTTGTTTACTATATGATTCCAGATGTGTTCATTCATAGTTTTGTTGCCTTTGGTGAGTATCTACAATGTAAATAGTCAAGAAAATAAAGAGTGAGAAAGTGTATCTAAAATTTTGACTAGCAGTGTATGTATGTATGTACAAATGAACGGATTGATGGATATTGAAGAGGTGCTTAGCAGAGGGGGTGCATAATATTGAATAAAAGTAGGTCAAGAATGTAGCCTTGAGTATCCCCTCATGTAATCTCTCAGAATTATAATTACACACCTTTTCAGCACAATAAGCTTTTAGCTGGTATTAAAATGTTTGGGACAGCTTATCAATATTCTAGGTTAATCTTTTTCTCCAACATCAAATGTGACACATTTTAAACTGAGAATTCACCTGATATGAACCCATCAAAACTTGACAAATCAATGTTGCTACAGACAAGATATATGTACAGCAGAATATAAAAATGTTGATTTCAAGATTCATTAACTATTTTTGCAGACCCTAGCATTTATTTGTTAACTACACTTCCCTTGCATCTCCCTCAAACAAAAAAGCTAACTGCTAAAGTACACATATACCAATAAAATATCCTTTAAACATGGATGGGAAGATTCAAACAGAGGATGACAGGGAATCTGGAATGCTGAATCAGGTCCGGCTAATAGACAAGAGGTCAAGGCGAGGTCACATCCTGGAGAGAAAAGGGTACTGGCACAGACTTCCTTCTGGATTTTACTGGTTCCAAGGCTGTCCCTTAACCGGTCCCACAACCTCACTGGCACCGAGATAAAAAATGCTCCCTGACGGTGAAGGGTCATGTGGGAGCATAAACAAGTCAGGAGTACCTGAAGGGCTGAAAAACTCACTCGAGTCTTGGGACAACAAAAACCACCTTATAAAACAGACTCTGCTCTTACATTTACTGTTTTATGCAGTGTCTGTCTCAAATAATATTTATCTATGCTTCTCTTTTCCCACGTTTAGCTTGATCCTAAGGTATAACCCAACATAAAGTCCTAAATAAGATCCACACACTGAAAGTCCAATATAGAAATATCTTCCAAGCATAAAAAGAAAATAATCAATCTGAGAATTATACTTTGACACGGGTCTAAAGTATAATTTCAGGTCAGCAACAAAAACCTGATACAGCTGTCAACACAGTAGGTCAAGGCTCTGAGCCTCTACAGTCAGTTAGTGCTTAGTGTTTGTAGTTCTCACACAGACCTGGGCAATCAAAAACAAACTCATGTTTTGATTTTGGGTATATGTAAATTAAGACAAATTCTACCACTTGTAATTATAGTAAGCAAAAGTTTCTAAATTCATACTATGAAACCTTGATTTACTTTGGGTATTTCAAAATTATATCTAAAAACACATATATATTGTTTTTGATTGCTTTTAACTCTTTATCAGTTCAGCCTTCTCTGACAGTTCAGGAAAGACAGTTTAAAAAGTCAATGCAGTAATCCATTTCTTTGTTTTAATATACTAGTAAAGTCACACGTTTTTAAAATAAATGATTAGAGACTGCTCACGGCTGCAAACCTAGAAAATTATTTTCTAAATGCTGTCTTCTTATATTACAATTGAAAAGGGGAAATAGCAATAGGCCAAAATCAGTATTGTCCGGTCAATTCTTTCACCAATACAGTACCGAGGCCCAGTAACCTAAGAATCTGTATCGGCACCCAACGGTACCAGTTTTCTGTACTTTTGTGTGTGTTTATGTGGTAATAAATGTTAGTTCGTTTAATAATAAAATCTAAAACATTTTCAATTTGGAATATTTATTTCTCAATATATAAACTTTAATGAATATATCAAAACAACATCCAGCTGTTTGTATTGTGACATCTCAGTTGTTTCAAACATTTCTTCAACATTAAAACCTTTAACTGACTATGCAGTGTAACGCACAAATTAAAACCCAGCCATGCTGGAGGCTGCAGACAAGTCGCTAACGGTGCTGAATGCAGGAGTGGTAGCCGTAGATCTGAGCCTGTCGAAAAGTGTACACTCTTCAGCCTTGAGAAAAATGTTGTGTTTAACCAGGTGCTTCCTCAGATTAGAAGTATTCCCGCCGCTGGCCTTGCACTGCGTGACACAAATATTGCCGTGAGCGTAATCTGCATCGCATTTTAAAAAGTGGAGCCATACTATCAAGCGCTTTCAACAGCCATGCTTGCATTGTTAACTGTAGCAGCAGCAACTGACGTCATTACACTCTTGTACGTGCAATACTGTGTTCATGTCCGAAATAGAAAATCGCCCACTCTTCCACTTCCTCAGCATCACAATGATGCGTTTTCGTACCAAAACATGGTACCATTTGAATTTAAGTGAATAGGTACTCGGTAGTAGCGACGGAATTCGGTCGGTACCTATAACATTACCGAATTCGGTACCTATCCCTAATTCTTGACCAAAACCAGAGATCCGAAATCAGATAAAAAATTCTGATCGGTGCATCTTTAATATTTTTTTGGAGGATTTTATCTGGCCAGTTTGTTTCTTCAATGACACTGGGGTACTAATCTAAATATACCCAAAAAGACAATAAATTTTTTTTGTTTATTGAAATTTATGCACTAAATTAAACATCATACTCTTATTTTGGCAGCTCTAATAGTTAAGACCGCATTAGCAGGGTGACACAATATTAGGGAAACATGCAGTTGCAATATTTTTTGTTGAATATTGTGATGATGGTATCTTTTGTGATTGTTGTGATATTGCCTTAAAATGTGACCACAATAACTTGGGCAATTACTGCGATAAATGTCACATTGATGATAAAAAGGAAAAAACAATCCTCAGTCTTTTTAGCAATGCATCTGTCACAGCCCCACAAACATCTTTACCGATCTAAAGATGAAAGTTACTGAATGGGCTACTTCGGCCAGTTATATTAAACACATTAACAGCACATGATAATTACAGTACAAACAATTCAAATGCAGGAAAAGAAATTCAAAAACTTCTAATTCTATCCATAGTGCTTTGCATACTTACAGACCTTATTCATTGTTTACCATTATCAATAATTGCTCATCCCTTTTCTATACAAATATAAGCTTGTACCTCTGGGCTAAATTTTAGAAGTTCCTAAAAAGTAACTGATCTAAAGCAAAAGTAAAATAATAATATGGGGAAACACCCATAAAAATAGAAGAATTGCTGCAATAGATGCAATTATTTTGTTTCAAAAATCTCTTTGCATTCTAACCCGGATAAGGACTATTGCTGCAGCATTTAACATCTGCTTTGGTTGACATTTCTGTGGCAGCAAACACAAATGAAAGCCATGAAGAGAGCAGTGATGGCTGCTGGTAGAATGGGGGTTGAAGCTCCAATAGAGCTTATGGACAGGAACAAAAGCGTACCCCCTCAAGATAACAGCGATCAGCATGGGAGCTCATACTCCCCCCTCTGCAAGCCAAAGAAAAAGGGGTCACAAGCCTCATCGAGGCCGAAAAGTAATCCCCATGTAACAAACTCAAAGAAAACATGCGTTTACTATACCCAACAAACATAACTGAATACAGCTGACGAACATATTCTATTTTGTCTGATAACCTGAAAAATTATTACAAGGAACAACAAAACAACCAATGTGGAGATGTGTTATTCTTTTAAAGCTGTCCTACAGCATTAAAGTGTGTCACAAAACTTCATATGGTTCCGCAAACACATAACTTGGGTTCTATTCCAGACAATAATTAACTGGATTGTAAGGTAAAGCATTTGTTCTTTGATGTCTTTGCTGATCCATTCTTAGGCAACGTTAGTCATTCATGTCCTGTTTTGTTGCATAAAAGTAAAATATTCAACCATGAACTGCGCAAAAATATCATCTGTCTTCTAATTCACCTGCAATTGTCCCATTAGTACATAATAAAACGCCTGATTTAACCGAACACAAATGCAACCCCTGATAACAAACTCAAGACCACATATGGTCACAAATGACTATGTAACAGTTTGAAAAGAGTACGTTAATGCAGTGTACCAGAGCTCAGGATCAAAGCAACTCTGTATCTGCCCTGAACACACCACTCAAAGCAAGCTTATCTACTCAGCACACGGGTGAAAGCACACGTTGTCAAAGACTGGGGCTAAAAGGGGACAAATGAGGGTTAAGCTGCTTTCAATGTTGACTTTATAAATATGGAAGAAGACTCCTGGATATATTTACAGGTCAAATGATTGAATGTGTACTGACAGTCAGGGTGGTTTTCTTGATGAAGAGCAAAGAAAAGCTGACAGAAAATGTTGAAAATAACTTACTGAACAAGAAAGGAACAAAGAGACTACATCTCATTTTGTTCTGCTGACATCTTTGAGGACCTGCCCATAGCAAATGTAACCAGAGAGCTGATTGTACTCGAAACTTGAGCTGGCTTTGCAGTGAGGTTTAAAAAAAACAAAACAAAGCAAAACAAGTAACCTGCAGACCCATCAGATTGCACACAGAGGACAAGCCCTCCTAGATTTTCATGGACTCACAATCCCTTCTTGCTATTCAGGTTCTTGAACACAGGCAGCTAGCAGAGTTCTAAGAGAATTCAAATTATGATCCCACCCCAGAGCTGAGCTGAAAAACAGGTTGTAGGTGGTTCTGGGACATCAGCTGATGATAACTGACTTACTTCAAAAATAAAGAGGATAGAGTCCAGCTCCTCCCTTTGAGATTTGTTCCCTGAAACACACAATGTGAAAAATATGGAGTGTAAATGTTATATATTTGGCATGAACACGCTCATTAGACAGCATGGAGAAGGTGAACCACTAAGGTTTAAGGGAAATTGACAAAGTTACTTAGTGTTTACTCACCTTTCTGTTTTAAGCTGCTTTCCAGTGTGATGAAATTTTCATAGAAGATAAAATAAATCTGTGAGCAGTTGCTTTCAAAGAATGCCTTTAGCTCACTCTTGTCAATGATATCTGTGAAAACAGAGAAAACATCAAAATATTAACAACAGAATCATGATTTTGTGGTACAGGGTCATTCTTTAAGACTAAAAAAAGACAGTAAACTTAACTAAAACCAATAAAAAAAACAATACATTTATGTCCAGAAAATGTTCAGTATCTGTTTTTTTTTACATGTCTTACTGTTTTTCTTTCAATTTATTGATATATTTGTTTTGAGAAAATGAATAAAAACAAAAACAAAACTTTGTGGACTTTAACCTGTATAAACAGAGGATATACCCTCTTAGTTTTTCCATTAACATTTACAAGTAAAAACATCACTCCATCACCTTCTATTCTGCACAGAAAATAAGTACTTTTTGTCAGTGTTTTTAATTTAAAATTTAAAAATATTTATAATTCTATACTGGTTAATTTATAGTCTGCGCCAAAGTCCAAAGTGATGTGAAAGAAGCAAGAGTTACAAAATAAAAACTTCCCCTTCCCTTTATTTCAGAGAACGATGTACAGTTTACACCTTTTGTATTTTAAATCACGATGTAAATGAATGTCTGGTTGCCTAAAGAAACATCATACATCAGCTGAAAATGTTCAGGGAGCATGAGAAGATGTCCACGGCACAAATGTCCTGATTTAATCCCTCTGAGAATCACCAAGATTTGTAAAAGACATGTAAACTAAGAGGTCCGACTCTGTGATCATTTACAGTGCCTTGCGAAAGTACTTGGGCCCCCTTGAACTGGTCAACCTCTTGCCACATTTCAGGCTTCAAACATAAAGATATAAAATTCTAATTTTTTGTGAAGAATCAACAACAAGTGGGACACAATCGTGAAGAGGAATGAAATTTATTGGATGTGTCAAACTGTTTTAACAAATAAAAAACTGAAAAGTGGGGCGTGCAATATTATTCGGCCCCTTTACTTTCAGTGCAGCAAACTCACTCCAGAAGTTCAGTGAGGATCTCTGAATGATCCAATGTTGTCCCAAATGACTGATGATGATAAATAGAATCCACCTGTGTGTAATCAAGTCTCTGTATAAATGCATCTGCTCTGTGATAGTCTCAGGGTTCTGTTCAAAGTGCAGAGAGAGCATCATGAAGACCAAGGAACACACCAGGCAGGTCCAAGATACTGTTGTGGAGAAGTTTAAAGCCGGATTTGGATACAAAAATATTTCCCGAGCTTTAAACATCCCAAGGAGCACTGTGTAAGCAATCATATTGAAATGGAAGGAGTATCAGACCACTGCAAATCTACCAAGACCCGGCCGTAACTCTAAACTCTCATCTCGAACAAGGAGAAGACTGATCCGAGATGCAGCCAAGAGGCCCATGATCACTCTGGATGAACTGCAGAGATCTACAGCTGAGGTGGGAGAGTCTGTCCATAGGACAACAATCAGTCATACACTGCACAAATCTGGCGTTTATGGAAGATTGGCAAGAAGAAAGCCATTTCTCAAAGATATCCATAAAAAATCTCGTTTAAAGTTTGCCACAAGCCACCTGGGAGACACACCAAACATGTGGAAGAAGGTGCTCTGGTCAGATGAAACCAAAATTGAACTGTTTGGCCACAATGCAAAACGATATGTTTGGCGTAAAAGCAACACAGCTCATCACCCTGAACACACCATCCCCACTGTCAAACATGGTGGTGGCAGCATCATGGTTTGGGCCTGCTTTTCATTAGCAGGGACAAGGAAGATGGTCCAAATTGATGGGAAGATGGATGGAGCCAAATACAGGACCATTCTGGAAGAAAACCTGTTGGAGTCTGCAAGAGACCTGAGACTGGGACGAAGATTTGTCTTCCAACAAGACAATGATCCAAAACATGAAGCCAAATCTACAATGGAATGGTTCACAAATAAACGTATCCAGGTGTTGGAATGGCCAAGTCAAAGTCCAGACCTGAATCCAATCGAGAATCTGTGGAAATGGTAAATGGACTGAACTTATATAGCGGTTTTCCAGTCATACAGACCACTCAAAGCGATTTACACTAGACCCACATTCACCCACTTGGGTGACAACATTGGATCATTCAGAGATCCTCACTCAACTTCTGGAGTGAGTTTGCTGCACTGAAAGTAAAGGGGCCGAATAATATTGCACGCCCCACTTTTCAGTTTTTTATTTGTTAAAAAAGTTTGACACATCCATTAAATATAATTCCACTTCACGATCGTGTCCCACTTGTTGATTCTTCACAAAAAATTAGAATTTTATATCTTTATGTTTGAAGCCTGAAATGTGGCGAGAGGTTGAAAAGTTCAAGGGGGCCGAATACTTTCGCAAGGCACTGTATCTACAGAAGGAATCTTTGGTCAGAATAAATACATGTTGCTAGCTCCATGGAACCCATTAAAGGTAAATGAAATGATGCAATGGGCCTTGAAACAGAACTGAAAGTAGTCCAACATTTGAGAATGTTTGGAAAGTAAGTTATATTTAAAGAAGATACAGAAGGTGACGGTAGATTCAGTGAGTGAGCGACAAAACGGAGTAAAAAAAGGAATTAATAGGCATGGTTGTGCTTCTTTGGTTACAGAAGCAATATTTAGAGAAAAGGAGAGGCAGATGTCTAACTCTGTACTGACGTATCTAAAGGACTCAACCAGCTCCACAAGCTAGCCCTGCAAACATTATGGTGTTAATGGGTGAACAAATGAGGAGGTTTTCTCTCGGCTCAATCTCCTTTGTCATATATTTTCAACAAGTCTTCTGCAAACATCTGGAAGAGATTATTAACTTCCTGCTTTTATTATTATATTATTATATTACTGAAGGTAGAAACACTATAAATGGTGTTATGAAACTTTACCCAAATAGAAGTCCTGCTAGCGTGGTGGTGGTTTGTATTCAGCCCCTCTGAGTCAAGTTGTAGAACGACTTTTCACTGCAATAACAGCTTCAATTTATTTGTATTATATCTGTGCCAGTTTTGCACAAGGGTCTGAATTTTACCCATTTTTCTTTGCAGAACAGTTCAGGTCCAGTCACACGGAGAGAAGAGGATCTGAGAACATCGAATTTCAAGTGAATTGTTATTCTAACACCTGAATATGCTTTGATCTAAACCACATTGTAGCTCTGGCTGATGTCCTGCTGAAAGATGACCCACCAACCCAGTCTCAACTATTTCCAGGTTTTCTTCCCGGATATTCCTATTTTTAGCTCCATCTGTCTTCCGTCAACTCCCCGTCCCCACATCATGATGCTGCCACCACCATGTTTCACCGGTAAGATGAGAGTTACACACAGTTCCACTATTTGCCAGTTGACTTCTGATGGCGACTGACTTGCAAAGGATTTTATGTATGGGTGTACAAGGGGGCTAATTACATGTGCATACGACACTTTTCAGATTTTTCTTCATAAAAACCTTTTGAAAACAATCACTTTCCTCGCTATTCAGAATTATATGCCATTTTGTTGTTTCTATATTACATATAATCCTGAAAGCACAGTTTGTAGCTGTATGGTGACAAAATTTATAAAGATTCGCAGGGTTTGAATAATTTTGCACGGCAATGTAGGTAAAGGTTGCAGGAGTGTAATACTAAACAATGATTTTAGTATACCTGAAACAGGTAGGTGACATGCAAAAACAACCACATTTATCACTTAAAAAGTTTTCATGGTGAATATTTCTGTGTGATTGATTTTGGCAATTGTTATTTAGATAATTGGCACGACAAAAAAACTCACCACATTATAAAAAGATACTGGAAATCCTTTGCAGGATGGACCTTCGGCCCCAACTTTGCATCTAGTTGCAGGAAATGGGATGGGCTTTTTTATTTTTTGAATAATTAAATGTAGGCCAGAAGGAGTTCTGGCAAAATAACAGCAATTAAGGTTCACCTTCTGTTCTGTCTCCTGTACCACATGGTAAACTGGAAGTCTTCCAGAAGCTGTCCAGCTCCTGGGGAGTGCTGAAGTGATGTACAATGTGAGAGAGACCCAGACCACTTATCAATGTTTCGGGATTAAAGCAGAAATAATGAGGACACATGATGGGAAAATGGAGTCACAGACAAAATTGCAATTAGATTTTTGCCTTGATGTAGAAGGACAATTTGCAGGGCTTCATAATGTACATTAAAAGGTCTATCACTAAAGTAATCACTAAATTCATTATTTTATTTCAGCAGGTCCCTAATGTCTCAAAAGTGGCCAACTATGTGTCAGACGTCAACAAACTAATTATTCCAACAGCAAACAGGCAGTTTCATTATGTTAGCATCCTTAAGGGTTAATGTTCTCATACATAGATGCAGTTGGTGTGCACCATCTTGAGAAGCTGCTGGCGGTTAAATGGTTGAAGCTAAATTACTATTAATCTATTAGAGGAAAAACTGAAGCGCACACAGGTGCAAAAGAGAATAAACACTGACAGCACAAAACAATGCATAGAAAGATATAATGTTTTCAGTCCTTTAAGATAGATTTGAATAAGTCAATACATGGTCTGTCAGATTAGTTGTTAAAAGTTCTTAAAGGTTATAAAATATTAAGGCTACTTAAGTCCTCAAAAAATGAAGAACCTGATATATTTCAGGCCATGCTGAACTTAGTTGTATTTTAGATTTTAAGATAATGCACCAAACAGTAAAGAAGCATTATTACTAAAATAATAATGAATGAGATTTCAACAGATCTACACAAAGGCAGCAGGTAACTAGTATAACCCTGAATAAATAAAATTTAGCTCTTAATAACAATCTTTGTACAAAAAACACAAACCCAGTGCCTAAAAGTCTAAAGACACCAATGATACAAGACATGTCGTCACGTCCATTCAATTTAACCACCTAAAAATCTTTCAAGAATAGAATAGAGAACAAAAATAGAATTTATTGTCCTTCAGTGGAAAAATTCAAGTGTACCAGCAGCAAACAGACAGACAAAAGGGAAGCATGCACAAAGGAAAAAAATAAATAAAAACAAAACATAAGTAAGAGCAAATGTACCATATAAGAAAAAAAATACAGTACAGTGATTAAAAACTGCATACTGAGATTAAAAGAAACATGCATCTGAGTAGGATCACTAAAAAAATATATACAAAATGCGCATGTATACTGGTGCTTCTAAATAAGAAATCTAGATTTTGTTCTGTCTTAAAGCATGGAAATGTTAGAAATGACACCTGTCCCTCATTTAGTACACAAAGATCTATAAAAATGCAAAGTAGTAGAGCCGGGCCTAATCCCATTTTCTGCCTTTAAACTTGCCCTCGCCTTTACACTGGTCAGCTGGTCACACTGGACACCAACAAGCAACAGCACGACTTGCTCTCAAGTTTAATTGCAACGACATTAACCCTTTTCATACACTGTCTGCACCTCATACACAAAAAACCTGGAAGCTGTTTGAAGGCTGTAATCGCAACAACGCAAGACCAGGTGGAGTTAACTTCCTAGGGTTTTTTCCACCCTTTTTTTGTTTCTTCCAAATGCAGAACCACCAGACTGCTACACAGCTTTCTGCTCAAAGCTGTCAAAATGCTGAACTGCTATAAGGATATGTCCTTTTCTTTATTGCAACTGTTTCTGTTTCTGTATATTTAATGATTTTTCACACAATAGATTCAAGAGAAAACAGTCTTGTTTTATTGTATGTCATTTCATATTCAGTGATATGAATTAATTAATTTGAACTGAAATTAATAAAGAGTCAAGCAAATAAAAAGCACAGTGTATTCTTCTGTTTGGCACCAGCTACAACAGAGAGCAACAAAGTAGCTGCTGGCTGGAGCAAAGTCTGCAGTGCAGCAAATATTGTGGCTAATGTTTTACTATACTTACCAAACTTTCTTTTTTGAAAGTTATTGGCTCTGGGGACATTTTATCCTGCTATGTTGGATGTTTTTTAATGATTAAGTTGACAATATTCCTGCTGACATGTACCAGTAGCTTCAATCAAATCCTCTCGTGAAATATCAGCAAACATAAGAACATCAGGCTTTCTATCTGCATTATTCTTATGCTTGAAGGTCATGCAAATCTTGAAATCCTGATCCCACACATAGGTTGCATTATTTTTGACTTGACACAAAAGGGAAGAATGTCTGTTGCATTCAAATAATTCGGATAAAACAGCTAGTAATAAAAAAAACACCTGAGACACTTTACAATCAGTATCTAAGACGTTTAAAGTCCATCACTGCGAAATCTTCTGCCCATGCCACCTAAAGCTTCAACAGCTAGAACTGTTAATGAGATTTCTCTAAAATATTTAAATCTCTATTAGTGTTGCCTATTAGTAGTAATGAGTTCCACTGTGTGCAAAGACTGTCCATATTTCTCAGCCTCTTTTTCGCAATGCTTTTTTGGCTGCAAAGAATTTGTCGCATTGTGAGTGGAAACCCATGGAGATACTTCATTTACTGCCCTGCACAGACGTCTCAGGTGTCCTCAGCACAAGGACTGAAAAATACAGAACCTGTTTTAATGGCCTGGGAATGCTGAGGATGACACTATATCCTCTGAGCCCAACAAAGTAACCATTTTCCTCAAATGACACCCCTTCATGTGCAAAACTCTTGTGTTAAAAACAAGAGGGATAGTGTAAAAAGTAGCTAGGGGGAAAAAAAAAAAAGGAAGAACAGTGAGTCTTTATGGGAAGAGGGGGAAACCTTGAACTAAATGCAAGATTAAATAAGCTGGAAGTTTGGTTTCATTTTCCAAACACACAGAAACACAAAGAAGCAAACCTAATTCCAACATTTAAAAGCCCTTTTAAAATTATGACCAAAAAACAGGTAAAGCATCAATACTCACTGACCATCTTCTTACCCCGACATACAGATACTGATACAGATGCATCAACTAAAGTTTTCTATAAACATTTATGGATGGAATTAGCAACTGCTCACATTGACAAGCTGAACGCCTTCTCGAGAAATGTTTCATGGTCCCAATGACAAGAAGTTTAGTTTGGAGGATTCAAGGTGAGGCATTTTACACCCAAGAACAGGGCATCAAGGACCAAGCATGGTGGAGGCAACATGGTGGTGAGGGTCTGTTCTACTGTCAGTGGTTCAGTGGAATCACTATGCTAATTTCTAACATGTGTGAGCTATAGAAAACACAACCTAAATTCAAAGTTGTGCACCAAATAATTCTTCCTTGGAAAAAACATTTTAGAATGTAATACAACTCAAGCAGAGCTGAGTTGTATTACCTGTACCTGTTAGGTTACATGTTACCATTATGATATTACATGAAGAGTTGGAGCTCCCAACTGGAAGACAAAAAAAAAAAAAGGTCAAACTTAAAAGAATTTAAAAATCGTCCCATTTTCTTCCCCTGCTGAGCAATCGGTTCATCTCTATTTTACTGGGGAAGGATATGCTTTTAAGGACGTAAGAATAATCCACTTTGACACTTATTCCAAACGTCCATTCATCTCATGTTGATACAGAAGATAAAACCCTGTTAAATTAAACAAAGAGTTTTAGATAATGCCTGATTCAAGTATTCCTTAAAACTTCTGATCTTCTGGAATTGTTACACTAAAATGACTTAAAATGTATTTAGTACAGTTTAAAAATGTAAAATGATTGGTAAACCCTTGATTAATAATACTACTAAACTTAGAGAATAAAAAAAACCAAATTGAAACATGTAAACTACATCTGCTGGACTGAAGACTTGAGATTTTCACCCTAATATGTTTTAGTGTCTGTTAATTTCAAGAGAGAACCCAACTTGTGAACTTCTTGTGAAGTTTAAACTATGAAGAAAGAAATGTGTTTAAGGGTGACAGGGAAGCCCTTCAAAGTGTTCAGTTAGAGCATCTTCATTACTTAACAATGCAGTAAAAAACAGAAAACTCTGTTCCTTCAGCCTTTTTATTACTAACTAAATGCTGTCTGGGAAATCTGGAGAATTGTTGACAAGGATAACTTCATGATTTAGTGACCTAAAATCTTCTAGAAATGTGTTCATGCCAAAGAATGCTAGCAATAACAGGTTTTGTTCAGATGAGAGGATTTTTCATTGTGATATATTTCCTGTTAACCACCGGAGAATGGCAGCTCTTCTACACCCACAGCAGAGGACCAGCTGGAAAATGATCCTGCGCAGCCAAAGTTGACATTTATTTTGGGAGGGCAAAAAAACAACAGTTTCTTTTCTTAATGTCTAAGAAAGCACATGTTCGTTGTGAATAAAAAAAATTATAAAAAATCTGGAGGAAAATATATCAGGTGATGTTTCAGATTGTTAGGCTCATGTGCATCACACAAACAAGCGCTCCCTGTGATTCACTGTGGCTTTCAAGGCGTACGTTTAGTTCATAACAGCTTCCTTTGAGTAAACCAGGGAAAGATGTAGAGATTAAAGCCATTATTGCAGTTTTAGATGAATAGTTAGCATGCCTTTTTGTTATTCTCTTCTTTTAAAACTCAGCTAACAAGCTGTGTGTGACACTGCTGTGTGCGCTTTAATTGCTTGCTGAGCAAACAGGTAGGTGAAGGTCATTTAGCCAATTGAAGCCTATGGCAAATTTAAACATTTAAACATCAGCTAGTCTGCCCACCAACCTTTGTTCAAACTTAATCAGCACACAACACACAAAATACGTTTTCCACATAGCAGCTGAGTTGGGATCAGATCATGTTTGACTCTCTGGGTAACGTCCAATATATGCCATTTATTGTACCACTTGAAGCAACGGCATTAATATGCCAGGTCATACACAAAACCAGCGCAATCAAGTCTTTGATTAGACAGGCTCATTTGCATCAGCTCTGGGTAACTAACACTGCAGGTGCCCTATTTTCGTGCCAAAAAGGAGATAAGGGAGAAAGAGTGGTGTGTTTTTTGGGGGGTTTTTTTTGCAGCATCTTCCGGAAGGGGAAAAAAACAGTACTCTTTAAGGACCCCAGTGAGGAATGCCTGAAGGGTACTGCTGATACAGTGAAACAGTGAAAAGAAGCAAACAGTTCCCTGGAAGAGTTTAAATAACCTCTAGTTAAAGATAAGCTGAAACAGTGGCAGGTTTTCCTCATTGTAAATTGCAGATGTATTTTGTAGGTATATAAAAAATGAAAAGTAATGTCTTATGCAGCTCATATGCATATAAAATTATCTAATTTACCAAACTCAGCAGCCTGGGAAGATGTAAAATAAGTCCTGCAATAGATCTAGTGTCATAATCGCTTAATGATAATGATAATGATTAAATATTCTAACCCTTTAGGGACAACGATCTTCTATATTATTTTGAAATCCAGCTGGTGAACAAAGTCAAACAATGTTGATCTGGACTGAATGACATAGCAGCCATTCATTTCTATGACGCTGATGCCATAGAAAAAGTCACGTCACCCTATCAACACAATTAATACTGTTGTGTTGAAATTTCCTCCCAAGATGATAAGCAGATCCTTTCATATAAAAAATTTAATAATTAAACAAAATGGTTTAATCACACCACAAGTAATATTTTTAATTTCCTCACTTTTACACTCACAAAACATGAATTTTTTTAACATGCCAGAATACATGGCAAGACAGAACTTAATAGGACAGCAGCTTTACAGGTAAGGTACCAGCTCTTCAGGGAATACACAAACAGAATGCTGTTTACAGTTACCGTTGCTACCCGTTCAAACTGGGATAATTGTGGTAAACACCAACATAAGAAGGGAATGGCAGTTTAAAATGTCGACATTAATCATTTTGAGCCATCTGTGAAATCCGATTTAACTGCAGATGTGAAACACGGACTGATCTCACCCACACACTCTGGAGCTCGTAGAAATAATTAATAATTGCTTGCTACAGAAAGGCTGCTTCAGGTTTCTTTATAGTCAAAATGAGTGAAAGAATGAACACCTCACACTAAAACCAGGGCTTCTTTTATTCATTATTTAAACTGGAAACACCTGTTATTTTAAATGGATCTAAGAAAGAAATTTTGTGAAATGGCTAGCATCTATATTATGTTTGTACTATAAACATTTTGTCAACAATTAAATGTTCAACGAAAGCTTTTCAAGAGAAACTGAAATCTGCTAAAATCAGTATCAGCAGGTCAGAGCTTCACAGCAATGGTCATCTGAAATAAGTCACAACATCTGAGATCGATGCAACTGTAATATTAATTGTCAAAAACCTTTTCCCGCAATATGTCTACTTTTAGTCGAGAACTTTTTCGCCTCACTCACGGTGTATGTAATTTCATTATGTTGCAACGGTGCCAAACTGTGCATGGGTGTGTCTTGAATTGTGCTCGGTGTCTAGCTGTGTAACAGATTGGGATCTAAAGGGCTGCACAGACCCCGGTGTGAAACTGTCACACCAGAGCTCTTTACAGATAGGCATATCTCAGCAGCTGATCATAGAAGAGCTGGCAACGTTCAATCTGCCACTTCATGCAGCCTTATTCAGAGGAGTAAAATGCCTCAATTATTATAGGAGCAGATATTTGTTAGACTTCACTTTCCAGCCTAAAACTGGCTTCGTAACATCTAAAAGCACAAAAAGCCAGAGCTGAGTGTTTATTTTTGTGTGGCTTTAAAGGTTAGCAGGAGTTTGGCCACTTAGAGCAGCAACATAAATGTAAACCCACTCTATGATTGAGCCCTGATAGGAACTGTTGCCAAAGCAACCCACAGATCTTGGTTTATGTCTGATTATTTAAAAACAACATAGGTACAACAGTGCAACTAGGCAAACCGGTTTTCCACTGGACACTACAGACATCATACGCTTGGAAGCAAAAGGAAAAATGTATTTTATTATCTGAAGCTGGCCAGTCAAGAGAGTAAAAAAAGCCATTGATTTGGACCACATAATCTGCATCATATTTAAGTTGTGGCTTTTTTGCAGAAACTGTAAAACAGATTAAGGAACAGTAACACCTCGGAGGGAAAACGGTAAAAACAAGGCCAAACAAAGATAGGTTTAAGGATAGATACAGTTGCAGTCAGAAGTGTACACACACTCATCACAGTATTGTCATTATTTTTGCCTTTTAATGTTTTTTAATCCATCTTTTAATCAGGGTGTCTGAAAGACTTTCTGAACTTGTGTATTTTCTCTAATCCACACAATTTGACTGACTTTCCAAAAACAACCAGTCAAGAAGTCCAAACCAACAATGTACTATCTGCAAATTTCAGGTTATTATCCAGAAAGTTACATATCTGACTGTTATTCTTCTGGTATGAAAGAAGTCAAACCACCTTGTAAAGAGCTGGTCCTGGACCAGCGATGCTTGATGCGACCTACCCAGCCTCCATGCATTTCCATGTCCAAATTTGCTATTCTAATGACCGAGGGAAAGCTGGACAGGACGTCTTTGTGCTGCTAAAGGCGTATCTTTACAATGCCACCATTGCTTCCACAGTTGAACCATTTATTTTTTCCCACTTCTTCTGCTTTTGGACTTTATCGCTTAATTGTTCCTAAAGAGATTTTTTTTAAAACAAACATATTGACCGACATGACACCATTTTCTGCACTAGCACGGTGATTTCCAATAGCCTACCATTTTATAAAGAAAATAATTTAAAACGTTTTAATGTTTTTTTATCAAAAGGAGGAGCACCTCAGTCTTTCATCTTTTTTCTAGAAGTATCACAATGGTGCACCCTTTAAATCAAAATCTGAAACATTAGCATTTTGTTTGCATTTAAGTAAAATCTACAACATACCTAAGACTGAGTAAATTTAAATAATTGTCTTGTATTCAAGCTTTATTGTAGTTGCCAAGATAAATATTATTTTGTCTCATTTTCTGATTTCATAACATGGATGCATTCACATTATCCTTCACAAAAGCCCGGTTCTATTTAAAATGGAACATGCTGGATTTGGAAATATTGGAAGATAATCTTACAATTACTGTAAGGGTCTATGAGCAATACACAAAGTGTTAGTGATGCTAACCGCACTAAATGTACAAATTGCTAAAATCAGATTCTGCAGAGTTTAAAATGTGAATGTGGTAGTAGCTTTGTCTTTGCTTTGAATTTTTAAAGAACTCCTGTTTAAATGCAGAGCTGTGTAACAGTGGCTGCTCTCTGGTCTGAATACAAATAAATGATCAATCATAGAAGTAGGGCTTCTTAAAGCTCATTTAGAGTCACAATAAATAAAGGTACTTCATAGTCTAACACACACAACAGCAAATTAAATCTTTCCCCCTAAATATTAAGCTAGACAGCTGGTTTTTGCTGTACAATGGGTCTGCACATTTTTGGATGTGCACAAAAAAGCATATTAAGCTATAATAATATGCTGTAATTCTTTTTAGTTGCATTTTGTTTACAAATACCTCTGACCCATGACCTTGGGGATTTTACTCGCTTTGTAGATTTTCAGTGATGTGGTAAGAGACCGCTCGGTAACATTGTAATGTTTTGGAGAACAAAATGCTTTTTTTAAGTTTGCTTTATCCGGACAGTACAAAAAAAGTATTTTGTTGTATTTATAGTTGTTTAGGAAACATTTTACTCAGCTAAAATCAGTATAATGGTGACAGCGAACTGCACCATACCACTGAAGTGTTGATGTTACACCTATATTGTGTCAGATAAAAGATGACAAGAGGCTGCCGCTTCTCATTAGCCTAAATTGAGTGTTTAAAAAAAGGGGAGAATCACCAGCCGAGTGATAAAGCGTTTCCCTCAGCCACAAAGAGGACGTTCTCGAGGGTCCTTCTAGTTTTGTACACGTAGTTTCTCTTGGTACTTCAGCTTTTGATTTCCTCCTCTAACCAAAGGCACTAAGTGAAACAGGGAATATTGTCCGACATTCACACGAGTTCTTAAACCTTCCACTGAAGAGTCATGAAATTCAGAGCAGGTTGGGACCAAGCAGGAGAACAACCTCTGGAGAATAAGAACTGGAAAGAATATGCAAGAAAGCCTCTGTGTGCCACCAGAGAGGGGAGTAGTGAGCAATCAGGTGGTTGGTTGGCCTCCTGTAATTAACAACCTCAGCCAAATGCAACCAGGCATGACCAGCGAATTAACATGCAGCAGCTTCCACACACTATCCCACAGATCCGTTCAGTGAGCAAAATAACACTCTGAAAATAGCCCGGCCTGGGGATACTACAGTCCGATTAAACGGGCTTGATTGGGAAACAACTGAGAAAAGTTACAAAGCTTTTAAATACAGAGACACAACTATTTCAATTCAAAAACACTTTAGAGCTTGATAGAGAGCTTAACAGTAGCTGTAGCAGTAGCTGCTGGTATTTTACTACAATGACAGCTTCTGAAATGCTTGAAATCATTGCTTTATTCGTGTTGTCTATGTTTGTACCATTTTACATACAGGGTAAACAGTTTAGCATCAATCGTTTCTACTCAAGTGACAGTTCCCAAACCTCTATTGTTTAACAGTTTCAAGTCCGTATACTGAGATGCCAGTGAAAGAGATGGAGTGACCAGAATTTTCTTTTACTGTATGGAACATGCGAGTAAGGCCGCATGTCCTCCCAGAAATGTTAGTGCACACTGCTGGTCAGCTGGCTGAAGTAAAGCTACAACAGGTTCCCCTCACTTACAAGAAAGAGAAATGTGACAGAATCCATACCTGAATACAATAAGCATTTGTGGAGAAAACTACAAGTGATAGCAAGGAGATATGGAGCCCTTTACGCAAGATAAATCCTCAAAATACCCGTGGAAACATTCAAAAAGCTGGTCAGCCAACAAAGATGCTTCCATTCCAAATAAAAACAGATAAATCTACTTTTTACTTGCCAGTATGAATAATTTTGGGATAAACTGCACGCATTGCCATTTTGCTAATAGCCTAACCATTCGACCAAGTAATATCTGCTTGTTATACTTGTGTTAACTCTATAAGGATCAGAACGACAAAAATGCATAATATTGTAAACAATAAGCTGTTGAAAACTACTGTGTTTTGTTGTAAGTAAAAAGTATTGGACGATGCTATTTTTGTTTTAAATTCATCTCATTTTCAGACATTGTGGAGCCACAAAGTCTGGTGATACAGCTGCAGTCAAGCTACTAACATTTAACTGCAAAGCTTACAGTTATACATAAATGCTTAAATGCTCTTTTTTAACCAATATGGTGAACCAAATTATCTTTAAATGACAAACAACTGAGAAATGAAAGGCCAGCAGTTTTTTTTCTGTCCTTTACCCTTCCTCTGCAAGTCCCTGTCCTCTCCTCCACAACATCTCTAATCACCGCTTCCTGGCAACAGGACCAGGAGGAAATCCTTCCTCAGCTGAAAGCACAGCGAAATCAGCAAGTTTGGGACACATCAACGCGTACCATCGTCAGCTGAAAAAACACCATTTTTATCTTTCGCAGCACATGGAGGGATAGAAAAACACAAGAGGACAAGCAGTGATCTGAGCAGACATTCACTTCGCTAGCACTAGTCTTGACGATTGCCATTATATTAACTTTCCCAACGTTTAATTCAAGCTTCTAACGCAGGATCTCGCTGTCACTGTTGCTCCACTGTACAAGTAATCAAAGAAACAGAGGACAGCTCAAATTCCTCAGCTTATTATTGCTAATAGAAGAACAAATTGTTATTTCCACAATATTACATATACAGGTCCTTCTCAAAATATTAGCATATTGTGATAAAGTTAATTATTTTCCATAATGTAATGATGAAAATTTAACATTCATATATTTTAGATTCATTGCACACTAACTGAAATATTTCAGGTCTTTTATTGTCTTAATACGGATGATTGTGGCATACAGCTCATGAAAACCCAAAATTCCTATCTCACAAAATTAGCATATTTCATCCGACCAATAAAAGAAAAGTGTTTTAATACAAAAAACGTCAACCTTCAAATAATCATGTACAGTTATGCACTCAATACTTGGTCGGGAATCCTTTGGCAGAAATGACTGCTTCAATGCGGCGTGGCATGGAGGCAATCAGCTTGTGGCACTGCTGAGGTCTTATGGAGGCCCAGGATGCTTCGATAGCGGCCTTTAGCTCATCCAGAGTGTTGGGTCTTGAGTCTCTCAACGTTCTCTTCACAATATCCCACAGATTCTCTACGGGGTTCAGGTCAGGAGAGTTGGCAGGCCAATTGAGCACAGTGATACCATGGTCAGTAAACCATTTACCAGTGGTTTTGGCACTGTGAGCAGGTGCCAGGTCGTGCTGAAAAATGAAATCTTCATCCACATAAAGCTTTTCAGCAGATGGAAGCATGAAGTGCTCCAAAATCTCCTGATAGCTAGCTGCATTGACCCTGCCCTTGATAAAACACAGTGGACCAACACCAGCAGCTGACACGGCACCCCAGACCATCACTGACTGTGGGTACTTGACACTGGACTTCTGGCATTTTGGCATTTCCTTCTCCCCAGTCTTCCTCCAGACTCTGGCACCTTGATTTCCGAATGACATGCAGAATTTGCTTTCATCCGAAAAAAGTACTTTGGACCACTGAGCAACAGTCCAGTGCTGCTTCTCTGTAGCCCGGGGAATGCGGCACCTGTACCCCATTTCCTGCACACGCCTGTGCACGGTAGCTCTGGATGTTTCTACTCCAGACTCAGTCCACTGCTTCCGCAGGTCCCCCAAGGTCTGGAATCGGCCCTTCTCCACAATCTTCCTCAGGGTCCGGTCACAATCTCGTTGTGCAGCGTTTTCTGCCACACTTTTTCCTTCCCACTGAGGTGCCTTGATACAGCACTCTGGGAACAGCCTATTCATTCAGAAATTTCTTTCTGTGTCTTACCCTCTTGCTTGACGGTGTCAATAGTGGCCTTCTGGACAGCAGTCGGGTCGGCAGTCTTACCCATGATTGGGGTTTTGAGTGATGAACCAGGCTGGGAGTTTTAAAGGCCTCAGGAATCTTTTGCAGGTGTTTAGAGTTAACTCGTTGATTCAGATGATTAGGTTCATAGCTCGTTTAGAGACCCTTTTAATGATATGCTAATTTTGTGAGATAGGAATTTTGGGTTTTCATGAGCTGTATGCCAAAATCATCCGTATTAAGACAATAAAAGACCTGAAATATTTTAGTTAGTGTGCAATGAATCTAAAATATATGAATGTTAAATTTTCATCATTACATTATGGAAAATAATTAACTTTATCACAATATGCTAATATTTTGAGAAGGACCTGTACGATCAATAATCAAATATGAGTTTTAGAACTTTTCAGCTTTTATGTTAATAGGTCAGGCAACATATAAAACAAAACATCCATTGTTACATGTTACAAAGCACTATGTATTCATCAGTGAACCACTTTGCAGTAATTCAGTCATTAAGACTGTAGTTCTGCTTCTATGCCAAACGTGTTTTTAATATATAAAATTCCCTATTCACAGCTTTCCTCCCAGTCACGACCACACGACGTAAATAAAATATCTATGTTGTAGCACTACATTCTGCTGTGATACAATAACGATATTATTGATTAATGTTTTTCATATGATCGGCAACGTCGATATAGATTTTTTTGTACAAATAAGCTCACATATTGACCCACATTATACTGTAGTTCACTGAGTATTATCTGTTGTATTGACAGGCCTGTTTGTTGACATATGAATGAGACCAAGATTATATTCCCCAAATGAGGAACAAGGTTAGTCCTACATATTCTCATCAACATGTTCCCATCACTTGGACCACTGGTACAGAGGTTCATAAAGGTTTTAACAAGTTGTGATTGAAAACCACCAAGTTTTCACATCATCCAGTTCATACAGGTTAAAAGCCTTTCAATGGGATTTTAGAGGAAGTGCTGGAATTTTCTTACTTTATATGGAGAACAGAGTTGTCGGCAGTACCCTTCTGTTCCTGCATACTGCCAGTCAGCTGGCTGAAAGAAAGCTCCTGCACTCGGCCCTTGGTTACAACAAAGATAAATTTGTCTGTTTGGAAATATTTTGTTGCAGTCGTTGAGCTACAAGGGCTCAACAATTCTCACTAATTAACCAGTTATCAACTTTTTATACCCCCGGTGATACTACTATAGAGAGCAGAACTGCATAAAGTACAATATTCTGCACAATAAAATTCTAAAAACTGCTAAGGTTAGTGGATGTTTATTCCAAAGCTTTGACTTAGTCTATGTTTCAAAATAATACAAAATAAATGTTATGAATAAACATTACAATCATTTATAGAATGATCCGAAAACGGGAAAATATGCACTGAGTGGTAGATATGTGGATCGAAATGTTTTGTTGATGTAGAGTTCACAGGAGAATGGGTAGAAAGATTTGAGATAACAGAAAGAAAACAGTAACTCAAATAACCATTAATTACAACCAAGAATATGCAGAATACCATCTCTGAACACACACAACATGGAAAACCTTAAAGCAGGTGAGGTACATCAGCAGAAGACCACACCTATCAGCTAAGAGCAGGAAAACGAGGCTACAATTCATGCAGGCTCACCAAAAATAGACATGAAAGATGGGAAAAGCTTTACCTGGTGTAATTAGTCTTCATTTCAACAGCATTTAGATGGTAAGGGCAGAATATGGTGTAAACAACACAAAAGCATGGATCCATCTTGCTATGCATGAACAGTTCAAGCCAGTATTAATGGTATAATGGTTTGGGGATATTTGTTGGCACACTTTGGACCCCTTGATACCAGTTGAGCACTATTTAAACAACACTGCTCACCTGAGAGTTGTTGCTGACCATTGTCCATCTAGTGTACACAACTTCTGATGACTACATCCATCATAATGCACACAAAGCCCAAATCTTCTCAAGTTAGTTTCATAAACATGACGAGCCGTACTCCAATAACCTCCACAGTCACCAGATCACCATCCAGTAAAGCATAATTGGCATCATGGATGTGCAGCAACTGCATGATGCTACAAGGGTATCTCTGAAGGCACAAGGAGTACTGACCCACTCTCCTAGTACAATAAAGTACTACTAAAGTACTCTGTGAATGTAGTTTATTCGGGAACATAACAGGGTGTAAATGGTTTCAAATATGTTTAAAACAAAACACCAATACGACGAACAAATGTGGCAACAACAGGTTAAATTATTGTCTCTTTAAATAATCATATTGCAGGAAGGAGGGTGGCACAGCAGCTCCTATTATGACAGTCATAAAAGCTGCACTTCCTTGTTCATAAACAGAAACAAATGACTGCACCAATATGGTACACGTGTACGTCGCGTATTATTTTACAATAATCATATTAAATCATATTAAAGGGAACCCAAACCACATAGGCTGGATGATCCACTTCAGCAGCTTTATATCAGAATGAATTCTTTCTTTTGAGGGGTCTCACTGTTGGGTTTACACTCATTCATTTATGTTCTTAAATATCATCAATTAATCATTTATACTTGATAGAAAACACTGGCGGTGACACTGAACGTTTGTTGATGCTCGGCAACATCAGCTAGCAATATTGGCTGGCTAGTTAGCAACCAGGGAGCTAGCTCGTATTAGCTAGCATCCTTCTCCATCACATTGAGACTTGTTTTTTTGTTAAAAGAGAACCTAACAAAAAATCTAAATGCAAACGTTTGGAGCGATGCATTTCTACAGCCCCCGGTATTTTAATTTCCACACCGATAATGCGTGTGTCACTCGTCAGGCAGAGGTAATTAGTAGCCGCACCGAGAGGCAGACAGCTAACCGTATACCGCGTTTGACGTTAGCTCGTCGAGCTAAGCCTCGACGGAGGAGCATCCAGGAGCAACCGCCGGTGACATTTCACTCACCTATCAGCGCCCGCAGGTGCTTCAGTCGAGTCAAAACATCCTTCTTTGGGTCCAGAACTTTCTGTGTAGATTTCTTGACGTCCCCATACCCCCTTCGAGTGAACATTCCGCTCTAAAATGCAACCGTGGAAGCAGAAATCACCTGTGTTTCACCATACAGCCAGGCTCCAGTGTGACTGTCACTTTCCGCACCACCACTCTATGCTTGCTTGGTAAACATTCACCCGACGGCCGCTGGTGAGCCCCGTGTGTATGTATGTGTGTGTTTTTTTTTTTTTTTTTTTTTTGGTGAGTGTGTAAATACGGAAGCACAGCCAGACAGAAGGGACTGGTTAGATCGTGTGAATATACGCCTTTCTGTTTATTGTTCAGTTCCACCTTGCATTCAATTGTGTTCAAAATAACCTACATTTTATTTTCCAGTTAAGGAGCAGGCTTTTATGACATCGTCCGATTTAAAAACTATATAAACGACGATTGATTATCTCAATAGCTATGTGTTACACAATGAATAAAGAATAAATAAAATCTATAAATATATTTTTTGAATAAAAAAGGCATTCAAAGACAATGTTACTATGACAGCTTTTTGCATGAACGTCTTGTTATGGCTCACAAGCGCCCTCTGGTGCATCCATTTGAGGCTGCTCCTCACAGAGATCCATGACATAAAGTAGATATAAAAAATCAGCACACCCTGTTAAAACTACCGATTTATGAAATTTAAAGAACAAGAGACCAAGATAAATTATTTCTTGACGTTTTTCTTACAGGTTCTGTATTAATCAACTGAAAGACAAATAAAATAGTTAAGAACCTGGTAACTAGTTGTGCCACTCTCATCAGCAACAACTGTCATGAAGAGTTTGCGATATCTAGCAATGAATCTGTAATCCAACAAGGGATTCCCCCCCCCCCCCCAACTTTCCATTGCAGAAATGTTTTAATTCAGCCACGTTAGGGGGTTTTCCTGAATAAATTGCAGGTCATACTGCAGTATCTGAAATGGATTTTAGTCCAGACTCTGGCTAGACCACTCCAAAACTAAATTTGTTAAGTTTATTTGAGTCATTCAGACGTGGCCTTGATACGGTGCTTTGGATAATTGTCCTGCTGGACAGCCAAAGTGTGACTGAGCTTAAGGTTCTGTACTGATGGCCAGTCATTCTGCTGCAGGATTTTCTGCTAGAGAGCAAAATTCATGATTCCATCAATTACGGCAAGCTGTCCAGGTCTCAAAAACGTAAAGCAGCTCCAAACCCTCAAACTACCAAAACCATGTTTGACTGTCAGTATGGTGGTCTGTTTCTGAAATGCTGGGTTAGCCTTGGGTCAGATGTAACATCTGACACACACCTTCCAAAAAGTTCCACTTTTGTCTTGTCAGTCCACTGAATATTTTCCAAAAAGATATTTCGTGTCATTTGTGTCATTTAAGTTCAGCAGTGGTTTTGGCCTTGCCATTTTGTCCAGTCTATTTCTTATTGTTATATATTGAACTCTCACCTTAACTGAGGAGTTGAGGTCTGCAGATGCTGTTCTGAGTTGTTTTGTGACCTCCTGGTTTAATCGTTGATGTGCTCTTGGAGTACGTTTGGTTGACCGGCCTCTCCTGGGAAGGTTCACCACTGCTGCATGTTTTCTGCATTTGTGAATTATGTCTCTCACTGTGGTTGTGGCTGTAGTGCCAAAGTCTAGAAAATAGCTCGTTAACCCATTCAAAACTGATAGATGTTAGTGACTTTGTTTGTCTACAGTTTTTTTAGACGATTTGTAGAACTCAGAGAGGTTCTTTTAAATGATTTATATTTGCAGCTCAGATAATAATCAGGCTTGAGTTTGGCCAGTGAAAGTGAGTCCGGCTTTCTAAAAAATGTAGTTTAATCAAAGTTAATTCATTATTTAATAAGGGGGGGTATTAACTTTTTCACATAGGGCCAGGTTGGGTTGGATAGCTTTTTACCCTTATTTAATAAAATCATCATTTAAAAACAGTTTTTTATATGGCTATGATCTGAAAAAATGCGGAAAACTTTAAGGCAAACAAATTCTGTTGTGTCACATTTTTATCAGTTCTCTATATCTATTTTACCGCCCCTTTAATAAACTCATATTATGGGTACTGGGCTAAATCCTGGACCAGATGTCAAAGAGCAAGAAGTGGAATACATCCTGCTCTCAGGACAAATAGAAAAAAGACAGACATCGATTTATAATACATTCTGTTTAGATCTGCAAAACAAACAAAAGAAAAGCACCTTTTAGACTGTAAGTGTCTGGTAGGATACACATACAGGCGCAATTCAAGTTAGAAACCATATATATTTATCATGTGGCCATAACAGAAATAAAACAGTAGTACCATAATCAATTCACAAATTTCTGAGTTCCATTTAAATGTTTCAACACAATTGTATTCTAGTAATTGATGTGGCTTACTTAATAACAGCTGTAGTTGAAACAAAGTGCTTCCATTTAAGGCAAAGTAATTATAGTATTACACACTTTACTGAACTGAAGTTAATTTTCTGTGAATGTGTTATTATCATCAAATATTTCATAATAACTGTAGGGTAAAATTCATCCATTTCAGGTACAGTACACATTCACGTTCAATTACACGGTGTATTCTCACAATTTACCATCAGAACCCAATCATTTCTGTTCAGCTGGAGCTCCATTCATTGTTTAATTGCTGTTGTGATCATCGCTGTTTAACTTAGGCAGGTACATTTAAAACTATGTTGTGATCTAAAAGACGGGAAATTGGTAAATGAAATAATACAAAGGAGAGGGAGAAAAACATAACATCATGTTCTTCAGACAGAAGAAACTGATGTTGAATAGTGGCTTGAAACAATAGGAAAAAATCAAAAGAAGAAAAAATTAATTTAAGACTGGATTTAACCAGGGCAAAAAAAATACACTACTCACAAAAATTTAGAAATATTCAGCTTTCGGGTCAACTTTCAAGATAAACCTATACACTATAACCTTTACAGGTGAACTTAATGTGACCTTCTCTAAACCTTTGAATGCACATGTGAAATTGTTCAATGTTTCAGTATTTTTTTTTTTTACAACTTTCTGTTCTCTAACAAGGAGTTTCACGGCAAAATTCACAACCGGTGTTTTGGTCCAAGAACTGATCAACAGTACATTGCCATTGCCAGGCTTCAAACATAATGATCTCAGATGGAAGGGGTCAATGAGCTTAGAGTTTCATCAGCTTGTTTCAACAGAGAGACTGGAAGAGTCACAAAAAGGCATAGAAGTGGGCGTCCTTTGGCCACATCCCACACTGATGACGGCTTCATTGTGAACAGCGCCCTGCGGAACCGGATGATTAATGGGACTCAACTCCAGGCACATTTAACGAAGGTGAGAGGCATCCAAGTGACCAGCAAGGGTACCTGACCACACTACAAGGCACAGGCATCTTCGAATGGCATGGACCGGGGAGAATTTACCCTGGACGAAGGACCAGTGGGCCTCAGTGCTGTTTTCTGATGAAAGTCGATTCACGTTGAGCACAAATGATGGCCGCCAACGATGTTGGAGATGTCATGGAGAGTGCTTTGGTGGTGGTGGTGTTACAGTGTGGGCAAGTGTGTCTAGTCAACACAGAACTACTTTAAACTTTGTAAATAGTAGAGTGACAAGCCCAAACTACATGAATAACATCATTAATCCTATCAATTCGTTCATGAACAACGCAGGCCTAATTTCATCTTTTTGGGTGACAGTGCTCCAGCTCATCGAGGTCGCATCATTAGGAAACAGCTGCTGGAGACTGGAGTACCTGGAATGGATTGGTCTGCACTTTCTCCAGATGTGAATCCTATAGAAAACCTATGGGATCAGCTGAGTCGCCGTCTAGAGCCTCGTAACTCTGCTGTGCCTCAGCACACAATAAGTCCACTTGTGAACAGCATGACACTTCGTTGTTAAGTTGTGACTGATACTCAAGACCACATGACACGTTATTAAGGCACTGACATTTTTTGTTGTGGTATACCCACCACTGTTTTTGGCTTTTGTTTCAATAAATTGTTTGTGATGAGGAAATCACCACTGCATGCTTCTACTTAAATGCCCGACTTTCATGATATAATATACAGTTGCGTGATCTTCTTGCATTCTCCATAAATGTCACCCAAAGGTCAAATATCCCTAGCTTTTGTGAGTAGTGAATAAGTCAGGACTAAAAAAATGATTATTAAGGAAAGATTTATTTTACAACCAAAAACAACATTTGTTTTTGAATAATTTCAGTTCTGAAGTGTTACACAAATAACCCACAGAGCCTTGCAAAAGTATTCACGCCCCTTTAATTTTTGAACTACTGTTGGGACCACAGCCATGGGTACAACATGAAAAGAACTTTACTGGAACTTTCAAAATAAATCGCATTAACCTATTTCAAGCACAGCCAGAAACAGGGTAACAGGGGACTTCCCGTGACGTCACTGTCCAAATAAAACCTTGCTGCAAACTAACCCTTTGTTCACTGTGGATGCTTTCTTCAACTTCGTCGCCCCAGACAACTTTTCCTCAGCACGGTTCACGTAAGAGGTTGTGTTTTGGGCAGAGAGAAGTAGTTTAGAGTGAAATAATCTAAATATTTTTCGTTTTATGAGGTTTGGTTTTGTTTGTGTTGAAAACTCAGCCATCTTAGTGCTAGCAGATTATCTGTTCAGCACATGTGCTCAGTTTGTGTGTTTGTGTTTTTTTTTTTAAGTTAAGACAAACTTTATTTAAAGGGTGATTTTAAACACAGAAGATCGGCCATAACGCGCCATCCGCGCTTATGCATTTTAACCCTTTTATTGCTTTATTAAAGGTATGTGTTTGATTCTGATGATATGCTTCTTTTGTTAGGTTTAACTGCTAACTGCTAAGAATACATGCTTGCCTGCTAAGATCATTTACCCAAAAAGGTTGTTAGTTTTCAGTCTAGTAAAATAATATTTCCCTAAATATTATTTTACTAAACCTGATAAACAAGTAACACAATTAAGCCCATTTCTCAAAGATTTGGTTCTTATACAACATAATATTTATTTAAATATTATTTTAATAAATAAAGGCAGCTAATTAAACACCGTTGAGAATTGGTCATCCATAAGGTTGGTTTTATTCAGCAAATCATTCTTTAAAATATTATTTTATTAAAATAATATTTTATCTGATCTTGCATTGTGAATGGTTGTCTAAAGGTATGCCAATTATTGCCTAAGTTGGTTCCAAGACTAACTTAACTTAACTTCCAGATTCTTCAAGATAATCCTTGGTTCTCAAACATAAATAACATTGCATGGTAATGATGCATCACTCCTTCGGTTATGGTTTTCAACAATCTTTGATCAACTTGTTTATATTGTACATAGCCCATTGGTGTTCCTTATTCTTTCATCCTAGTTTAGTTGGATTGTTTTAGCATTGTAAAGAGTTTGATGATATATGTTTGACTTGAGTTGACGTATTTTTGTTAATAAATTATTATATTTTAAGAGATTGTGTGAATTCATTCCATGTGTGTGCAGAGTTTTGCTGTTCAATAATGTCAGGGCTTGGCTCATGCCTTTCAATTTTGTCCTAATACCACCGCCTTGTTGGGCTGGTATTCACAGGACAACCCTTAACAGACCGAAATATTATTTAATAAAATATTAAAGTATTAATATTAAATATTAAATAATATATTCATATTCATAATCACAACACTACAAATTTCTGAGCATTATAATGGGGTTTTACCTAATAGACCAACACAAAGTAGCGCATAGGTTTGAAATGAAAAGAAAAACAAAAACCCAACTAAATCTAAAAGGGAAAACATATTACTACAGGTCCTTCTCAAAATATTAGCATATTGTGATAAAGTTCATTATTTTCCATAATGTAATGATGAAAATTTAACATTCATATATTTTAGATTCATTGCACACTAACTAAAATATTTCAGGTCTTTTATTGTCTTAATACGGATGATTTTGGCATACAGCTCATGAAAACCCAAAATTCCTATCTCACAAAATTAGCATATTTCATCCGACCAATAAAAGAAAAGTGTTTTTAATACAAAAAACGTCAACTTTCAAATAATCATGTACAGTTATGCACTCAATACTTGGTTGGGAATCCTTTGGCAGAAATGACTGCTTCAATGCGGCGTGGCATGGAGGCAATCAGCCTGTGGCACTGCTGAGGTCTTATGGAGGCCCAGGATGCTTTGATAGCGGCCTTTAGCTCATCCAAAGTGTTGGGTCTTGAGTCTCTCAAAGTTCTCTTCACAATATCCCACAGATTCTCTATGGGGTTCAGGTCAGGAGAGTTGGCAGGCCAATTGAGCACAGTGATACCATGGTCAGTAAACCATTTACCAGTGGTTTTGGCACTGTGAGCAGGTGCCAGGTCGTGCTGAAAAATGAAATCTTCATCTCCATAAAGCTTTTCAGCAGATGGAAGCATGAAGTGCTCCAAAATCTCCTGATAGCTAGATGCATTGACCCTGCCCTTGATAAAACATAGTGGACCAACACCAGCAGCTGACACGGCACCCCTGACCATCACTGACTGTGGGTACTTGACACTGGACTTCTGGCATTTTGGCATTTTCTTCTCCCCAGTCTTCCTCCAGACTCTGGCACCTTGATTTCCGAATGACATGCAGAATTTGCTTTCATCTGAAAAAAGTACTTTGGACCACTGAACAACAGTCCAGTGCTGCTTCTCTGCAGCCCAGGTCAGGCGCTTCTGCCGCTGTTTCTGGTTCAAAAGTGGCTTGACCTGGGGAATGCGGCACCTGTAAACCATTTCCTGCACACGCCTGTGCACGGTGGCTCTGGATGTTTCTACTCCAGACTCAGTCCACTGCTTCCGCAGGTCCCCCAAGGTCTGGAATCGGCCCTTCTCCACAATCTTCCTCAGGGTCCGGTCACCTCTTCTCGTTGTGCAGCGTTTTCTGCCACACTTTTTCCTTCCCACAGACTTCCCACTGAGGTGCCTTGATACAGCACTCTGGGAACAGCCTATTCGTTCAGAAATGTCGTTCTGTGTCTTACCCTCTTGCTTGAGGGTGTCAATAGTGGCCTTCTGGACAGCAGTCAGGTCGGCAGTCTTACCCATGATTGGGGTTTTGAGTGATGAACCAGGCTGGGAGTTTTAAAGGCCTCAGGAATCTTTTGCAGGTGTTTAGAGTTAACTCGTTGATTCAGATGATTAGGTTCATAGCTCGTTTAGAGACCCTTTTAATGATATGCTAATTTTGTGAGATTGGAATTTTGGGTTTTCATGAGCTGTATGCCAAAATCATCCGTATTAAGACAATAAAAGACCTGAAATATTTCAGTTAGTGTGCAATTAATCTAAAATATATGAATGTTAAATTTTCATCATGACATTATGGAAAATAATGAACTTTATCACAATATGCTAATATTTTGAGAAGGACCTGTATGTGTTTGGTTGTTGAAGACTGCAACCGTATGTTCCTTATATTGCTTAGATGGAGTTTGTTTTCTTTTAAAATACAACAAAATTAGACTGAAATCTTCCCCTTGACAATTGCTTCTAAAACCACTAAATGGTAAAATATTGTTATTCCAACATATACCTGAAAATGTAATTAACTCCAAAGTGCTGCATGCTTTTCAACTAATTTACATCACTGAGTGAACCCATTATTACAAACAATGATTAAATGAAGGAGTTTTACTTAAATAAATGAGACCTAATTATATTTTATTTTATTGACATTCACTGTGAAATCACTTTCAGCGACACTAAAGGTACAACAGTTTAGTCCTGTAGCTATTTAATACTTTAAATTTGAGGAAAACTAGGTTCTTTCTCTGAACTATTGGTGTAAAGAATCTCCAACATCCACTTCAGAGAGGAAACTCTAGAAAAGAATGTTTATAATCTGAGATTCGGATTATTTATTTTAAAAGGGGCAGGGCATATTAATTAACATTAATAGGTAAATATGCAAGATTATAGCCAAGTTTTCTTCAAATGTTACATTATGTCCGACGCATCTAAAATTGGACAGGTTAAATTTAATTCTATTCACATAATTTTTCACTTGTTGCTTAAAACAATGTGGTGTCAATAACAACTCTGAGTTTAAATTTAAACTCCGAGTTTATATTTAAATGTATGTGCCATTTATACTTAGCTTACATTTGACACAGTAGATATAAGTGGACAACAATTTGGGAGATAATTGATGTAAACATTAAATATTATTGATCCCACGACTGAACCCTGAAGTACCCCACATTGATTTTCTGATCTTAATGGGATATTTTTTTCACTCTTACACAATGTTTTTTTTGTGTCCAATATGATTAATTACATTGTAATGTAATTGTAGTTGTTGCAGATAAATTCATATAGGTTAACTTAAATGAAAACACAGCTCCAATTGCTTCACTTTCATTTACCTTAGACTTGATATTTTCTAGAAAAAGGCACATAGTTGTTTCAGTTGAATGATGTTTTCTAAAACCAAACTGCACTAGGTGGAGATTAAACAGGCCGTATTTAAGATGATTTATTAGCTGTTCTGCTATGCATTTTGAGCAATTTAGAGACCACTGGAAGGATGCTTATTGGTCTATAATTACTGACATCTGTAGGGTCTCTAGTTTTAAGTACACTTTGAGTACACACACTTTCATTTATGGATTGATTTTATAATATTAGTGATAGGAGTACTAAGTGATTGTTTATGTATTTTAAGGAGAATCATATCAGAGCTGAACATGTCTTTTGCCCTAGAGTTTCTTAAATGATTAACATTTCTATCACTTTCCTTTGCAGATACTATACATGGGATAAAAACTGGTGGGTTAGTATTTATCAGTATTATATTTAGAGTTTGTGAGTCAGCGTTTTTTTGTTAACATCTTTACATAGTCCATGAAATACATATTAAAAGCCGCTGCTATCTCTTTTGGATCATTGATCACTTCCTTTTTACATTGTAATTCCTGAACTGGTGCCTTGGTGCACATCCCCTCCTCCCTCACATATGCAACACCACACACCAGTAGGATATTGGGGTGTGGGATGATGGCCCTTGTGGGCATGGGGGGGAGCCCTATGCAGTGCCCCCCTCTGCTATATTTGGCCCAGTCCTGCCCCTTAATATTAATGCAATAGACACTTAGGGCTTTGAGTTTGGGTGAGGGGAAACTTCTGTCATCAAGCAGTGGGGTCTTGTACCCCCAGCCGCAACTCCAATTATAATGCTCTTTAGACCTACACATCTGCATTCTTTACAACACTTCACATATTGTAAGTTTTTTCAATTCTGTCACACTTATTACCAATCAGCAGATCAATACATGCTTTAGGTGATTTATTTATTTATTCTTGTAGGACTATTTATTGCTGTATCAGGTAATGAATTCTGGTTATTAATTTAACAAGTTTGTCAAGCCAGTTTATATTTATCTTCCAGACAGATTATTTAAGAACAGCCTGTAATTCATCATAAAAAGTCTTAGAGGTCGAATGAGGCCCGTAAATTCCAATCAATGTAAATTACATTTGTGATTGAAGAGCAACATTAAGGTCAATGAACTCAATATTATTGACAGATGTCCATTTCAGTTGTTTGCATATCAGATGTTCTTTCATACAAAACAATAATACTCCCAAGCCCCCTTTGCTTAGCCATTTAGTCCCATATTATGCAAGTATGGTTTAGGGTCTGAAAAACCTTTCGTCTGTGATGTTTAATGACTGCCTTTTTTCTCACTGTTTGCAGAATACTTGCTGCATCGACGTCTGTTGGATACTTGAGGTTAGCTGGGCTGCTGCTGCTAGGGTCCGACTGATGGCTAGGGTTAGCTTGGTTGCTGCTGAAAAGTCTTAAGTTTGGTAATATTGCTGGAAAATGTTAAAGAGCAACTCTGGGTTGAAATTTAATCGCAATCATTTGACTTGTCTGTATCATTTCAGTGGCAATAAACATCGAGGCTAAGCTGGAAAAATTATTTTATTTGTATTTTACATAAATATATGTTTGGACAAAGCAGCTTAAGATTTAGATTCATAATGAGATTGAATTTTGTAACTTGTCATGCAGAATATTCCTATGGGTTACTATGCTTCTACATATAGCCTAATATAACAAAGTTTTATTTGAAATGATTTAAGGGCATGGTGGTGCAGGTGTTAGCACTGTTACCTTACAATGAAAAGGCGTTAGGTTTGAATCCGATCATGGCCTTTCTGCGTGGAGTTTTGTGAATTTCTTGCTGCGCATGCATGGTTTCTCCCCGGGTTTCTCCAGCTTCCTCCCACAGTTCAAAAATATACATGTTAGGTTAATCTTACGATAGGTGACTGTCCACAATGAATGGATGAAATGTGTTAAATACTTGACATTTCCGGTTTCAAAGAGTAAACACAGATGAATATAATTGAAATGTTAATTTTCTTACAGAGTGTAATGTTTCATATTAATTTGAATTAATTGTAGCTAATGTTTAATAAGAAATTAAACATGTAATTTCTCAGAAAATCTGAATTTTACATAAAACCATTAAAGGAAGGATTTTAAAATATAAATATTTGACTTGTGAAAACATCCAACACAAGCAGATAAAATGGCTTCCCAAATCGTCAGGCTATGAAATCGCCAGCTTGGATTCGGCGCCTCTCCACTCTTCCTCCATTCCCTTGAACTTTAATTTCCAAATGAAAGACAAACTTTACTTTAATCTAAAAACAGGATTTTTCACCACTGAGCAACAGTCCAGTTCTATTGCTCCTTAGCCTCGGTAAGACACTTCTAACAACGTCTCTGGTTTAAGGGTGGCTAAGCAGCAGGAATGCAACAGTTGTAGCCCATGTTCTGGATACATCTTGAAGCTCTGACTTCAGCCACAAATAAACACTTGAAATAGTTCCCTCTGTGTGTAATGAATCTATGTAACATATGAGTTTCACCTTTGAGTTAAATAACTGATAATAATAACTAAAAATACAGCAAGTTTGAAGCTCCATGTATAATTCAAGTTGACTAAATTTGCCAGAAGATTGCATCCAAACCATTAGTGTGCAAGCAAATAAAAAGATTGTTTTTGTTTGTTTTTAAACATTTCTCTCAAGTCTCTGGCCTGCACATTAAGTGTTTTACTAGTCAATAAAACAGGTGCAAAATTATTTTGCACCAGTGTCAGAGCAGCCTCTCAAAATCTCAAAAGCAAATCAAGCTACCTACAAAACATCTCTGTGTTTTGTAGGTAGCTGCATTAAAACCTCTATCCTCAATAAACAGAGAAGAAAGTATTGCAGTTCATCCACTCCCCCCACATGTACACAGAAAATGTTGTGAGAGTGTTTATCTCCCCTTTTCAAGATTCTCCGCAATAGATGGATTGGATAAAAGGAGAGAGAAACAAGGGAAGTGAGAACGAAGGCCATAGAGGAGGAGAAGAGAAGCAAAATCAGCCTTTGCCCTGCAGTTTGGTATGACACTCATTATTTGAAGTGGGCTATTCTGAGAAAGGAGGAGGTTGCCTGTCACAACAGATGTTGATTACACAAAACAGGATTGTTTGGAAGGATGTGTGAATAAAACACAATGTCTCTCTCTCTCTCTCTCTCACACACACACACACACACACTCTCTCTCTCTCTCTCTCTCTCTCACACACACACACACACACACACTCTCTCTCTCTCTCTCTCTCTCTCTCACACAGACACACACACACACACACACACACACACACACACACACACACACACACTTAGGCCGGGTTATTGTTGTCATCACTTTGTCATCACTCCTAATTGATTGTAATCATCGTTCCTTCTTGGCAAATCTACCATGTTCTTGAAATGCAAGCTACTGCTCATTATCCAAGATGATATGGACCTAGAATAATCCATCACTAATAACAGTTGCCCTAGATGTTTTCTGTCCTCTCTAATTCTGCACCTGGAAATAGTTCAGTGTAGCTGAATTTTTAAAATAATTTATTGTAATGTTATGGTTTTATGCTCTCTAGTTCTGTGGTGAGTTGGGGGTGATTATAGATCTTGTTTTTGGGTGAAAGCATTTATTTTAAATATTTGTGCCTTTAATTTCAGTGCCAAGTGCCAGGATACAGCAGTGGATTAAAGTTTGCTCATTGGCCAAACGGTGGCACTGCAGGCTCACAAATAAACACCCTTCCCCCTGACCAGACCGGACTGATTTCAAGCCAAGGTTTGAAAAGCACTTGTCTGCTCTAAATTGTTCTTATAAAGAGCTTGGAAATACTTGACTTTTCTCCTTATGTGGTTATGGATTTCCTTTTTGGACAATTAAGTGCCATTAAAAGCTAATGTCTTCTGTGTAACTACATTAAGTTGACGAGGGTGTGCACTGGACCAGAGACCCGTAAGTGGGGCCTTCTTTTTTGGTACGAGTTTTGAAATCTAAATGGGGAAAATTATGAAACAAATTAATAACAAAACAATTTTAAATGGGAAATGTCCTGTCTGGCCACCTACAGCTGCTTGCTGCTTTAAGTGCGGAACAATGACGTAATCAGAAAACTGTGTGTAAAACTGGAGCTAACTTTATGTGAGGCTCCTTTTAAAGATTGAAAAGTCATAGAACCAAATGACTTGACTGAAATAAACGATAAAAACATCTATGTATAATATATTTCAAATATATTTCATTTCAGAAGTGTTGTAGAATATTTGTACGAAATGTATAAAGTCCTATAAATTCAATGTATTTCTCCCACCAGGGGTCATCACAGAGCAACAAGTTAACAAGTTCAAAGCACAATCTGACTAATTATGACTATTTCTTTTATTTTGAAATCATTTTCTAGAATAATTACAAGTTTTTGCTTTATAACAGTACAGAAATTGATACAAAATTTGTTATCTTTTGAGGTGTAGTATTTCTTTTTATTGTATTTTATCTCCATAAGGGTTAATAGACGAGCACTCTGAAGTAATTAAAACATGAGCATTGTACCTACATAAATGGAGGTCTGTGTATGGTGGCTCTTGAAGCACTGACTCCCGTCGCTGCTTACGGCTTGTGAATCTACCCTTAACTCTTCAATGGGTTTTGTTTTACAATCCTAGTCTATTTTTTCTACACTTTTTCCTTCCTCTCAACTGCAATTAATTTTATTATTGCATTAAGCACCCTGTGAATAGCCAGCTTCTTACAGTGACCTTTTTTGGTTGAAGTCTGGGTTTTCATTAGTAAGCCATAATCACTGCAATAGAAAGGTTGAAAATTTTATTTTGAAAATATGTTAAATTAAGTTTGCCTACTAAAGGTCTCAAAGGCTGTGGTTATTCCTGTTGCTTGTGCATATTTTTCTACCACAGATTTTCTTCACTTTTGGTTAAAATGCTTGGGTGCAGCATTCTGTGAACAGCCAGCTTCTTGAACAACGATCTTCTATGGCTTACAGAAGATAGGGTTTTTATGAATTTTAAGCCATAATCAACGCATTTAAATAGATCAAAGTACAATTTGACTAAATATGAAAATTGTTTTGGAGAAAATTGATCAATGTTAGCTTTGAGGTATGGATATAAATGTGAATCTCTCCTAAAGAATTTAATAGGTTTTGCTTCCTAAATGTCTCAAGTCTATCACAGTGTGTTGTGCACATTTTTCTATCACGGTTTTTCTTCCACTCAATTTCTATTTAAATTCTAGGCTACAGCACTCTGTGAACAGCCATCTTATATATCAGTAACAGTTTGTGGCTTACCCTCCTTCAGAGGGTGTGAATAACTGTCAAGTTAACAGTCTTCCCCTAGTTTCTTTATGCCACAATATAGCCATAACACAACATTATTGGAGGTATATTGGGATTGGTCTTGTGTAATATTCAAACTTTCTAAGAAACTGAAATTTGGATTCTTATTAGCTTTAACCCTTAATCATTACAATGGAGACATTTAAAGCACAATTTGACTCAACATTTTACCTTCTTTTATTTTGACTTTTTATTTTTGAGAAATCATGAGGTTTTTGTTTTAATATAAAACAAGCAGATATAAATGTGGGCATCCTAGGTGTAGTGTTTGAATACACGCTGAAGTTTTTGGAGCACATCTCCATAAAAGGTTAATGAGGGGGCACTCTGAAGTAATTAAAACAAGAGCATTATAAGGCAGCAGTTTCACATAAGGTACTCATGGCAACATACCCCACACTTAATTAAAACTCGTTGCTGACAGCATTTGGTATCTCCTCAGGTAATCTGCTGTGAAATTAATAAGAAGGGAGATTTAAATGAATAATGTTGGCAAAGATATTTTCCCCCTCCCCCTGCAGTATGCATGACCAGAGTCCTCTATCAGGAATGCATGATCCTTATTGCGATGCGAAAATACTTCTTCAGATTCCCTCCGTAATCTGATTCCAATTTCACTTGTGTTGTGACACTGTAGTGAGGAGCCAGGGGGACGTTTAATTGAAATGCCAGTGCTTTTAATTGGATTCTGTTAAGATGTGAAATTACCTCCTGAATTGCAGTCTTGTACCTTTAAATGCCGATACCGACTGGTTTCCAGTGGTGATCTGTTAAGGAGCTGTAATAATGCTTCTCCTGGCTGAGACACACACGTATTCTTAAATTTAAAGACAAAATGCTCAATTCAATTTCAAAGACGTGTCGTTTATCTAGCAAAATGAATTCTAGTTCTACTAGGGCAGTGCTTGAGAGACAATTAAAAACTGCATCTGAGGTGCAATGTCAAGTCATGATAGTCTTGATCACAATACAGCATGGTTTGATTGGATTTTCTTATTAGAAATCAGTAATGGAGAGGTGTTTACTAGAGTAACTTTTAAAATACAAAATAATAAATTAAATACAAGTTATTTGTTTCACATGTGGGCACCTTTCACACCTCCTTTAGACCTTTAACCTGTGACATCACTGCCTGGTCTGTGCACGTTTTGGCAATTGGAGAAAAACCATTAATGAAAAATGAACAACAGTCACAGTTTTACATGGAATACTTTTAGAGTAGGATGTTCTTATCAGAAACCACTAATAAAATAATAAAAGTGTTTTTTGTTTATATTTTCATTTTAAAATACAAAATAATACATTTAAATACAAGCCATTTGTCATTATTTGTGGTCAAAAAAGAATGAGAAAATATGAAATCACTCTACACTTCAACTTGCCTTAGCCTTCACCCTGTGACATCACGACACTGCCCATATATGGTAAGGACCAGTTGTTTTCAATATCTGGTTCGCATGCAATGAAAAATGCAACAAGGTTTAAAAGCCATGTCCAGACTTTTACATTTTTAAAGTATGCGTTTGTTTGATATATTCTGCAACTATAATATGCTCTTCCGCCAGGTTTATTATGTACACCTTGCTTTTGCTAATCAGTGTTTTCTTTAACAACAAAACTGATGGGTGAACAACACATGAAATAAACACATATTTTAAATTTTGATGAGTTTTGATTCAGATAGGTATGTAAAAAAAAAAAAAAAAGACTCCAGATGAACCTTAAGTCAAAAACACGCCCCCATACCATATAAAAGCAGTGACGTCTCTGGGTGAAGGTTGTTTCTTTTTACTGGTGATTTTATGTTTTCTTATTTTAAATATGAAAAAAACATGGATTTTAATGCTTCCTTTCTAAGGCTATAAAAATGTCCTCTTTATCTGTGATATTCTTTAAAATATAAAAAGGAAACCCAAACCAAATTTAAACTCCTACTCATCCATTGTGACCACAAAATGGAAAAATGGCCCCCATTGCAATTTAATATTTTGCATTTTAAAACAAAAATGAAATAAACACATGTTTTTTGTTTTTCATTACTGGTTTCTAATGAGAAAATCAAATTATCAAAGCATGCACGGACCCAGCATGTACTCCCACAAATGTCCATCAGCAGCTATCCATTCATGAGCGTGAACCCGGTTATCACAGCCTGGCTGAAGGTGCTCGCCTCAGACCGCCACACATTCATGTAACGTGTGGGCAGCAAACAGCAGAGCTTCCTTCACCTCCTTGAGGGTTGTGCTCTTCCAACCTCCTACACCGGGGGATTTGATTTTTCTTCCCATTCTTCAAGCCATGTCACTCTGTTGTGGCTTGTGTTGTGGGACCTCCTCCACCTACATCTGTGACCCCTCTGACAAGCTTGGAGTTCATCCCTTTCACTGATTAGTTTGCTGGCAAACTGAACGGCCGCTTCTGCGGCCCTGAGTCACCCCAGCTGGCTCTACCTGTGTGTGGTTGGATTAGCAGGTGGCTGGCACGTTGTCCAGTGTGATAGTGAAACCATTATTTATTCACAGCGACTATCCATGTGCTCAAAATCGGGTTTTTGTAGGACTTTTGTTTTGTTGATAATTTAAAAAAAAAAGATCATAGCTTGTTCTATATGATGTAGGGTGTTGTAAATGCTAACTGGGTTTATAGATATTCTTCGTGAGAGACTAGCCTGAAAATGTGGGGTCATTAGAAAGTTTTCCTTTCTTTTTCAGTACACTGTGCACATATGTGTGTGGTTTGTGTGATTTCACATGTATTTGTTTGTTTACTGTGCCACAACCGGCCCTAGGAGTGTGAAATAACAAGCACAAGAGGGATTTCATGCCTTTGCAGAGCTGAAAAAATATATTTTTGGTCAGACAACTCAGTCCTCGACAACTCAGTCCTCGACAAACTTTGTTGACTCCCAGCGAGGCGGATTACCACCTATTTCATAAAAGCCTGCCAACAATTAAACTGCATCATTACATATATGGGTTCCCATGGGTGTAGTGTCCTTTGCTTATGTTTCAAACCCTGCCCAGACCTGTTTTAATCGCTGTTATTAATGGCACAAGGTGCATTGGAAGAACAAGACAAACAGCCCAGTTTGCTTTATCTTGCAGGGGCACTGACAGAAAATCAATGCTTGGTTTCCCATGAGCACCTAATTAGCTGGACACTTGTGCGCTGTTGAAACACGGGAAACATCTCTTTGTCTGCTGAGTCGATCGGACGAAATGCGAAAGAGACACCTTCTGAGCTGATAAAGTGTCAGAGAGGTGAGGAGTAAACACATAAGTGACACTCAGGTCTAGCACGTCTCACAGCCACTACATGCTTTTGGCAGACTTGATTTGAACTTTATCATCCATGTCACGGAGGTATTTCAGACTGAGGGCATCAACAAGATTTCTTGTCTTATAATCTCTCCAGAGATTTGTATTGCATATTCAGGTGCCAACAGTGAATTAGAGCATCACTGAATACATATTTTATTTCACTAATTCAATTCAAAAATAAAACTCATTTAGATTCATTAGCGAGGCCACTATTATAGGTTGTTTTAATTGCAGCCTTTAACTTGTCTGCCTTATTGGCTCTGGTGTCTCATAGTCCTCTTGACAACAATCTCAACAGATTCTCTTTGGGGTTTAGGTCAGACGAGTTTGCTGGCCATTCAGGCAAAGGTATATACATAGTCATTAAACCAGGTAGGCCTGTTTATACTTTTGGCAGGGTGGGCAGGTACCAAGTTTTGCTGGAAAATGAAATCAGCATCTTCATGTTGCTTGTCAGCAGCAGGAAGCATGAAGTGCTCCAAAAACTCTTGATGACATGGCTCCTCAAATCATCACTAACTATGGAAACTTTATACTGAACCTCAAGCAACTTGAATTCCACGCATCTCCACTCATCCTCCAAACTCTGGGACCTTGATTTCCAAACAAAATATAAACTTTATGGAAATGTTTACAGATTTGTGTACACATTTTCTTAGACCACATAGACATTGAAATTACTGCACAAGACTGATCTTTATACATTGGCATTTGATTCCAATACAAAATGAGTTTTTGCTGATATTACAATATATAATTTTGTTTGTTCTTTTCATTTTATTTCAGCTTGACTGTAAAGCACTTTGCTTAGCCTTAGCCTCTAAAATATTTTATTGAAATTAATTTGACATTTGACAAGATGTTTTTAATGTTGTCTCTGGTTTAGTTGCAGTTCATGTCCTGGATATGTTTCTGTGTGTTTGCTCTTGAAACAATTAACTCTGACTGCAGTTATCCCTGATGATTGTATACTTTTGAGTACCGCAGGTTTTCCTTCCACTCAGCTTTTCATTACGACATTTGAATACAACACTCTGTGAGCAGCCAGCTTCTTTAGCACTGATCTTTTGTGGCCTGCCCTCCTTGTGGGGGGTAAGCCGCAAAACATGCCAGTGACTGTCTCTGGTCTTCTCTGGTTCAGGAGTGGCTTAACACAAAGACTGCAATCCTAGTCCTGGATATACCAGTGTGAAGTGGCAGTAGAAGAACTAACTCCAGTCTCGGTCCAGGTGTTCTTAATCAACCTCTTTAATGGGCTTTGCTTCCCAATTCTCTCATAGCTGTGATTATCCATGTTGCTTGTGCACCTATCTTGACCACACTTTTTCCTTACACTCAACTTTCCATGCACAAATATATCACTCTGTGAATGACTAACTTCTTTAGCAGTGGCCTTTTGTTGCTTAATCTGACTGCGGAGGGTGCCAGTGACAACTCTCAAGATATATTATGACCTACACAAAAGGTTTGTGTAGGCCATTACATGACATTATTTTTATCTGTCTAATTATTATTAAATATTCAACGCATCTTTTGTCTCCCACGCTCCTGTTTGCACATTGGTTCTACAAAGACCCTCACCCATAATGACATCATTAATATTATTAGTTTCAATTTGAGTTGAATTTGTGAAATTAATAAACTTTTCAATGTATTCTAATGTATGCAGATGGACCTCTATCTCTAATAATGATTCTAATGTTGGGAATTTGAAAATATTTCACCTCAAGGCAGTGTTTGATTCAGCTCCGTTTAATACAAGTCCAGGAAACAAGTGGCTATGGTGTTTTTTTTTTTTTTTTTTTTACTTAAGTGCTATGCAGAAGGCAGTTTTCTGAACAGCTCTGACTCAATTGGTCTCTCACTGGAATGTCTAAACATTCAATAAAAAAGGAAGGAGCAGGGGGAGAAAAAACATCTTAAATGTCCAATCTTATTCTTTAACCCGTTAGAGTGACACTTGCGAATTTCCACTATGGACAAGGTGGCAGTACAAACGCAGATAGATGAAGGGGAATAAAAGGGCCTTCTCATGACAAACTTTCTGGAAATGTCAGCCTTTCATGCTGTTGAGAAGACCTATTTCATATCTATTACAGCAGGCATTCTGTGTCCGATATTTCAGATTTCAGTCCTCCCCGCACTGCAAATCCTCTGCCAATCTTCCACCCTTAAGAATCTTTGCCAGCCCCGACGCATTTACCCCCCCCCTTCATCCCACCACCACCCCACTCCCACTCCCACCCCACCCCTACCCCCTCTTTTGATGTGACAGAACAAACCGCGACCTATTAGGATTAAGGCTTTGAAAAGATCTTTGAAGCCGCTCAAGGTTCCTTTAAACTGGGGAATGACAATATGAGCTGTGTGGCAGCAGATGCTGAATGGAGTGATTGCTAGTCTTCAACGAGGTCTGCTGTCACATCACAGCACACACAAACACACACACACACACACACAGCTCGCTGTGCATACTCTTTACTAAGATGGCTTTAGTTGTTTTTTACAGGACAAATGCACACTTTTTTTTTTTTTCAAATTTGTGCTGTCATTTTCTGTTACCTGTCAGGGCTACATCTGGCTCAAGGCCACTGCTGCATTTGAACTGCTGCCCAGGATGAAAACAAACCTGACCATAACTTGCCTTTTTTTTTTTTTTTTACCCCTTTTTAATGATCTTTCTCCTGTTCAGGAGACAACCATCAGCAACCGTAAACGAAATGTGAAGGACGGGGTTTGGATTGTTAAGAATACAAGTTCCTGGATACAAAAATGAATGCAACAAGTAATAACTCACTTATGTGTTTTAAAAACATTAAGGCATGCTTTTGGAGGTGTTTATTAAGCTGAAAATTAAGGGAGTTCAAGGTGTTTCTGTATTTATTGAAAAAGGCTCTCAAAAGCACAGAGAAATTTCATTTTATCTGTTTTTGTCTTCTTTTTGAAGTTGCCTAACCACCAACAGCTCATCTGATGATGCTGGAATGATGGAATGCTGCAACAACACAAAGGAGAGCAAATAAAGTAAAAATTACACCTTGAATGCCGCCTGTACTCTTAACTTCAGTCACACAGACACGGCAGAGTGCAAATACCATTGCTATACATCTCCCACAGTCAAGAGAAAGAATTTAGCTTTCTTTTTATCTAATCACTACTCTGGATATCCCCCCAAAGCTAGCTAGCTAGGACTGATGGGATGTGAAATATTCAAACCGTGTGATTCCTGGAGAGATTTTCCGAGGCAAATTTCACAGCCGATCTTTTTTAGATATTCACTGTTTTTAAATTTTTTTTAAAGGGGTTAAAAGCATCCCCAGTGAGATATGTCACCAAGAGACAGTTGCTGCAGATAACAGTGGTCTGTGGTTAAAATGAAGCCATGGGGCGCAGAGAGCAAAGTCTTCTCGGTGCACAGAAAGAGAGGCGAGTTCTCATGGAGCTGCCACCATAGAGCACATATTGATCTGCCAATGCATCTTATCTTTGTGACTCCAGATTAAAATGCTCAACATTGACTCTTCCCCTCTCTCTCTCTCTTCCTCTTACTTTGCAGGGCTGAAGGCCTTTCTGTGACCCTGAGTGGAGGAGCTGTAATCTCATGAAGCAGTGGAAGTATTAGTACGAGTTTAGATGCTGGCAGTTGTTCAGTGTGCAGCTGACATTTTTCTTTTTACCACTCCTTTTCCCCTCATGCTTTACATTGAGGCTGCCATAACTGTATGTATTTCTCGTCTGGGAGTTACTGGGAATCGGATCCTCCTGAGTCTTCTTTAATGCTGTGGCCATAAAAAGCAGAAAAGAGTTGAAACTTTTTCCAAAAGAGAGGGAAGCCTGGGCAGACAGACGGATGAGTCCCAGGCTCCAGGGCTTTGACTTTAGCCAAACAAACTTTTGTATTTCAATTTTTTTATAGCACCATGGATTAAAAAGGATGCAGACCAAAGCCCCCTACCACTCCGAGCCTGTCCGTGGTCTCATCAAATGGTGCATTGAGAAAAAGGCGCCGCACCTGTTAGCAGAGCCTGGAGGACAAGGACTAGGATAATATTCAGCAGGGCTTTGTGTGTTTTGGAGTCAAAACAAAGCTGACAGCAGGTCTTATTCATCTATGATGTTCATTGATGAGAAAACTGGTTGGCCTCAACTGGGCATTGTTTCCCCTAAGTGGTGCCCATTGATAGGCAGAGAGCCACACTTGTTTTTAGTCTCTGACGGGTGGAGCTCTTTTTAAAAGGCTTAATGGTGCATTTAACCAGTCCCAAACACTGCACTTTTTGAGTCCTCCATGCACCATTGGCTTGATGCTGGCTTCCTGCTTCCTACATGACCCGTAAACAATGATAAAAAGCTGATCATTGCATAAACGCCCAACATTGGGTGTGCATGTATTGTTAGTTAATTTCAGTTCAATTTAATTCAATTCAGTCTATTTACCTAGCGACAGAAAACGGCAAATGTCACCTCAAGACAATAACACTAGTAAAATTCCTTTCCAGCTATACAGAAACACACAAGTACAGTTCCTACCAGTGCAACCCAGTTATTTTGAATAATTAAATTCAATGACACTGCAAACTGCCTCTGTTTGTGAATATGGTCATACAGCGACTATATACATGGATAGAAATGCATTGTTATTGTCTTGCATTGCTGCTACAGGTAGAACCAAAGCGAAGAGCAGTTCACACCAATTTTCCACAACTGGAATGTGCTCAACACTGGTGTGACGATATTCCCACATCCTAGGTGTAACCTATGAGACAAATTGAAATGCATCACTATTTCTGACATAATTGGGTTCAAAGGTTCTAACAAACCACCTCATCCAAAAACAGTCTAAAATAGTACTGTGTTTGTGAAATATCCATTCAATAAAAAACAAGTGACAAATAAGAAAAGAACATTTAGCTTGCCCCAGGCTACTGCCCTGTAAGCTCTTGCTAAAGTCTGGCCCAGACCATGGCAAAGCAAGATCCAGGAACGAGTCTGTTATCCAGGACCATTCTCCGCCTCTCCACTCATTGTCATAAAAAACCTGGATAGCCTTCATAAAGTGCATTTCTCATGCTATTGTTCAGCTAATCATAGCCTCTCCAACAATTTCAGGATGTGACAAGATAAGATAGGGGAATATTAATGCCATATCGCCTTATCTCAAATTATGAAAATGCACCGATGAGGGGAGACCATCAAGGGAGGAAATAGGAATCAATTTGTAGCGCTTTCCATTTTGTATATCGTCTTGAAAAGAAAACAGTAATTTTCCACATTATCTACTTCAGATCCTATTAGAATCAGGTTAATTTAGTGGCAGTGATTTCAAAACGTTATCATGTCATCCTATCAGCTAAAGTCTTTGAGTGCTCTATGTTTGTAATGTGTGACTGTTCAGATTTCATATCACTTCTGATACAAGATCTGACTGATGCATGATCCTGGATATCAACTGCAGAATGGTGAATCCAGGAAGACTACATTAATTAAAATCAGTTTCAGTAAGCTTACTGTGTGGTTTACCTTTAAATAAAGTAAAATTAAGTGAGTCCTTGCTGCTCTTGTTGGAAAAAAGTGGTTTACCATCTTGCCTTGTCCTTAGTCTCCTATTTCATATCCTTTCTTTGCAATCGGTGTTGCAAAAGCATTCATACCCCTTAAACTTTTAGAAATTTTCTCACCTTACATCCATAAACTTTGATGTATTTACCTCATATTTTGTGTGATAGAGCAAAACAAAGTTTTATCGAATAAGACTAACTTATTTGACTTATAAATCTCTGAAAAGTGTGGCATGCATTTGTTTTAAGCTTCCTTTACTTTGATACCCCTAAATTAAATCGAATGTAACAAAATGCCATCAGAAGACACCTAAATAGTAAACTAGTAAAAATCCACCTGTGTGCAATTTGATCTCAGGATAGATCCATCTGTTTTGCTAAGGGCTGGCACGTTTGGAAAACAGCATCATGAAGAACAAGGAACACAGTAGACAGGTCAGGGATACGTTTGTGGGGAAGTTTAAAGCAGGGTTAGTTAATAAAACAACATCCCAAGCTTTGAACATCTCATGTTCAATCCATCATTTGAAAATAGAAATTGTATGGCCCAACCCCTGGGAAATAAACCATATGCGACCCTCTTGTTAGAGATAGCCTACTTTCTCTATGACACAGAACGGCAGGAAAAAGACGGAATGCCAAACATGCCAGCTGTGGTACAAGCTAACGCTACGACACTGTTGTTTGAGAGTTCTGAAGGAGCTGTAGAGATCCACTCCTGAAGTTAGATACTCTTTTGACTGGACAGTTACTAGTTGTGGACTCCACAAGTCATGTGGTGGCAGGTGCTACAGTCAAATGAGACCGATATTGAATTATGTGACCCACAAGCATTACACAATGTGTGGAGGAAAACTAAAATTTCACATCACCCTAAACACAACATCCCAACGTTGAAACATAGTGGTGGTTGTATAATGATGCGTTTTCATCTGTAGGCTCATGGCTTCTGGTCAGAGTTGATGGGAAGATGAATGGAGCTAAATAGAGGGCAGTCCTGAAAGAAAACCTGTTAGAGGCTGCAAAAAAACTTGAGATTGGGAAGATAGTTTACCTTCCAGCAGGACGGCAACCCTAAACATGAGTTGAAATTAGTTTTTTATAGATGCTCTCCATGGAATCTGAGTGAGCTTGAGCTATGTTGTTCTCTAGATGTGCAAAACTGGTGGAGACATACCCCAAAAGATGTGCAGCTGTAATTGCAAAGTATTGACAAAGGGGGCTGGCTACATATGCACGTCAGATTTTTGTTTCTAAAAATATTTTAAACGTATGTATAATTTTCCTTCCGCTTCACAATTCTGTGCTACGTTGCGTTGGCCTCTAACAGATAATCCCAGTAAAATACACAGGAATTTGAAGTTGCCATTGGACCAAAGGTAAAGAAGTTGAAGGAGTATAAATGATGCTGCAAGCCACTGTACATGAATCATCACATTGGAGTTGTTGAAAAACAAAAATAAAACCAATATGTTTAGGAATAAATGCCTTGCATAATGCTGTTGCTTTAATAGTTTGAAAGTTTCAAACATCCCTCTTCTTATTAAGTAGCAGCATGCTTGTAATTTACCATTACAGATTCTTAATTTATGAATGTGAATGTGTTGTCCTTAAAAAGCTGGCTAGCATTATGAAAAATTCAAGGACTCTTTCCTTGTTTCAGTGCAGATATGTATCAAGGAGGCACAGCCACATCTCACCTTAAATAAGGGCCTCGGCTAACATCTTCAAAGTACTCTCACCCAGTTCCTTTCCCTCTCTCCCCTCCTGATTGTTTGCAAGCTTGATTGGCTTGGATTCTTAAATGATAGGCTCATATAGAGTCCTGGGCTTTGTTTGCGTGGCTGAGTATTGGTTGGCTGCTTCCTTAAGTGCGAGGAGATATGCAAGAGCAATCAAATATTTCTATGACTTGTATAAATGATGGCGGATGGCGGGGTGGGGGGGGAGTTAGAACTTTTCACTACGCATTTGCGGTTCAATTGCCAAAGTGTGTATTGCCTCTTTTTTTCCAGGAAGAAAATAGATGGCTTTGTCACTCAGTATGCATAAACTCTTTGTTGCACGCTGTCAACGGAAATGATAGCAATTCTATTTGTCTTATGAGAAAGACATTGTTACAAAGTCTGAATAGTAGTTTTTATGAAAGGATTGTTTGTCTATTCTGAAGTTATTTTCCTAACACATTACATGACACATCCACATAAACTCTGTCAATTGCTTTAACCTTGCGTCACAATCTGATATGTTAAGAAAAAAAATGCATGTTGTCAGTTTCTGCACGTTGACACACTCCATATTGTTTGTGTTTGAGCGTGCAGATTTCAGATGCATCAAGGAAAAAAGTTGATATGAGTGCCGGTAATTATCAGCAACTCATCCATCACCAATAGCACACCTGAGAGATTACAAATTGTCTATTTATCTGAAATGACACACTGTCAGGTCCAAATCTACCTTGCAGTCTCGTATCATTCAGCACTTGAGCCAAACATATATTTCTATCTAGGCGCTGGGGGAATAGCATCCTCTGTTTGGTGCAGAAGATGTGTGTCCCCTTCTATTTTGATGAGAAAGGAGTTGTATGCGTTTGTGTATGGTGGTGGGTGGGTGGGTGGGTCGGGTTACCTCTCTTTTGTCTACTCCCCTCTCTAACTGGTAGTGTTTGACTTCCCCAAGCCAGGAGTGGGTAATTCTGGAGCCCTGTGTGAGGCTGTTAGATCACCGAGGCCCGAGACAGCACCATTCTTTGCAGACCCTTGACAGCAAATATGTGGTAATGATATTGTCTCCTGCTGGGTAATAACACACAATTCAGACTGCCACATACTGCAGTCGCTGGGGAAAAAATGGAGGGGAGAGAAAAAAAAAAGAATTACACTGAAGTACTGGACGAAAATGACAGGAGAAATGTCTTCATCCTGAAGTGCTGTGTTGAAAAAGAAAATTCCCTCCTGCAGGACAATGTGATGGGAGTCACTGCTTTACGAGCAGTGCCACACAGGATGCGTCAACCACTAACATACTGTTCTTTGTGAGAGTACCCATATTTTCCTGTCACATTTAGTCACGTTCCAACTACTGTCTACAAGCCGTTTATTGGGATTCCATGTGATAGACCAACACACTGTAGTGCATAATTATGAAATGGAGGGCGAAAAATTATACAAGTTTTTTTTTAAATAAATATCTTATAAGTGTGTCTTGCATTTGTATTTAGGCTACGATTACAGCCACAAGTTTTATGGGCCCAGCTTTGCACATCTAGAAAACTAAATTTTCACCCATTATTTGTAAATTGGCTCAGGTTCAGTTAGATGGGATGGGAATTATGGACATATGCTTTATAATATTTAGGTCTGCTTTGATCTAAACCATTCCATTTTAGCTCTGGTTGTATGTTTAGTATTCTTGTCTTGCTGGGAGTTGAACCTCCTCCCCAGTCTCTTCCCTTTTGCAGCCTCTAACAGGTATTCTTCTATGATTGCCGGGCATTTAGCAACCTCACAGCATAATATTGCCACTGCCAAGTTAAACTTGAGTATCATCTCACCAGAGTACCTTCTTCCAAATATTGCCTTGTCCTACGTGGCTTGTGAGAAAATGCAAACATGGCCTGTATAGGTTTCTTTCAACAATGGCTTTTTTTTCTGGTAGTCTTCCATACAAGCCAGATATGTAGATGACTCATGGTCATCCTGTCAACCGATTCTCCCACCTGAGCTGTCAATCTCCAGCTCTTCCAGAGTTATCATGGATCTCTAGGCTGCTTCTCTGATTTATGCTCTTCATGCCTGATTTTCAATTTAGGTGGACAGTCATGTCTGGAAAAAAATGAAATGACTCAGTTAATAAATAAATAAATAAATACGTGTGAGAAAATCTGGTGTTAAAAGGGTAATAATTTGTTACACTTCTCAATTATGCACTACTTTGTGTTGATCTGTCACATAAAATCCTAAGAAAATACTGTAACATATGTGTTGTATTGTAGCAAAATGTAAAAAAAAATTTAAATAAAAATGAACACTTTTGCAAAGCATTGTATATTTTCTTAACATGACTGATTTCTGGTGCATGTTCTTCAGCCATTCCCTGTTCTGTCAATTATGCCCTGTTTTGCGTTTAATGACTCTGGCAGGGCAATAAAAAAATTGGCTTTAAATGAACAAAGTGCTAACAGGCTGCATAGTTTGTGTGGCGCGCTTCGACCATGGAGACCTTTCATTGTCACCCACACCGCACTGGCAGCTTCAACCTTGACCTATGCATTGCTCCACTTCGTACTCAGCTTGTAACTGTCAACACCATCCATCACTAGGCAAACGGGGGCAAAGGATGGTGGGGGCCTGGTCCCCCTGCTGTACTGTGAAATTGTGGCATGTGATCTTTAATGTGCATGAAGTTTACAAGGCCTCGACACAAAGCATCAAGCTTCAGGGTGGCTGCCGGGAGCTAGTCTATTAGCCACCTGCTGTGTCCCTGGCTGCCTGGACTTACTCCTAGGGATAAGTCTGAATAATTGCGTAACGTCTTTATGCCTCTAAGACAACAGCCTCAGCTCTGCTTTTTAAGCAAAACAGTCGTCAATTAGAAGCGGAAGTAAAATCTATTTAACATATCTGCCAATGCTAATTGCACATGGGTATAGAAAAGTAAAAAAAAAACATGTCTTGCCCTTTTGAGAGAAAAAAATAAAACATCAGCCTCTGTTCACCTTGTCAAAATGATCTTATCCAGTATACACTGTCCTTGACGTCAACATAGACCTTGCTTCACTGCAGAGGTAGAAAGAGAGTGACAGAGAGTGAATCCTCCTCCTTATTCATGCATTCGACTACCCGACAGGCACCGTGCAATTGGCTAAAATGTAAAAAGCTAGCCTTGATACTACACGACTGGGTGAAAACAGGGAAGCACATTGAAACGGAAGAATTCATCTTTTCTATCAGCCCCTTCGCTCAGGAGCTGAAGGGAGAGGCTGATGGGTTCAGTCTCAGGCGCTCAGATTTGCATAACACAGACAGATGAACTTGAGTGATTGAATTGGGCAAGGTGGAGTGAAAAAAAAAAGAAAAGAAAATGAATTTCAGATTGAATTAGGAAATGACAGATATGGCAATGGCTACGGTATTTATTTTTCACACTAAAATAATTACAGAATTAACCTTTTTCTCCTGTGTAACAGTCCTCAAAATCCTCTTTATCACATGTCGAATTTGATTTACTCTACTTGCCTTTTTAGAAGAAAAGCACTGAGTCTTTTGTTACGGCCTGGACTACACTCGTGGTGGTTCTTGCATAAATGCCGATCTGGTTGAATCCCAGATGAAACTCTTATCCCCTTAAGATGCAAGAAATGATCTAAAATTCTGGGGTGAATGAAATGCAGTGCAGTCTACAAAATGCTTGTAACCTAGCCATATTATTCTCCACAGCAAGCATCTCATTGCATGTGGGTAGAAACTCCCTCTCAAATGGACACACATAAATCAATAAAAAACTTTGTCATGACACAGCTGACAGAGAGGCTATATTTAATCATCTGATGCATGCGGGCTATGCTTTCTAATGCCACCCTGGGCAACTGCCCATGTGGCCCATTTTAAAAGCCACCACTATATACAGTTGTGCTGAAAATGACAGCAGCCAACATGACTAACCAGATCTACCACTGTCATGATCCATGGGTCTCTGTGTTCTGTTTGTCACTTTGGTTTTCAATTTTCAATTTTGATTTTTGTTTTTGCTTTATTTTGTCACTTACAGTGTACCATACTGTGAACTACTGGTTCTTACCTGTGTTCTGTTCTTTATGTATTGGTTTAGATTCTTAGTTTAATATTTGCCTTTAGCCTTTGAGTTACTGTGTACTTTTGGGTCACCTTTAGATCTCAGTATTTTGTTTTCTGAGCTCATTAGTCATTTTTCTGCATTCTGTTGATTAGACTCACTTGCTTTCCACATCACTGATCACCTTCCCAGCAATTAGATGTCAGTTATCTTTTAACATTCCTTGTCAGATCATTTAGTTTTCTGTCCTCCTGTTGCCTCTCTTACTCCGCCTGGTCATTGTCCTCGCTGTCTTCTTCAGCTCCTCTTTTGTCTCTTCACCATTTGTTCTTGTTTCAATAAATCCTACTGTGAACGGACATAGATGCCTCACTAGAGGTTACACCTGATGCAGGGTTTGCACTAATACCCAGACCCAGACCGACACCCCCGGTAAACCTCCCTCAACCCAGACACCGACCCAGACTGCACAGAACTCTCCCATCTCCCCATTGAGCCTGCCTTTTGCTTTACTGGATTCTGATAACATGAAAGGAGCTCTTAAAATTGGGACCCAAATGGCTCTGGCATCTTCTCCATTCAACACCCCCCGTGGCCGAGGCCCTGCTACTAAACCAACATCTTCCAAATGCCGCAGAGCTCCACCACCTCCTAATCTATCTCCTCCTAATCAGGACCTTCAAATCACTTCTCTGTGATACAGTCTGCGCCCCAGTGGTAACTCTATCAGAAATGAGCATGTCCAGGAAAAACTTGGGCAGCAACTAAGCTCTTCTTCCTGCTGTCTCGATGTTTTACCCACGCTTTCCTTAAGAAAGCTTTGCCTGTAATAACATCTGATTTAACACAAATAATAAACACGTCCCTTTTGTCAGGTGTTTTCCACCAGGCCCTGAAAATAGCAATTATCAAACCTCTATTGAAAAAGAGCAATTTGGACAAGCTACTACTACAGAACTAAAGGCCTTTATCAAACCTCCCCTTCATCAGTAAGATAATTGAAAAAGCTGTGATTCAGCAGTTAAACAACTTCCTAACAACGGCCAACCGCTTCGATGTCTTCCAGTCAGGCTTCCTGCTCACCACAGTACAGAGACTGCTCTTGTCAAGGTGTTCAATGACATCCGTATAAATGCAGACTGTGGAAGAACCACAGTGCTGGTATTATTGGACCTTAGTGCAGCATTCGACACTGTTGATCACTCCATTTTATTAGAGCACCTGGAAAACTGGGTCGGCCTTTCTGGTACATCACTCAACTGGTTTAAATCCTACTTGAAGGACAGGGACTTTTTTATGTCAGTAGGTAACTTTACATCAGAGAGCACAAAAATCACATGTGGCATTCCCCAAGGGTCCATCTTAGGGCCCCTCCTATTCATGCTATTTATCTACATGCTCCCCCTAACTCAGATTTTAATAAACAACAACGTAAGTTATCATAACTATGCAGACGACACACAGCTATACTTTACGATGTCACCAGGTGACCATGAACCCATTCAAGCGCTGGGTAAATGCTTAGAAGAAATCAATGCATGGATGGGTCAAAATCTTCTTCAGCTGAATCAAAATCAAACTGAAGTAATAATCTTTGGACCAAAAGGAAGAGCGTTTAAAAGTTAGCACACAGCTTCAGTTAATACAGCTAGAAACCACCAGTGAGGCTCGAAACCTGGGTGTAGTGATGGACTCAGACCTGAACCTTCAGAGGCACATAACGGTAGTAACAAGGTCAGTCTTCTATCACCTAAAAAACATCTCCAGGATTAAAGGACTAATGTCTCAGCAGGACCTTGAAAAACTAATTCATGCATTCATCTTTAGTAGAACTGATTACTGCAACGGTGTCTTCACAGGTCTGCCTAAAAAGTCGCTCAGACAGCCACAGTTGATCCAGAACGCTGCTGCCCGCGTCCTCACTAGAACTAAGAAAGTGGAGCACATCACCCGGTTCTAAAGTCCCAACACTGGCTCCCTGTAGCTCAGAGAATAGAGTTTAAAATACTTCTGTTAGTCTATAAATCGCTGAATGGCTTAGCACCAAAATACATTACAGACTTGTTGTCAGTGTATCAACCACCCAGACCTCTCAGGTCTTCTGGCTGAAATCTACTCTGCACACCCAGAACCAGAACCAAACACGGAGAAGCAGCTTTTAGTTCTTATGCTCCACTAATCTGGAATAGACTCTCGGAAAACTGTAAAAGCGCCAAAACCCTAAGTTGCTTTAAATCGAGATTAAAAACTTAATTGTTTAGAGTGGCCTTTGACTGTACCATCTAAGCATGATTAGTTACGTTTTCAGTCCAATTTTCCTTTCATCATTCTATTCTCTTTATTTTATTTTATTTTATTTTTTAATTACCTCTGTTGTTTGATTTTATCAGTTGTTTTTCTGTGTCTGTATCTGTGTTTATTTTCTTTGTGATTGTATTGTAATTGTATGTACAGCGCTTTGAGTGTCTCGTTGCTGAAAATAAATAAACTTACCTTACCTTACCTAATATGTAGAGAAATCATAATGCCTCATAAACAGTGGACCATTAACTGTAGCAATGTATAAGCTACTTAAAATATACTTATCAGTTTAATTAAATAGGATATAATAGTTTTCCAAATAATTAAATAGCTATCTGTCTGAAGGGTAAATTCTGTTTGTTAAGGAGCCTGAATTGCAGACTTCTTGAAATGTATCTTAACTTCCAGGCAAGTTTGAGGAAAAATGAGTAATTCACCAGAGAAAGACCTTGAGGTCACAAAGTATCTTAGCTCTTAGAATTGTAACCCTTACAGATAACAAATTACCGTCTGTTGCAGATATAGTTATTTAACCATCTGTGAGCAAAACCGTGTAATACACACTCATAAAGTTTCTCCAGTAAGATATGATGAGTCACAATAGCAAATGCTTTTGATAAATCAATGAAACACCCACGACAATTAATTATTTTCAAGTGCAGAGGTATCTTTGTCAACCAGATGAAGCAGAGCCATATATGTGAAGGCATTTTTCCTAAAGCCATATTGGTATTTGTAAAGAATTCAATTATAGTGTAGATGCTGGAGATTCCTTTTTTACACAAATGTTTCTAGTATTTTTAAAAAACATGATAGAATAGATATAGGTCTGATGTAATTAAAACAAAATAGAATATCTGGCTTGAACAGAGGAATAATTTTAGCAATTCTGAAATGATTTAGTACAATTTCTGATTTCAGATATAAAGAAAAACATATTATGAAGTGGCCTCAATATGAACCGCTTTACCTGTTTGCCAAGAAAGGCAGGGATGTTATCATGACCAGCAGAAAATGTGCTAAGTTCATCGAATGTATTATTTCTTTCTTGAATATCAGGGGGCTCAAAAAAAGAGATCACAGAAAAGTTTCCTTGTATAATTTCCAGTGGATTACCATGGCAAGCAGGAATTTTCTAAGCTAATTCATAACTAACACCAATAAAGCTTTCATATGTTTACAAAACTTAATTTTTTCACAAAAATGTTTATTTTTTCAGTTTTTATAAAGTGATTATATTTATTCCTATAAGATTTAAAAATAGGTAAGATGGGTGGGATTTGTGATATATATGTTTTGTATAGTTTATTCTTTTTCTTTGAAAAACTTCAATAACTCAGCTGTAAACTAGGGCGTGTTGAAATCTTGTTTATAATTCCTGGCAAAACCTTTAACAGGAAAACATTGATAGCAAACAGAACTTATGACTTCCAAAAATTGTTTGTTTAGCTCTTTTTTCTTAACCTTAACCAAAGACAGTTGGAATATGGCAAAACGGTCAGACAAGTCTAAAAGCAAAACCACAGATATTATTACATTACTGAGATCAAACAGAGATCAAGCTTATACCGATTGTCTCCGCGTCAAATTTCACTGCAGCTTTTAGATCAATTTGAGCATAGCTTATTTTTAGATCATCAAACACTTTTTGTGTCATTTCAAGGCTCAGCTGGACACCATAGATTTGCTGTTAGAGTTAATCGATTCTCCTGTTAGAAGAATCCATGATGCACTGGTCTCAACCTTTGAAGCTTTTTTCTGCCGCCCAACTAAAGTTCCAGAAAAATCCTTCTGTTGTTTTATCAGTTTGCTACTAGAGTCATGGTGACATACTGTATTCCTCAGTGGTGGTGCTGGAGGCTTTGGTGGGCATGGTTTGGTCCTGTAGGGCCTACCAGGCCAAAGATCAGTCAGAAGTGTCCAAACTACTTAAATTGTCCACAATTTTGAGATCATAGATAGGTTTATTCTTTTTTCCACCAACATTAAAAATAATGGATATTTTCTCAAGATTCTTCAAATTATTGTTGGCTTGAGACAATCCTATCAGCAGCCATCAAGATCCATTCTTTTTTTGGGAGCTTTTCCTACCCTCTTAAAGAATGGCGCCCAGGGTGATGAGCCACATTGCCCATATCAAAAACCACCACTGGGTATATTTGGTCATGATGTAATTATAATGTTGGTGAAGCTTCGCTGTGACTGGCATTGACTATACTGGAGTAACAACCCTACAGGAGGGAAAAAGGCAATTTCATGGATCACTTTGTGGTTAATGTGTTGCTGTAAACTTTAGAGGGGCTTTTCTTTTTTGTCTAAGTTTCACTCAATACAGCAAATATTATGAGCTCATGCCAATTAATCATTAGGCGAAAAGGTGGCTGAAGGGCATTCACTAAGAATATGAAGATGAAAGTGTGTGTGTGTGTGTCTGAGGTAGCAGAGCCACTTTAAGGTGTGTACCTTTTGTGTGTATATGTGCGTGTTTGCCCAATGTGTTCACAGTGGGCAAAGTGGGCCAGGTAAGCCTCTCTAATTGCTGCTAGGTGCATTAGCACTCAGCCACCTCTCTCTTTTCCCCCATGTCTTTGTTTTTCCTCTCAGCGCTGGTCTGCAGGCCAGAAGACAATCAGACCAGAAGGGTCATTTTCTGCAAGAGCTCACCTCCCTCCTCCGAGCCCCGTCGCTGACAGGCTCACGCTCTGCAGGAGCCCTAAATTAACACTTGACGTCTGCGAGGCTCAGCCCTGATGAGGCTGCAGAGAGACACAAAATGTCAGAAAACAAACACTCCATCATTTTTGCTTCATTTCCTCCACTGCCGGAAAAACACATTCACCTGGAGTGCTGGAGAGGGCTGCGGTGACATCCACCCACCTACCCCTCCACCTCCCATCTGTTGCTGTGGATCAGCCCTGTTGCTTATAGGCCAAGGAATGAGGTTGAAGCCAGAAATGAGTTGAAGGATGCTGAATAAGAACTAGTACTTGGGTAAGTGTTCTAGATTCAGGTTGTAAAATGAACAATATTGTGACAATAGATCTTTGTCGTAATGCAAAAGATGGATTAGAACAAAATACATTTTTGGCTTTTGATCTATAATGCAAAATAAAACGACAACCCCCCTCATTTATTGCCACATACCCCTGGTAGAGATGTATAAAAATCTTAAAAATAAAATATTTTATTGCAATACAATCATCTCACACGGAAAATATTTAGAAAAGCCCCACTTTTAATTTAAGTAGTAGTGTCCAGTGGTGAAAAAAGTACTATATTAAGAAATATTAGAATTCTTTCACAAAATTCCTCTTGTCACACTCGTCACCTCTAACAATTCCTATAAAATTATAAAACTTTTCTTTTTGTTTTTGTAATGTTAAATATACACTACACTTTTTCACTTCTAAATATGTGTAAAAAAAGTCCTAAAAGATATATTATTTTTTTGCAGAAGCATAATTTCACGCTGAAAAATTTTGAAAAATCAAAATGTTTAATTTAAGTCCATGTAGTCAATGGAGAAAAAGGACAAAAATTAAGAACAAAATGTCTTTTACAGTGTCGTTGGTTCCACAGTTATTAGCACATGTAAAAAAACCTATAAAAAATAAATTTAACTGAAACATTACTTTAATTTAATAAATTTTTAATTGACCAGGGTTTCAAGGAACGTTTAATTGGTCCTCCATGTCTTTGTTTTCCTGGGGTATAAGTATGATGTGACATAGATGCTTATCTGTCTTAGCCAATCTCCATAATGGGAAATATGTCATTCAAAGGAGCAGATGTGTGTTGATCTTCATCAAGAAATGGCATTAGGTGCTCTGATCAGAGCAATAATCAAAAAGTTTCAAACAGCTGGAACTGAGGGGAACAAGGCTGGCCACCGTACACAATGAGGAGGATGGTAAACAAGGAAAAAGCTCAGTTACAGAACAACAGCATTTGTTCAGTGTGAGATCATGCTACTGCAATAAAATATGTATTTGTACATCCTTATCAGGTGTGCCAATAATTGTAGGAGGTGCTTTGTAATCTTGTATAAATGTTACATTCATGTATGTCACAATTCTGCCATTTAAATGTAAACTATTTGTTTTCCTGTAAGCATCACTTACAGCACTCAGAATTATTTATTCCTTGCAGGGGATGTGAACAACTCTAGGATTCCATGCCGTAGAGTAGTATGATACTATTTGAAGCCTACTTCAAACACAGTGCCCCTAGCGAGTTCTGATAGCGCCCGTGCCCATTTTATTATTTGCTTTATCTCTTTGTTGCGGGTGGGTTTATTTGTTTGCCTGAGAGGTATTCTAGGTTTGGTGATCTGAGCAAATTGCAGCAGCAAGTACTTCAGATAGGTATGACTGTAATTAGCGTGCTCTTAAATGTGGAACGCTCTCCTAATGTTTTTGTTTACGTGGGGCAGCTGATCTGTGGCACGCTGCGGGGGTGTCCCACATGCAGGTTAAAATCACTTGTCATGCCAGAGATCATCATTATGAGCTTACAATTGGTCAGTGTTGAGGAACAATCAATGCAGTGCCAGGTAGACACTCAACAACTAGCCTATGCTGTGAGATTTTGTGAGTAATTTTGTATTTGTAGTTCTTTTTTCCAGAGTGGATAATTTAAAAATACAAGTATGTTCATGCGTGTATATTGGCAACATTTTGACTTGTAAATTTTATATACCAGGTCCTTGTGCAAACGATTGAAATATTCTTATACTTCCTACACACACACATATATATATATATATATATATATATATATATATATATATATATATATAAATACTCGCTTCCCCCCCAGTGAGTATATAACTTCGCTGGGGGGGAAGGAGCCTGAGTTTGTGCGGGAGGTCGAGAGATATCGACTAGAAATAGTCGGGCTCACCTCCATGCACAGTGTGGGCTCTGGAACCCATCTCCTTGAAAGGGGTTGGACTCTCTTTTACTCTGGAGTGGCCCACGGGGAGAGGCGGCAGGCTGGTGTGGGTTTGCTTCTTGCCCTCCAGCTCAGCCGTCTCGTGTTGGGGTTTACCCCAGTAGATGAGAGGGCCACATCCTTGCGCCTTCGGGTTGGGGAGAGGTCTCTGACTGCTGTTTCGGCCTATGGGCCGAGCAGTAGTGCGGAGTACCCGGCCTTCTTGGTGTCCCTGTCGGTGGTGCTGGATAGTGCCCCTCCCGGGGACTCTATTATTCTGCTGGGGGACTTCAATGCCCACGTGGGAAACAACATTGACACCTGGAGAGGCGTGATCGGGAGGAATGGCCTCCCTGATCTGAATCCGAGTGGTGTTTTGTTATTGGACTTCTGTGCTAGTCATGGATTGTCCATAATGAACACCATGTTCAAACATAAAGGTGTTCATCAGTGCACTTGGCACCAGGACACCCTAGGAAGGAGGTCAATGATCGACTTTGTTGTCGTATCATCAGACCTTCGGCCGCATGTTTTGGACACTTGGGTGAAGAGAGGGGCTGAGCTATCCACTGATCACCACTTGGTTGTGAGTTGGATCCACTGGAGGAGGAGAAAGCTGGACAGACTTGGCAGGCCCAAGCGCATAGTGAGGGTCTGCAGGGAACGCCTGGCAGGGATGTAGTCAACTCCCACCTCCGCGAGAGCTTTTACCAGATTCCGGGGGATGTTGGAGACATAGAGTCCGAGTGGACCATGTTCTCTGCATCTATTGTCGATGCTGCTGCCCGTAGCTGCAGCCGTAAGGTCTGCGGTGCCTGTCACGGCGGCAATCCCAGAACCCGGCGGTGGACACCGGCAGTAAGGGATGCTGTCAAGCTGAAGAAGGAGTCCTATCGGCTGTGGTTGGCTTGTGGGACTCCTGAGGCGGCTGACGGGTACCGTGAGGCCAAGCGTGCTGCCGCCCGGGCGGTGGCAGAGGCAAAAACTCGGGCCTGGGAGGAGTTCGATGAGGCCATGGAGAAGGACTACCGGTTGGCCTTGAAGCGATTCTGGCAAACCCTCCGGCGCCTCAGGAGGGGGAAGCAGTGCTTCGCCAACACTGTTTATAGTCGGGGTGGGAGACTGCTGACCTTGACTGAGGACATTATCGGGCGGTGGAAGGAGTACTTCGAGGATCTCCTCAATCCTGCCATCATGCATTCCCTGGTGGAAACAGAGGGTGGGGACTCAGGGCTGGACTCTTTCATCACCCAGGCTGAAGTCACAGAGGTGGTTAAAAAGCTCTGCGGTGGCAAGGCTTCGGGGGGGATGACATCCGCCCTGAGTACCTCAAATCTCTGGATGTTGTGGGGCTGTCATGGTTGACACGCCTCTTCAACATTGTGTGGTTGTCGGGGACAGTGCCTCTGAACTGGCAGACTGGGGAGGTGGTCCCCCTTCACAAGAAAGGTGACCGGAGGATGTATTCCAACTACAGGGGGATCACACTCCTCAGCCTCCCTGGTAAGGCCTACGCCAGGGTATTGAAGAGGAGAGTCCGGCCGATAGTCGAACCTCGGCTTCAGGAGGAGCAGTGTGGTTTTCGTCCCGGCCGTGGAACATTGGACCAGCTCTATACCCTCTACAGGGTACTCGAGGGTTCATGGGAGTTTGCCCAACTCACATGTGTTTTGTGGACCTGGAGAAAGCATTCGACTGTGTCCCTCGTGATGCCCTGTGGGGGGTGCTCCAGGAGTATGGAATCGGGGGCCCTTTGTTAAGGGCCATCCAGTCCCTGTACAAGCGGAGCAGGAGTTTGGTCCGCATTGCCGGCACTAAGTCAGACCTGTTCCCGGTGCATGTTGGACTCCGGCAGGGCTGCCCTTTGTCACCGGTCCTGTTCATAACTTTTATGGACAGTATTTCTAGACGCAGCCAAGGGCCGGAGGGGGTCTGGTTTGGGAACCAGTGGATTTTGTCTCTTCTTTTTGCAGATGACGTGGTCTTGCTGGCCCCCTCTAGCCAAGACCTACAGCATGCGCTGGGGCGGTTCGCAGCTGAGTGTGAAGCGGCTGGGATGAAGATCAGCTCCTCCAAGTCAGAGGCCATGGTACTCGACCAGAAAAGGGTGGCTTGTCCTCTTCAGGTTGGAGGGGAGTTCCTGCTTCAAGTGGAGGAGTTTAAGTATCTATTTAGAGATGGGGTGAGGAGCTCGGCCATCCGGGAGGGGCTCGGAGTAGAGCCGCTGCTCCTCCACATCGAGAGGAGCCAGTTCGGGTGGCTCAGGCATCTATACCGGATGCCTCCTGGACGCCTTCCTCGGAAGGTGTTCCAGGCACGTCCCACTGGGAGGAGGCCAAGGGGACGGCCCAGGACATGCTGGAGAGACTATGTCTCTCGGCTGGCCTGGGAACGCCTTGGGCTCCCCCCGGAGGAGCTGGAGGAGGTGTCTGGGGAGAGGGATGTCTGGGTGTCTCTGCTGAGTCTGCTGCCCCCGCGACCCGGTCCCGGATAAGCGGAAGACGACGAGTATGAGAATATATATATATATATATATATATATATATATATATATATATATATACAAAACTTCAGTGAAAGGTGGTTCTACAGACACTCAGCAGGGCTGATTACATATGCACCCCACACTTTTCAGATTTAGTTTTTGTGAAATGCATGTGTCCATTTCCTCATTTTACAATAGTGAGGTACTTTGTGTCTATCACACAAGCTAAATTCTTTGCTAGATTTTTGTTTTATTCATTAAAGACATTATGTTCTGATAAACTATATATATTCGCTGATTTTTTTTAATCCCTGACATGTTTTTTGGCTTCCACTTGTAGTCGGTAATTACTTTGGTCAAGTACAGGGACTGGACAAAAAATTTTAAAAAACAAAAGCAAGCAAAGTCCAAGTAAAAGACCAGCAGAAAGCCTGGAGAACTGCTGATCAAGACCACTTTGAAAGATTGGAAGGCAGTCTGACTTCAAAGAAAAAATACAAATACAAAGTACACTTAAGCAAATACAACATAAAATTACGACCCAATTAAGAATTTCCTAGGGTGCCCAGCTATTCACTCAGTGATCACATTTCACTGAAGGATGATATCCAGGTAAATTAATATTTCAATTTAATTTCTCCCTGGTTGTTGCTGCATCTCCATTTCATATCATAGGACAATTGAGATCTTATCAAGGATTAAAGTGGAGGATATTACTTCTAATTTAAATTATGCACATGTACAACTGCACGCACCGACCAAGCGTAATGACATTGTGGGAAAAAAAAAGAAGGAAGAAGAGTGAAACAATTAAGAACCCACATAACCGAATAGGATGTGAGATCCAATTCATCAACTTGGCAGGAGAATTCAGGGCGGAAATGCTGCTTTTAAGAGTTCTTGAGTAAGTTGAAGAGTGGCTGGAAGAAAGGGGGACACACGAAAGAAGCAAAAAGGAGACAGGAAGTTGGGAAATGAAGGAAAAGGGGAAAAAGGGGTTGCTGAAAGTAAGCCAGTTGCTGTGCTACAAATGTTTAAAATGGAAATTTTTCCAGACTTCCTCCCTCGAACGCCCTCCCACTCTCCAAACCACTGCAAACACTAAGCTCCAGGATCTGAAGTGGCAACACTTGAGATGGTGAAAGTGACAACATCTTAACATAAGCTGGAAGGCTGAAGTGAAAGTTAAAGGAAACCCCCAAGCAACATCTCTTTCTACCCACATAACCCACTCCCTCTCTGTTGTACCTTCTAACCCCCCCTCCTCTCGAAGTTTGGGCTATATACTACCATGCTGTCATGATTGAAAGTCTAACAAGCCCTGACCAGTGGAAACGTTGCAGACAGGTGTCAAGAATAAGAGACGTAATGATAAAAAAGAAAGTGAAACACCAAAAGAAAAGGAGGGAAACTTGATATTTCACTGTCAGTTTTTGTCCCTGCTTCCACTTTCAGTCACAGGTGCTTCCAAACAGAACTGGAAGCATGTAATCCGCCCAAATCCAACATTTTCCGAGGAGTGTAAAACCGGAATGTTCTGTGGGGGTCACTGGATTAGACAGAATGGATGGTGGTAGCTTGGCTTGAGAGACAGAATTAGAGGAGTGGAGGGAAAAGAGAACGGAGACTGAACTGGGTTTGTATTAAAATGAGCTTACCAGGTGGTCTCCGTCCCAAAAGTGGACACAGTGTGTCAAGTAATCTCAAAAGCCCCCGGGTGTTTGCTGCTCATTGGCCAGAGGCCTGGTGAAAAGAGAGAGCAGGGCGGGATAAGAGAAAGAAAGAGAAAGGAGGGAGGGGGTGGGGGGCTGGCTTGGGGAGGTGGCACTGATGTAGCCATTGAGGCCTCAGTGAAATGTCTGTCAGGCTTGGTTTACCACAATCACAGCAGTGATTAGGGCTCTTTTGATGACAGGTTTAGTTTTCTATCCATTGGAAAGAAAGTGAGAAAGGACAAGAAAGGGGGTGGGGATGTAGAGTTGGGTTTGGTGGCATGGGAGACTTTGGGGGTGGGTGTTTACGCACTGTTGCAGAGAAATGGGTGGGGTGGAGATAGAGATGGAGGTGTTGGATGGGGGGGGCTTGTATTAATGTCTTGCACCAGGGAGCTCCTACGTAATTTCCCAGCAGGTCATGGGGTCAGGTTTGTATTTAGTTAGTGGTAATGATCTCGTTAGGGATCTGAATGGACCACCGTCTAAGCCCATTGAGGATAGCGAGTGTGCCTCCCCATCCCCCACCTCTGCCTGCCTTGTGTGGGCTTACACAGCCCGTGAACTGTGATTAATGGACTTCCAGGGCTTAATAACTTGCAAAACAGTATTAAACAAGGGAGGCCCCAGGACAATCGGAGAGGCTACCCAGGCGAAGTAGGAGGTGGCTGTAAACAGTGCCTGGCAACAATTGCAATGCATGGAATTAACTGAGATGGGCCACTCACAATGCTACAGCTGGCTAGTGGCAGGGAGCCAGGCCCTGGGAGAAAGCTCCACTGGTGCTTCCAGGTGGCCCGGACCAGGCCGAGTCTTTTCAGTTTTGTAAGTGTTAAAAAATAGAAGAGGAGAAAGGCTACGTTTGTGACGGGGAGACAGTGAGAGGAAGCCATTGAGCAGGGACAAGAAAGAGATTAAAGAGCGCAGAGAGTGATAAGCAGATAATGGGGAGGGGGGGGTGCATTCAATAGAACAAGTAATCCTTGACATACAAGCGTAAATATGAAGCCTTTTTTGTCTCTTGTGTCTAATTTGAAGCAGTGAATGTGTGTAAAATTGCAAAGCAAGAATTGTGGTCCACATAAACAAGACAGAGTAAAAGAGGAAACACACTCATCTGACCATAACACACACAAACATTTCACTGCACACACCTCACCACAGTCCCAGATTCTTTTTTTCCCACCCTTGTGCCCTCTTGTCTGGAGACAAATGATCCCAGCATGGAGTCATAAGTGCTGATGTGTTCAGACCACCCTCCACTCCGCCAAAGACATTGTCCATCCCTCCTGAGCTTTAGAGTGCATTTTCTGGCGGCATAATGTATCTCTGATTTGTAAAAATAAGAAAAGGGCAGCACTTGTGCTGAAGGAAAAGTACCTTTTGATGGACACAAGAGGAACTACATTACGATTAAAATGGCAGATAAAAATCAAAGCTTCATAAATGAGCACCATCAAATGACATAAAAGTATTTATATGCAATTAAAAAGTTTTAATCTTTCCTTTATGATTGTATCCAACAAATAAAGGGAACATTTTGATTGTCAGTGGGATTTAACTACAGAAAATAGATCCTGGCAACAAACAAGTAAATTGCTCAATGTTTGCTCAATTATGAAACAAGTTGCAAAGCATTTGATGAAAAATACAAACAGATATTTTTGTCTTCAATTACAAGGTAAACAAATATCTTTGCATAACACCAGGTAATGGGTTTTACCCCACATTTCTGCAATTTAAAAGATAATGTAGGGGAAAAAAATACCTAATAGAAAAAAAGAGTAACAGGATTTCTATAGGCATTAAAAACATATATTCTAATAGGCTATCCTTTTTAATCCCTAATTCTTTTTTAATCCAAACTTTACTTTATCTCTTAATTTGTCTATCAAATTATGTAGTGTTTTATTGTATCTTTTTGTTTTATTACATATTTGATTTAATAATAATGTCATTAATATTTATATTTATATTTTAATTCTAGTTTTTCTTCAATGTTAAATTGTATCATCAATGAATTGGCATTTTATTTGTTGGCTATATGTATTTATCCTATAGTTAAGCCCAAATCATTGCATGTATCAAAGAGGCCTCTTTAACAAAGTTAGCACTTTAATCAAAAATCTGCAACATCAAGTAAATGTCCTGCTAAATATATTTTACATTATCTCTATAAAAATGCACAATGCTGTTTACGTATCCCATCTGTTTTTGGAGTATGATAATCAGATCAGCATAATTTATCAAATATGAAGAAAAGTAAAAGACTTCAGGTAATGTTTAAAATTTTAAAATGAATATTGTTTGTACTTCTTGACATTTAATTCTTGCGTTGATATTATTGTTTTATATAAATCCCGAATGCCTTTTTCCCATCAGGCAGGGATTACAAATCACTAGCCCGATGGTTAACTGGGGTGCATTACATTTTTTTATTTAAATAAATTAAAATGATGAAAGTTCAGCTTTGAAAGTAGCATTCAAATAACTTGTCTGTTTTTAAAACTGTTGTCTGTTTTTCATTTGTTTCAGACTAAAGTGTTAAAAACATATTGTAATATTTGTAATATTTTTATGTTATTTTTATCTGTTTCAGGTGTTTCCTCACATTTGACTGTATGAGAAGAGCTCAGCTCGGAGTAGAGCCGCTGCTCCTCCACATCGAGAGGTGCCAGTTGAGGTGGCTCGGACATCTATATTGGATGTCTCCAGGACGCCTTCCTCGGGAGGTGTTCCAGGCACGTCCCCCTGGAAGTAGGCCCAGGGGACGGCCCAGGACACGCTGGAGAGACTATGTCTCTCGGCTGGCCTGGGAACGCCTTGGGCTCCCCCCGGAGGAGCTGGAGGAGGTGTCTGGGGAGAGGGACGTCTGGGTGTCTCTGCTGAGTCTGCTGCCCCCGCGACCCGGTCCCGGATAAAGGATAAAGCGGAAGACGACGAGTACGAGACGAGTACAAGTACGAGTATGAGTACGAGTACGAGAAGAGCTCAGTAAATAAAATCTGACTAATTGATTTGTATTAAATTTCATACAATACCAGAGGGTTCTTAGTTGCTTCTGATGTTTGGCAATCTCCTTTGTTTGTTTGGCTTTCCTCAGCAGCAACTGATCTCCAAACAAGTAACACCAGGGTCATCCTAATCTGCTTTTCCTGCAGATCAGAGATGAGTTGGACAATGGCTCACTTTGCCATTCACTCTGATATAGAAGGCCAATATGTCTCCAAAGTATTTGCACAATTGCTTTACTTAATGAGCAGCTGAGAGATTGTTCAGCACCACAGTCTGATGCCCCTTCCAGGTTTGTGTGTGTGCATATGATTAGCATGAAAATGGAGAAACAAAAACACTTGTAAGAAATTTTACTGCAAATGTGCAAAGTGTAGAAAGACTGAAATATTTCTAAATCCAATTACTCTGCAGTTGTCTTCATTCAGGTTTATTCAGGTCTACATGCAAAAAATTATTTAGTATGCGTGTGTGGTAATACATACTGTTGCATTATCTTTCTATCTCATCCTCACTGTTCTACAGCTGCCACCCCATCACCCCCTCTGCACCCACCCTCTCTTGCATAAGGGTGTAGGTGCAGCGGGTGCACTGGGGGCGGGGGGGAGACACTGCTGAACTAAGCTCCCCATCTCCTTGCATCATGAATAATGCAATAGAGAAATACATTTATCTTTTAATAGCCCTGGCCCCCTGGCTGAGACAGTTCAGTCTGGCCCAAGCCGACACAGCTCTCTCACCTCTCCGCCACAATGCACCACCCCACCCGTGATTGTCTCTGCTACTTTTGAAGTTGGGCACGTCTTAGTGTCCTAGAGATGGGTAATCAGGCTTGATTCTGTAAGGGTCAGGCCATCTTTTGAAGGGGTGGTCATCACCAAGTCCAGTCAAAGAGGGTGGAAGAAGAACTGTAATTTAATCAGACATCCTCACTACTAAAAGTCAACTTCAGTCAGAGGAGAAAAGTTAATGAAGAGCAGAGTTGTGTTGAAAGTTTGGAGTGAAAACATTATATTATGAAAGTTGTAGTGAAAAAATGTGTTTACTTCTTTTAAAAGCCTTTAACAACACAGTATTGTTGTTGCTTTAATTTTAAGCCTTGACTGACAAAATATGTATTATTGCATTATTGACACAATGTTGTTTTGGCATTTTTTCCAACAAAGCATTAAATATTTCAGTTAAAATACCACCACCAAATCTGGACATGAATAGGCTTTTGTGCGGAAAAGTATTTTCAAAATATTTTCAAGAATTTAAAAAAGTTACAAATAGATCGATATCATGCATTTATCAAACACACTTTGCCTACACTTTTGTATAGTAATCAGACAGTAAAGCAAGGACAACATCCACGTTCATCGACACTGTTTTTAGTAAGCCGTGTATGATTTCAAATCAGTCTGGCCCTAATGCGCTACGTATCGCTGCACCGTAATGTGGGAGTAACATGGTCTCCCAGTGTTTAACAAGGATCAGGGGGATTTCAGCTCTGGCTTTTCGTCTTCATTGCTACTACCACATCTGTATGCGTGGGCTCTTGGGGTGGGGTGGGGGGCTGGAAACAAGTGTAGTTGGATACCTTAACCCTTCCTCGTTCTGTGCAGATTTAAGGCTCAAATGGCCTTCGCAGAGCAGCCTGCAGTAAAAGAAACATCAGAGTGGGAGGTGTTGTAGTCACTTCAGAGACTGAAGGGATAATTTCTTACATTGTTTTTTTTTGTTTACCAAAATCACATTGATGAAGTGTGGAAAAAATTATATTCAGCAAAATGTTTTATTTTAAAAAGTGAATATTAAATGCTTTTTAAAACAAATATTTAGGTGTGGTTGTCTTTGCTGTTAGGTGAAAAACGTTTTTTAAATAAAAAATTTAAGTAGTAGTCTCTTTCTCTGCTGTAATTGTTTAACTGCATTCAAACTTTAAATTAGTGAAATATTTCTGACACAATACTCCGAGATGTGTTCCAGGAGTCAACAAGATTTTGTAGCATTTTTAAGTCTTAAGTTTATGCCACCGAGTTGACATCAGATTATCACTGAAGTGAAAAAAGACAGAAACAAAACACACTTGAGAAACACTGAAGCTGACATCACGTTTTCAGCCAACAATGACAAGTTCAAGCATACACTTCTTCCCAACAGGCCCCTCTCCTCATCCTCTCCGAGCACACACACACACACACACACACACACACACACACACACACATTCCCACTGAAAAAAAAAATCTGCACAACCCACACGGCACCCAGTCCCTCTTACCCACCACTCCCCAGCACCCAAAGCCTTAAAGCAGCCCTGAGCTCGTGTTGTCATGCATCGGTTGCCGAGCATTGAGGATGAGGCCTTGCTGTAGCCGAAGCTGGAGCTGGGTCCCAGCCAGCAACTCCTCAGCTCCCTGCTCTGCTCTATGGAAGGCAGAGAAGCTGAAAGCACCATTTATCATCACTTGTGTGGGCAGCATCACCACAGCAACGCTTGGGCTGGCAAATGCCACTGCTGTGAATACTAATGAGGCTCTTGGCAGGCCTGTGTTGGCGTAAATGGGGCCAGGGTTGTACTCTGTGTGCGCGCGCGCGTGCTGGCCTCCAGGAGGGCTACAGTAGAGGTAAACAGTACAAGGGAAATCAATTAAGTGTTTCCACAGCGTTTTGGCGAGAGCTCTAATCTTCAGCAACACATTTTAAAATAAGGGCGAAATCTGCCTTTAATACCTCCTCTGCTTTCTGCATGACAATAAACAAGCAGGCAACAATAAACAGTTAAGCACAGCCGAGCTTGACTAAGTCTTTACTTTGAGAAAACACATGTGAAGTCATTATTCCAGAGTTCTTTTGGCTTCCCTCCCCATGCAGCATGTTACTTCTTACAACAAAACACTGTAGCTACTGGGAAAAAAAAAAAAAAACTGCTGCAATTATTTCATAAGTACTTCCAAATTTTAGACCAAAACATTTATTAGGGTTCAGTGTTATTTAAAGTTCCAGTATCCCTCAATGAATTTAAGAAAAAAATGCATTTCGGCTAATTTAATGAACTATTAGCCATGCTGTGACATACTTTGGAAGCACACCTGCCCTACTTTTTGCATTTGACATTAGCTTTTAGTTTGAGCTGAGCATTTGCACAGTGAACTGAGTGAAAAGCTTCAATCACATCTTTAAAGATGTGAATAAATTGGTTAGAACAGTGTCGACTAGCTCTTTTTTGTCTGTTTCAATTATCACACAGTTATGGACATATCCCTGCGAAGCTCAGACATGTCGGAATATGATTACTTGTTGCGTTGCTCCCCTACAGTCCTGCCTACAGTCAGATGAAGTTAAACTTTTGGCTTTAGCATGTGCCTGTTAAACCTGTACCCAAAGTGAAATGGGATTATTCCTGCAACTGTGTTTTAAACATATGAGGAATAAAAAAAAATGTGGCTATAATATCTAAACTTAATCTGTAAGGAACTACTGAAAGCCCTAAATGTTTGATCCTTTCACTTTGTTGAAGAATAATCCTCCCCCTACGCTTTGGTTGGGCTACTATTAACCACAAGGGAAGAAATATCCTTTTGAGCTTCTGAAAAGGATATATATCAGAAATAATGAGTAGCGTACTTATGTCCTTTTATGATCTCCAATTCATTGACACATGAAATCCCGGCCTTTCTATCTCTGATTGCCCTAGTCTAACAGTAGATTTTAAACAATAGTAAATGCCAGATCAACATAGAAACAAATTATATCTTTACCTTCAATATTGCACGTGCGTGGCTATAAAATTACCTTGGTCCCACAACAAAAGAGGAGTGTGCCAGTTTTATTTTATCCTGAAGATAACCCTACAATCCAAGCTCAGTGATGTGTAGCGTTAAGGCCCTGGCTTGGCCCCAAGTCTGGTTATGGGGGGCATGAGGCTGTGTCTTACTTTTTTCAATAAAAGTGACCAACCTTTTTACTGTTTAAGCACCAATGTGCCTCAAAATCCTTTAGATTGTCAATGGTAATATATATCTTGACTGATACTAGTATATGTAATAAGAGTCCATTTCTTTAGATCATCCTCCCAATCTTGGAACAATGAAGATCCAACTATGCTTATATTCAACCGGTTTAGGTTGTGGATGTTTGTGTTCCCACATGCGTTATTCTGTATTTGATCTGTGAGAGACTGTTTACATGTGAGAATTAAATTATTCACACAAAGCACCATTAGTCATTGGATAAGGCAAATAAGAGTGTTTGAGTTGCTTGGTTTGAAAAGTTACCCCTTATAAGAAGATTTACAGATATAGGAATGATGAAGTTACTTTGGAAAGTTGCAACATATGGGTATGCTAACGCATTATAGCATTATAGACCCATAGAAATTTGGCTTTTTTGCATACATACGTACAGCTTTCAGACTCTGACTCTGCAGTGGGCCTTCAACATGATGTTAGATTGAGCAATGATGGTCAAAACTCTTTCAGAACCACCAGGAGGTCACTCTCAGGATGGAGAGTTTTCTCTTCTGCACCAGATTTTATATGAAAAAACAAAGACAAAGCCTTGCAGAGATTCACTTAAAAATAGATGATGTGCTAAGGTTCAAAATCATTTCTTGAAACCACAGTCCAAACAGGGTAATGAGTCCTAGTCCTGAATCAGCTTCTTTGAAGGACAAAAAATGTGTTTATTGAACACAGCACAGTTCACCAGAGACTGACCAGTCAGTATGAAGTGGATTATGCAAGAAATTGCAAAGTCGATAGGGAAAACATTATACATTTTGAAATATGCCGCTTCGTTTATAACTTCTAGGAGACAACACTTGTGCAAATGACCGTCATTACAATAATGGCAGATTTTATAACAGTTTCAAAGGCTAGAAAAAATGTTTATTTTTGAAGGAAACCATCTTATTTTTTAGAAAGCTGCTCTAATTGCTAAAAAAAAGTATCTATTTTGGATAAATCATGAATATCAGCTAAAGTGGTTGGGAGAATAAAGAGCCTACTTAAGAGAAAGGTCAAAATTATGAGGTGTGTGTCTCCACAAGATCCATAATAAAATATTTTTTTGGCAATACCTGTTTAGTCGACTTATTTGGACTTTTTAATGGCACTTTTTTGCTTTTCTTTGATTTTGGGCTTTCTCTGTCTATTACCGGTGTTTTGCTCCTAGAATTTGTCATGGATGGCTAAGCTTGAGGGGAAGAGAGAATGCATGTGTTTGTGTTTTGTGCACAAATCTGTTTACACATTTGGGAATGTGGGGGTGACTGGGCGCTCCATGCTCGCTCATGCTTGTGACTTATTAGTGCTAATTGGGGAGGACAGTTCAAAACAAGCACAAGCACAGAGGAGTGTTGTCACACAAGCGTGATACAAGTGGAAAGAGGCAGGCAGTGCCGACTGCTTTTCACAGCTTCAGCCGTTCCCTTTTCCCAAACCCAGTCCTCCCTTCCAACCCCATCTCCTCCTCCTCCTGGTTGTCCCTGGCCCCTGGCTTGGCCGGGCAGAGTGGCCACAGAGTGGGCTCTTTGTCTGCACACAGCCATTAGCAGTCAGTGGACTTCAGAAATGTGAGCGGGACAAGGCAGGGGACAGAGGCGCAGACAGAAACACGGCTGTCTGAGACACTTAGGAAGTCAACAGCTGACGGAAGGGCCAACACAAAGGAGGGAGCTGCTGAAGGATGGAGAACGTGATCAGCATGCAATATAGGCTTACCTCCCTTTGCCCATGCACTTCAGGTTGTTCATACACAAATATCAACATTGCAACTCAGGCACATAAACATACTTGAAATGTCTCAAAGGAATGAAGCACACAAGACTGCACCCATCAGTGGCTCCATTAGCCGGTGAGGAAGATGCCACTGCTGTATGATAGGCAGGGCATTCCCTCTGCCCTGAACCCTCTAGTTAATGATGAATCAACTGGTGGTGCTGTGACATTAAGACCTCTCCTCAGTATTTGCACCCTACAATTATTCAAGCACCATGTTTTTTTTTTGGTTTTTTTTGTTCAAAGATGCTAATTCCAACAATTATTTAGTGCCATAATAGCTGCAATTATATTCTGCACAAACCGAAATAAGGTATAAGCACCAATTAGTAACTGGTCATTATCTTAAGCATTTGGTTCAGAAAGAGTGAAGTAATAGGCAACCATTAAGTAACCTCGCACAGAAAAAATAAAAATGACTCTATAGTTCCTAGTAATTAGTGGAGCTTGTTTGCCTTTACTCTTTAAAGCAGGTTGTACAGTCAGTAACCTGCTTTACTGCCTATTATTTGCAGTCACATTGTGCTGTTAGAGAGGCAGTTTTGCTATTAATCGGCAGTGTGAGGGTAGTGCAACATATAATTATTTTTCCTACTGCTATTACAAGAAAGTTATTCAAGAAATGGACACATAAAGAGCGCACAGTAAGTCAAATTCCAAACACGTTTTAATGCTTCACTGAAATCGAGGGATTTCATCACAATAACAATGGAAAATTCTGGAATATATAAGAAAGCTCCATGTTCAGTTGGTATATAATGGCGATGGCCTGTATTCTGGATCCTGTGTGTGTGCTTTCTCAAAGACCACGCCAGCGAGGATCACAAGAGCAGTATCAAAGCCCTTGGCCACCATACGAAATGTCTTCTCGCAGCAGGAGGTTGTGGGATTGTTGTCGGCGTCCCGGCTCTCTTTGAATGTCAGCCTCACTAACAGGAGAGTTTGGGGGCTACATGGCATCTCTGACAGCATAGCCACACTTTTACCCCGCTTTATTTTTCCCCCTCAGATTAGCGCCTCTTAGTGGTAAAGAAGCTGATAGGCATGAGCTATTGAAATGCTTTGTAACTAACTATAAGAAAAATACATCACATCCATGCTCACACTGGTGGACCTCTGGTCATAGTGTTTTATTTAGCCTAGGGTATGCCTTGATTTTTTTGAGACAAGACCTAAACACTCTAAACTCAACATGTTGCTAAGTTTGGGGACAGCTGAGCACAACAGCTTCACTCATAAATAAAGCTCACCCCAACACATTGGACCTGCTTAATAGATGTTTAACTAAACCCCCTCATTGGAAACAGTTTGACCTCAGTTTGCTACAACACAATGCGAGAACTCCCCGAGGATTAGGCCCTGACCTTACTAGGGAATAGAGGGAATGGCCCACACTGCTTATAAAAGAGGCTGCCATTGTGCCGTCCAGGCATGGGGGAGGACAGTGTGAGCGAGATACATGCCAGTGGGTGGAGACAGCCTTGTTGTAACGACATCTTGATGGAGCATCTTTCCCACCCACCGGAGCTGCACCAGCTCTGTATGTATTTTAATGAGGCTTTGTGTCTGCCCACATACAGCCAACCTACTGACAGGGAGCGTGTTTGCAACATGCTCACCCTTTGTCTCAGCACCCAATCATATAATCGACCGGTTGCTGGATTTATTCCCTCAACTCTGTGTGTGTCCATTTGTGTGGGGATGTAAATAGTGCAAATGACCTTTTGCAGACAAGGTGGTGTATAGTTGGCATTAGTTGTAAAGCTACTGAGGAGCTTTAGTGACTGCCTCAACAGCCCCCTTTTTACATGTTTTTAAAAAACTTTAGTTTATCCTGATAATTAATTTGCCTTTAATGTTTTTAAATTAAAATAATTGAAATTTCTAAAGCATGACAAGGTGTTTCAGCTGAGAATAAAGCTAATTTGGAGTATTTTTTTTTTCTTATATGACCGGGCTTAAGAGGACAATTGTGTGCCAGGATGCAATTCAGATTTTATTTCCTTGGTTACTGACCTTGATCAGGGTACTAGAGGGCCCGAGCCTCTCCAGTGTCTATTGTAAGCTCCAATAGAATGTTAATGAATCGGTGCTGAATATTAAACTGTAGACTCCCCTATTCAGCACCCAGTCAGAATGCTGAGGCATGTTGAGTGCCTTGGTGGCTAGATGTTCAGAGTCTACTGCTGACTGGAAAAATGATGGGTGAGAGTACTGAAGCTCTTCCATCTATTTGTATCAGGGGGAGTGTTTTCTTTCCTGCAAAAGATGGAGGGATCAAACAGATGAAGGAACAGGGTTTGGAGCTTGGCGAAGGTGTGTAATTTGCAGATACAGTATACACAAGGCCTGGAGGGGTGTCACTTGGCCCACAATCGGATGCTTTGTGAGAGCACAATGGTTGATTTAGGGCACGCCCGATGTGCTGGCCCTCCTCGCCGGCCCCGGAAGTGCTTCATTTTGTTTGGAGGACAGCTGCACGGTTCCGTTTGTCTTTGCTCGGCTCCTGATTGGATTGGCATGCTAGAGAAAAAGGCACGAGTACTGATTGTTTCAGACAGAACCTGGCACGGTATCAGCCCCAAGGACTGTTTATTGGGGAAGAGACTGAATAAAATCAACAAAGAGAAGCAGGATCCAACAGTGGGCCTGGAAATGTAAATCTTTAAAGCAGCTCCAAGCCTCCATGAATATTACAAACAGCAACAGAATACTCACCCCCCTAGTGCCACCTCAATCCATGGCTTTTGTTGTCAAGTATTGATTTCTAACTGAGCCAGAATGGGCAGTGTAGTTCCTGCACATTCTTAAATAATAATCATAAAATTAAGTGTTTAATTGTATTTTTTCTTTTTCTTGTTACTATATTATTCTACAAAGATTGAGAATACGTAGCTAGGACAAATCAGAGATAGTATGAACATGTATGTTTTCACACTAAAAATGTGTACTGATGATAAAACACCAGTGTAATGAAACGTGTATTTCCACTGCAGAATTTTCTAAAATCTAAAGAAAAAATAGCTTATTCTGCTTTATGTTCAAATGAGTTGTTGAAATCACAAGAGACACAAGAATCGAGGATATCTGCTGGCATTGGTAGACACTACGGCAGACAAGAGACTTCTGAAAGATTTCGGCAGACCATGAAGCATTTTAAGGAATTCCAGGAATTTCATTCCAGTCCATGATTGTCTTCTTCAGGAACTGCTTCCATGTGTTTTTCTTTGCCAAATGTTCCTGAATTCCAACTCAGTGTTCTCATATGCATGTCAAACATTTTGCTGCAGCAGTACAGAACACCCTTCAGTAAACACCATTCAAGGGAAATTAATTTAACAACTCTGAAAGAAAATGAAAACTAACTACTAAAAAGAACTCTGATTAGCTCCCTTTTGCTTGATGTGATGTCACAAGAGACATGTGCACAAGGGAGCCTGTTTCGGCATAGTAGAGTTAATCTAAATTAAATAACATTTTTCAACAAAATAATAAGGCAAATAGAAAAACTGACTATTGCATGTTGTGTAGGTGCCACACTGAACTCTAATGTGAGTTTGATGAATTTAACATCAAAGTTTGACTTGTAGCTTAAAAATTAGAGTGTGACACAAAAATAAACACAGATGAATTTGAATAAATATAAATTGGCCGTGCAGTTCCAGCAGTATCTATTTATCTATTAAATGATGCGCCACATTTAATGTCACCTGCTGACAAGCTGAGAAGAGTTTCACCTTGCATTTGGTCTCTAAATGGAAAAACGGGGTTATCCTTTTTGAGGTTAGATGAATAGAACACATCCCACAATTCATTTATCCATGCCAATTTCTTTCATTTTTCTTTTTTTTGCTTGCCCCTGCACTGAGTCGCTCTATACAAGGATGAGTGAGTTGTGGCCTCGCGCTAGCCTCCATCTCCCTGAAAGAGGACGGGGAGAAAAGGCAGCAAGTAAACAAAAAACACATCTTGGAGTTGCTTTTCCTTGCCTCTCCATCCTACTCATTCTGAAGCAGCTGTGCAAAGAATGTCAAAAATTCAGAGTGCCCTCTTTTTATATAACTCTCTGTCAAGTATTTCTTTTTTTCCCTTCCTGTTCAGATGGAAACCAATGTCTGATGACACATCAGAGGTTTTCTAAAACAACCCAGACAGAACAGGTGAGCAAAAAGTAAAAGAGAGGGGTGTGATGTGTGCTCGTCTGTATTTATTCCCTTCTGTGCACGAGCATTGTGTGTCTGTGCACCCATGTGTGTGCAATGACTGGTTTTAGGCAACTAATGTGAGAATGGTGCAGATGTCGGTGCAGCGGCTTGTTCAGCATCCCTCAAAAAGAAGGGATTTTCCCTCTTTGTTTCAAATTTCACAGGCTGTCCAAATGGGCGCAGACATGCTTTCAAAAATAAATAAATAAATAGATGTATCAGTGGTCAACATCTGCAGATTATGATTAGCATTTGGAGACTGCGTCCGTGAATAAGATTTGGATGTCGACAGTTTTCTTTACGAGTGCGACTCCCATTTTGGGAAACTAAAAGGGTAACGCTTTGTCCTTAAATAGGCTACAATTTGGAAGGAGAAAGGAATCCTCTTCTCTCTCGTTCCCTTTTGCTCATTATGATGTGCTGTCTGAACAAGAAATAAACACTATTAATTGTGTTGAATATGAATAACTGTATTTGGTAAACCAGTTTCAAAGGAAATTGGCCCAAAGGAACTTCTTTTCCTCTTATTTCTCGTACTGTCTGTCTTTTTCTTCTTCTCCCTTTATCAAGATTTTCCCTTCCCTGTCTAATTTTACACTGAGCGAGCCGGCTGCTTTAGTGCGGCTACATTATCTTATGTATTCAGCTTTCAGCTCCTCTCCCTCTCCCGATGAGGCGAGGCTTAATTGGGCTCCGGCTTTAAAGTCTGTAGAGCTCTCCACTTGCTCATAGAAACACATTCAGGGGCTGCTCATTCACTTCGAGTATGTGTTAGATGTACAAATATTATTTACTTTTATACTCCAAATCAAAAGGCACACACTTCCTGTCTCTCTTTGCACAGTCCACGCAGAAGAATTCACAATTTAATTCATGTCGGGGTAGTATTTTTAATCCCCTACCAATCACTGTTGACCCCTTGCCACACTAAGAAAAAGTATTTTAGAGGGAATTAATTAAAATTATTAAATTTTTAACCAAGCATGTTTGGTTCTAAATACTATTCTAAATTCTAAATACAGTACCAATTAAAATTACATTGGCCATTTATTTGGTGACAAATCTCTCCAACATTTTGAATAATATTTTACGAAACTGTGAGCTATTCTTATTCGTCATGTGCGGTGCCCAGCACAGAACAGTAAGATTGATAAATGATGTGGGTTGTATTATGAATAAAGATATCAGCATACTAACATTAAAGATCTGTCATTGTTGATAGAGCTTGCTGTGTTGAAGAGAGAATTTAAGTTTAAACCCAGCTTTGCCTAGTTTAGTGACAGAGCTAATGTTTAAGTCAATCTTGCTAGCAAGTTAAGCTACCTAAAACTGAGTCAGTTGTTGCTAAGGAACAGCACAGCTTAGCTGTGTGGGAAAATGTTTGCATACCACCATTTTAGAAAAGATACAAAAACATTTCCACTTATTATTATCAATACAGTCTGGTTTTCTTTTAGGTCGGGCCGATTTTTGCTAATTCCAATGTTTTAAGGACACATTTTATGGACTAGAACACAAAAAAGAAAATAAAATTGTGCACCTGCTGAAGTTTTTGTAATGGAGTTGCTTTTGTTTTGTTTTGAGTCCAGCAGAATATAAAAAATTTAAAAGGAAGAAATTGGCTGGTGCCAATCTCCAGTCGATTGATTGGTGCATCTCAAATTATTCTTCCTATTTTTCTTTTATTGGATAAATACTACCAGTTTATTTTATCAGTGTATAAGAAAATGCTGCAAGGTTGCAGCAAATTAATTATTTAAAAGGATTGTTTAGTTACAATGTAATGTCATTCTTGGTGAGAACAATTATTAAAGACAATAATTAGTGTCTTGGGGTGGTCAGTTTTACAATCAATTGTCTATTATTGTTTTGAAATATAACATAAAGCATTCTTTGAACACAGACTATTTTGTTTTAATGTCGATGGAATCTTAAAAAAACCAAATCATATTATTGCTTTAATATTAGTAGGCTTTATTGCTGATGTTTTATTTTCTAGTGTGAAGAAAAAAAATGTATGATATAATCTAAATAGACACAGAAGGCCAAAGTGGAAAATTAAGGTTTCACCGCTTGAAGATCAGGCAAAGAGAATAACTTTGTACAGACACTCCTGCATTCCTCACAACTAAACAACCTGAGCAATTAGCTGCACCATTAGAGCCTGGAGAAGGGGAAAGGAGCTGTTAAGAGAAACACACTGGAAAGAGGAGGAGAGGGAGTGAGAGTGTCAGAAACAGAGAGAAAACTTGGTGGCTCTTGTTCCACAGTGCGACCACAGTGCTGTTATGAGGAGTGTCTCGGAGCTGCACGCCGGCGAAGTCGGGGCCATTTCGAGCTGGAGCTGATGAACTGCAGATGAACAATTTCGCACTTCGCTTAAGACATGAGCTTGCAGACAAACACCTCCTCATTAGTTTTTGTCCCTCAGCTAGGGTGCCAGGCGCAGGAATAAATGAGACCACTATCAGCGTCCGCCTTGATAAGCTGCCTTATCTCATTAGGTTCCACATCAAAGTTAATCAGTGATGGGAATAGTAATTGGCCGACTAGACAATGCCACAGATCATGGGGCTTTTGTAGTGTATGTCATCTCCAAAACATCAGCAGGCTGGGGCTGGAAGATAGGGTGCATCTGCTGGGGGGAGAAGGAAAGAGGAGCGTGAGTGGGGGGTGGAGGGGTGTTGGGGTGTGGGAGTGAGAGCTGGGAGTGAGTGTGCATGATGAGGAGCAGGGGGTGTGAGAGGCAGCGAGAGGGAGAGAGGGGATAAGAGGGGAAAGGAGTAATGGCAGAGGCATAACAAGCAAGCTGCTCAGAATTAATGAGCTTACTCAATAAGAAAAGAATAACCAATCAGTGTGTGTTGGGCAAATATAATTTGGGAATAATTGCTTGATTGCTTTTCTATAGTAGGCTGATTTGACCACACACAAGAACTGAGAATTAAGATGTCAAGACAAGAATTAATTTGGCATGCGAGGGCACACAAATGTTCCTCTCGCTCCCCACTCAGGCGGCTTGGAAGGCAGCCGCTGCCGCGAGTTGGAGCGGACTAATGATGAAAACACAGTGGTAGATTGAGTATTCATTTCCCCATCTCTGTTTTACATAAAGAGAGCCACGGCTAATGCCACAGATGTTGGGATATCACACAGAAAAAAGTGTGTGTATGCTAACACATTTAATTGGCATTTTTGCATATTCCACTCCATTGTTGATAGCTAGTTGCAGCTGATTGTTCAGTTGGTCCCCTCATTGATTTCAGCAGGTTATTTTTTCCCCATGCGTAACTGTCTGGGGATTGTAATTGGTTCGTTTTGACGCTTTCCATTCCCAAACAGTGCTTATTTCTGAAGTCTTCTCTTGTCTCTCAATTGCCAATTCAGGGAGGCTTAGAGTGTGTCTTTCATTACCCGCTACCTGCTTTAAGAAATCAGTCTCGACCTCACTCGCACACACTTGGCGCGGAGGCAATGAGGAAATGTTTTTGTCCTCTAACAAAGTGCCGGTGGTCAGAGTAAAACATTAGAGAATAACTGACAAGACTATGGTGAGAGAGAAGGGCAAAACGACACCCACCCTAGGACCCTAATGGCCAGCTGCACCCTGTTAATGACCCACCCACCCACACACACACACACACACACACACACACACACACACACACACACACCTACAAGAGCCTTTTCCCTTCCAGGACACTGTGTAAGGTCTGCAAATTTACAGTTTATTAATAGTAATCATACAGCATGATGAAGGATTTGGAATAGATTCGGCCAACTCACAGTCAATTTGGTTCAGAATAAGAAATGCATCCCAGCCTGACTGCATGCATATGAATCACCACATATATTTGCTCCCACATGTCTGGTACTTAGTTCCAATTAGGCTGAAAACACAGGCACTGTGACAGAGGTTGCTCACACCATCTCAGTTATCACTTCTCTGCAGGTACCTACTCTTTTTCCATATGCAGGCGTGTGTGTGTGTATGTCTCAGCATGCGTATGTCCATGTTCATTGACATTATTTGAGCAGTGAGGTAAGTAAAGGGAATAAATAAGCAGGCAGAGGTCCTGTCATGATGGTGTTATTACCGCCCAGGGTTTGCCTGCAGCATTATGAGGACAGGCACACTGCCATATCCCTCACTGTCAAATCCACACTCACTTGCACACATACTAGGGATGTTGGGCACATGCTCTAGGTAAATTTGCTTTGATCCGCATTGCACCTAATTGAGTCACAGGCAATGCCTCTATTCTAACATCAAGGAATTTAAAAATGATAGATTATTTCGCGTGGGGATTAAACCTAATTTTCCTGTGTTACACATTAACCTATTAGGTTGATTCATCTGCATTGCTAATGCTGTGGAGTAGACAGCTGTCAGTGCCCTGCGAAAAAAAACATGATCGTGCAATCCTTGAATGAGTGATCCCTTTGCCGATTAGTGGCAGTGAACTTCGCTGAGCCCAAGTGATAAGGCTGCAAAATTCCCAAGTTGCCAATAGCTCAGAAAATTATCAGACTGTAGGCAAAGGAGAAATTGTGCCTTCCGGCTCAGGGGCTTCAATCCGGGGTTTGCCCAGATTGACATTATTTAAAGCTATGGAAATAGGCTCTGGCTATCTGGAGGATTGCTAAAATAAGAAAATTTCCAGCAACATTTATGAATACGCTGACAGGAGACGATGGGTGGCAAAATACATATAGATATATATGCTCTGCACATTCTCAAAAAAGCAATTTTAGAGTAATTTCACGATTTTATGATCCAATCTAGGGAAATGAATAAACAGATATGTACGGAGGAAAAACTCATATGGCTGTAACATTCTTAGAGGACCTCAGACATCCGTAGTGAGAAACTACTTTAACAGGGATCACTATGAATTCCATATGTTGACCATTTACATTGTTTTTTAACCTAATGCAGCAGAAATGGATGACAAATCCCTATTCATGGCTACTGATGTTAAGCGTGGGCATACTGCCATTGTGACGTCTATGCAATGGCTATGATGTGCGAAGCATGATTATAATGTTTTTCTCAGTATGTTTGTCTTAGTAAATTTATTTCTAGTGAGGTTAATGATATGAAACAATCACCAAATTGAATACTTCATAGAAATGCCTTTTTTTGGTAATGACAGCTTCAAGAGTTGTCCTATATGAAAAAACTAGTTCCATGTATTGCTGATGCGTGATTTTCATCCATCCTTTCACACAAACTCTTCTGATTATACTTTGGCCTACTTTAATATTAAAAGTCTTGCAAGGAGCACCTAGCCATGGCCAGTTTATGGTGAAATTACATTCTTTCCACTTCTAGATTAATACCCAACAGAGCGCACTGTGAAATTCAGTTCAGTTCAATTTATTTATATAGCAACAATTCAAAACAACATGTCATCTCAATGCATTTTAAAAGACAAACAGAACCAATTTATGTACAAAAATATCTATAATCAAATCAATTCAATCATAGAGACTGATTAAAATTCAGAATTCATTCAGCTACACACATTCTAATTTAATCCTAGTTAAAATACAATGCTTTGATATTCAGTTTATTTCACCTATTGGAAAAAAAATCTATCTATAGAAACCCTTAGACTGCCTTGTTCTTTATAGATTCCTTATAATGATTGAATATATGAAGATGGTTGAGGGGAGTAATTCACTTTTAAGAGGAATAAAGCTCCAGAAGAACCTAAAGCTATCTGCCACCAACAATCTGTGGTTTGAGACACATAAAAAAGAGAAAACATGGACGCAGTGGTCCAGGAGTACTTTCTATGTTACACTATTCAGATGTCCAGAAATACATCTGCAACCAAAGCCATCGGTGTGTTTTACAACAATAAGGTGTGAGGGTTATGACAGAATTGCTTTCACCCATCAAGACATGAATCTCCTGTAATACCTTGATAATGAGAAACCTTTATATTGAACATCAATTAGGACCAAACCAGGCAATATTAATTGACATTGATTGGAAGTATGATTATGTATATATTTGGCCTTCTGTGCTATTTTACAGCTTCTTTACGTCATGTGCTAAAAACTGATTCCATGTGACATTCAATTTATTGCACATAACCAAATTTATGGCAGTATTTGTTTTGATTTCTTTGCATATGTGGATTACTTGGGTTGGTGTGAATTTCATGTCAGTGGCAGCATTTTTCTGAGATAAATGTTGACATGATCAGTACTTATTTTCCCTGTTGCACATTCACTGGTTAGTAAAATGAATCCATGTATTTAGTAGATTCAGCAACGAAGCAGGATGATTGTTGGTGTTTTCATCCCTTTTTAGTATGCATAAGCACTAGCATATAGCTGCAATTCTCCACTGCTAAAAATGAGTCTGCACACTGATCAACAAATGCATTTGCATGCTTTATAATAAAGCATTTATGTGTGCATGGATGAGCAAAGTGTGTTTCTGTTTTTAAATGTGAATCTGTCTGTGAGTGGATGAGTACGCTATCATCTCCTATGAAAATGTGAATGTAGGGTGGAACACCGCCCCTGAGAGCCCATTTAAATGAGAACATCAATTGCTGGGCAGCCCCTTGTGTTTCCAACCTTGGAGGGTGACACTGTTATGCACACGCTTCACCCATGATGTGTCTGTGGTGTTTTAATGGCGAGCAGAAAAATAATACTTGCTTCCTGTTTACTCATTTTTAAAAATAATTTTTAATTATCAATTTTCCAGTTTTTGCTTAAGCATCATGCAAATTGTTACATATGCGAATCTCATGTGTGTGTGAATATGGGACTGGACACTTCAGCCTACCTAATGGATACAACTTCATTGGATGTAGTCATTATCATGAATGTTCAAGAGTGATGTGGCCTCAAATTATCACAATAGATCCCGGACCATTCTCACCCACTGTTTAATTATGCAGGGGTGTTGTGCACAATGAATCATACCCCGACAAATTTGTGTTGCCAAGTTGAATTGATTTTATCCTATTTGTGAATGTTTAACAAAATCTATCATTGCCCTACATGCTACAGGTAATCGTTACAGGTCCAATCATACCTGAAACGTAAGATCAAATCTAAAAATAGAGATTCAAGTTAGTAAAAATGCCTGATATGGTGCTCAGTTTAGTTGTTGCCAATCAGTAACCCGGTGGCTGTATCCTTAATGTGGGGAGTACCAGAGCACAAAGGCTAATCAATGTCATGATGGAAGCGGAGAATCCCCTGGCCCACCCTATTTGACTTAACTGCTCCGTTTGTGCTCCTACTGATCCTGTGGTCTTTGTGTACATTGTAATGAGTGCTGACATAATCCTGCGGATTTTCCTGCAGGCCAAGCCTTCACCGCCCCCACCAGGCCGGGGGCTTCTACCCCAATCCAGGAGGGCTGCCAAAGGGGAGAAAGGCAGAATCACAATGCCCCCCGACGCCCATGAGATACTTACATTTAGGGATGGTTTGAAGCTCTCTGTGATTGAGCTCGTAACCCATTTTAATCCTATTAACACCAGGCAACAAAAGCCAAATCTGCTACAGGACAGGCAAGGCTGGTGTTGAGGAAAGAAAATATGTCTAAACTGAAGTGAGATAAAAATGGTGCAGCAAAAAGATGTTCAGTTAAAAGCTTCCTTTTAGTTTCTTTTTTAGATTAAAAAATCACAGAGTAAAATACACAAAAAAGGCATTTTTTGGCTGAGCCAGTTTCTAAAAGGTAAGACCACCAACAGCTACTCTCAAAAGCCTCTTTCACAAAATAGGTAACTCAGAAACCCGCAAAGATGAGCTGCATCGAACCATTCATATATCACCAATCAAGCCAATGATATCCTGCTCACATGCAAACTTTCAAAAATCAAGCTAACATTGTGGAACCGAAGGAGGTGTGGAGAGGAACTGTGCACTCACCAGCCACCCTATTAGTTGTATCCTGCTAGTACTATGTTGTACATTCAACTATCAAAAATGTCATTACTGAGAGACAGCATCAAGCAGTTGCCGGAGATTTGCAGGGTACACACCCATGATGCAAATGTCCTGTCACAGCATATCCCATTGTCATAGATTGGGATGTGGTGATTGTGGAGGCTACCAGAGTCCAGTAATATTCAAGAAACCTGTGTGAGAAGTGTCGAGCTTTGTGACATGGTGCATTATCCTTTTGGGATTAGCAATTAAAAGAACGGTACACTGTGCTCACTAAAGGACAGATATGTTCAGCAAAAATACTTAGGTAGGGTGTGGCAGTTGAGTGATACAAAAGTGGTATTAAAGGACCTAAAATGAGACGATAATCCCTATACCAATACATTACTGCCACCAGCCTGAATTATTTATAAAAGGCAGGATGGATCCATGTTTTCATGTTTAGGCTAAATACAGACTTTACCATTCTTCTTTTCAGGTTCTTTTTGGTGAACCTGTGTAAATTGTTTCCTGTTCTTAGCTGACAAAATTGGCACCAAGTGTGGTTCTGTGGTGCCGTAGTCTATCTGCTTCGAGGTTTAATGTGTTGTACCTTTATAGATGGTATTCTGTATGTCTTGGTTGTTACCCCTTGTTACCCCCTCTCTCTTCTGACCCATAAAAGAAGAGAAAGTATGAACAAGGCATTTTCATCCACACAAGTGCTGCTCACTGGATATTTTTCCTTTCTCAGACCATTTGCTATAAACCTGACAGATTGTTGTGTGTTCAGATCTAAGTAGATCATTAATTTCTGAAATACTCAGACCATCTGGCACCAACAACCCTGCCACGGTCAAAGCCACTTAAATCCCCTTTCTTCCTCATTCTGATGCTCAGATTGCAAGATGCCCCTCCTTGAACCGCCACCTTAATGTGGTGGAGGGGTTTGATTGCCTGAATGATCCTAGAGGCTATGTTGTCTGGGGCTTAAATGCCCCTGGTAGGGTCTCCCATGGCAAATAGGCTTTAGGTGATGGGTCAGACAAAGAGCGGTTCAAGACACCCTCATGAGGACTACACGATCGAGGCACGTGAAATTGCCCGGTATGGCGGAGCCGGGGTCCCACCCTGGAGCCAGGCCTTGGGCCAGGACGCGTAAGAGAGGGGTAGCTGGGTTGCTCCTCACAGGACCCGGCTGGGCAAAGCCCGAAGGAGAGATGCGAGGCCATCCCCTAGTGGGCCCACCACCTGCAGGGGCCGGTGCAAAGATGATTGGGCGGCAGACGAAGGTGGAGACCTCAGTGGCCCGATTTCTGGATGCTTAGGCTGGCTCTAGGGACGTGAAATGTCACCTCACTGGGCGTGGGAAGGAACCTGAGCTTCATTTCGGCCTACAGTCCAGGTGGCAGTGTAGAGTACCCGGCCTTCTTGGCGTCCCTGTTACGGTTTGTGAGATATAGGACCCCAGAAGGCAGATGAGCAGGCAGCGTGACGGTAAGTGCAAAAGATTTAATAACAAAAAACTCACTCACTACAGGAGGCAGGAACAAAACTAACGGGCAGGCAAGACAGGCATGGCATGATCAAAAAACAAGACTTGAGCATGAAAACTAGACATGAGCATGAGAGCAAGACATGAGAAATGTTTCCGCGACTACTAACTGAACAGGTGTGTATAAATGGAGCATTGTACAGGTGGAAAACTGATTAACATGGTGCAGGTGAACCAAATAAACTTAATTGGCTGACAGAACAAAACGTGGCTGCTGCAAAAACAGAGACTCTAATATACAAACAAAACTTGACAAAACATGAACAAGACTAAAACATGACCAGAAAAATAATAAACAAAAGCATGATCAGGAAAATAAAAGAAGCATAATTCAAAATCTAAGAAGAATAATAACAAAAGAACGAGTCAAAACCTTAACTGTGAAAAACAAGAAAAAAACAGAAACCAAAAACCAAACAACCCCAAATCATAACACTCCCTGTCGGGGTGCTGGATAGTGCCCCTCCCGGGGACTCCATTATTCTGCTGGGGGACTTCAACGCCCACGTGGGAAAGGACAATGACACCTGGAGAGGCGTGATCGGGAGGAATGGCCTCCCCGATCTGAATCCGAGTGGTGTTTCGTTATTGGACTTCTGTGCTAGTCATGGATAGTCGATAATGAACACCATGTTCAAGCATAAGGGTGTCCATCAGTGCACTTGACACCAGCACACCCTGGCAGGAGGTCAATGATCGACTTTGTTGTCGTATCATCAGACCTTCGGCCGCATGTTTTGGACACTCGGGTGAAGAGAGGGGCTGAGCTGTCCAATGATCACCACTTGGTGAGTTGGATCCGCTGGAGGAGGAGAAAGGAGGAGAAAGCCGGACAGACTTGGCAGGCCCAAGCACATAGTGAGGGTCTGCTGGGAACGCCTGGCAGAGCCCTCGGCCAGGGATGTATTCAACTCCCACCTCCGGGAGAGCTTTTACCAGATTCCAGGGGATGTTGGAGACATAGAGTCCGAGTGGACTATGTTCTCCGCATCTATTGTCAATGCTAGCTGCAGCCGTAAGGTCTGCGGTGCCTGTTGCGGTGGCAATCCCAGAACCCGGTGGTGGACACCGGCAATAAGGGATGCTGTCAAGCTGAAGAAGGAGTCCTATTGGCTGTGGTTGGCTTATGGGACTCCTGAGGCGGCTGACGGGTACCGTGAGGCCAAGCGTGCTGCGGTCCGGGCTGTGGCAGAGGCAAAAACGCGGGCCTGGGAGGAGTTCGGCGAGGCCATGGAGAAGGACTACCGCTTGACCTCGAAGCGATTCTGGCAAAACCTCCGGCGCCTCAGGAGGGGGAAGCAGTGCTTCGCCAACACTGTTTATAGTGGGGGTAGGAGGCTGCTGACCTCGACTGAGGACATTATCGGGCAGTGGAAGGAGTACTTCGAGGATCTCCTCAATCCTGCCATCACGCATTCCCTGGTGGAAACAGAGACTGGGGACTTGGGGTTGGACTCTTTCATCACCCAGGCTGAAGTCACCGAGGTGGTTAAAAAGCTCCGTGGTGGCAAGGCTTCGGGGTTGGATGAGATCCGCCCTGAGTACCTCAAATCTCTGGATGTTGTGGGGCTGTCATGGTTGACACGCCTCTTCAACATTGCATGGCGGTCGGGGACAGTGCCTCTGGACTGGCAGACTGGGTTGGTGGTCCCCCTTCATAAGAAGGGTGACCGGAGGATGTGTTCCAACTACAGGGGGATCACACTCCTCAGCCTCCTTAGTAAGGCCTATGTCAGGGTATTGGAGAGGAGAGTTTGGCCGATAGTCGAACCCCAGATTCAGGAGGAGCAGTGTGGTTTTTGTCCCGGCCGTGGAACACTGGACCAGCTCTGTACTCTCTACATGGTACTCGAGGGTTCATGGGAGTTTGCCCCCACATGTGTTTTGTAGACCTGGAGAAGGCATTCGACTGTGTCCCTCGTGATGCCCTGTGGGGGGTGCTCCAGGAGTATGGAATCGGGGGCCCTTTGTTAAGGGCCATCCGGTCTCTGTACAAGCGGAGCAGGAGTTTGGTCCGCATTGCCGGCACTAAGTCGAACCTGTTCCCGGTGCATGTTGGACTCCGGCAGAGCTGCCCTATGTCACTGGTCCTGTTCATAACTTTTATGGACAGGATTTCTAGGTGCAGCCAAGGGCCGGAGGGGGTCTTGTTTGTGGGCCAGTGGATTTCGTCTCTTCTTTTTGTGGATGACGTGGTCCTGCTGGCCCCCTCTGGCCAAGACCTACAGCATGCGCTGGGGCGATTCGCAGCCGAGTGTGAAGCGGCTGGGATGAAGATCAGTTCCTAAAAGTCAGAGGCCATGGTTCTCGACTGGAAAAGGGTGGCTTGTCCTCTTCAGTTTGGAGGGGAATTCCTGCCTCAAGTGGAGGAATTCAAGTATCTCAGGGTCTTGTTCACGAGTGAGGGAAGAATGGAGCGGGTTTGACAGATTGACAGATGGATCGGTGGATGGAGAGGCACTCTGCTGGTCCGTTGTGGTGAAGAGAGAGCTGAGCCGAAAGGGAAGCTCTCAATTTACCAGTCGGTCTACGTTCCTACTCTCACCAATGGCCATGAACTCTATGTCATGACCGAAAGAACCAGATCCTGGATACAAGCGGTTGAAATGAGCTTCCTCCATAGGGTTGCACTCCCTTAGAGATAGGATGAGGAGCTCGGCCATCTAGAAGGGGCTCGGAGTAGAGCCGCTGCTCCTCCACATCGAGAGGAGCCAGTTGAGGTGGCTCGGGCATCTATGTCGGATGCCTCCTGGACGCCTTCCTCGGGAGGTGTTCCAGGCACGTCTCACTGGGAGGAGGCCCAGGGGACGGCCCTGGACACGCTGGAGGGACTATGTCTCTTGGCTGGCCTTGGAACGCCTTGGGCTCCCCCCGGAGGAGCTGGAGGAGGTGTCTGGGGAGAGGGACGTCTGGGCGTCTCTGCTGAGTCTGCTGCCCCCGCGACCCGGTCCCGGATAAAGCGGAAGACGACGAGTATGTGTACGAGTACGACATTGCAAGATGCATTGATTTGCTGTCATGTGATTGGCTATATTTCCGGTTGAAACAACAAATATTTTAACAGGTATACCAAATAAAGTGTCAGAAAACTTCTATTCTACTCTCGAAATTGTTGGTTATGACGCCTTATAAGTTCTGCTTTATGGCCTCATCTCAACTGAAGAAATATCTCTTCCAGTCTCTTCCAGTCGTCGTTCTTTCTTGGCACACTGCAAAGACCCATCCAGTGTGTGGTTATGGCAAGAAGTGAAATGCGTTATACTATGACAACAGTTGTCCCAGAGCATTTTTATACACACTGGTTATCTAGTATCACAGACTGTTTGTAAATGCTTCATCACACTCTAGAGCTGACTCACTCCCATGTAAATCAACTGATATCGGATTGACTTCTCTCATGCCACCTCGGTCCTTACAGAAAACACAGGGAGAAGGCAAAAAGGCATCTAAATTCCACACAATTGCACACAAAGGGCAACTAATTCAGCCAACATCTATCTCTGAGCTTAGATGACATGCCTCCAGAAGTAAATGGTGATAAATGTACAGCACAGTGCTGCACAGGAAGTGTGTCCAGTGTCTTGTGGGTGTTGCTACCTCAAGGTCAAAGAACAAAAACTGGGAAGCTCTCAATGGACTTTTGTTTTGGGTGCATCATGGGGTGAAGAGGCCAAGTATGTTGGTGGTCCTCGCCCCAGACGCATCAGTGGGAGAGAAGGGTTTTACACATCTAGTGTGACAACTTAAAACCCACCATTGTTTGAAAACAAGTAGGGGATGACAGCACCCATACAGGCATGGTGTGTTCTATAGCTAAACAGGATAGGATATGACTCTTAGAGGAGCCATAGGGTGAATGAACAATAAGTTGGATGAAGAATTAAACTCTGTGTTAGGAACATTGATACTTCAGTTCTTGCAGTGCTGTGCTGTCTGTCTGTACTCTTGTTCTCCTTGTCTCATCCATCTCCACTTTGCTCATCACAGCATCACTTTGTCATAATAGTGGTCTTATCCAGTAGGAAAAGCTATATATGTGATTATAATTGTCACTCTGGGGTCTAAGTGATGAAGTGAGATATGCCATTACAGCAGGGTAGTGTTTGACATGGATCATTAGAGGTAGAAGCCTTTAACAAAGATGCGCCAGGCCATGAACCAAAACTCCAAGGGGAATAGTGTGCTCCCCTGCTTATTGCTCCGACATCATTATTTAGACAGTGCAGAAGAAAACTGCTTCTTTGCTCCCCTCCCACTGGAGGTTCTCCTGCACAGTGTGGGAAGTGTGCATAATCAGTGAAGTGAGACATACGATTGGCTGACTGGTAAACATTGACAGTGAGCTCCTGTGAACCTCTTGTGAGGTCTGCCCTTCACTGTTTCCAGGGCAAGGTCCTTTAAGTATCCTTCTCTGAGACAGGTCGCTCTTGTGGCAGCCTAGAATTCGTTTGTGTTTGGCTCTGACCTTTCCTATAACGAGTTTGCGTCATAACCATTGACCTAAAACAAATTCCACAAAATGTTTTCCACTGCTGATATTCAGTTGGAAAAAAGAGAAAGTGTGAGCAAGAAGGCAGGAAATGGGAGAATCACACAGTGAGGGACCACATCGATGAGTGGGAGTGGTATTCTTCCTACCTAAAGTCTCACTTTACAAGCATTTTAGCTGGTCGCTAATTAGAAAACAGCCTATCTCTGTTATGTGATGATGAAAGAGCTGTGTGATAGAGATCCTCAGATTTACATGTAATGCTTGCTGCCGCACACATAAAACAGTGCCAACATCAATTGACTAACTAAAATAAATAAAAATAGACAAGTGAATAACAAGCAAGATGTTAAAACTTGATATTTAACTGACAGGAAAAATAGTTTATTGCAATATTTGTGCCAATTTCTTGTTTAAATAAGACAGGATAAAAAAGTAACAAAAATGTTTGCTCCTGTCTGAATCTGCAATAAAAATATAAACATATACAGAAAGATTGCGGTAAGAAGGTTTAGCGATAACTGGCCCCCAGACCACAAACTGTTTTGTGGTCTGAATCAAAACTCTAAATTTTTGTGGGACATCATGGATGCTGGATCATTTTTGGCTTTAAAATAAATATCATCTGGATTATTTAAGATTATTATTAAATAGATAGTTCAAGTTTTGAACTGAGGTTATATTTTTGAACTAAAGGTCTTATATGAGTGATTAGCACAATTAGCGCACTTAGCATTGATAACTGTACACGTCATACTCATTGTGTATTTCCTAGAGAATGCAGGACTTTACCTCAACTGTGAGATCTCCAAACCCAGCATATCTCATGACAGACAGAAGTTGAAAGCTCGTAAGGATAAAACAAAGGAATGTTGCAATATGCACAGCCCTCTTGTTATCTGCAAAGTTGGCTAAATGTTAATTTGCTGCTTTGCCATTTAACAAAACATCCCCAAGGCTGCTAGAAATTGACATACTGTGACAGATGGCCCCTTTCTGTACTCAGAAGAGAACAGCCTACATGTATCTGTAGAAAATAGTTGCTTTTTAAATAGCGTCTTACAACTGTTGTGCTTTCACTGACTTAATTTTTAAACAACTTCCTCAAAACAGCTAGTTCTTCCCACAGTAACAAGCTTAACACTAAATATTGTTGGTGTTAGCACTGTTTATTTAGCATATTTTAGTTATTTTCTTCCATATTTGATGTACTGTACTTTGACCAAATTCTAACTAGTTTTTAACTACATTCTAGTCACCTGTAGTAGTTTCAGTTTTAATTTTAGTTTAATTTTCTTAGAGTGAATCTTACCACATTTTATTTTACTGAATTTATTTCAAGCTTAGCCGACTAAATATAACGATTTTAGGGCCTCTTACCTCTTTAAGGAAAATAATTTCTTTATACATAGGTGAGGTCTAGATATAAAAGTTTTTTTATGCTTTAATTGAATTACCTTTTTTGAGTCAAAAAAAATGGGCTGCACTGTGCCGCAGTTGGTAGAACTGTTGCCTTGCAGCAAGAAAGTCCTGGGTTCGATTCCCGGCCGGGGGTCTTTCTTCATGGAGTTTGCATGTTCTCCCTGTGCATGTGTGGGTTCTCACTGGGTACTCCGGCTTCCTCCCACAGTCCAAAGACATGCCTGTTAGGTTAATTGGTTGCTCTAAATTGCCCTTAGGTGTATGAATGAGTGTGTGCGTGGTTGTTTGTGTGTTGCCCTGCGACGGACTGGCGACTTGTCCAGGGTGTACCCCGCCTCACCCATAGACTGCTGGAGATAGGCACCAGCTTCCCTGTGACCCACTATGGAATAAGCGGTAGAAAATGACTGACTGAGTAAAAAAAAATCCTAGTTAGAATGCATTCTAACATATACAAACTTCACATAACATTCTGAATGAAACATTGTGAAATCAGAGCCAGCAGATTGTTGCATATCTGAAACTCCAAGTTATCGTTTCAAAAACTATAATGATCAGATATGTCACACTGGCATTAGACATTGTACTGTAAAAATGCATAAATGAAATGTATATATGAAATAATTTGACACTTTTTGGATAGCCACCATGTAGTTGCTAAATATGTAATTTTATTGTCCAAACCTGCAAGAGATTTAGGTGTATTTGGCTATTTTTCAAACATGTTCCACCATTCCAAACAATTAAAATTACATTTCATCTCCCTCCAACATGCATACCTTGTTTTTACTATGTAACAAAAAAAAGAAATTGTCATTATTTTTGTCATTCAACATGACATTTTATATCCGTTTCATCTAGTTTTGACAGAAATTAAAGTTACTTAAAAAAACTATGCTGAAAATTTAACATTGGTTGTTAGCATGACCTGAGAGCCCCTGTTTGATTGTAAGAAAAATAGGATGTTTAAGTATCTTATCATTCACCGGTCAGGGCTGATCTAACTGAAAATCGTCCAAGTTCATCTGTATAAAATAGATCAGCGTGATTATGCATTCTCTATGCTGAAACCTTACTTAAATCAACTTTAATTAATTACAATCTTTATTGGTTTTTGTTGGATTTTATTGTGGATAGCGAGAATGGTTTGCTAAAATCAGAATCAGCTTTATTTGCCATGTTTGTGCACACAAACAAGGAATTTGACTTCTGTTCCACTTTGCTCTCAATGTAGACACACCTCTGTGGAACTCCTGAAGTTTGCAGATGACACCACTGTTATTGGACTGGTCCAAGACAATGATGAGTCTGCATACAGACAGGAGGTGAATCGGCTGGTACACTGGTGTGGTCAGAACCACCTGGAACTTACCCCACTCAAGACTGTGGAGGTGAAGGTGGACATTCCGAGAACACCATACCCCACATACCCCTCTCACCATCCTCAACAACACTGTGTTGGTTGTGGACCACTTCAGGTTCCTAGGAACCACCATTTCTTGAAGCCTGAGATGGTCCTCACACATAGACAATATCTGGAAGAAGGCCCAGCAGAGACTGTACTTCCTGAGGCAACCTAAGAAACACAACCTTTCACAGGAGCTGCTGGTCATCTTCTACACTGTCATAATTCAGTCTGTCCTGTCTTTGTCCATCTCAGTGTGGTTTGACTCATCCACACAACAGGACTGGTTCAGACTGCAATGAATAATCAGGGTTGCAGAGAGAATCATCTCTCTGTCCAGGTCTTATACAGATCTAGGGCCATGAAAAGGGCAGCTAAAATCTCTGCAAACCCCACACATGCTGCACGCAAACAGTTTAGGCTTTTACCTTTAGGGTTAGGGGTAGTGTTAGGGTTAGGGTTGTCTCTCAGGACAGTGTCCAGAGCATGGAATAGGTATCAGGAGACAGGTCAGAACACCAGGAGACATGGAGGGGGCCGTAGGAGGGCTACAACCCAGCAGCAGGACCGCTACCTCATCCTTTGTGCAAAGAGGAACAGGAGATCCACTGCCAGGGCCCTACAAAATGACCTGCAGCAGGCCACTAATGTGCATGTTTCTACTCAAGCTGTCAGAAACAGACTCCATGAGGGTAGTATGGGGGCCCAATGTCCACATATAAGGCCTGTGCTTACAGCCCAACACCATGCAAGACGACTGACGTTTGCTAGAAAACACCAAAATTGGCAGATTGCCATTGGCACCCTGTGCTCTTCACGGATGAAAGCAGGTTCACACTGAGACGTGACAGAGTCTGGAGACACCATGGAGAACGTTATGCTGCCCGCAACATCCTCCAGCATGACTGGTATGGTGGTGGGTCAGTCATGGTATGGGGAGACATTTCTTTGGATGGCTGCACATCCCTCCATGTGCTAGCCAGAGGTGCCCTGACTGCCATAAGGTATCGGGATGAGATCCTCAGACCCATTGTGAGAGCATATGCTGGTGCAGTGGGCCCTACGTTCCCTCTTATGCATGACAAAGCTAGGCCTCGTGTGGCTGAAGTGTGTCAGCAGTTTCTGCATGATGAGGGCACTGATGTAATGGACTGGCCTGCCTGTTCGCCGGACCTGAATCCAATTGAGCACATCTAGGACAACATTTCTCGGTCAATCCACCAACGCCACGTTGCACTACAGACTGTTCAGGAGCTAACTGATGCTCTAATCCAGGTCTGGGAAGAGATCCCTCAGGAGCATGCCCAGGCTATATACAGGCAAGTGGAGACCACACACACCACTGAGCCTCATTTAGACTTGTATTGAGGAATATTCACTGATGTTGAATCAGCCTGTCATGTTATTTTCCACTTTCATATTGAGTATGAACCCAAATCCAGATCTCCATGGTGTAATGATTTTGATTCACATTGATAATTTTTGTATTTTTTTCTTCTCAATCAATTCCACTGTGTTAATAAAAAAGTTTTTCAATGAGAATATTTAATTAATCGGATCTAGGATGTGTTATTTTAGTGTTCCCTTTAATTTTGTGAGCAGTATATATACACGTATGCATGGCATTGATCTGAGCACTTTGACTGTTAAGTGTTCATCAGAGAGACAGCCAGAGGACAGAAACTGCCTCTGTGGTGGCTGGTTTTTGCAAATAGCGCTCTGTAGCTCCAATCCGAAGGTAAAAGTCTAAACAGTTTGTGCCCAGGATGTGTGGGATGTAGAAAAAGAAACTATTATATTATGTTACTTAAACTCTATATAACATTTTACACTGTGTATTGTTTTGTGTGTAAAGGACCTCTGATGGACCACCTTGACAACCCTCTGGTACACAGTTTATAAAAGAAGGAGTAGCTCTACCGGTTAAGATTGCAGATTGAACTACGGCGAGGTACGCTTGCAGGGACTGCACAGATATACTGGATTTGGCCTCCTGGCTACAGGTGTATGATAAGCACTTATCTGTGTGCACTAAACGTACATATGCATTCAGAGTTCTGCTTTTTTCCTCAAAACACGCTCTGCAACCCCCAACGATGCAAACTCCCTGCTTATGCACAAGAAAACACACACACACACACACACACACTCTTGTTTTGCTATATGTAGTGAGGACCATGTGTTGACTCCAATTGACTTCCATTGATTTTCAGTCATTTTCAACCCTTTCTATGCCCTAACCCTGACAATAACCCTAAACCTAACCATTACCAGTGCATGCCTAACCCTAACCTTAACCTAAAGTCAATTCATACCTTAGTCCTAAACCTAACCGATTGCAAAATAGGTCGTGAGGACCAGCAAAATGTCCTCACTTTGGTACAAACGGTCCTCAATTTGATGGTGAAATCGGGAAAATGGTTCTCACTGTGATGCCAAGACAGGAACACACACACACACACACACACACACACACACACACACATCCGTGTTTTACTATCTTTATGAGGGCTTTTCGGTTACTTCCATTGACTTCCATTCATTTTCCTTGATTTTTAGTGCCTAACCCTGACCCTAACACTAACCCTAACACTAACCAGTTAATACCTAACCCTAACAATAACTCAATTCATACCCTAGTCCTAAACCTAACCCCTTTCCCAAGAACGGAATTTGAAAAGTGAGGACCAGGAAAATGTCCTCACATTGCGATAAAAATACGAAAAATGGTTCTCACTCAGCACCAAGTACAAGAACACACACACACACACAAAAGTGTTAATCGTAGGAATAATATCTTAGCACAATAGAAAGAGAGGCAACAAAATAAGTAGCTGCTCACCCTGCTTCTCACACAGGCTCATTTTTCTTAAAATTAGCTCTCTCGTTTTGTTGTGCATTGCACACAGCCGCTAGAAAACAAGTGCTTCACGCCAGGCTGTATTTATCAACATTTCCATTTACCGTGTACTAAAAGGACATAAGCAGCACATTCTCCTCAGTTCATGGACAAACTCTTTTAATATGGCGAGGAAGGGAGCCCGTTTTTCACCAGGCACAGCCAGACAAACGTATCACAAATAGTGCAAGACAGGCAGATAGGGGCTCATAACAACAGATCATCAGTAATTTTCAAAAGTACTGAGTTCCGCCGCGAGCAGCGCTCAATGGGTCAGAAAGTGTACTTGACAGGAAATATGCATACTGAGTGGATCCTACTCCCATGCTTTTCATTTGCATTGTGTATTGATTTTTTTGGTCTCATTTAATACAATATTATGTGTGGGTCTACGGTGGCTTTTAGGTGTCTCTGGAGTGGACCGGTTCCATTGGAGGCTTAATGATAATTGCAGCTGGTAGAGGCAAGCTGAGGCAGATTTCATTGCGGGGCCATCAGGGCCTTCTCGCCCACTCTACTTCCATTCCTATACTCCCTCCTTATGTTACACAGAAAAAAATACACATGAAGAAAATATATCTGAGAATGAAGGAACGTACCAGGAGTAGGCTCAAGCTGCTTACCAGTGCCAAGGTTTTATGAAGTTGCAGTTTCAAAACCATTAAAATACTTAAACATACCGTTCCTGCAGCATAAAGTAGTTTTACTGAGATCCCAGAGAATGGGACCAGTGTAAATACCTGACTTTTGTGAAGTGCCTTGAGACAACATGTGTTGTGAATTGGCGCTATATAAATAAACTGAAACTGAAACTAAAGATTAGAGTAAGGGCACTGGGCCCCACCCCCACCTGTTGCCACACACTGCTTGTCAGCTATCTGATAAAGGGTCCTACATTTACAATAAAGAAACAATTTGCTGTTTTGAAATATTTCTGATTATACAAAAGTCAGAAAGTCATAGTATGGAAACTAAAAGGTCTCCGACCATCACTTTTATTAAGGTAATACAGTCTTTAGAATAAGAGCAAAATATCTGTAAAGCAGTGGACTGCAAGCTGGCTACCCTGGCAGAAAGGTCATTGAATTAACCAGCCAATATGAGTTTGTTGTACCTGCATTGCTCCGTAAAAAATCTTTATCAATAATAATTTATTTATCTGTAGCAGACAGATGTCATATCACAGTTATTTTCTTGAAATCGTAAGAAATCCTCAAGCAACATTACTTTGCGTAGTAACATAGACCTTCTTCAGCTGAGAAAACAGTGCCAAACAGCAATGATTTATTGTGAATAAGAAATCTTTCTACTACAAGAACAATTACTTATAGGAACGTCACATAACAGGTCTTCAGAAAAACCGAAATGTTCCATAATTCTATTCCAGATCATTTGAAACCAGTGAAAGTGGTGTTATATTCAAAGCACCAACTATTTAACAGTTTCTGGGAGGCTCTCTAAGCCTTTTAGCTAGCCTAATTTTTTACCAGTGCTCTTTTTCTGAAATGTATACAAAGTCTTCTATTCACACAAGTTTATTACAGAGCTGTCAGCTGCTTCCATGCAAATTACCTTTGCTGTCCTCCCCAGAGACCCTGATTATTGTCATTGTGGTAATGCAATTGGTCAAAGTGTGCCTCCCCTTTGAGAAAAATAAAGGCAAATATGTAACTCCCTAATAACATGATACTTATCACCAGGCTGGCTTATAAAACTGTTAAACCATGACACCAAAACACACAAATCATATTAAGGTCTCGGTCACGCTCTGCCGGCTCTCCCTTCTCACTCACCCACACTGGGGTTACAGATTATTAAGCTGTCACAGACAGTGGGAGTGATAAGCGACTATTTGGTCTACAAATTAGGCATAATTAAGGAGAGGTGTTGCCAAACAGAGCCAGATATCTTCATCTGGCCCAAATATGACAGCTCCCCGTGCCTGCATTTACAGAGACAAATGGAGTTGAGGATAACCTGTGGTGTTGGTGAGCAGATAGTAATGCCTGAATGGTTTCCATTCCCTGTCTCTTTGGCTTAGAGGAAAGGTGACAAGAGTTGTATATCCAGGAAGGAGACCGGTGCCGTCGACGGCAGCTGTCTTTTCTTTTTTTTTGTAAGGGCTTAATGCTCATCCCTTGTTTATATCTACAGACACCAACAGACATGCACAAACATTAATGAGATTAAGAGGAAGCGCCGTGCAATATTTATTAGGCTCGACAAACACTTCTGGGCTTTAGTGTGCTGGGAACAAGGCTCTCTTCAGGGCCGGGAGCTGGCACAGGCTGCCCAAGGAGAGGCAGATGTCTGAAATTGCTGGGAGAGGATCTGCCTGCCTGCCACCTTCAAAACTGCTGTGCTACTTCTCCACACAGCTTTAAAATACATGTGTATGTGTGCGCCCTGAGCCCACCTCCCTCCACCTCCTCATTTCCACCTCCTCATTTCCACACATTCACGCCTCTCTAATTTTTATTTTCTCTGTGACCGCTCTTACAACTTAAAAATGCAAATGTGTGGATTGTTGTGATTATCGGTGATCACCTTTTCTGTATTGTGCGTTAACCTCCATTAGGCAGGATTACAGGGACAGAGGCACACTGGCATTTGGTCAGTGTCACAGTAGCAGCACTTGCGAGTGAAACGCGCCGCTGTCACAGTCAGCTTTATCACTGTGCATTCTCTTTTTCCGAGTGTGGACTAATAAGCCTAGAAATTACAATTGCCTCCCTGCTGAATCCCTGATAGGCGGAAATAATGATATCAGTACCCTGCTAATCTCCTATGCTTGCCGCTTGCCATCAGCCTATTGAGGCACCTGTCACACTTACGTCTGATGAGTTGAATTTAATCTCTTTGCTCATAATGACAATAGGGGTCATTTTAATAGCATGGATGATATTTGTCAAGTTCTGTCTCAGTTTTTTTTAGTAATTTTCTAGCACGTACCCGATTTCAGACATCCTGTCAAGGTGTCAGGGCACTCGGACATTAGCTAAGGCAGACATAGATGGCGAGTCTTAAATTTTCTTATTACATACAGAGAAAAAGCAGGCTCCAAGCATGGTGGGGAATTTGAATTTAAATAGATATGGCATTAATTATGGCTTAGAGAAAGAGGATGCTAAAAGTATGAAGAAGCTAAGAAGTCGCGACCATTTAACATAATTTAAAAAATTTGTTCATTTTTCTGTTTTTAAAAAAGGTCCAATCTAGCACTTTACAAAATCAGTTAAACCATTACAAGAAGAAAAATATATATTTTAAAATTTTTTGGTAATTATTTTCTGGGTGGGTGCTATACAGTGTCTTTCAAAAGTACTACGACCGCTTGAATCTTTCCATATTTGTCATGTAAAGACCACACATTCCTGTATACTTGGACTTGGATTGGACTTTTTGTTATAGACCAACACAAACCAAAGCCTAACTGTCAGGATTTGGAGTTCTGCTGCCTGCTGCTTACACCTTTTCGACACTAGGTGCCGCCAGTAGGAGTGTACCTGAGGCGACAGGTGTTGTGCATCTACTCATCAGCTGGGAAGCATATAGAGGAAGGTTGCCAACACCTCGGCGCCTGAGTGTTTTTGCCTCCGTGGTAATTTCTGGCCAGCTCTGAAATCTTTGCATGATTTTTACCATGGATATCTTTTGAAGGATCTGTTGTTGTGAACTCTAACTTGCTTTGTTACCTGTTCCAGGTGTGAATCCTACCTGATCTGTTCCAGTCTTCCGTAGTGGCTAAGGCTACTTCCTGATTTGGTCTGTGCATGGCAAGCTGAACTCCTTTCCTGACATTTATTCTCTCCCTGGCGGGTTATTCCGGAATCTCCAGTAAGATACGTTTATGTTGGTACATGTTTCTGAGGTTCAGCTATTTATCTTTTCTCTTTGTGTTTTCACGTTGGGATACCAACCTCTGTTGTTCCCGTCGGAGGAGAAGGACATCACGGTTCCTACTGTACAACACCACATACGGAGATGTAAACGGGTTTCGAAAGCCGCCAGTCGGGCGCTTCACCAGACAGCTGCCCGAAACAAGCGCTATGCAGACCATCGAAGACTGCCTGCTTCTAGTTACCTCCCTGGTCAGAAGGTTTGGCTCGCCGCATGGGACATTCCACTCAAGTCCCTGTCCAGAAAGCTCTCTCCCAGGTTCATTGGACCCTATGTAATTGATTCTCTCGTGGGTCCTGCATCTGTTCGCCTTCGTCTGCCTCCTAGTCTCTGTGTTCACCCTGTTTTTCACGTTTCTCAATTGAAACCTGTTCAGACCAGCACGCTCTGCCCTCCGGCCTTGCCCCCTCCACCTGCCTGGGACTTTCAGGGCCACCCTGTCTACTCTGTTCGCCGCATTGTGGCCTCTCGACGACGGGGACGTGGACATCAGTACCTCGTTGACTGGGAGGGGTATGGTCCGGAGGATCGCTCCTGGGTTCCGGGTTCCTTCATTGTTGATCCCTCTTTGATCCGGGATTTCCGGGCCCACCAAGCAGCGTCTTTATGTTTATGTTGGTTCATGTTTCTGAGGTTCAGCTATTTATCTTTTCTCTTTGTGTTTTCACAGTAAGGAAGATTAGACTCGTCGCTCCTGTTTTTCCTGATCAATCTTTCAATAAAAACTTATTCCTTTTACAAAGTTCTCCGAGAGTCTCTGCATGTGGGTTAAGTTGGCTGTAAAAATCATGACAGAACACTCAGGCCAGCCTAACCCAGCGGAGAACCTTCAGAGAACTTTTGCTGAACATAGTCAGCAAATTCCTACGCACAGTTCTACTCTTCAAACCCTCCTAGATAGACAGCTGCAAACAAACCAGCAGCTGGAGCATTTGGCATCACTGTTTCAAGGTGCTTGTAGTTCTGAGTCTGCTGCACCCATTGGGGGTGTTGCTGAGCCACTGGAGGCCCAACATCCACCACCTTTTCGAGATGTTTCTTCTCCTCATCCTGAGAGGTTTTCCGGAGAGATGGGTGGATGTCGTGGTTTTTTACTTCAGTGTAGGTTGGTGTTTAACCGGTCACCTCGAGCTTTTTCGCATGATGAGGGTAAGATTTCTTATGTTTTGAGTTTGTTAACTGGAAGGGCGCTCCGATGGGCCGAGGCAAGGTTTTCCAACTGCACTGGTTTCGGGTTGTCATATGAGGATTTCATTAAGGAGTTTAAACAGACGTTGGATGTAGCTTCAGATCAGTCCTGTATTGCCCGCAAATTGTGGGCGTTGAAACAGCAGAATCGTCCTTTAGTGGACTTTTCTATCGATTTTCATACATTAGCTGTATCCTCAGGCTGGAACGCAAGCGCGTTAAAGGTGGCGTTTTTTCAGTCTTTGAACGAGCCCATAAAGGACGAACTAGTCCAAGTAGATGAACCAGAAGAATTAGATAAGTACATTGATTTAGCTATCTTCATTGATTCTCGCCTACGGGAAAGGAGGAGGAATCGCTCCGAGAGAGCGTTGGAGCGAACCTCTCCGTTTCCTCCATCCCCGTTACCAGTGTCATTAGGGCCTCAAATCAGCCACCCCGAGACCGAACGTATGCAGATTGGGAGAGCTAGCTTTCTGCCTGGAGAACAACAACGACGTCGAGAGGCCAACCAGTGCTTCTATTGTGGTGCTTCTGATCATTTAATTTCCGGTTGTCCGGTTCAGCCAAAAAGGCGGGTCCGTCGGCTGTGATGGGGCAACCGACGGACCGATCCTCCAGTAGTAAGACCCCACACTTCACGTTACCGGCTACTTTGTTTGTTAACCATCACTCTGAGGTTTTATCTGCCCTAGCTGACTCAGGTTGTGATCTGAACTTGATTGATTTTGATTTTGTTTCAAAGAAAGGGATTTCCACAGAAAGATTGACCCAGCCACGTCGGGTTTTGGCCTTGGATGGTTTATCTCTTCATGAGATCACCCATAATCACTGCCTCTAGAGCTTGTTTTGTCCGGTAATCACAGAGAAGAAGTATCTTTTTTTGTTTTTTCCATAGCTCAGAGTACGTTAGTACTTGGTTTTCCCTGGCTCCAGCACCATACTCCCCACATAAATTGGGCAGAATTACGGGTAGAAGCGTGGTCTGAGGGATGTCTCAATTCATGTTTACAGTCAGCCATCTGTCCTTCAACCCCTGGTGAGGAAGGTATGGAGGAGGAACTCTCAGACTTAACCAGAGTTCCCCCCGAGTATCATGATCTTAAGATGGTCTTTAGCAAGTCTCAGGCCCTGTCTCTACCGCCTCATCGACCATATGACTGTGCCATTAATCTTCTTCCTAGTGCCCCTTTACCCTCCAGCCGACTCTACAGCATCTCCGGGCCGGAAAGAAAAGTAATGGAAAAATATATTGCTGAGTCTTTAGCTGCTGGGGTTATTCGTCCCTCTTCGTCTCCTTTAGGGGCAGGTTTCTTCTTTGTGGGGAAAAAAGATGGAGGTTTACGCCCTTGTATAGATTACAGGGGTTTGAACGCAATTACTGTTAAAAACAAATATCCTCTTCCTCTGCTAGTTTCTGCGTTTGAGCCTGTACATGGCGCTGTTGCTTTCTCTAAGCTGGACCTCAGAAATGCCTACCACTTAGTCAGAATCCACCAGGGAGACGAGTGGAAGACAGCATTTAAGACTCCTCTGGGGCATTTCGAGTACTTGGTGATGCCTTTTGGCCTAAGTAATGCCCCAGCAGTTTTTCAAGCTCTCGTCAACGACGTGTTGAGAGATTTTTTGAATATTTTTGTATTTGTGTACCTGGACGATATTTAATTTTTTTCAGGAGTCTAGAGGACCACCGCCACCATGTGAGACAGGTTCTACAGCGTCTCCTTGAAAACAGACTGTTTGTTAAGATGGAAAAGTGCGACTTCCATCAGTCAACCATCAGTTTCCTGGGTTTTGTTCTGGAGGAGGGACAGGTTCGTGCAGACCCAGGAAAGGTCTGAGCAGTAATGGACTGGCCAGTACCTGACTCAAGGAAGACGTTGCAGCAGTTCTTGGGGTTCGCCAACTTCTACCGAAGATTTATTAGGAATTACAGCCAGGTGGCGGCCCCATTGAATGCGCTAACTTCCACAAAGACGACCTTCAGCTGGGGTTTGGAGGCTGAGACCGCCTTCACCCGGCTGAAAAGACTGTTCTCCCAAGTGCCTGTTCTGATCCATCCAGATTCTACAAAACAGTTTACCCTGGAAGTAGATGCCTCGGATACTGGGGTGGGAGCGGTGCTCTCCCAGCTTTCTGATCAGGATGGAAGGCTTCATCCATGCGCCTTTTTCTCCCGTCGATTGACCCCGGCTGAACAAAACTACCAGGTTGGAGACAGAGAGTTGCTGGCCATTAAGTTGGCCCTAGAGGAGTGGAGGCATTGGCTGGAGGGCGCTAAACATCCTGTGTTGGTCTGGACAGACCATAAAAATCTGTCATACAGTCAGTCAGCTAAGCGTCTCAATGCACGTCAATCACGTTGGTCTCTTTTCTTTTCTTGATTTTATCTGTCTATTTCTTTTAGACCAGGTTCCAAGAACATCAAACCAGACGCTCTATCCCGCCAATTTGAACCTGAAGATACAGAGAAACATAGCGAGTCTATCCTGATGCCTAGCTGTACCGTGGGCTCTTTAACCTGGGAGATAGAGGATTTGGTGCGGCGAGCTCTCCCTGATGATCCTGGGCCAGGAACTGGACCTCCTGGAAGGACCTATGTTCCAGCATCAGTGCGATCCAGAGTGATTGGCTGGTTTCATTCGTCCAAGTTCTTCGCTCACCCTGGTGTCAGTAGGACTATTGCTGCAATCACCAGACGCTATTGGTGGCCGTCCCTTCACAAAGACGTCAAGGAGTACGTGACGGCCTGCGCCACATGCGCTAGAAGTAAGTCTTCTAATCGACCCTCTGCAGGCTTACTTCAACCTCTCAGCATCCCTGGTTGACCCTGGTCCCATGTGGCCTTGGACTATGTCACGGGTCTATCATGTTCTCACGGAATGACTGTTATTATGACCATTATTGACCGATTCTCCAAGGCCTGCCACCTGGTTCCTCTCAGAAAGCTGCCATCGGCCCTCCAAACTGCTAAATTGATGGTCAAACATGTTTTTCGCCTGCATGGCATCCCCTGTTGCCTGTTGTCCGACAGGGGCCCTCAGTTTACTTCTCGTGTCTGGAGACATTTCTGTGAAGCCCTAGGGGCGAAGGTGGTGCTAACTTCCGGTCATCGTCCCCAAACTAACGGCCAGGTGGAGCGCCTTAACCAGGAGTTGGTGCGTGACGTCCACCTTCCCCGCGGAATGGAGTGACCACTTGGGGTGGATCGAATACGCCCACAACTCTCATGTCTCCTCAGTCACCGGTTATTCACCTTTTGAGGTTTCGTTTGGATACCAACCTCTGTTGTTCCCGTCGGAGGAGAAGGACATCACGGTTCCTACTGTACAACACCACATACGGAGATGTAAACGGGTTTGGAACGCCGCCAGTCGGGCGCTTCACCAGACAGCTGCCCGAAACAAGCGCTATGCAGACCATCGAAGACTGCCTGCTTCTAGTTACCTCCCTGGTCAGAAGGTTTGGCTCGCCGCACGGGACATTCCACTCAAGTCCCTGTCCAGAAAGCTCTCTCCCAGGTTCATTGAACCCTATGTAATTGATTCTCTCGTGGGTCCTGCATCTGTTCGCCTTCGTCTGCCTCCTAGTCTCTGTGTTCACCCTGTTTTTCACGTTTCTCAGTTGAAACCTGTTCAGACCAGCACGCTCTGCCCTCCGGCCTTGCCCCCTCCACCTGCCTGGGACTTTCAGGGCCACCCTGTCTACTCTGTTCGCCGCATTGTGGCCTCTCGACGACGGGGACGTGGACATCAGTACCTCGTTGACTGGGAGGGGTATGGTCCGGAGGATCGCTCCTGGGTTCCGGGTTCCTTCATTGTTGATCCCTCTTTGATCCGGGATTTCCGGGCCCACCAAGCAGCGTCTTCTGGGCCGCCAGGAGGCGGCTGTTGAGGGGGAGGTGGTGTCAGGATTTGGAGTTCTGCTGCCTGCTGCTTACACCTTTTCGACACTAGGTGCCGCCAGTAGGAGTGTACCTGAGGTGACAGGTGTTGTGCATCTACTCATCAGCTGGGAAGCATATAGAGGAAGGTTGCCAACACCTCGGCGCCTGAGTGTTTTTGCCTCCGTGGTAATTTCTGGCCAGCTCTGAAATGTTTGCATGATTTTTCCCTTGGATATCTTTTGAAGGATCTGTTGTTGCGAACTCTAACTTGCTTTGTTACCTGTTCCAGGTGTGAATCCTACCTGATCTGTTCCAGTCCTCCGTAGTGGCTAAGGCTACTTCCTGATCTGGTCTGTGCATGGCAAGCTGAACTCCTTTCCTGACATTTATTCTCTCCCTGGCAGGTTATTCCGGAATCTCCAGTAAGATACGTTTATGTTGGTTCATGTTTCTGAGGTTCAGCTATTTATCTTTTCTCTTTGTGTTTTCACAGTAAGGAAGATTAGACTCGTCGCTCCTGTTGTTCCTGATCAATCTTTCAATAAAAACATATTCCTTTTACAAAGTTCTCTGAGAGTCTCTGCATGTGGGTTAAGTCGGGTGTAAAAATCATGACACTAACAAAGAATTGGAAAAACAAACATGGAAAAAAAGATACACCTTTTTGAAATTGTGTGGCTTTATATATATACATATACTGTATGCATATATATATATATATATATATATATATATATATATATATATTTGGCCCGTTTACTTTGGCGTCACTAAATAAAATCCCAAAGTGCCTTTAAACATCACCTTATTAGTAAATAGAGTCCAGTTACGTGTAATCTAATACTAGTATAAATGCAGCTGTTCTGTACAAACCTCAGAAATGTTTTTAAAGACTATTAGAGATAAAACAGCATCATGAAAACAGAGGAACTACCCAAGGGATAAAGTTGCGGAGAAGTTTAAAGAAGCGTTAAGAAATAAAACAATATCCCATGTTCTGAATGTCTCTCTGTTCAATCCATCATCTGAAAAAGAATAGACTATTGCACAGCCGCAGTCCTATCCACACTTGGCTGTCCACTGAAAGTGACATTCCAGGTAAGCCATGCATTAATCACAGAAGCAGCCAAGAGGCCCATTGTACTCCTGGAGGAGCTGCAGAGATCCACAGCTCAGGTGGGAGTATCAATTGACTGGACATTTGTTAGTTGTGGATTTCACAAATTTGGCCTTTATGATGGAGTGGAAAATTTTTAATTTGGAAGCCATAAGCCATTTGGAGTTTGTCACAAGCAATGAGGGGACACAGCAAATATGTAGAAGAAGGTGCTGTGGTCAGTTTTGAACAAAATAACACATTTTAACAAAATAACACCATTTAAAATTATGTGTGGTTTAAAACTAACATGCTGAACTTACTATCCACATCAGGAAACATTGTGGTGGGAGCATCATTCTGTGGTTATAAGGGTTTTTTAGTGGGACAGATTAGATATTACAGTAAGAAAATCTTTTAGATGCTGCGAAAGACTTGAGACTGGGGAGGAGGTTCACCTTCCATCAGGATAACAACATTAAACATACATCCAGTGCTACAATCGAATGGTTTCAGATCAATATAAACTTATGTGTTTGATTGGCCCCATCAAAAGTCCAGCAAAAGTTGGACTCGTGGGGCAAGAGATATAGATCCACCCTATGCTTTTCTGATTTTCATTTGTAAAAAAATAATAAAAAATAATATGCCTTTCACTTCCCAATTAAGCACTATTCTTTTATTCTCTGTAAGATAAAAAATGTCAACCTGAATAAAAGAACCTGGAGCACCTTTATTTCTAAAACAAAAAAATAAATCTGTCGAAATCAGTCGAAATTGAAATCACCACAGAATACCTCAAAGATCAGCTGAAAAATCTGATTGTTGCATCATTAACATAGCTATTCAAGAACCATCCTTTACATTTTCTTGTCTTGCAGTTCTTCAGCAACTAAAAGCATAAGGCAATTGTTTCAACACATCTTGTTGACATCACATGATGCCAGCAACCTGTTAGACTCAAAAAGAAACCTATTTGGCAAAGAGTTGTTTACAGAACCGTAACTATGTAATGTGACCTGTTAAACTGTTCCTCCTTATTATCTTATCAAACCTCCATGGAATGTGAAACTATCTTCCTCTGCATTTCTAGCAGCTTCTAGTTTATTTCATGGTGTTTTTTAGGGTCGCCGTAAACATCCACCAGCATTAAAATGTGAGGAAAAATTGTAAGAATGACAACATTTAACAGAGTCACGCCGTGCTTAATGTTTGAACTATCTGGACTAAAGTAATTACTGTTTACTCTTGCAGAGCATCCAGACATTAATCTGCTGGAGGATAAATTGTATCATAACATAAGAGGTAAACATCACCTGTGGAAGCCATGCATTCTTTGGGGTCATGGTGTAATTAAAAAGAATCTTTGGTATTGATGAAAAAGTACACTAGACTGTGTAAGACAAAAAAAGAACCACTGGAACTCTTTAGTATCTTGAGAAAGTCTTAGCTTTAAAAACAAGAGCTGCACGTCACGATCAAGCCCCCCTGTCCTACTTATCCTTTAATGTTTTTATGTATTCAACTAAAAAACAATCAATTGTAAATGTTTAGCAGCCCTCTCAAACATGCATAAACACACACACACCCACCCAAACCCAAGGCTGCGGGAGGATCGATTGTCGTCATAGAAACTCTGTCATTAGATAAATGACTGCTTCCCCAAGCTGTCAGATTACTCTGACACAACAATCAACACTTCGTTATTTATGCCTGGCTGACAAAGAATCGTTGTGGCTTGGCGAGAAGCGAACAATCCTACTGTGTCCCTAGTTGTCCTATTCAGTAGCGTGCCATGACAAGGGTTGAGTTATGGAGCATTGGACTTCCTTTACTGTCTGTTTGGAGGCCAGTATTTGAATTGCTCGCCGATATATTTGAAAAGGGGCCTCGGTTATTTATTGGCAAATGGTTGAAATGGGCTTTCTGTGCAAGCTGTTAAAACTTGCAGTTTTTAAGTAGGCACAAAAATAATAATACTGGGCTTCAACTATAACTTTTCCTTTTTGTCATATGCTGCCAATTATTTTAGCAGGGGAAACAGATGCATATTATTATACAGTAAATGAATGAATAATAATCACTATGATTAGATATGCAAGCTTCAATGCCACATGGGTGACGCAGATAGCCAACATTTGCTTTGGCATGCTACAGCAAACGATAATATTTCCCATTATATGTGAAAGAGTTTACATCATTTCCCTCGGGCCAAATGTTCTGTAACTTTAAACCACTGCACATGCAGACAAATCCTTGAGTTTGGAAACAAATTATCAATGCACGGCTGCTTTGTTTCCAGTCTCAGTGTTTTTCCAAACCGTTTGATTCTCTGCTTGCTGCTATCATTTTAAATGTTTGGGCTTTTTTCTTCTCTTTTGCATTGAGGGTATTGTTCGTTGCCTGCACAGCGGAGTTAATGAGTATGCTTAAGAACATCATTATATTTTAAGTATCATTTGGGTTTTCACAGTGGGTGATCTCGACAATAATCTGTTTTCTTGTTTCATATCCAGAGTGACAGCAGTGGGTGCCTCTTTAATACCCCGAAAATCATTAGTGCTGAGAATCTTTGGTACGGTGGAGAGAGAGAGTGGAGGGAGAGAGAGGGGAGGGAGAGGAAATTGTAATGAAGACATATTAACTACGGGTAATTTGGTTGTTCTTCAGCTCGAGTTTCCCTTCGCTCTGCTAGTTGGTTTTATTTGCATTGATGTCTCCTCAGAAGTAGTTTGCTTCTCGAACAAAGGGCTGGCATATGTTAAGTGCTTTTGAAATCACAAGTGTTCCAGCCACGAGGGTTGGGCCCGATGAAAGGGTGTGAAACACAAGGTGTAAATCGATTTCACTATCTCCTCATTTGGCCTTGTTTTAAGTCCAAGCAGCATGATCGGGACTTCTGCATGCATGTGTACATTAAACGAACTTCACGGAATAAAAGGCATGAGAACAAGTAAGAAATAAAATCATGCAAATTCCCATATTTAAGCTTTATAAAAAGTCTTGTTCAGAAGAGAAATCAGTGTTATCAAAGGATGCTAATGCAGTTTGAAGGCCACCACAGCATAACACTAAGCCACTTGTAAGATACAAAGGTCAAATGCTTGATTTTCATTTCCTGAACAACAGATACAATCGCATTACAGTCACACTAATGTGAATGCTGTCATTCAGCAAGAATGATGGGTGGGAAAAGGGGCAAGTGACAGGAAGCAAAGGGGTGCTTAGATAGTCTATGCACATCATTATACTCATCGCAATCTGTCAGAGCCGGGCCACGCTGGCATCATTAATTTCCTTCCATTTCCAGAAAAAAAACGCTGCTCTCTGTTTTTCCAAATAGCTACGTTGTTGCCACGGCTCGACTATCCGCCCATCCATCTCCAGCGTATGTGTCTACCGAATGTAAATGACAGCTCGATACTGTCACAAAGGGCCCCAGAAAACGAGGCCAATGCAACAACGGCGTGAGAGCTCCTCTGTGGAGCGCTGGCAGTACCATCTGTGGGGATGAGTAAACAGGAAAAGGGCACACAATGAAATTATAAAGCTTCCTCTCGCTCTCCTCTCTTTTAGTGATTGATGGCCGTGATATCCGTCAGGCCATTTCACCATTTTTAGCAGTTGTACTGCATTCTGCAGCTGTATCTTTTTCCAGAGCACACTGTAGAATTCAAAACGAGCTTGATCAGTCCTTCCTGTCTTTTGACTATGGCGCATGGAAACAAGGAAGAGCACTCGATGAAAAGACAATTTGACATCAACCGAAGGACGGTGCACAAACACCTCACACAGCTCCATGCTTTGCCCTGTCAGACAAAGCCTCTTATTGGCTGGGTGGGATCAGCAGAGACTTCAGGTCAGGCAATGAGCTCGGGGAGTCAATTAAAGGAGCGCCATCTTAATACTGCTGTGATGTTGAGCCATAACAACGTTATTTTGGCTCTCGCTTGAGGTGGCCAGATCTCTTTTGTGACATGAGCCAAGTAAATAAATAGCCAAATGAGGGCATACAAAGGCATCGGCGATATCCCAGGGCACCTATTATGCAAGGGGCAGGGGAAAATTATGCCCACAACAAATTGCTAATGATGAGCCAGTGATGTCTTGTTAGGCGACATTGTTTTCCCTCAGATCCCTTTGTGTCTGTGCTGCGATCTCCATTTAACGAGACACACGAAAAAGCAGCCAAGCAGCACAGTGATATTTTCCCTTTTTTCTCTCTCTCCCTCCTTGTTTTTCCCCTCCCCTCCTTTTTCTTCTGTTTTTTTTTTACTTCTTCTCCATCTCTCTTTTGCAGTTAACTTGTGCCTGTGCCTCTGTTTTTCCTTTCCCTCACATCGGCGGCCACTCAGAGGGCCTGATTTGGCGCATGAGAACATGCTAGAGTGGGCCTTCTCTGCAGGGAAGAGCCTTTTGATGCAGACCCCCTGGGATCCATCCACTGAACCAGCAGTACGCATCACAGATGTGACAGCTTTCATCTAACAGTTAACTTTTCCTAATTAAAGTCCCAAGTCTAATTACACACCAGCCTATCTGATTTTTCTGAGATGGTCATAGCCGTTCTGGGGGCAGAGCCCATCAAAGATCCAAGCATCTCTGATTGGGAGGGTGGGTGTTTTTCGGAGGGAAATGGAGCCTTGCTTATGCCCTGTGTGGGCTGTTGCCTCACCTGGGTGTGGGGGGGCTGTGAATGCCAAATGGCAAGGCCTCATCTAATTTGCAAAGATGCTGTTCCTGAATGCGGATTTGCAATTATGAATCCAGGAGAAAAAAATGTTAAAGGAAAAAAAAAACATTCCATAATTAGCAGGGCAACTCCAAGCACAAGCAATGGAAATTAGTCCTGGTGTAATAAATTAGCCTGTGCATATATTAGACGAGACTAACACCCATGGGGCCTCGTATTAGCAGGTTTGGTTGCACACTTCTGTATGCTGAAAAAAAGGAGTCACTCTTTCTAAGGGTCCAGTAAGGGACATTTGTCTTCTTTTATTTACAACTTATCCCTACTTTATCAGCTGGGTGCGGTCTCTTTGTTTCTCTCACACTACATAGGCTACTGCAGCTTAGAACCTTAACTCGTAGCATAGTCTTACAGCCTTCGTGGATCTGTAATCATCAGATATTTTGTGCTGCATTTTGCATTGATTAGAGCTACCCATCACTTCCCAGCTATTTTCTCCGGCTCCGATAAACAAATCTGAAATTAGAACCAGTTGAGATGAGCTGGGAGGAAATTTGCATCAAAATAACAGTGTGCAGCTAACAAACCAAAATCAGATAGTAGCAACAAAAGCTGGCAAATTGCAAATTAAAAGGCATGATGTAAATGGTGTCTGGTCATTAAGCTGCAGCAGCTATTTTTTGGGGAAAGGGAGGAGTGGGGAATGGTTGTTGTGGTGGCGGGGATTCATGCTGCTGGTCGCGATGAATCTTATCCAGAGCGATTATTCATACTCGTCCTTCTGCTTGAATTAATGCAAGAGTGCTGGAGCCAGTTAAAGCCAAATACTTGAATGGCTACTGAACTCTCACCTTCACGCGCATCCATTTAGCTCACAAATGAAAGCCAAGTACAGTCGGTGGAAAGGCATAATAGGTCTTTCTTCATGCAGAGTGTGGCCATTACATACTAATTTCTTCTTGAGGCTCTTCATGAATTTAAACACTTGGCTGGAGCTGCTGAGTCTTGTGCTGAGACAAGCAGGTCCAACAATGCCAGCATAGAAGGTGTTTATGCTGGTCTCAATCACGTGCACTGACCACAACTGAGCCAGTCTGTCAGTCCGTCGTCCGTCCGTCTGTCCGTCCGTCTGTCCGTCCGAAGACACCCAATGGTTCCTTTGTTACATTGGAATCAGGGGAAATGTGGATTGGTTAATACCCACAGTTATTTTGATTTTGTTTTTTACTTGCTTATTGTTTTTCTGTTCTCATTTCTTCTCCCCTTTTTTTTCTATCTTAAGAAACTTGGTAAGATTATTTGTTTTTTTAATTTTGTTGGTTTTTTTTTCACAATAATAATCTTTCTCTCATTCCATTTTATGGTATGAAACAAATTGCTACAATCTATTGTGTGTTTGTAAAGCAAGTGTCCTTACTCGGTTGTTGTGGTCCGAGCCATCCATTACCATTATCACCAAGCCCACATTGTTGATGAGTGGTATTTTTGTGCCAGATTACTCACTGCACATCAGTAGCACCCAGGAGGCAGTGATTTAATTATGCAATTAGTCTGGTGGATGATTAAATGGCTTAATTAATAGAGGCAGATTGGGAATTTGGCTAGAGTTGACAATATTTAGCTAGCTCACCAGTTTGCATGGATCCTTCAATAATTAGTCTTTAGCTCTTTTGTTCGGTGTAATGCACTGGTATGATGAGTGTGATGATGGAGAGACATCCTATTGCAAGATTTCAAAGCCCAGTATTCATTCAGCTATTAGGGATTGTAAGTGGCATTCTTTTTATTGTGGTTTTCCATAATATTGGCTAATATTTTTGTTAACTAGATAATAACTTTACTCGCTGATTCAATAAAGATGAGTATCAGTCACAGCTGCAAATGTAAATATAACTGTGGCTCACTTGCGGGCTCAGCTGTTGCTCAGAAGGAGTAGGATTTCACACTTCATGCCTGCTTTGGAGTCATTAGATTTCCCTGTTCCCTGGTTTTCTCCTGTGGTTTGAGCCTGAATCGTCAGACAGGATTTTTCTTTCTGTGGTCAGTGCTTTTGTCGTATTTACTGGATTAGTTCAGCTCTGAGTTCTCTAACACAGCATAGAGTACACTTGTTCATCTGATTGACGGCCTGCGGGGACCAGAGGCAGCCAGTTATTTGCTGCCTGTTTGTTTGCTCGTGTGCCAAGATATAGTACGCAGAGTTACCAGATTGTGAGGTAAAGTCACTGGTGAGCAATGCAAGCTTTTATGTCAATCACAAATAGTTGCGGCAAAGGAACGATCACTGAAGCATGTCGTCTCCAGAGTCGAGCGATGCTTGCTGTGAGTGCATATTGTTTGCAGCACTTGACACCAGAGCGTGAGGCTGAGAGAAGCCGCTCACTGGCCCTCAGAGGTGTGACGTTACATTTCGTGTGGAGAAAGACGACGCTATCAACTAGGATGCTACTCAACATAATCACCACCTGTGTGTGACAGCTTGTGTTATTTCTTCTTTGACAATTGTGGCAGAATGTCAGTGTTAGTGGTATTTTTTACAGCTGTAATGAGTGGTACTTTTTGGCTTGAAATCTAAAAATATGCATTGTGGCGCAAGTCATTGGTTTAACCCCTCTAGCAATGTGAACCCTTTGTGTAGTTTGAACTCCCCAGGTACATTTGGTAAATCCTGTTTTCATGGATCAATTTTGAAGCTGAAACTTTTAAAATAATTTACTGCAGTACGTCTCATTGTGTCCAGCCAATCAAGCTATCTCTTTGCTTACACTGTTGTCAGACATTTCTCTCTAGCTGAGCACGAAGGCAATACAGTAGATATAATTACACTATTTTAATTGCACCTACTCAGCAGTCATAATCAAATGGACAAATTACTAAGTGTGCAATTTTCCATTTTTGCTGTACAGAATTGCACTACTAGAGGCTTCAAAGCTGCAAATAATAATTAGCTTTTTATTTTGCATGGTTACATTATCCCTCTTTATTTTGAGGCTGTTCCCTGTTGAATGGTTGCCAGTTTTGGGTTGGATCCAGTGAACAGAATTACATGTATCAACTCAAGAAATGACAATATAAATAAATTGTGATAGAGCAACACATAAGTATTGATTGTGATGTGGAAGGAAAACGACAAATGGCCTTCATATTTTTATAGAAATCTGAAAAGTGTGGCATGCATCGGTATTCAGTCGCCTCTGATACCATTAAATAAAATCAGGGGCAGAACTGCTTTAAGAATAATTAGTAACCAAGTAGTAATCAAAACTTGCGCTATAAATTAAACATAGCCAATCAAGTAATAAAAATCTACTTCTTTACTCATTCTCTACAAAAAACATTTATGTGTAACTGCTTTGTTTAAATTGTTGAGTTGATTAATTGGTTTTGAAAGTGTCTTATCCCGAATATTTTCTTTTCCTTGTGAGAAATACGCATGAGGACATTTATAAGCTGTTGTGTCACCCTCCACGTTTCATTGGACTGTTTCTCAGAGATACTGAATGATCATCCAGTGACTATTTTTATATATGTAAAAGCAATAAAGACATTAGTTGTAATAAATCCATCTGTGCTTAATTCCTTTATCATGTGAGCTTCTTTGTGACTTTAGCGTGTAGGACACTGTGATCTGTGTCAGATGTGGACATTTACTGCAGTGAGACACCATCCAAAAGGCTGAATATCTTATTGGCATGAAAGATTTGCATCCGTGACACCTGGAATATATCAGCCAATAATTATTGGATAAGAAACTGCCGTTTGCTTTATTAATATTGTGGTACTATATTTGTGATATGTTTTGCAGCCACATCTTAGTTTGTGTCTTCCATTATATAAAGTATTTCTTTCATGGGGGATAAATTAACAAAAGTAATTTCACTGACAAAGATAATTAAAGTTAAAAGATTTTAGTTGCAACATCAATAAATATAGACAATGTTTAAAAGAGATTTAAAATGTTCTTGTGTTTGAATGAGGGACAGTGTGCATGTACTGTGAACCCCTTTGAACTTGAAGTGGGTGTCGCTGCCGCTGTCAGCAGCTTGTCTGTCAGTCTGCCATTGTGAGATTGAGACATCAACCTAATCCATGTTTACACGGTCCTGCATGTGTCACGCCTAGCCGTTAACCACACAGAATTAGGCCTGCGTTTGACACCTCCTGCAACCTGCCACTTGAACCCATCATCTACTTTTGGGTATCAAAGTGCAGCTCTGCCGCTTCGTAAGCAGTTACAGCATTGTCAAGGGCCCAGAAGGTAAAAATAAAACAGGGGTCTCTATAAGGGGATTGAGGTGTGTGTGTGTGTGTGTAAGGAGAGACGATGGATGGTTACGGGTAAGTGCCGCTCCTTGAATATCCTCTCCTGCTCCCTTCCCCACTCTACCTCTCTGTCCTTCATTCTCCTCATGGCCAACTCTCTCCCTCATTCTCTATCTTCCTGTGCCCCTCTCTCTCTTGCTTACTCAGAGAAGCTGCCAGTGTTTGCTTCTCCTTATCCGGGTTTCTAATCCGCCGCCAGTGAAAGAGTTCACTAAATGCATGAGGTCAAAAAAAAAAGAGGAGATGGTGGTTAGGGGGGGGGGGGGGGGGGGGGGGGGGGCGGGGGGGGGGGTGGACAGGCAGAACCATTAGAGAAGGGTTTATCAGTGTCGCTCAGTGTGTTATCACTCCTGTCCCTCTGTCCCCCACCAGCCACCACCTCCTTCCCTTGTCACAGAGCTACTGATTATAACCCCAACTAGTCAACACACTCACACACAAACAGCCCACCGCTGAGTGTATTTGTGCATGTCTGCTCTACAGCATTGTTCGTCTGCCTCGCCATAAGTGAGCATGTATGTTGTTGTGGACCGCTGCCAGTTACTTTATGAGGCAACTGAAAATGGCTGCAACAGAGAGTAAATAAGAACCCACTCTCCCTCTCTCTCCTTTCTTTCTTTTCATCAAGGGCATACTCTCAGTTAACTTCCTGAGCTCGATCACAAAGGGCCCGAAAAATAACATCGTCTCTAGAAAACCCGAGAGGAAACTCTGAGTGTCCCTGAGGGCACTTTGAGGTGTGAAGCGGGTGCTCCAAAATATCCCCGCTCCGTTTTGTTAGCACGAGCGCCACTGGGACTGAGAGGGGAGGGCTAGAGTTTACCTTAAGGATAAATGTCGCGGAGATCGGCTAAATTAGATCCTTCCTGTATTAAGACATCAACGGCTGCTGAAGGGAGTGGGTTGGGTTTTTGTGTGGTCCAGGCCAAAATGGAGCTCGAAACTGTAGTGGTGGAATGAGCCAAATGAAAGACGTACGATTCACATTCAAATAAAAAAATAAAAAATAAAAAAAAATCCTCATTAAACATCATTTTGACATATACAGTTAAGCCCACATTATTTTCTATTATAATCTTTGGGTATTGTGTTTCGCTTTTTAAAGTCTTAGCGATTTATATTCAGTTCACTCCTTAGTTTTAAGATTCCTGGTAGTTTTGTTCTGTACTTCATTGGTATTTCTATTCTGCTCTGAATTGCAATCTTTAGTTACATTTGATAGATCTTAGTTCCTGATTTCCTGTTTCTTTGTTAGCTCTTGGATCACAATCTGTAGTATTTGAGTTTCTTTGTATTTCTAGGTTTGTATCTCTGCTGGTGTTTACATCTGATAGTGTCTGTGTCCCAGATCTACCCAGCAGCTTCCTTCAGTGTCTCAGCTCCCTGCACTCTCACGCTGTCACCCATCTGCTTGATAACTCACCTGTCTGGCATTAAGTAAAACTGTTTATTTTCACCTGCCTGCCTTCTCCATGCATTTGGGTCCAGCTCTTCACCATTTCATGACAATTATTATATATTTGAAATGGAAATTTGAGGATGTATAAATAATTCTGGTCTAATTGTACATATTTCTATCTATTCTGCTTGTTTTTACCCCCTGCACATTTCCATATTCTTCACATTTCAACCGTAAACTTCAATGTATTTTATTCAATTTATACATAACCTACTTTAACAAATGAAAATCTGAAAGGTGTGGCCTGCATTTGGATTCAGCACCTCAGAGTCAGTACTATGCAGAATCACATTTCACTGTAATTACAAATGCAAGTCTTTTGAGGTGCGTCTCTACAGGCTTTAATGTGTACAGACCGACATTTTTCCCCCGTTGCTCTTCGCAAAGCAGCTCAAGTTCAGTTATATTAGATGTAGAGTGTATGCAAAATGCATAGCCATAGACTGTCTATTTGAGGTCGGTCAGGACTTTGCTTGGTCATTCTAACACATGAATATGTTTTAAACTAAACCACTACAGGGTTACTCCAGCTGCATGTTGTCCTCTTATAAGGTAAAGCCCAACCATAGATCTTTTGCAGCCTCTAAGATTTTTTTTCTTCCAGGGTTTCACTGTATTTAGCCCACAGCATAAAGTTGCCACCACTAAGTTTTACCATGGCGATGGTGTGTTCATGGTGATGTTCAGTGCTGCTTCTCTGATCAATGCCCTCGTTGCCCTGCATGTTTGTTTTGCCTTTTGTCTTGCTAAGTTTGTAGTTGTGCCATACTAGTTACTACTGCATGTGGTGTCAAAGCTTGACATAGTTTTTTAGAACCTAACTGCATTTAAACTTTTTCTCTTACTTTGCATCTAGAAGCTATTTTGTGCTACTCTTTCACATAAAATTCTAATAAAATAATTTTTTTTGTGGTTCTAAGATGACAAAATGTAAAATTGAAAGGAGTGTAAATACTTTTGAAACACACTGCAGATCTAGTTTGAGGTTAACTCAATTTAAAATTGTGCAAAACTCATAAGACACATTCAACTGGCCAGTGTTATTAGCGCTTTGGCAATACCTCTAGAGAGGGAGAATGCATTTTTCCTTTTAGTTGAAACCACAGGTGTTAGAGGCTGGCGATAGTCTATGATAACACTACATTTGCATTGTTGCAGGTTACTCATCCCAACTACAGTTACCACATTTGAGGATACAGACAACAGCGGCTGATAAACATGCTGGCTATGAAATTTATGTGAAACTGCAGACGGGAAATGACTGCATTTGGATACGGCTTCCGTAGGTAATTTGCTGTGAAAACCGGGGGCTTTATTAGAGCTTCTGTTTTACAGATTTTGATGTCTCTGGCTTGGTTTACGGGAACAGGGGGAAAATGGCTGGTTCGGATTGACATCTCTGCCACTTGGTCCACGCTCAGTCATTTAGAAGTAATGGCCGTGACCACTACCTCCATGTTTACATAGGAGTGGTCTCCCAGCACACAGCCGGTGACAAATTATAAAAGCAGGGCCTCTGCAGCCTGTCTGCATTTCATTAAACTTTAACTTCCCTTATCTGCAGCGACAGAGGATGGAATAATAAAGGGTGACAGGTATCTAAAGATGTATGTTTGGACTAGGGGACAGGAACAGCATGAGAGCCACAGCCAGCTTTGTCACAAATGAAGGGGCATATGTTGCGGGCTATAAAAACTGAAGGCAGATGTTACTGTTTTACTGAAGCTGGGCGAGGCTGATGGTGCCTTGCACATATGTCCGCCATGAATGGCTGTCTGTTTCATGACTAATGTTTCCGGCTGACAAAACTAAATAAAATAAAGATGAAAAAAGAGAAATTACTGCTTTTAATATTTTGTTTCCGTGAAGCAATAATTTTATTCTCCTAACTACTAACTCCTGCACTATTAATTTCTTTTTGCCTTCCCCAAATTGTTTGGAAGATAATAAGAGAATATAAGAAACTGAACCATGAGGATGATCACTGAATAGCAATAAAAAATACCTACAGCTCTGGTCAGAAGTTTCCATTCATTAACTTTTGGATTTGAAATTATTTTTTTGAACAAGTTGTTTTTCTGTAATACAAGATAACTTCAGTTATATTTAAAAGAGTTCTCAAATTTGAATGTATTGCTATTATTGTGGGTTTTTTTTTCAAATCCACACAGGTTCAAAATTATACATACAGGCTGTCTTATCCACAGGGCTGTGTGCAGATTGGTGTGGTGTGTGTGTTCATGTGTCTCTTCCTCCTCTGATTGCAGGGTGTGACTGGCAGGTGTGTCCTCACAGCTGGAGATGGTCAAGCCTAATCAGGGGGAGCTTTAAGAGGGGCAAATTCCTTGAAGCAGATACCAGATTTTTTTCTCACTTGGGTGGTAATTAGGCCTACTACTTCTCAGTTCCTGCATTCCTGGGTATTTCTGTCCTTACTGTTTTGTTGTCTTCCGGAAACAAGTTATCCAGTTTGCACTCTGTTAATGGATTGAAGTGCTCTGTCACCTTGCTCGCAGTGTTCATTGGAGAACTCACCTCAAGAGGAGAACTCACCTCAAGACTCCCTCTGTTGATTTCCTAACCGCTCCTCTGTCTCCACTGAGTTCTCTGGCTCCTCCCTTGGTTTAGGTGTAGGTGTACTCACCTTTCCCCTTGGAACAACACTATCTCTTCAACATTAACCCAACCTTCTCATCCATGATTTTCATCATATATAAGCTATATCCTTCTTCCTATACTTACAACTTACCTCTCCTTCTCAGTGCTGTCCTGTATTTCTCCTGTTAACCCAGAAGAACAATCGATTCATTCACTTGTATCAAACTGTTATAACTTCTATTTTCCGTAATTGTTGCCTACATGAATTGTCTTAAACCAAACCAACATGGCACAGGCTCATATATATCTTTACATCCACTTAAATCTTTCAGTAAATATGTTTGTCAGGTTTAGCCCTTTTAACTTTTGTCATTGGTAATCATAACTGAGAACAATAATGACTTGTTAAACTGCACTATTAGATTGTCCACAGAAAAGCAAGTCATCACCATTGACTGAGTAGATATATGAGCTCCAATGATGAAAGAAGCACAATTTGCAACTGCCCTTTAAGACAAGTCAAATACCTTTGGGAGAAAGTGTTTTTTTAAGGTCAGATAAAAACTATTTTGTCATAACGGCAACAAAACGTTGGAAGGAGTTGAGGTGAGGGGCTGAAACCTAAGAGCATTTGAAACTGTTGAGCATGGAGGTCTTGGTGAGTAACTTTGGTCAAATATCTTACACAAATTAGGTCCAAAGCTTGTTAATGTACAGGTCCTTCTCAAAATATTAGCATATTGTGATAAAGTTCATTATTTTCCATAATGTCATGATGAAAATTTAACATTCATATATTTTAAATTCATTGCACACTAACTGAAATATTTCAGGTCTTTTATTGTCTTAATACGGATGATTTTGGCATACAGCTCATGAAAACCCAAAATTCCTATCTCACAAAATTAGCATATTTCATCCGACCAAAAAAAGAAAAGTGTTTTTAATACAAAAAACGTCAACCTTCAAATAATCATGTACAGTTATGCACTCAATACTTGGTCGGGAATCCTTTTGCAGAAATGACTGCTTCAATGCGGCGTGGCATGGAGGCAATCAGCCTGTGGCACTGCTGAGGTCTTATGGAGGTCCAGGATGCTTCGATAGCGGCCTTTAGCTCATCCAGAGTGTTGGGTCTTGAGTCTCTCAACGTTCTCTTCACAATATCCCACAGATTCTCTATGGGGTTCAGGTCAGGAGAGTTGGCAGGCCAATTGAGCACAGTGATACCATGGTCAGTAAACCATTTACCAGTGGTTTTGGCACTGTGAGCAGGTGCCAGGTCATGCTGAAAAATGAAATCTTCATCTCCATAAAGCTTTTCAGCAGATGGAAGCATGAAGTGCTCCAAAATCTCCTGATAGCTAGCTGCATTGACCCTGCCATTGATAAAACACAGTGGACCAACACCAGCAGCTGACACGGCACCCCAGACCATCACTCACTGTGGGTACTTGATACTGGACTTCTGGCATTTTGGCATTTCCTTCTACCCAGTCTTCCTCCAGACTCTGGCACCTTGATTTCCGAATGACATGCAGAATTTGCTTTCATCCGAAAAAAGTACTTTGGACCACTGAGCAACAGTCCAGTGCTGCTTCTCTGTAGCCCAGGTCTGGGGAATGCGGCACCTGTAGCCCATTTCCTGCACACGCCTGTGCACGGTGGCTCTGGATGTTTCTACTCCAGACTCAGTCCACTGCTTCCGCAGGTCCCCCAAGGTCTGGAATCGGCCCTTCTCCACTATCTTCCTCAGGGTCCGGTCACCTCTTCTCGTTGTGCAGCGTTTTCTGCCACACTTTTTCCTTCCCACAGACTTCCCACTGAGGTGCCTTGATACAGCACTCTGGGAACAGCCTATTCATTCAGAAATTTCTTTCTGTGTCTTACCCTCTTGCTTGAGGGTGTCAATAGTGGCCTTCTGGACAGCAGTCAGGTCGGCAGTCTTACCCATGATTGGGGTTTTGAGTGATGAACCAGGCTGGGAGTTTTAAAGGCCTCAGGAATCTTTTGCAGGTGTTTAGAGTTAACTCGTTGATTCAGATGATTAGGTTCATAGCTCGTTTAGAGACCCTTTTAATGATATGCTAATTTTGTGAGATAGGAATTTTGGGTTTTCATGAGCTGTATGCCAAAATCATCCGTATTAAGACAATAAAAGACCTGAAATATTTCAGTTAGTGTGCAATGAATCTAAAATATATGAATGTTAAATTTTCATCATGACATTATGGAAAATAATGAACTTTATCACAATATGCTAATTTTTTGAGAAGGACCTGTATTAGAGCCTTAATGTATAATTTTATGCTAATATCCTCTCTACTGACAGTGTAGCTATTACTTTTAGAAAAAAATAATCCAGAGCAAAACAAAGGAAATAATGTCCACTATTGAAGATACCAATTAAATCTTTTAAAAGTAGGTTAAAAAAGAGGTTTAAAGTCTTAAGTGTTTCATAAAAAAGATTTTAAGATCAAACTTGCTTTGTAAAAAATGTTTTATTCTTAATTTTCTTCATTTTGGAAAATGTGCTCCTGGAGATTGACACTATGTTTTGTGATGGAGTTCCCAGTTTGAAACCTACAAATTTTAGAAATGTCCAGTGGATAGGAAATACATCAACCATAGGTAGTCAGGAGGAAATACTTTCTGCTCCTGCACAAAAAATATTAAATAAGTTGGACTGTGAATACATCTGTTATATTACATTCTTAAGAAAATCTAAATACATAACGGTGGAAAAAAATGCACTAATTTTATATAATAGAAATGCACTCATAAAGCACTCATATTACTTATTTGCAAAGCTGAATATAAACTAAATATCACTGATTTAGAGTTGTTTCTTTGACCGTGCCGAAGGAGTGAGCCACCAAAAAATACTTGAGGTATGCTGTCATTCATTATTAGCAAGAACAATGTGCCTCAGCCTTGCCAGTCTCTCTCTCTGCTTGTGTTTTTTTTTCCTCACGCTGAGGCCTCTCTGAAATCCACTCTACACAAAATACCCCTCAGAAAAGAAAGTTGGATCTCAGGCGTAAGTTGGATGAGGTTTATATCTCAAAAGGACAATGTGGCAAGGCCAACATTAAACCATGTTAAGATCTTCTGGGAGAAGCAGATGATTGATTCCATAGAACCTTGTTCATCAAGGCCACCATGTTTGAATCAAATATATTTGGAATGTGTGGAAGAAAGAGGTAGTTACGGCAACAAAAAGCCTCTGAAGCGGCCTTTGTGAGCATCTGAAAGGATCTATCTACAGCCGGCTAGGCTCTCCCGTCGAGCTGACGAAAGACTACCATGTAAATAAAAGCCAAGGGTGAGCTCACAACTTTGCCTGCTTGAATGAAAATGGCCACAATAACATTAGAGATGCATAGACAAATAAAGCCAACCATTCCTTTCCCTGCGATACTCAGCAGGAGATTTCTCTTTATTCAGGGCTGCAGAGGTGTATGAATTTCTTGCGCAGCTCAAGTCAAAGTGAAAAAATAATATCATGTTCTGTTTATAATTTTGATAATTATGTTAATTTTGCCAGCCGTCTGATTGTCAACTAAACTGCTCTCACTCTGTTATATCTGTTAAAAGTCTAACTCCCTGGTGTAAATTTGTAATTGGCGCCCATTTTGAGAACAAACTGTTTTCTGGCTGGTAGACAGCTATGCACATGCTAAGATAAAGTCAGATCTGCCATTATCACGTAGGTGGTGGTGGGTGGAGGGTATTGGGCAGCCTGGGGAGGAGTCTATGTGGCTGAGATAGTTTCCTCCTGCAGGCGAGCAGGTCTGAAGTGCCACAGCTGCTTTCCCTCTCTCTCTCTTACCCCCCAGCAGCTATGTCCTGCTGGAGTGAGCCCCTTCACCGGAGCTTTGTCTGAGAAGAGAGTAGCCGAAAGGGCCCTCCGACACACTGGACAAGACCTTTCAATGCACAAGCACGATCTTCAGCAGACTCATAAGAAGCCTCGGATACATTCTGCATATGTCCCTGTACTGCACCACACGAGTGCCGGTGTTTATCTACCGCTTTTATGGAGTTTGAACAGAGTGCTAAACTCAAACACAAACACGGGAGGTGGAGGCAAAAGCAGAGCGCCATCTGCCCCCTTCATGGCCTGCCAGCTTTCACCGTCCATTTCCAGCAAGATATCGTCTGCATTCACAGCAAAATATGGGGGTAAAAAGAAACAACCGTCTGAGTAAGTTCTTTATCAGTAGTGTTTTCTGACTGCATCTCTGAAAGGAGAAATAGAGATGTAATCAATAATGAACAACCTTGAAAATAACTGTAAACAGATGGCTTATTGAAATGACTCGTTCTTTCACCTTATTCCCCCCACGTGTTTGTGTTTCCTAATTTCCAATCAAAAAACATGCCGTCTCCTGAAAAAGATTGCAAATCTTCTCGTCAATACCGGCAGACGCACAATTGTCTTTTATGTTTTTACAAATAATAACCTGCGAACGCTTGTCTCCTAGCAGACATTTCCTCCACTGATAACTCACACCACGTGTCACAAGGCGTGACAAAGCCCACGGTGTGACATATCTCGACCGGCGGCAGGGACACACAGACGACAAGGGGAAGGGGGAAGAATGAAGACGGAGGTGGTGGTGGGGGTGTCTTAAAGAGGAATGTAGTGTAATGTATGGCGGTTTTGTCCAGCTAACTGTTGGCTCAAATGCAGCTGTGACACATTTGAAATTGGCCCTGGCCTGCCCACAAAGACGGAGAGAGGCACTGCAAGCACTAGCCAATCCATACTCTCCAGACACCTGCTTGGCTTGGAGAATCCTCAGATATTGACCTTCAATTCAGCCGGCATTCAGAGCTGATGAAAAGAGATAAGCACTCTAATCTGCCCGTCGTCTCTGCTCTCCCATTTATTGACTAACTGACATGGACTTATTTGAGTTCCCGCTGCATGCTGTCACCGTACACCGGTGATGCTACATAAACCTTCTACATAAACCTGCTATATAAACCTAATGGATGTTAATCATGAAAGAATTTATGATGAAAATTGTTGGTAAACACAAACAAGTATGTTTAAAAACAGACAAAAAAAAATATTATTTAACATTTCTAGGCACTTCTTAAATGCACATTTAATAAGTACTTTTTTTATTAACACCAAAAGTATCATTTTTGATTAAAGTATTCCTAAGACCTCTAATGCTTTAACTATGTTAGTTCTTACTTGAAATACCTTATTCTTTTTAAAATATGGAATGCTGTTTAACCCTATAAAGCCAAATTTTTGCCTTCCCTTTTTCAGGATATTAATGGATGCATTACACTTATGCAGTCATGTAATTATCATAACGAAACACATGCTATAGTTAAAAAAATCTAAAGCAGGAAACAAAAAATAACAAAAAAAATCAGATTCCTAAAAATGTATCTCTTTGTTAGAAGCTCTTAACAAAACCCTTTTTAAAACATCACCTATCTTTCCCCTTTTTTGTATAATAGATACATTTTGCTTTTACAATAATTAAATTATCATGAAGATTTGATATTCATTATAAGAACATGTAGCACTCTTAACCCTACAATGCCAAATTGAAGCAGTTTTGATACAAGTATTCCTGAGAACTATGCCTCTTTAAGAGATTACCTCTAAAATGTTATTCTTCTTCTTCAAAAAAAAAAAAAAGAGAGCAAAAAACAGATTTATCCTTTAAGCTTGAAATATCTGTCCAAAAGTTCAGAATCAAAAAAATTGCACTCTTTTTTTTGGATGATTTTAACAAATATGATTTTTTGAAACATCAGCTGATTTTCTTTTTTTTTTGTATCAAAAATGATACATTAGGCTTTTGTGGTCATGTAAACATAATCAAACCAAAATGAAAGATTATTATGAAAACACTTAATCCTCTATTGACAAAAGTATAATTTTTGCTACAAGCATTCTTGGGTCCTAAAAAAATAAATATATTTCCAGATATATTTTACATTAACTATACAAAATGTTGTTTATGTATTGCTTTTGTATAATGCACGCAAAGTCAATCCTTTTAGCCGTTTAAGAAAAAAACTTGAGAATACCAGGTGTTAAAAAGCATCCAATAAACAGTTACACTTCTTAAAGTCAGAATGGTCTGACATTTATCTCTTGTATCAGGCTCTAAAGGATTAAAATCCTGAGCATCATAATGTGTAAACATAATATAGTTGTGAGCTTTCATATGCATGTTTTTTTTATGTTTCAAGATTCTTAATTACATTATACCATGTTAGGGTCCTTTTCTTACCCCTCCCAACAAGGTCCAGCATTTTTGTGCAGCATTTGTAGGCAGAATGTTAGAGGCACTTGACAATGAGTAGAGGAGTAGGAGGAAGTGCTTTATGGAAAGCTTCTGTGGAGAGCGGCATGCTTGCATGCTGTGTTGCAAACGTGCCATGAAGGGCGACTATGTGGACATGTGCAGATTATTGCAACTTTGCACGGTCTCACACCTCATATCAGAGAGACATCCGGTCATTTTCATATTCATATTTACATGTATATGAGAGCCAGGGTGTTCTCGGAATACAGATCCATTTAAATTCGCAGAGAATCCATAAATACCACCTCCAGAGAGCAGGGGAAAGGCGGGTGCAGAGAAAGAGGCCAGTATATTTATTTGAGTGACATTGTCTAAATTGAAGTTTGACACTCTTCACCACTCTAACCTTTATGCAAATGTTAAAACATCTATATGTGATGGACAGAATTCAATTAACTGAGATGACAGAAAATAATCTAGTGAACTGAATACATCATGCAGTTGAAAGGTAACACAATCATCCTGGTAGGAAAGGGTGGGGAGGAATGGTGGAAGAGACACGGAGGAAGAAACAGAAGGATAGAGAGAGAGGGGGGTGTTGGAGGAATGGGTGGGGAGGGCTCAGAGGAAGCAGAAGATAGAGCCCATTTCTCCACCGTCTTATCGAATGGCACAAGCTCTATTTCTCCAAAGCAGAGTCTTCAGTCCACTAAACTCTTGATCTCAAATGAGAGACCCTGGAACACTGTTGCTAAGCAATTAGGGGGTTGGGGGTAGGGGGGTGGGCTTATTGAGTCGCTGATTCTTGCTGCTCAGTGTCCATCATTACAATTTCATCTCACCTCATAGACTTCCATACTGATGAACATTGGTGACCACACAGAAGAAAATAGGCTCCTCAGGGCAAGGCTTGCAATTTCACCGCAGCATTTTTTTCACCCAACACACAGAGACTGCCCCCCAAAGCAATTGTTGAGACTTGATGCTATATGTTAAAAAAGTACACCAAAAAATATATTTACAACTATTTTGTGTTTGGTATTAAATCCCTGCATTTTACTATGTCAAAAGACTATTACATACCATAAATTCCCTTTACAATTAACAAAAGATGTCTACGTGCACAATCCATGCTATCTAAAAATCAGCTCCACTAATAGAAAGAGCAAGTGATGGAGTAGGAGGACCCAAAGGAGCAAGAAAACCAATTTACAAAATAGGAAAACACTAGTGAACTAATGGCCAGATGGGGGCAGCCTTACCCAACATTTGAGAAAACCCATCACAATGGCAGACACAGCTTGCCACAGCAGGAAACATAATCATGTAAAGAAAAGTTGTTTTATTTTTCTTTCTTTTTGGCCTGAAAATATTAAAAACAACATAAATGACACGTAAATCACTTTAAGCATAGTAGCCAGAATAACTGGGAGTAAAGTCGTTTTCTTCATTAAACTCTTACATTTGTTTATATTTTTGAAAGTGGTCCTTGTAGTTTACCAGAATGTAAAAAGGCACATCAGTCATTGTATGTGCTTGTCATCCAGTGTAAGAAGTGTAGAATGCTGCGAGGGATCTGTTATGTGGACACTAGATGGCTCTGTTTGTTCTGTTGTGACTATGAATCTGAATATATTATTTAATATTAATACTTTAATATTTTATCAAATAATATTTTGGTCTGTTAAGGGTTGTCCTGTGAATACCAGCCCAGTAAGGCAGTGGTATTAGGACAAAATAGAAAGGTGTGAGACGGGCTCTGGCATTATTGAACAGCATAAACTCTGCACACACATGGAATAAATTCACACAATTTCTTAAAATACAAGAATTTATTAACAAAAATAAGTCAACTCAAAGTCAAACATATTTCAATCAACAAACTCTTTACTATGCTAAAACAATCCAACTAAACTACCAAGCAGAATTAAAGAATAACGAAGACTAATGGGCAATGTACAATTTAAACAAGTTGATTAAAGATGGTTGAAACCATGACTAAAGGAGTGATGCAACATTACCATGCAATGTTTGTTTGAGAACCAAGGATTATCTTGAAGAATCTGGAAGTGAAGTTAAGTTAGTCTTGGAACCAACTTAGGCAATAATCAGCAACATTTAGAGAACCATTCACAATGCAAGATCAGATAAAATATTATTTTAACAAAATAATATTTTAAGAATGATCTGCTGAATACAACCAACCTTCTGGATGACTAATTCTCAACGGTGTCTCATTAGCTGCCTTTGTTTATTAAAATAAATATTATTAAGGAAATGGTAAAATATTTAAGGAAATATTTTGGAAAAGAGACAAGTCTTTCTAGAGAAATAGGGCTTAATGGTGTTTACTTAGTTATCAAGTTTAGTAAAATAATATTTAGGGAACTATTATTTACTGGATTGAAAACTAACAACCTTTCTGGGTAAATATTCTTTAGTACCAAGCACATGTTCTTAGCTGTTAGCAGTTAAAGCTAACAAAAGAAGCTGATAGCTTAGCACCAGAATCAAACACACACCTTTAAAATACCGTTTATAAATGGGTTAAAATACATAAGCGCGGACGGCACGTAATGATCAATCTTTAAAATAACCCATTAAATAAAGTTTGTCTTAACATTGAAAACACACAAAACACAGAACACGAAACTGAGCATGTGTGCTGTAGATAGCCTGCTAGCACTAAGAGAGCAGAGTTTCACAACAAAACCAAACTTTATAAAATGAAAAACATTTAGATGATTTCATTCTAAATACTTCTATCTCTCTGCCCAAACCTAACCTCATGAACCGTGCGGAACCGTGAGGAAACATTGTCTGGGGCGAGGAAGTTTGAAGAAACATCTACTTTGAACGAAGGTTGAAGAAACTCTGTGAACAAAAGGTTAGCTACAGCTAACCTCCGAAGCTGTGGCTGGTGGCTCGTTCTGTCGGGCCGACCAAACTCCACGTTACCACGGTGATGCGGTCTCTGTTGTCCTCCTTGAGACCGGGAAACTGCTCCACTCAGCGTCATAGAGACGAGGTCTCTGCAGGGAATTCTCTGGAAACAGTTTGCTTTCTGTAGATCTCAGAGAGAAAGTCAAGCAACGCTTGTACCTTAATTTACCCTTTTTTATGAATGAATACCGGATATTGAGACAGTAATTCATCCGTACTTAACTTTGTGCATATGATCGGTGATTTTATGACACTCTTGGATCCAGTTGAAGAGTTATGTCTCTTTGCCAGCAAAGAGACATTAGCGGGCTGGGCCTCTACTGTCCCGGTCGTCACCGTCGTGGAAGAGATCAGTTCCTTGGGAAGGTGGGGGTTTTACGGGCAGTGGCATCATGGGAAGCCCGCTGTTACCCCCCCCCCAGTTGCTGGAAGTCGGTTAAATGCAATTTATTTTGAAAATTCCAGAAAAGTCTGTAACGGATTTTAATGTTGCAATCTATGGCTGAGGGTCCCAACAGTTCTTTTGCTCATTCTTAATTTATCCTGTGGTAACATGCTGATAACTTCAACAAATTTTTCATCTGTTTCAATTAAAAATATCATAAACCATTAATATTAATATCTTGATATCTTGTTGTATTTTATTGTGATATTTTTTTCTACTGATGGTACTTGGTTGCTTTTAGTGGAATAAAACATAAATAGTTCTATTAACTATAAGGTGAATACAAATAACAGTCAAAAGATGAGCTGTCCAAGCACACCTTTGGTTTAAACAGAAACAACACAAAAGATAAGTGCAGTTTAAACTGAAATCGACAGCAGTGAACCAAGAACAAGCTACTTGTTTACCACTGAAATCAGAATGTAGATCTGGGAATGACACCAAGCCCAATTTAACCAGTTGCAATTCAGAAAACCGCCAGTACCTTTTGTTGTGCTCAGTTTACTAGTGTTAGCAATACTGTCTAATAACAGTGTATTTTTATGCATTCAAAAACTAAAGGAACACATTCACCAATGTATGGATGTATGGTTGTGTTTCAAAAATAATTATTGAGGTTTACTTCTGCAGCCATTGCAGCTTTTTAAACAAGCTGCAGCCATATTGGAATTTTTAATTTGGAAATGACAAGAAATCTTTAACTTTCCAAATTGGTAAAAATAAAATGCACAGTAGATAAGAAGAGTATGTTTCTTCTCTCATGTATTTGTCTTTAAAAAGCAACAACATCAACACAATAACCAGAAAACTTCCAAGCCATATTGCATGTTCCTATTCTAAAGGTATTCTTAGTATGGATGTACTTGGACACCTGAGCATTTGCTAATGTGAATCTTGCTGAGGAAGACTGCTCTAGAAGACTGTTCCGTAGTGCAGGCGTTCCGTAACATTTCAGCCTGTGACCCCAAAAATAACAGTATCAGAGACTGACAACCCCCTACTGGTGGCCTCCTAAAAATACATAGAATTATTTCACTCTACATGTTTTTATTTAATAAATAAATATAGAGTTTAACAATTTCATGGTATATTTAATTATTTTATGATGTATTAAATAAATAAATGGTACAATTAAATTATTTAATTTTGGCCCTTTTGGGCCTCCATACTCTCAGGGGGCACATCACAATGGGGTACAGACCCCAACTTTGGGAACCCCTGTCACAATGAATTGTAAAGTGATCCTCTCCAGATTTAAGCTCTATCAGTCCAGAAACTGTTATTATTTAATCAAATATAACCTTTCCAAGAAAGGCTTCAGTTACATGTCTAAAATTTGTCAAATATGCCAATTCCTGTGCTCAGAAACAAACTAACTACTGTTAACAATACAAGTAACAGTGTACAGTGTCCTACAATAATATTCACCCCTCTTTTTTATGTTTTGTTGCCTCACAACCTCGAATTAAAATAGATTGTCTGAGAGTTTGCACCATTACATTTACAATGTAATGTAAAACATTTTTTTTTTAAACAAACCACAAATAGGACAAAATTACAGTGTGCATAAATATTCACCCTCCTCTAAAATCATTACTTTGTAGAGTCACCTTTTGTGGCAATTACAGCTGCAAGTCGCTTTGGAGAGGTCTCTATGAGCTTACCACATCTTGCCACAGGGAATTTTGCCCATTCTTCAAGGCAAAACTGTTCCTTTGTGTTAGATGGTTTTCACTTGTGAACAACAATCCTAAAGTCTAACCACAGATTCTCAATTGGATTGAGGTCTGGACTTTGTTCAGGACATTCCAACACATTTAAATGTTTCTCCTTAAACCACTCAAGTGTTGCTTTAGCAGTACGCTTTGGGTCATTGTTATGCTGGAAGGTGAATCTTCCATCCAGTCTCAAATCACAGGCTGACTGAGTGGTTTTTCTCAAGAAAATTCCTGTTTTTAGCACCATCGATTTTTCCCTCGACTTGGACCAGTTTCTACTGAAAAACATCCCCACAGCATGATGCTGCCAACACCATGTTTTACTGTAGGGATGGAGTTCTTGGGGTGATGGGATGTGTTGTTTGTACCAGCCAGTGTTTTTCTTAGTTCAATTTTAGTCTTATCTGTCCACAGCACCATCCTCTGTGGGAAGTTGCCCACATGCCTTTTGGGAAACTCAAATGTGCCTTCTTATTTTTAAGACCAAGTACTGGCTTTTTTCTGGCCACTCTCCATAAAGCCCAGCTCTAAGGAGAGTATGGCTTATTGTGGTCCTGTGGACAAATACTCATGTCTCTTCAGTGGAACTCTGCATCTCTTTCAGGGTTACCTTGGTTCTCTGTGCTGCCTCTCTGATTAATGGCCTTCTTGCCTGATCTGTGATTTTTGGTAGGCAGCACTCTCTTGGCAGGTCTGTTGTTGTACCATGAGCTTTCCATTTGAAAAGGATGAATTTGATTGTGCTATGGGGGAACATCAAAGACTTGGATATGTTTTATAACCCCACCCTGACTTGTCCTTCTCAACAACTTTGTCCCTGACTTGTTTGGACAGCTCTTTGGTTTTCATGGTGTGATCCCACTTGCTAAGTGGTGTTGCAGCCTCTGGAGCCTTTCAGAAAAGGTTTGCTTATACAAAAAGATCATGTGTCTCTTAGAATGCACACAAGTGGACTTTATTTCACTAATTATGTGACTTTTCGAGGTTATTGGTTGCACCAGACCTTTAAGGGGCTTCATAGCAAAAGGAGTGGATACATGTGACAATTTTTAGTTTCTTTCTATTTCTTTTCTTTCTCTTTATAAATATATATTTTTCCCTTTTCAGTTCATCAACAAAGACTTCGTTTTTCTATCACATAAAATAACATTAAAAACATTTAAATTACAGGTTGGAATATAACAAAATAGATAAAAAGCTCTAAGGGGTTAATACTTTTGCAAGGCACAGTAATTCCTTGTATTTTTTGTATTCAAACGTTGAAGGAACTAACAATATAACACAGTTTGTGAAGTTTTAGGTGTTGAACAGATTTAACGAGACACAAACTGTCAGAAGTTCAAGTAAGTAGTTTATTACTGTTGTTATCGCTACATTTAAAAGCTCAGCACCCACATTGGAATGTAAATTTGGGGTTGGTAGGTAGCTTTTAACTTTCCCACTAGAAATTTAGAGTTCAAGAAACATGTCTACTTTTTCCAGTTGGAACATGAAAACGTTGACTTCTGAGTAAAAACCGAATCGACAATTTAATAAAACAATTTTATCTTACCTTGTATTTTGGAAAAAAACTGATACAAAACAAAAACAACATTAGACCAGAAACGCAGTTACTGTGTGGCATTTAATAGTACAGAAAAAAAAAAAACATAAAACATTATTTAGATACTTACAGCTTAGTTGAGATCATTATGCCGTTTTAATGCTTCCACAGCTACACACATTGCTGAATAACATATTTAGAACACAGTAGGCTTGTCATGCAATGATATTTTTTAATTCACTGAAGACTTTTTAATCCCAGGGCAATAATAAACCTGCTATGCCAACATATTACAAAATACTGTAATTTTGTTTTAGTAGAGGACAAATTAATAGGTGTATCAATGTGATTGGTTACTTTGGCACATTCCAAGAATTTTACAGATCAGAGGGTCAGACGTGCAAATTTATGTTGCTTTTTGCATGTCCTAAACATGAAAATCTGAGTTTGAGAGTCATTTTATCTCTGGACCTAAACAAAAAAGATCTGCTTCTCCTAATAGCTCGCCCATGTTTATGTAGATTCATGCAAATTACTGCCAAAACAAAGTGTTTTGCTGCATTCCCAAAGACCAGAGCAGTTTGCATTACGCAAATTGTCCTAAATAAATAGTTAAAACGCTGGTGGTATACATCAGAGTTTTCTTGCCTCTTTGATCACTTCTACATGTGCTTTGTTTATAGTTGCAACCTATCTGCTGGACATGATGGGGTTGTCTGCTTCTGCATGTATTTATTGCAATCTACTTAGCAAATCTGGTGCAGAAATAAAGCAAATGGTGTGTGCAAAACATTTGCAAAATATGGAGGACATTGCACTGCTTTGCCAATTCCCCACTAAGCGCTGTTAAGTCCTCAGGAACACAAAACTACCCTATATGTAACTTCGGTTCCTTGTAATTATTATTATTTATCCACTTTATATTTCAAAATGTCCAAATAATGATAACACTCATAAAAACTTAATGTTCACTGTCATTATTATATTAGCTCCACCCCACTTTGCATGGTGCAGGAGGTTGGGCCTGTTCCACAAGTCCCAGTGCACCATGGATGGAGATGTTGGGACTTTTCAGGTGTAATGAGGGAGTTGTGGCTTGGCTGCTGAGAGGGAGAGTGTCAGCTTGCCAGCTCTGACCCCCTCCGATTCCTGGGAAAACCATTCAAGATTGCATTTTATTTTAGAGAAAAGATTACAACACAAGCCAATACTATAGTGACAACATGAGCTATCATCTTTTTATGCAGCTGCACAATTATACAGACTCAAATAACAATTACACCTTTGTAAATTATTCGTACATGTTTAACTTATCATGTTGAAAATATTCATTTGAAAAGCTTTGCTATAGCCAAATGTGTGAAAATGGGAAAGTTACGCCTTGTGGCAGGAAGGAAATTGCTGCATGTCCTCTTGGACAAACAAAAGCTACTTTGTATTAATAATTTTTTGTGCAGAAGTAGTTTCTTTGATCATTAGTTTGGTTACATCACACTGTGAGGATCAAACATGGGCAAACTCTGGCAGAGAGAGGACGAATGAATAGAAAACTTGCTGGGAGATCAGATATATTTTTTAAACATCACATCACTCCTATCCTTGAGGCTTGTGGCTCTGCAACGTCCACATTAGGAGCAGATCACACAGCAGGCGGGGGAGGCCTCTGCTGAACTAGCTGTCGTCAGGTGACTCTCTGCAACTTCGACAGCGGCACATCCCAGCAGGGGACACTGCTGATTGGTGACCACACACACAACAATATAATTTATGAACCCACTGCTATGCGCCTGCCCCAGCTTTGATGCAACACCTAATTGGCCAAGATGAACTGTTGCTGTGGCAGCTTGAGGCCCGGCTCCACTGTATGCCAGTGCACACAGCCACTGTCTGTATTTAATTAGGTCCCCTTTGCCTCATATGTTGGTGGGTACTGTATGTGTGTGCACAGTATATCAACATATACATCATCTCATGCTTTCATCTTCTCCTGTATGTCTTTACTTAATACGGTTCGTCAACAGCATTCAAGGTGACAGGTTATTATTTCTTGTAACACAAAAAAGGTGCAATTACAGTTTACATCAAACTGAAGTGGTGAAAAACAGGGCAGAACATCATTTATCAGCCTGATTTAAGATGGAGAGGTTTGCTGTCTGTATTGCCTTGACGGTTTGCTTCCTCGGTTATTACTAGCTGGTATGAGTGATCAGTTTGGACATTGACAGGGTGCGTTCGAGCAGAAGAAAGAGTGAAGGGTGTCATAGAGGTTTGTTTTCGCAGACCCTTCACTTCCCAGCGTTTGACGATGGGTCTGGAGCCTGTTGTCAGTGCAGAGTGGCTGTGTGTGAGTGGTGCTTTGTTTAACTTCCTCTCAGTGAAGGAGAAACCAGCAGGGCTTGGTAATGAGTCTGCAAACAGGACTCAGAAGGAAAGAGAACTGGGCATTGTTGCTAATTGTGGTGGAAGACAGCAGTGTATTAGCTGAAATTTTAACAAGGTTTTTTTTTATAAAGATCTTTGTATGTTATGAAAAATGCACAACTCAAAAACAAACACAAGAACTTAGGCTGTAAATAAAATCGCTAAACACTCTTTTAAATTTATGCTGGCAGTTACATTCCAACCAACATTTTCATGCCAAAAACAAAGGGCAAATTCAGAAAAAAGGGTGCTTTGTTTATTTGCATAAAATTGAAGTAACACCACAAAGTATCATGTGTTTCATCTTGCACTAAAGTCACCAGTGCACAATGACTGATTATGGTGAATTACCATCCCTGTTTGAGCTCCTGAAAATCTGCTCTCCGTGCTGTATGCAGCCCTGAAGCAGGGGAAAAGAAATTGTTCCGCCCAAGTACCATAAAAACAGATTGGAAGCTCGGCACTGTGAATTAGCTGCACAGGAAGCCCCCTAAACCCCTTGTTTTATTCATGAGCGTGTAGGCTATCGGAGTCTAAGAAACCCCTGTGGTGTTGCCCGCTACATCAAGGTTGCACGCTGCGACCATGCAAGGCCTTTTTCTTTTCTCTTTTTTACATGCCACATTAAAAAGCATCAGGGATTATCATCGTCTATGATCAGAAGGTAGATAAACAAATTCTCAAATCTAATTCAGCAGGAAAGATCAATGAAACAGCCATACTGAAAGACTTGAAAGAGAGAGTTTTCATTCAAATCATGAAATCCTGCTTAGAAATGTTTACCAGTTACACTTTGGCAATGTAAGGCTTGTCTTTGGGAAAAAAAAGAGAAGATGTGGTGGAAAAACGTGAATAGACAAACTTCAAACAACTTTTGAAAACAAGTATTATTATCGGTAATTACTCCAAAATATAAAAAGGGAGAGGTAGTGGCTCTCCAAAGTGAGAACCATGCAGAGTACATGCACCTAAATAAAAAAATTTGATGATTAGATGATCTGACCCCTGAGATGATTTACCCAAATAACAGTCTACAACTGTTTCTTGAATAGGTCCATTGAGTCCACAAAATGCAGATGAAAGTGGCCTGGAAAGATGTCTTCAACTGCGTTCCAAGTCAACGGCTCCGTTGCGTTTTGCTTTAAGAGCTAAGCCTTTAGAGATACATAAGAAGTTCTGATCGTTCAACTTCAGAGTTCCAACTTGTGGTGATAAAAGTCTGGAGAACCTTTCAAATGTATTGTGTTGCATCACCAAGAATAGCTTTAAACTTCAAACCAGAACCTCAAGCTGTACTGTGCATGAAACAGAAAACCAGTGTAGATCAAATAGCAGAGGTGTGACATAGGAAGGCTTTGATGAAACAGTCTTAGCAGCTGCATTTTGGACAAGCTGCAGGTAAGCCAAGTAAGTTTTAATAAGGGTAGTAAGAACAGAATAACAATTACCCTTGAATACTCATCTCCGTCTGAACATTAGATATCATGGCCCTTGGATAGCCAGCATTTCATAATTGATAAAACCAGAACAAACAACGGCTTTGACATATAGTTCAAAAGATATATTAACATCAAAAGTCAGCGTCTTGATTTTTGATGGTGTGTTAAATGTATGTAGAAAGTCAACCCTGAAAAAACTTATCAGACAACCAGGAGTTTATACATTTTCTATATTCTGCACAATTGAAACTTTAGAGATACAGAGAACAACAACAAAAAAATATTACTGAATATCACCTGCATACCTGTGATAGGTGATCTCACCGAACAATCTCAAAAGATTCTATAGGGAACCAATATAAGCACAAATAAAATAGGGTCAAGAACAGAACCACGTGGAACTCCATGCTTAGGAGTGACTGAAGCTGATTTGAAGTAGCAATACTTGTTGACAAAAAATAACCAAATTAATCCAGAACTGTGCTAGTTGTGCAGCACAATGTTTTAGTGTCTGGAATCACCCTGAATGATTGTCAGTGTATAAGACTGAACTTAGTGCCACACTGGCTGGTGATGAGCCACTGGGTATCCACTGGATTTATGCCATGTGAGAGGAATAAACATTTGCCAAAACTGCAGTCTGGACTGACAGAAAACAATTTGGTCAATATATCAGTTCCCTAGATGATCTGTTTCCTTTCATACTGCTGTTCCTGAGATTTCTATACAGTTTATCATCTGTCACATTAATTCTTCAGTGCAATACAGGTACATTAACAGAATGTAGATCCATACGGATGTGCTCTAATTAGATATTATTATAGGAATGAGGTGAACCTCCAAAAAGGGAAGTGGCCAGGAAGCATCATAATCACAAGCTGGTGCCATTTCAACCGACTTCTGTCGATGTGGAGGAGCAGCGGCTGTAAACCGAGACTCCCCCCGACATTGCCCTATTTCTAAGGCTTAGTCCAGCCACCCTTTAGAGATAGTTCTTTTCAGCCACTCACAAACCTCCATATATAAATAAAACGAATGAACTTCGTAAGAAAATATGGTTCTGGGTACCATGTGGATCATCCCCAAAGAACAGAGTTGTAAAAAAACAACTTTCTAAAGAGGCATGAGTTAAGTAGTTTATGGCAAAATAAACAATAACAAAATGCCTCTAAAACAATAATTACATTGCAGAAAACCATTTAATGATAAATAGGTTTTAATTCCCTTGAAAGCTTTTAAATGTACATGTGTCACAGTGTTGAGCCTGAGAATGTGTAGAATATGAGCCATGCATCCTTGTTTATTTGGTTTGTCTCTGTGGCAGCATCTTCTTAATTGTCCTTTCTGAACTGAGCAACTTGGTCACTTGTCATTATGGCTGCACTGAAGTCCTAATGAGTGCAATTGTTATCTGTAAGACGGCCTCATTTTCTTTGTTTTTTTTTCTTTTTCCCTACTGTGAAATCACATTAGATCCAGACAGCTCATTTCCATTCCCCCTATCTCTCTAGAAATGACGTGCAGTGCTTGAAACTGTTTATTTCCAAATTCAGACCTCCTCCGTGGCAGCCATCGGCTTCAATTACCAGTTTTTCCTGAGCGGAGCCATCAGGCAGCCTGACACTGAGGTCCAACCTAATTCCCACCTTCTCCAAAGTCAAGAGCATAATGTGCAGATAAAAAAGGTGGAAAATAGCCTGCCACTCATTAGCATGCAGCGCCTCCCTGTTCATTTGCTTGCTGCGAATAAAAGTTCTGACACTCAGCGCCTTGTGCAATACGAGAACAGTCCTCTTCAGACTGCCTTGTGTCCTTATTGCCACGGAAAGGTCATCGGCATAGGTGCATGCTAACCAACCGGGCTGGCTGCTCTTCACAGGCCCATCTGGGAGAGAGGTTAGCTGGGGGTATTGATTCAGGGAGAACCTCATTACCTGCTGAATCAACATATTATTGCCATGTTTCACCCAGTCGAATTGTTTACAAGTGTCTTTAGTGCGGGCAAAAGCCTTTTCTGGCAGGCCATGACCGCATTCATTAGTCCCTGACCTTGGTGATTATGTGTTATCTGATAGGCTGCTATCTGGCTTGGCCGCATGAGCAGGGCCACTGGCCTGCCTTGGCCTGCACCCATTACAACCAGACTCTTTTTTGCTCGCTGTAATTCTCTCCCTCTGCCCGCTCAATCCCTCTTTCCCACTCTGTGTGCTCCCTATGAATGTATCCATTAGCCTGGTGATGTGTAAATTGTTTTCACCTGCACTGCGGGCAGATGGGGAGCAGTGTCTCTGTCGTGATTTTCTATGCATGAGCTTCCTAATCAGCAAGAGAGTAAGATGATTCCCTTGCTTCTTGTCAGAAAAGGTGAGCTTGCGTGACCATGCACAAATACATTATAGGTCCACATGTTCTCTCACTCATGATTTGCGATCAATATGCATGCTCTGTTGTGGGTATATTGGTGCAGTGGCAGCAGTGACAGTGTTCATTACAGGAGCTCACCTTACAACATGATGATGGCTTAATGCCGAAGAGAGGGACCAGGCCTGAGTTGATCCTTGCGCCCCCGCCATCCTCTATTTTAGTTCCAATTGAAGGATGATTTGACCTGAAAGACTACACCCACATAAGCACAATGACTTCTTACAGTTGTGTCAACCGAGTGTGACCCATAGAGCAGACAGGAAAGATGTCCCTCACACAAACAAGTAAAGTATTTCCTAATGCGCTAATATTTATGTGAAGCATGCCTTCTGGGCCTCTTTTTGAGGACTGGGTCAAATGGGCCATCCACATCTAGATTGGCACTTTGGTTGTAGGAAGAGGTGCTCAATTACTGAGTCGTCTTTTCTCAGCTCAGTCAATTCTGGAAAGATTCAGATCTTAACAGAACCATTAAAGAGTACAACTAAAACTTTTTCTTACTGATTCATTTATCGGTGTTGGAATTATTCATTACAATGGCATTCATTGTAATGAGTAATTACAATGAATGCCATTGTAATTGAAAGTTTAGAAATTTTGAACTGAGGTTTTGTTAAAAGGTCATAAGCAGTTAATATGTCATATGTAGTACATTACTCTTACAGCATCTTCATTTGATGTAAATCCAACTTAGTTGCTCCTAAAGCCTGAAGGTATCGTGTAGTTATTTTTAAAAAACCTCAGATCTAGAAAAACACCAACAATTTATGCAAATATTTTCATGAACTTTTAAACCACCATCATGTTTGCATGATACAATTATATTCTCAAAATCCATTGATTATTTATTCAGGACACTGAGGAGGCAGTGCTAGACTAATGATCTTCCTGTATGAAGCACGTTCTGTGAATAAAACATGTTAAGTGTTTCAGATCAATGTAACTGTCTGACATAAAGGTACAGCAGGTACAGTAATCTTGAACTGCTATAATATTTTTGTTAGTTTTATATAAATTTACTTTTATTTCAGACAGTTACTCTTGAATGAAAATCGGAGTCCACTGTAGGAATGATTGAATAATTTTCCCAAAGGGCTACATAGGTAATTATGTTGTTGAGGGCTAAATAAGACATAAATCCATTATTCCAAAAGTATATTTGAGAACAAATATGATTTTTATTGGCTGATAGTACAGCAGTCTTTGCAACTGAACAGCAGGAACATGCTTTAACATCAACCAACATTGGTTCAAAAAGGTGGCTGCTAATTTGGCAACCTAAACAAACAAGCAATAGCTTTTGCATTCAAAATAAAGGTCAGTTTGTGAAATTACAGCAGCATACTAAAATTTGCATGTGGAACTACCACCTTTAGCACTCGATGCAAAGTTTTTAACCAATTTGAATAATAAACTGAATTTGACTGTACTGTTTGATAACTAGGCTCAGAATGCTTGTGCTTAGGAACCTAATCCGCCAAAACGCACACGGTCCCTTAAATCAGCAGTCAGTCAAACTCAGAGGTGAGCAAGATCAACCCAAGGATCACAAGCAGGTCAAAAAAGTTGACAAGAGTCACACAAGAGGCCAGTGTTCAAAGGAAAGAATATAAAAAAATGAACAAAATGGAGAATGAATCTACTCTGCATCACAAGATGTGCATAACAGCAAGCCATTGTCATTAGACCTGAGAGTGTTTGTTCAAAACCACACTGACACATTGTGCTCTCAGACAGCTATCGAGACTGCCCTGATGTTTATTCAAATAACCAACAAGTGCAACATTGGCGTGAATCTGATCTTCTTTGTTCAAACTAATAAAAGACAATGCCGGTAAAACAATTTATCTCTGGCTGTCTTAACACAGCCTAGCTCAATTTCAGTTGTCTTCTTGAATCGAAACCAAAAAGACAACCACTGGACACTAGTTCCCCTTCATGCCATTTTATTTGCTCAACGTTTTATACTAAGAAATTATAAGGAGGACTTGTTCCTTTTTATCCACTTGATAGCACTTAGCTAATTGCTGTCCTTCCATCAACAAAAATGTATTGAATCACAGAAGATGCACACAACACATACCCTGGCTTGTAAAAATTTCAGTGATATTGTTTTTCAGGTATTTTTCAGGATTCCCGGCCAGGGGTCTTTCTGCATGGCGTTTGCATGTTCTCCCCGTGCATGCGTGGGTTCTCACCGGGTACTCCGGCTTCCTCCCACAGTCCAAAGACATGCCTGTTAGGTTAATTGGTCGCTCTAAATTGCCCTTAGGTGTATGAATGAGTGTGTGCATGGTTGTTTGTGTGTTGCCCTGCGATGGATTGGCGACCTGTCCAGGTTGTACCCTGCCTCTTGCCTATAGACTGCTGGAGATATGCACCAGCTTCTCCGTGACCCACTATGGAATAAGCGGTAGAAAATGACTGACTGACTGACTGTTTTTCAGGTATTAGAACACTAATCGTGATCTGGTGTTAAACTGATGTATTTAATATCATTCTCTGGACACACTGAATCTCTTTACTACTGCCAGCAATTGTACAGGTCCTTCTCAAAATATTAGCATATTGTGATAAAGTTCATTATTTTCCATAATGTCATGATGAAAATTTAACATTCATATATTTTAGATTCATTGCACACTAACTGAAATATTTCAGGTCTTTTATTGTCTTAATACGGATGATTTTGGCATACAGCTCATGAAAACCCAAAATTCCTATCTCACAAAATTAGCATATCATTAAAAGGGTCTCTAAACGAGCTATGAACCTAATCATCTGAATCAACGAGTTAACTCTAAACACCTGCAAAAGATTCCTGAGGCCTTTAAAACTCCCAGCCTGGTTCATCACTCAAAACCCCAATCATGGGTAAGACTGCCGACCTGACTGCTGTCCAGAAGGCCACTATTGACACCCTCAAGCAAGAGGGTAAGACACAGAAAGAAATTTCTGAACGAATAGGCTGTTCCCAGAGTGCTGTATCAAGGCACCTCAGTGGGAAGTCTGTGGGAAGGAAAAAGTGTGGCAGAAAACGCTGCACAACGAGAAGAGGTGACCGGACCCTGAGGAAGATTGTGGAGAAGGGCCGATTCCAGACCTTGGGGGACCTGCGGAAGCAGTGGACTGAGTCTGGAGTAGAAACATCCAGAGCCACCGTGCACAGGCGTGTGCAGGAAATGGGCTACAGGTGCCGCATTCCCCAGGTCAAGCCACTTTTGAACCAGAAACAGCGGCAGAAGCGCCTGACCTGGGCTACAGAGAAGCAGCACTGGACTGTTGCTCAGTGGTCCAAAGTACTTTGTTCAGATGAAAGCAAATTCTGCATGTCATTCGGAAATCAAGGTGCCAGAGTCTGGAGGAAGACTGGGAGAAGGAAATGCCAAAATGCCAGAAGTCCAGTGTCAAGTACCCACAGTCAGTGATGGTCTGGGGTGCCGTGTCAGCTGCTGGTGTTGGTCCACTGTGTTTTATCAAGGGCAGGGTCAATGCAGCTAGCTATCAGGAGATTTTGGAGCACTTCATGCTTCCATCTGCTGAAAAGCTTTATGGAGATGAAGATTTCATTTTTCAGCACGACCTGGCACCTGCTCACAGTGCCAAAACCACTGGTAAATGGTTTACTGACCATGGTATCACTGTGCTCCATTGGCCTGCCAACTCTCCTGACCTGAACCCCATAGAGAATCTGTGGGATATTGTGAAGAGAACGTTGAGAGACTCAAGACCCAACACTCTGGATGAGCTAAAGGCCGCTATCGAAGCATCCTGGGCCTCCATAAGACCTCAGCAGTGCCACAGGCTGATTGCCTCCATGCCACGCCGCATTGAAGCAGTCATTTCTGCAAAAGGATTCCCGACCAAGTATTGAGTGCATAACTGTACATGATTATTTGAAGGTTGACGTTTTTTGTATTAAAAACACTTTTCTTTTATTGGTCAGATGAAATATGCTAATTTTGTGAGATAGGAATTTTGGGTTTTCATGAGCTGTATGCCACAATCATCCGTATTAAGACAATAAAAGACCTGAAATATTTCAGTTAGTGTGCAATGAATCTAAAATATATGAATGTTAAATTTTCATCATGACATTATGGAAAATAATTAACTTTATCACAATATGCTAATATTTTGAGAAGGACCTGTATAAGTGCCAACTTTTTAAAATAATCATAGACCCTGATAAATCTCTTTCACTGGAGTCATCGGCCAATTACAGAAAGAAGTCACCATTGAATTAACACATGGAACTTGAAAGCTTTTGCATTTTGATGCCGAATGTTGTCTAGGAAAAAATAAATAAAATGATGTCAGACCTTAAATTACAATTGGACATGGGATCATCTGAGTTCTGGGCACTCAGTGGATTTAAACTAAATGGAAGCAAAATGGGTTTGTGGATGATGAAATGAGGAAATGTCATTGCTGTTTTTCTTTTTTTACATTTTTGTAAATGCCAAGCAGACACAGATAAGAATGAAGAAGAGAAAAAAATCTTCAAATTTATTTTCTTAATAAAGGACTGATCTTTAGAATTTACCCCAAACACTGTTCCTCTATGAGACCAGAGCAGTGGAAGGGCAACAAAAGACAGATAAACCCAACTGCACAGAGAGGTGTGCCAACCGTTCCAAGTCTTTCACAGGGGGGACTTTGAGAAAGAGGGGAGGAGAGTGGGGAAGATAATTTAGCATTTGTGTAAGCTGTTTATCAAATTATTAACTGCACAGATGTTTCAGACTAGACTACTGGCTGAACATGAGCTCGACCAAGCAGAGGAACAAAGGTCTGAAGGATTCAATAGAGATGTGCACTGCATATCAATTTAATTTACTAGCTGTTAATTCTTATGTAAATTGTGACCTCTGTTGGGGCGTATCAATGGCTAAACACATTGTATGTTGCTGCAGGAGCAGCAGAAAAAAAGTAGAGAAAGATCCCTGTTAAAAACTACAAATATGGTAAAATAGTTGCCGTAATATAGTGTTATATTTACATTATTTTGGTTCATTGTTGTAATTGAAAATGAGTTTTTGAACAAACAACAAACAAATGTATATATATATATATATATATTATATATATATATATATATATATATATATATATATATATATATGTTGAAATCTTATTAAAAGCTCTATACAGCTTATCCAGCATATACTGTGTATGTGCACATACTGGTAACCTTTTTATTGACACAGCAATGCGGAAAATAAGGGGAGGACATTTAAGAACATTTAAAACAGAGAGTGGGCATATGGTCCGTACTTTGAATCATATTACGATAAAGAAATCATCACCAATGCATGTTATGACTTCAAACAAAGGTTAATTGTACAGCCAAAAACAGCCTTGGCTGGGCTCAGCTGGAACAGCAGTGCTGCAAGTCTCATTTTCTTCATCGCCTCTAAAGCACTGCCTTTCAGCTCTCCGTGGTACAAACAAAAAACCCTAGCAACAATATCAATTATACATGCAGGAGGCAAACAAGGGGATTTATTTCACAACAAATAGCCTCATAGTGAGATGCTGAATAGGGCAGATTAGCATTAGAAAAGGACAACAAAACTCCCCTGTTCAACTGCTAAAGAGCAATTTGATGAGTCTGGAATTGGGGAAAATTGGTTGATTGCGATGTGCATTTTGAGGGGCTGGGATCCAAACCTCTGACATGTAGTGTTCAAATGAACACATTTCAGAGCTTTCGGGCAATGCCTATAAATGATGGTTATGGTCATTATCTATATTACAAAGGAAGGTTATTCAAAATAACATTTATAGAGAACACACTAATACATTATTCATAAAATAAGAAAATATTAAAATTGACTCATCAAATTCACTTTTACACTGCACAAATAATGGATTGATAAATACACCACCCACTTTTAGACAACATTTAAAAACCTGAGAAGTGGGAATTAAGCTTAAAAAGTCCTAGGGTATGTACAGCACTAAAAGGTTTCAGCATTTCTATATGTGGAGAAAAGCTGTGAAACAGGCTGTGTGATGAACACATTGCTGATGCATTACCCAAAGCAGTACAAAATATGTTTTGTATGATTTACAGGGAACAAGAATGGCACTAATTGGGTGTTCTCACCTGCAATTTTACATTATCCAGCTGTAAACTTACCAAGAAATTGCTGTCCATCTAAAGTAAGCATTGATCACAGAAGGACCCAAGAGCCTAGTAAACATCTCTGGTATAATCTAATGACAGGGCATATTGGTTGTGCACACCACAAATTTGGCCTTTAAGAAAATGTGCCAAAAAGAAAGCTACCAGTAAAAGAGACCTATAGGAAGTTCCATTTGCAGTTTGCCACAAGCCATGTAGGGTACACAGCCAACCTATAGAAGAAAGTGCACTTATTATCTGTAACCAAAATTTTACTGTTGGCATCCTTTCTAACTGTATGACGGTAAATGAACGCTGCACATCAACCTGAACAAATAAATTCAGACTGTTCTTCTGCAGGGACAAGGAAGTTGGTCAGGGATGATAGAAAGATAGATGGAGCTAAATTCAGGGCAATCCTAGAAGAAAATCAGTAAGAAGCTGCAAAATACCTGAGAGTGAGCAAAGATACACCTTCCAGCAGGACAACAAACCCAAGGTGTTCCCAGGCCCAAGGCGTTCCCAGGCCAGCCGAGAAAAACAGTCCCTCCAGCATGTCCTGGACCATCCCCTGGGCCCTAGGCTGTAGTCAGACTTTAAAAAATACTGAGGTCCACCACTCATTATCCCCCTGCACATCAGTTACAATGCAGACCAAAACTTAATTAAAATGGAAGCATAAGTGCGACATGTATTTGTGAGTGTGTGTGTGGTTGTGTGTGTGAATCCATGGGGAGCGACATCATCTGAAGCAACAGGGACTAAGTGCACAACCATGATGACACACTGAAATGACATGAATTAGTTTATATGAATGTTGATTGTTCGCACTGCACAAACACATTCTATACATAAGATCTGAGCATACTTCTTACCTCTGTACTCACACTCTCACCTGTCTCTCCTGACAAATCAAAACCATGGACTAAAGTTATCCACCTGCCTTAGTCTGTCTGGAAGTCTGGATTCATTTTAGATTTGACTCACTGAAATATTTTTCTAAAAGAACACAAACATAAATAAAGCGTGCTTTATTAAGTAATACACAAATTTTATAGTTAAACTGTAATTTTGTACTGTATTCTTTGTAGTCAGACTTAGCCTGTATATCACTGTAATAACTTAACATATTCATCCGTGGTCAGCAGTAGTCTAGAGTGAATATAATAAAGGCCAGTCAGTTTTTGTTTGTTTTGAACAACACAGGGACATGGGTCTAAGCAATGTATCCTGGCTGGAGCAGATAGACAGCAGCCATCTATTTAATTTCTTTTTATCATCTGGATTAAATAAACAAAGGATCCATGTTCATTTATAAAACCAATAAAAAGTAAAACAAAACATAAAAAAAACCTTGTACTCGTCGTCTTCCGCTACATCCGGAACCGGGTCGCGGGGACAGCAGACTCAGTGGAGACACCCCGACGTCCCTCTCCCCAGACACCTCCTCCAGCTCCTCCAGGGGGAGCCCAAGGAGTCTTTCCAGCATATTCTGGGCCGTCCCCTGGGTCTCTTCCTGGTGGGACATGCCTGGAACACCTCCTGAGGGAGGCGTCCAGGGAAAAACCTTGAACCGCCTCCTTAACATGGTGGAGGGGTTTGAGTGCTCAAATGATCCTAGAGGCTATGTTGTCTGGGGCTTAAGTGCCCCTGGTAGGGTCTCCCATGGCAAACAGGCTCTGGGTGACGGGTCAGACAAAGAGTGGTTCAAAACACCTTCATGAGGACCATACAATCGAGGCACGTGACGTCTCCCGGTAAGGCGGAACCGGGGTCCCACCCTGGAGCCAGGCCTAGGGTCGGTGGTCGAAGAGCGCCTGGTGGCCGGGTTGCTCCTCATGGGATCCAGCCGGGCCAAGCCCAAACGAGAGACAGGAGGCCATCCCCAGGTGGGCCCTCCACGTGCAGGGGGAACCATGAGGGACCAGTGCAAAGAGGATTGGGCAGCGGACGAAGGTGGAGGGGAGGCCTCGGCGGCCCGATCTCCGGATGCTTCGGCTGGTTCTAGGGAAAAAAAACAACTTTCTGTGTTAATTTAATGGATGGAAACATTAGCTCTGGCAATAGAAACATCATTAGTCTGTCACTGCGGCTCACAAAAATGCGCCAACACAAATCAAACAACATCATCAATGGGCGGTAACTATTCTAACTAAACTTAAACAGTGTTATGAAGGATGAAGACTAGTGAACTGTTATTTGGAGAAGAACGGATTTCAAGTAGAAAGTCACCTCTGTTACATTTCACCATCAACTGCACTCTTCATCTTCTGGTCTTTATTTTAGCGATAGGGTATGCAAAGCTGCCCTCTTCTTCGTAAACTTTGAGTTTTGCTGTCTTACAGAGTTGTAGCGCCTCCTACAGTCACCTGGTGGAGCTATTCAGAGAACCACTTAGTTCAAAAGCATTGTTTTGATTAATTTGTTATTATATACACAGCAGAAAAATACTGATGTCTGGACCTTGGTGTCCTCAATGGTAGCTACGGCCATGCCTGGGCCTCCTCCCGGTGGGAAGAGCCTGGAACACCTCCCGGGGGAGCAGTCTAGGAGGCATCCGATACAGATGCCTGAGCCACCTCAACTGATTCCTCTCGATGTGGAGGAGAAGCGGCTCTAGTCCCGGAGGGCCGAGCTCCTCACCCTATCTCTAAGGGAGTGCCCAGCCACCCTGTGGAGGAAGCTAATTTCAGCTGCTTGTTCTTTCTCGTTCTTTCGGTCATGACCCAAAGTTCATGCCTATAGGTGAGGGTAGGAATGTAGACTGACTGGTAAATCGAGATCTTCGCTTTTCAGCTCTCTCTTCACCACAACGGACTGGCACAGCATCCCTATCACTGCGGCAGCCGCACTGATCCGTCTGTCAATCTCCCGCTCCATTCTCCACTCACTCGTGAACAAGACGCCGATATACTTGAACTCCTCCACTTGAGGCAGGAACTCCCCTCCAACCTGAAGAGGACAAGCCACCCTTTTCCGGTCGAGAACCATGGCCTTAGACTTGGAGGAGCCGATCCTCATCCCAGTTGCTTCACACTGGGCTGCAAACCGCCCCAGTGCATGCTGTAGGTCTTGGCTAGAGGGGGCCAGCAGGACCACATCATCCGCAAAAAGAAGAGATGAAATCCACTGGTCCCCAAACTAGACCCCCTCCGGCCTTTGGATGCGTCTAGAAATCCTGTCCATGAAAGTTATGAAGAGGACAACGGGTAGCCCTGCCGGAATCCAACATGCACCGGGAACAGGTCCGACTTAATGCCGTCAATTTGGACCAAACTCCTGCTCAGCTTGTGCAGAGACCGGAATGGCCGCTAATAAAGGGCCCCTGACTCCGTACTCCTGGAGTGCCCCCCACAGGGCACCATAAGTGACATGGTGGAATGCCTTCTCCAGGTCCACAAAACACATGTGGATCGGTTGGACAAACTCCCATGAACCCTCGAGTACCCTGCAGAGGGTATAGAACTGGTCCAGTGTTCCATGGCCGGGACGAAAACCACACTGCTCCTCCTGAAGCCAATGTTTGACTATTGGCCGGACTCTCCCCTCCAATACCCTGGCATAGGCCTTACCAGGGAAGCTCAGGAATGTGACCCCCTGTAGTTGGAACACACCCTCCGGTCCCCCTTCTTGTAAAGGGGGACTGCTTGGCCTCACGGAACCCATCAGCTGCCTCAGGAGTCCCAGAAGCCAACCACAGCCGATAGGACTCCATAAGCTTGATGGCATCCCTTATTGCCGGTGTCCACCACCGAGTTCGGGGATTGTCACCGCGACGGGCACTGCAGACCATACAACCAAAGCCACGGGCATCAGCTTCGACAATAGATGTGGAGAACATAGTCCATCTGGACTCTATGTCTCCAACCTCCGCCGGTATTTGGTCAAAGCTCTCCCAGAGGTGGGAGTTGAATGCATTTGTCAACATTTTTAAAAACTGTATGGGCCCAAGATGATCCTTTTACTTTATAATTAATTGATTGTTTTGCATTGGTCTTTCAAATAAAATTGCAATAAAATCAGTTGAAGTTTGCGGTAACCTGTAAAAATGTGAAAAGATAAAGGGGTATAAATACTAAAAAAATAAATACTAAATAAATAAACACTGTGTGTATTTGTAAATAGTTGGCATGTCATTCGGCCTAAGTGTATTTATGTGTGTAGTAAATAACAAAGAAAGAGAAAAAAGTAAAATCATAATTAAATAATTAGTGGAGAAAGGGTGGGATTAAATATTATTATTATAAATAATAATATGTCTGTGTTATTCTAAGACGTTTAAAAAAATTACTCTTATCAGCATGGTAGAAGTCGACATTTTGAGAAATGTCAGTGATAAACTGTGATGCAACATGCTATCTAGAGATAATAGGAAACTGCCATCATCTGTACAGAATGAGATTTCCATCTGTATGTGACAGAGAAGGGAAAGCTTATCAAACAAAAGACAAAGGCTTCTGATGGGTGATATTTACAAATGTCAGGCTATAATTCTTGGTAATCAGAAATGCCATTTAAGTACTTGTGTTTGCATCTCTCAAAAGGAGAGACTTTGCTTTTAAATATTGCAGAAATAGACCATGTGCTTTTCGGTGTTTACCAGCAGAGGTTTCTGGGAAGCCGTTCTCATGGTAACCAACGTAAACACAGCCGCCTTTCCTCTCTCTCTACCTCCTCCTTGTTTCCATCCTTGCGGCTCTCGGCTCTGCCACTGCTCCAAAACGGATGAAAATGTCAGGCTCGACTTGCAGCGAGGACCGGTACCATGCAAAGATAGCGTCGATTCAGCAAAACGTGCATGAAAGGTGAGATTTCTCTCTGTTTTTCCCACCAGAGCGTGGGCCCGAGGTAGACTGGGAGCTGGAGTTGAATCTCTACCGCCTGGCTGTGTCCTTCTTCCGCGTGAGTCAGGCTAGCTACGCGGCGAGGTTTAGCGGATAATTGTCTCTCAGGCTACCTTAAGCTAACAGAGGTGCGTCGGATTTAATACTGTTAGAGCGGTCCTCGTGTTCATAAATAAATGCTAGTCAAAGTTAACCTAGTTTAGTGATTGTTTTATGTTTGTTTTTTTGTTTTTTACTCAGACGGTATGCCAGTTTAAATACGGAGCGCTAACATTGTTATTAATTAGCCTAGAAATCACGCTACTTAGGTCTTCTGTGTGGGTGCTTGTCCCTTCCATTTTCCGTACCTTAATAGTTTTGGTCGTTTTGTACCTAACTTTCTCAGGTACGAAATGTAGCCGTCTGCCACTCAGACGTTTCGAACCCACTACCCACCAGACAAACGTTTCTTACCCGTTTTGACACCGTATTTACCGTTGAGAGTTTATCACCACAATTAATAAAAAGCCTCGCCTACAAAAGACAAATAAATGTGCACGCAAAAGTACATGGACGGTAAGATGCTTATTTAGAGGTAGGGCATGGAAGTAAGAAGGCATATAATGGCATCCGGTGGGTATAAGATGAGGAGCAATTAACTGGAGGCTCTGTGTGGACACAGCTTGTGTTTACTGTTTTCATGTCTGTGTGCAGTGAGAAGCGCAGACTGGAGCTGGAGAGGGAGCTGTTTGCCTACTCCAGATCTGATTCAAGAATGTAAGTTCATGTTATGTATTCATTTCACATCTATCTGTACAGGGATGTATATGGGTTTATTGTTTACTCTCAAGACAGCATAATTTCAAGTACATTACAAAGAACACAAATCAGTAAAGTATCAAACAAAAGCAGGAATCGATTTTTGCGGGTTCTTTTCAGATTGTCCTAAAAGGAAATTTGAAATGCTTACGCCCTCATCTTTGGAGCAAAGTAGTTGCCTTGCAGCAAGAATCTCTCTGTGAGAAAATCTCTTTTGAGTTTTCATGTCTCTCCAAGTTCTCCTGCTTCCCTCCGCTGTGTCCCCATGGGATGGACAGAGGACTGGTCCAGGTTGTACCCTGCCTTTTCCCACTGACCCCTGGGCTTAAGCAACACCCGCATGGTGACCCTGCAAGATTTAAGAGGGTATAGAAAATGCATTGACGCTTCAGGTCCTTTTGGTAACTTCTCCAAAAATGACATGAATAGCCAGTTACAATGGAGAAATGCACCACTCAGTTGGCCAGGGATGGGAACCGGCACATTTTTCCTTGATAAGCTCTGATCTGATCAGCAGGTCATGAGCTAAAACATTTAAAAAAACCTTTTTATTCATTCATCCATCCAAACTAAGAGCTACCACCATTTTTGGCCCATAAGTAAATCAAACAACAGCATGTACTTTAACACATTCTTGAGTTTAATAAGTCAGATGGATGTTAGGGCCACATGCTTTGATGCATACATAGGAATGTTCTTGTAATTCTTTTGTTTTCTTTAGATTCAAAGATTCTACCTCTTTTAAATAACTGTCAGCACACGTGTGTTCTCTTTTCTGTATTATAGTTTTAAAAGAATCAGTAACTCAACAAAAACTAGATGTCATTATTGGTCAGGAAAACACTGATCGGTGCATCTCCATTGGAGAGCTCCCTCATTTTCTAACAGTGGTGTTTAACAATAGAAAGGGGTCATAGTTAGTGGGAGGTCGTAAGATACCTATTTTAAGGTAGCTCTGTATGATTATGTGTGTGTGTATGGGTTATGTTACTTAGCAAGAATATTGTCAATGATGTCTGAGCCTGAGCAGAAGAAGGCATTTTCACTCTCATTCATATTCACATTTCAGGTCAAAACAGCAAAGCTCATGTTGATATGAGGCTTGCGAACGAGCTTCAAATTCAAATCATATTGTGCTTAACCTTTTCTTGTGAGAGGTCTAGCTCTTAGTTTTTGACAATGCTCCCAGATAATATTTCCCTTGAATAACGCTTCTCCAATGCCTTCAGCTTGCAGATAAAGTGTTCCAAACTGCGCAGCTATCTCAAAGAAATCTGTGGCAGGGAAGCACGAGCGAAAAAGAGAAACCTTGAGCTTAAGAGAAATGTGGAGTGCATGGAAATTAGCATGAAGGAGTATAGTTTCGACCATGGCCCCCTGCAACAACAAAAGGTACCACATCCACTCACACTGCTATATATTTGTCTGCACAGTTTCAGATTTTCCCTTGATAAAAGCATTTATCAACAGACTTCATTTTCCCCAACCAGGGAGGTGGAACCAGGTTTTATTTTAATATTCTCTTCATAATCTGATTAAAAAACACCTCTAGCCTGTAAACAGATGGCTTAAGAAAAGATTACTTCAACCACATTTTGTACGCATTTGCCTAATTGCCACACTGTACATTTACTACTTAGAAAATGCATAGTAGACAAGTAGAAAGCCCATTGAAATCGCAGTGGCTGATGTGAGAGAAGTAAACACTCAGACAGTGCAATTTATCACCACAAGCAAATGAACAAGGGACAAAACAATGAGCCAGTCAGATTATCACTTAAAACTCAATGACAGTGCTTGACAGCTTAATATCAAATTAACAAAATTGGCTAATTATGACTCACTGAGTTAATTGCCCAATATAGAGACTCTGAAGTGCTCCAGAGGTTTAGTCATTCTCTACCCTCAAGCAGTTGGTTTATTTCCTCTCCATGCTTTTGAGTCCTATGTGTTTGCTTTTTGTTTGGGTGATTTTCAGAACCATATTTATGGTTTTATTGTAATGCTTCTGACACCTGAAAAAAATGAACATTCATATGCTTATTTGTACACGTTTTATTTTTACTATAAAGAAATTGGATAAATAAATGGCAGTGTGATTGTTCTTGTTAAATACAAGTTTTATAAAATTACTTTATTTGATGTGTGAATTTAGATTAATGCCGTCAGTCAGCCGGGTCAGATAAATGTTAAGTTGAGTGTTCACTTGAAAACACCCTTGTGACTGATAGACAGCCTGCTGCTCTAACGTTGTCACTTTGGGTTCATGTCTTATTGTATTCTTATAATACTGAGCAGTGCTATTTGATGTGTTCATATTGTCATAAAATGAAAAGATTGTTATTTTTCTATATCTTATCAGTTTATTTCATACATTTTTACACAGGCTGACCTTTTGGAAAAGATTTCCAGATTCACTGACAACAGCAGAAACACGCAGGAGCTGGAAGCAGCAAAGGTAACACTGCTAATATTGCCGTTTTATAATTTATTTTAGCTTAGAGCATTAAGCTTTTTGAGTACATCACATCTTGTTGCTTTTTGTGTTACTGTTTTATATTTAGTGCTTTTTCTTTTGCGGTTGTTTTTTTAAAAACTCAAGATCCTTCTGTTTTGAAATGTTTACGAGGTTTATGCAAATTGCAGCTCTATCGGGGCTCTGTTTACAGATTAAGAAGAACAGAAGAAAGCAGACATTACGCCTGGTAAATCTGTTGAGTAGTCTACGTTTAAACTGTGTATCTGTAATAGCACAGGTGTCTAATCCTAGCTGGTGAATCTGGACAAGCAATGTAGTTCAAGCCCGTAGCTTCTGTCTCCCTTCACTTAAAGCAGTTAAAGCTCTTTTAGATGAAATGTCTAAGACATCTCATAATAACTTGGAGCATGCTGTCTAGAGCAGTCACTTGTAACTTTGTGCAAACCCCCCCTTAGCCTGTCGATATTGTAATGAGCAAAATGGTACCGTCACTCCATTATGCATACAAGCCATTGGCTGGCAGTGTGCATGTCCCTCAGGCTGCAGCATTCATTAAGGGAAGCTTACCGGGCTGAAAGCTGGAGACAGATGATAACGGGATATGATTTTCATATTTAATACATTCCTTGGAAGAGCACACGCGTGCTGCAGATTGATAGAAGAATCAATTGCTACTTTAGTGAAACACTTTCTACTTTGCCCTGCAGCTACCGATGGAATCACTCAGCCAAGAAATTAACTTTTCCTCTTTTTTTACCTACTTTGTGGATCTGCTGGGCAGGCTGCATGGTTTACAGTGAATGTTATTAGGCAGCTAACTGTTTGGTATTTAAGACGCTTATCAGAAAAGAAACAGAAGCTATGCTTTCGGTTGTTATGTTTGGAGGGAGGTCTTTTTTTGCTCATCTCTCTCTCTCTCTCCCCTCATGGTGACATTGCAGACATGAATCAAAACTTGTATAAAGGATTTTTCATGAGATTAAAAGTTAAAGCATTGATCCTGACACATAGAAAGAAGTAAACTCTGACCTTTGCTAAATAAGACTACAGTTATTAAGAATCAGGGTGGTAATAGCTGGAGGTTCTTAGTAAATAAGGATATTATTTAAAAATGGATCTATCTCATTAATTAAATGCAAAACTTCTTACATGGAATAATTACACATAGAGTATTGTATTTCAAGCATTTATTTTTCTTTGTTGATGATTATGGCTTACAGCGAATGGAAAATTCTTTGTTTTAGACAGTGTTGATATTATATAATCCCAATTTAAAAAAAACAACTACATTTGATAAGGGGATGTTATGTATGTTGTCATGGCCTACACTATCACAATGAAGACTACTGACTTGATAGCTGCTCACCAGACAGTCATTGGCACCCTCTAATATTTGATATTATTTGAAAGTTCCCCTAACCCCTCCTTGAACCGCCACCCCTCCTCCTTGAACCGACACCTTAACGTGGTGGAGGGGTTTGAGTGCTCGAATGATCCTAGAGGCTATGTTGTCTGGGGCTTAAATGCCCCTGGTAGGGTCTCTCATGGCAAACAGGCTCTTGGTGACAAGCTCATGACGACTACAGAATCGAGGCACGTGACGTCGCCCGGTACGGCGGAGCCGGGGTCCCACCCTGGAGCCAGGCCTGGGGTCGGGACTCGTCGGAGAGCGCCTGGTGGCCGAGTTGCTCCTCGCGTGACCCGGCCAGGCCAAGCCCAAACGAGAGACGCGAGACCATCCCCCAGTGGGCCCACCACCTGCAGGGGGAACCGTGAGGGACTGGTGCAAAGAGGATTGGGCGTCAGACGAAGGTGGAGACCTCGGCGGCCCGATCCCCGGATGCTTATGCTGAAAGTTCAGTGGAAGGAAAATATATGCTGCCTATCAGCTGGATTGTGAGGCAAAGCACAAAAGTTAGGAGGGTAAATGGAGGGGTGGGGTCAAATTCAAAGTTGAGTTTGGGTTATTGCCCCCACCCTGCCCACTAAGTATGGTACATAAGTACTAGATGGTTAGAAAGGACTTGGGCTAGTTCTCAGCAGTGTTTAATTCAGATCACCTACATGCCATGCAGGAATTCATGCAAAAGCAGCCCCAGCCAAGTACTGAAGTACTGTATAGTACATGGAATGTCAAATAGCTGACATTTCTGAATAAATTTTTTATGTAGGTCTGCATGAGCTCAGAAAAACATAGAAATGTAACATTGCTGAATTGTGAGATGACAATTTCATTTCTTTCTTTTTCTTCATTACAGTGTTTCCACAACTTTTATTGAGCTTTAGCAGCTCAGCCACTTAAAACATATACATTGGAGATTAAGGGCAGTAAATGTTTATCCAGCAGAACAGATGTGCCTTTAAGTTTTTCATTCATGGCGTTTGAAATAAAATGTTCTACGAGATGGAGCATCCTAGCAGTCCTTTCCTATTGTGATATTGCACACATGAATATTGCGATTGTGATGCGATACATTGCCCACATCTAGTTTTATGTGATATTCTGATTCTCTGAGAAATTGAATTGTGGGTTTTCACTAGCTATAGGCAATAATTTTCAACATTAACTGAACTGAAAACCTGAAATATCTCTCTCTGTAATTATTCGGTATACTGTATGAGTTTTGCTTTTTGAACTGAACTGCTGAAATGTCCAAAGCTACCGCACCCTGTTGGCGGTCAGAAGCCTTGGAGCTCCACCGGTCCTTGGACCCCGGAAACAGTCACCACTCTATCTAAAGACTCTTAAAGGAACGACTCTCAAACAGTTTCTAACTTTTAGCTCTTTTAATCTAAATTAAGGCAGAGGAATGATTACAGAGTTCAGCGCTGAGGCTCCCGTCTCGGACCGTCGTCGTCTGTTAGAGGATGACGAAGAGCCTCGATAGAAGGTCACATGTAGTTTTATATCTGGCACTCCAATGCAATGGATGTTCCCTCCCTCAGTGATTATCAGTAGACTATGTGTTACCATTGTGGTATCTATCTGTTAGATTGTGTAGTAGCGGGTGTCCATCCTTAATCTAAGTGTGCAGTGGCTTTCTAATCAAACCAGTTATACCAGCTGCTCCACTATCAAACCCAGTGCCCCAGCTTCAGGTCATTTATGACAAACCTTGGGCCATTTATCCTTGTACTGTATGTCTATGAGCTTCTTATCCTACTGTAACAAAAGGGAAACATTAGAACCTATACCTTATTTCACTATAGTATCAATGGGAAAAACAGCTATGAGCACATTAATAAAGGTTATTCCTAACAGAAATGAATTAACTTTATAATTTACTGAAATACCCATATATGTGTTAAATAATTCTTGTTGAATTTTTAATAGCAAACTTTAGATTATTGTGTTTTTCTTCCTGAATGCAGGTTAAAGCTGTGCAAAGACGACAGTGGGACAGCAGCAGGAACTTCAAGTCAGTGGAAATTTTTATGGACCACCAGACCTCCAGAGGCTACGATGCTGAAGCTGGCACCTCAAGTGTACTCTCACACCAAGCATTGCAGCGATCGCCCAATCGCAGCATGCACCCGTGCGAACGTCTACCAAGTGGCCTTTTGAAGGACGTCAGAGTTGGCAGAGAGGATGCCGCCAGTAAGCGAGCACATTTATCAGATGACATTTCAGGCTCAAACGATTCCCCTGACGGCTGTAATTTGAGTGACAAACATGAAAGAGCGTCGAGGCTGCTTCCATCTGCTCGTGCCTCAACAGCCGCAGCTGGTTGTGTGGTTTCCGCAAGTGATGATGAACGAGAAGCTTCACCTCCGGTGACCTTGACGGGGTCTGAGAAGAATCCATCTCCCAGCAACAGTAACCCTGCAATGGCTAAGAATCCGCCTGCAGAACCCACCGACTCCCAAGAGGTAGCTCGCAAGCCTCTCGTAATGGGAGATGAAGAGAGAGGTCTTGGCCATTTGAAACCTGAAACCACTTTTAGAAGAAAAGCTCAAGAGACATCAGGTTTGCAGTGATATTTCTTTCTTACTACCTCATTGTTCGCAGCTTTTATCTGCCTTCACAGAAACAGGCAGTTTTCAGCACTTTATTTTGCCCTTTGATTTTATATTTTTTTAAACAAGCGATGCTGTATGCTGTTTGGTTTGTTTACATTTAGGAAAATGTGAGAGTGTTGGTGAACCAAGCTCAGATGTGCAGTTGTCAGAGAGCAGTTCCAGTGACCTGACAATTTCTTTGACACAATCGGAGCTCGAGGAGGATTTACCAGACGAGGCAGTGTCAGAGAGAAATGCCTCTTTCAGAGGAAGTGGTGATCACAAGCAGCATTGTCCTGATTCATCCCCCTGCTCTGATGGGTCTGAGAACACAGAACAGTTAAACAGGGAATCCTCAACACCAGGGCCGACGTTGAAAAGGTAAAGGATGTCTGAAGTGCTTTGGTTTCTGAAATTTTAAAGAGACTATCCAGTGGTGTGTTTTTGTTTTGACTAAAAAATTTACAATGGGAATAAAAACACAGCTGGGTAATTTATTGATTTTCCCTGCAGGGTTTTACTAAATATAACATTTTTGAGAAGCACACAGAAGGAAAAAAACCTGCATTTCTGCTTTGTGTGTATTTGGGTTGATGACATCACTAGAGGCATACAAATTAAGCTGATACGTTAGCGATCTTGAACACCAGGGTGACAAGAAACATTTAATAGATTTAGACTGAAGCATTCAAGTTGCATTTAACTTGCAAGGGGTTAAACCGTATGTCTTCGGGCCTTAGTTTGAATCTGATGACCTAAAGGTCATGATGGATCTGCTGTGGATGGCGAAAAGTGAAAGTGAGAATGATCTTCTTCTAGACATTAAGTGGTAAGAATCTGTTCTGTTTTCAGTTTTTTCCATCTGATTGGTGTCCATACATATTTGCCGCGTGTAAAATGAGTAAATGCCATATTCTGCTTGTCTCAACTTAAAATGTTGTGCAGTCTTAATTTGTACAATTTTAGTTTACCCAAAAAAACACCTATTCAGCTGTGAGATTTAATTCTGTACTGCTTCTGTCTACCCTACTCGTCTTTACAAAGGGCTTACTGTTTTTTAAAATGTGGTTACATGACTCCAATAAAGCCTGTTTACCAGAAGAGGTCACTGTGTTATTTTTGTTTGATCAGGGTGGGCCTGCATGATATTAGAAAATCATGCACTGACAATGTTATTGGTAGACATTGTGATAGTATCAGTTGTGATAAATCCACATTTCCTCAATCCTCTCTTTTCCAGCTTCCAACTTCCTCCGTGGGCGAACTGAAAAGAGGTTAAGTTAGAATTTTTGTTGCAGCTGTACAAAACCAAGAAAAACTACTTTTCAGGAGGAATTTGATTAAGAAGGGAAAAAAACAGGAAACATATAAATGGAGGTACGCATAAAAATAAAACGGATCAGTTTCTTTATGCCTTAAGTGATGTCATCAGAGGCATGTGCACACAGACTCGTGGTTATAGGAGGTTACATTTTCTTAATTAAATAACATTTAAAATCAAACTAAAAAAATAAATAGAAAAAAACTGACCATGACATGTTATTCTGTAGGTGACAAGCAATATCCAAAGCGAGTTTGATTGATTTTATTAAACAGTCTTAATTAGTAGCTTTAATAGGGTTTTCTTCTATTTTACCACTTAGTCTTTTGACACAATATAGTTAGCTTATTTTCCAAAAACCTAGGCTAATGCATAAAAGAATGCTCTGCATGCTCATCCTGAACCACATTGCAGTTAGTGATAGTATGAAGTTCTTTGCAAGGATCAAATCTGAGGCTGACAGAGAGGAGCTGTGGGAGTCACAGTCCATGTCACATTGTTGTTTGCAGCTTTGCATTAGTGGCGGCTGTTGTGGCAGTGATGCATCTTATAGAGGAGAGAGCTCAGGACCTGTCCACAACAATATTGCCATAATCCAAGATAATGCTCTAACAGAGCAATTTTCTGCTTGAGAGACCTCAGGAAGTCCCCACTGGAGGAGGAAATTGTGGCACCATAGAGTGTTCTGGAGGGTGGGCATGTGGACAGCACTTACAGCCACAAATCCTTAGCGTGATGATGGCTTCTGAGTTGAAGGATCACTTTGGATGGAGTCAGAGTCACAGAAAACCCCATGTGAATGTTTTTGCACACAGTGGTTCTGCTTTTTCCCTCTTCATATAAACAGTTTTGTAAGCAGTCCTTTGTGTGCCTTTTACAAACCACTTATTTTTGTGCATATCTAAACATTTTTGTTTATTTTTTTTCCTCTCTCTCTTATGTCAAATTATAGATTATACTGTGCTTACTGTATGTGTTCAAAAAGATAATCTTTTTGAGCATTGCCTCATTAAAACCTCTTTATTTGAAAGCTGGTACAGCCTTTGTATATTTCTAAAGCAGTTTGAAGGATATTCTCAATCTAAGGCTGCAGCAGCTACATTTATGTGTGGTCTGCTATACTTTTTATGGTATGACCTGAAAAGGAGCGGCGGTTAGCCTGCAACGGAGAGAAGACGGTGGGGGCTGCAGCCCTCATTGTTAACACAGAGCGCTTCTGTGTCTGAGGAGAGAACCAGAGGCTTTGATGTATAGCTCAGAGAGCATCCAGGCTCTATCCTCACCTTCTCTTTTCCTTTCCCTTAAGGTTAAGGTTAGAGTTTATATCGCTACTTCCATTCAAACCCCGGTCCCGGGCAATTCATTAGATTATCCCATTAACACACACACATCCTATGCTATGCTGCCCTGGGCAGTGAGCTATATTGGCCACATCAAAACCACCCTGCTTGTAGCTTGCCACTTTCTACTTCATTTCAAAACAGTGTTACCTTAATCTTACCCTGAGAATGTTTCAAAACAGCTGAATTTGTCTTTTTCTGTAAGTGAGGAAAAAATGTGGCAGCCATCATTTTGCTAGCTAAACAGCAATGAGCACAAACAAGGGAACAGAGGCAGCGCTGCATTATTCTAAGCTTCATACAACCAGAGACAATTCTAATAACATTTTCTTTGGACTTTAAACCATAGGAATGATACATTGGAAAAGCTTGTGCGGTTCTGAAACCATAACTTTTGAAAACCTTTCAATATCTCCGTACCGGTAACCGGCCCATACCTAATTCTTGTGGTGACTGTCATTGTTGTTTCTGTGTTTACTCTGGTTCCCTCACCCGTTTTTTCGTTTTCTCTGCCTCTCATTATGCTTGTCTGTAACAGGATACAGGTGCAATATCCCATTCTTCTCGTTTTGTTAAGAAAATCTGCCCACCACAGTAAAGCAACCACACCCATCATACTGTGTGCATAAGCTGTCGGGGGCAAAACACAGTAATAAAATAAATAAAATTGTTTGTCTGTTTTAATTATCATGTTATCAGGAAACAAAGCCCACATTTCAAGTCACACCTGCTGCATGCAGTGTGCCGGGACTATTTGTGGCTACATTTGTCAGTTCTGTTGTGAGTTATTTTTGCCATCTGTCCAAGTGGTGTGCTTTCCCCCTGACACTGATCACTTAATTTTGAGACCATTTCTGCGTGGTAAAAAGCACCCGAGTCAGAACTGCATGTCGTACAACATTATTACCCCTGACCTCTTACACCTGGTTAAAACAAACTTGTCATGATGTTGACATGTGGACAGCAGCAGCATCTAAAGTAAGGTTAGACACCCTGACAACAAAAAATAGCAGATGTTTGCGGAAACTATGCTAATTTACACTCTCAATCTCTAAGAATCTTTTTTTTTATATATAATAAAGTGGAACAGTTAATGGAAGACATACGTTTTCTTACAAATGGACTGCACATTGCAAAATGTCATGGATATAGTTCATGCTTGGAGCTTAATCAGAGTGTTACCAGGAAACAACCTGTGATAAAGGAGGGAGAAAGTGTTTGCTGACCCTTAACCCAAGAGCCTATAACAGATTGTCATAAACTCTCTCTGGCCTCTCTTTAAAGGATGGTGGCTCAGAATGTCTCTGCTGGGGTTTCTTGGAAAATTCAAAGAGGGCCACCCAGAGCTTAATGCACAAGAAAGAGATGAATTCTGCATATCCACGTGCATTTGGCATCTGCTTCCCATTCCATAGCCTCACACTAGACCAGATTAAAGTGTAAATCTCCCACTAAAAGAAATCACCCAGAGGCGCCTCTGTTTTTGTCTTGTAGGAATTATTTCTGTAAGCTTTTACTGTGTTTGTAAATTCATTCGGTTAAATATTGTATTACTTATATTCAGCATTGTCTTGCGATTTAACTGGATAGGATTGATCCCATGTTCTGCTACAGCAGCAGACAGATGTTCTCCTTTTGAGTGCCAGGTGTCAGAGCTTTTCTGTGCAACCTGTTATTACATGTGGCACCATCAACAGACACAGGGAAGTGTTGAAATCCTGCTTTGTTGCAATTGCATTTTGATGGCTGGATTCTTGAGCAGTCCTTGAGTACTGCAAGAAAATTGCCTTGAAAAAATATGTTTCGCATATTTTTGGAAATGGCATCCTTTTTTTATTTTCTTTTACAGATGCCAATCGATATTATGACCTCTACTTTTTTTATTTCCTTTCATCACAATATTTCCAATGTTTATTTTTTAGCCTCTCCCTGGAAGGACTCTTTAATCTGCTGGACAGCATCGAAGGGCGACTCCACGGCGAGCAGAGCCACGTTTACAGAGATTCTTCAATAGATGGAAGTCAACTCAACAGGATTATCAGGTACATCCTTCCTGTCTTTCTTCAAACTTTACAATCTTATCTCTCCCTGTCTAAATGGAAAGCCATGTAAATTTATTTAATAGCTGTGGAGCAGTTTGTGCAGATGAGAAAAACATATTATCCTTCTGCTGAGGGCTCTCACATTAGATGAAGTGTCATCACCATCAGGCGTGTGTCTTTATTTCTGAGGGGTTTTTCAAACACATGGGATTGTTATAGTAACCACCCCTGCTCAATTGTTATTGGGAGTCATAGAGATAAAGGACAGGGAATGTATTTCATTAGACAGAGCTTCTTTTTCATAAGCTTTTTATACTTCATTGCATGAATCATTTACCATAATTGCCACTCCTGTCGTAAAGCATAAAAGAATAAATGTTGCACCAGAAGACGTCTTTCCAACTACATAGTGCGTGCTACCTCCGTCTGTTGTATGACCATTTGGGGTAATGACCCTCATAATGTTTAGTTGCGCTGGTTGTTATGATTATGCTTGTTTAGTATGTTTGTTTGTCTTTGATTTGTTCTTTGCAACACTGACTGGGGCTCACCTCAGGGCGCCATGGCAATAGCTGACCGCTTTCTATATATTGGGCAGCCTTTGTTACAATGGAGCGGGTTTGAATGATGAGGACCTTGAAGCATGTGGAGCTGTCGTCCTTCATGAGCTTGGGAGGTTGTCATGGAGTATGGAAAAGGGCTGCGTGCTGCCACAAGAGCTGGTGAGAGCGCATCAGTCCAGCACTGAGCCTAATGAAATAAGGTAGGGCTCAGTGGTTTTTTTTATCATCATGGGAACTCAAAAACTTGTGTTGATGTTTATTTGTCAAAATAACGAGTTTTTGTTATTTTTTAAATAACGCATTCACAATGCCATTTGTTTAATACTGCTTTTAATCTCTCAGTTCCTTAAATACATTTTATAGTAATATATATTGCTAAAACTGGTAGACAAATATTTTCCAGTGTATAACGGCTGTAAATCCGAGACCCAAATCATTGCTCTGACAGCTAGAGTTCAACAGAGTTTTCTTTACTTAAAGTACGCACTCACTGCAGAGGTGAAATCTGCTTTACAGACTTAATGTTTGTTGTGTGTTCTTTTTACTTTTATTTTATTTCTACCTACAGCGGATTCTGAGACATACCATACTACAATTTGATCAGTCTCCATTCTCCACACACATTAAAGGTCATCTTTGGTGTCACCCCACACTGCCTGGGTGAATGTCATGAGTAAATTAAAATGCCCTATCTGCGACTTCCAGTCCTTTTGGATAATGCACGGTTATACTGTGAGCCAAATCTATGTTCTGCTTCACTAGTCTATTGATTTCACTGAGACCTTTCCTATTATATACTCAGTTCTAAGAGACACATCCAGCAGCGTTCCTCTCTGGAGAGGCCAGTTGGTTGACCTCGACCTATTATCCTGTTTTTCAGCCTGAGGTCATATCGGTTTCTGTGTCTACTCAGTGTTAACTGGAATTTAATCAATAATCCATAGTTCTGAAGTTGTTTAAAGATGGTAAAGAAAGAATCCTTTTCAGAAAACGTCTTGAAAACGTTAACCTATGAAATATGATATATTTTGTTTCAGTCAGACTTACTTACATTTCTGGCCATTTAATTAAAGGTTTAATTTTGACCTTTGTTTATAGTTTTTTCTTAAGAAAGCATAATGTTTTGTTTGTTTTCCATGCTGCCCCACCCCCACCCTAACCACAGCACCAGCCTCCCTCCCAATGCTGCTCGGCTGTGGGATCGCTGGTTCAAGCATGCCCTTGTGCTCAAGGAGAGCTGTGTCCTCAGCACTGAGCGCTTGGTCCAACTGTTCACGCCTCTTCTACTGGAGCGTGATGCCGACTGCAGCCAGCAGGTAGCGTCAAAGATACACACACACACACTCTCACAGGACACTCAAACCAGACTAACACAACAACACATCCATCCATGTTTAACAAATGGCTACGGTTACTTGTTTCTTTTTTCTACTTTCTGTTTTGCTTATTCTTGGATAAAAGTTTTGTTTTCCTGCTTATAAGATTCCCCAATGTAGACAATAATTTATACAACAGTAACTGCAAATCAGTCTCATACGAGGTATTAATCAGGAAACACTTACTTTAAACCTTCTCTTCCTTGTTATTGCTTGAAATTTCCCACACACTCACCTTTTCTATATGATACAGTGACTTGCAAAGGTTTTCATACACCTTTTCTGCCTTTTGTCCCTATTATTGTATTTTAATAGGGATTTATATGATAGTCTAACATTAAGTAGTGCATGATTGTAGTGAGTTACAGTGGAACAAAAAAAAAAAAAAATCCAATTAGAAGTCTATAAAACGTCCCCCACAGCATGATTCTGCCCCCCCCCCAGTTCAGTGTTACATTCCCACCAAAATGTTAATGTTCAGTCTCATCTGACCACAGCAACTTGCTCCACATGTTTGCTGTGTAAATGTGGAAAGGTTTAAGGGGTGTGAATACTTGTGCAGTCACCATGTCAAAAGATATTTTATGAGTACTGTCCAGCTATGGACCCTTGTAGCTTACTTATTTGTTTAGACTGATAATTTTGGGATTGTTGTGGCTCTGATATGTTACTGCAGTACACCCAACTCAATAAAAGAGGCAAAGAGGGAGACTGTAGGGCCTCTTCAAAATATGAACTCACAAAAGAAAGAGGGGTACCGCCATCTACATCATTGTATCCAAGTGCATCAGAAAGAGGCTGAGTGAAATCTTTCTCTTCCTTTATCGCTTTGAGTCTCGCTCCATCTATTTCTCCCTTCAGTCCTCCACTCCCCCATCTCTCCCTTTATGTCGTCTCTGTCCTCTCGTACAACCGCTCACTCTCTGCACATGGGCACAGACAGACATTTCCATTCACGTCCTGCCACGCAGCCTGGCTACTCCAACAAATGGGAGCATGCAGCTCGCATGCACACACTCAAAGCGGCCCTTTGAATATTCAAGTGCTAACAGTTGTATTCATTGATATTTAAAATGCAGGGGATCAGCGAAAGCCCTCAACTCATGGTACATTTCACTAAATCTAAAAAAAAAAAAGGGATTTTAGGGACAAGGATCAAGACAGTTTTTTGTGCAGCAGCATCAAATCAAGATCGGCATGTGTTGGCATCTTTTTCTCCTCTCAAGAAATGAAAGCGTGTGCCTCGTTGATCTTCCCTGTGACCTGCTGATAACAACTTACAATGCACTCAAATTTTTGTCACCGTCAAAATCCTCCTGATCATCCCCTTCATATTAGCCTTCATTAAAAGTTCCAAATGGCCGTCCAAGGCTGAGAGAAAGCCTTTGATCACAAAAGAGAGATGATGATGGCAGGATTTGATTTGGGTGGGGAGAAAGGAAATCTGTGAGTGGCATCTCCCAGAACAGCTTCTCTTAATTGTGTGTCCTCATCGCCACAGAGATAAAAATGAGCTGAAGAGGCGGGAAGAGAGTAGTTTGTCTCTATCCTCTCAGCCAAGAGGGAAGATATCTGAAACGTGTTGCACATTAACGGCATGGTGATTGCATTCTTTAGAAAATTCTCTAATCTCATGGATGAGAAGAGACGGAGTGAGAAAAGCTAAAGTGATTGAAGGGAATAGCAGGCACTGCAGCATGAGAGATAATCTTCTTTTTTTGTTGTTTTGTTAAACAAGTGAGGGAGTTTGAAATTACTGGATGTTGGTGTATGAACACCCAGTACGACTGCACCTCGGTGTGAGCAGGGATGGCCAAAGTTCAATTTGACGCTTCCTTCACAAAATGAGAACAATTAAGAAGGTGGTTTTAATTTGTGCTGTGCGCAGGCCAAAGTGTTGCTAAGGGCACTTCTCTCCTGGTCCACTGAGGAGGGCCCCTCAGCAGAGGATGAGAGTGACTCTTCTTCTTTGTGCAATAATTCCTCTGGCTTGGCGGACGCAGATGTGAAGCTCTCCCGATCGGTACCCACGCAATGTATCCAAGGTAACTGCAGATGTTGACATTGCGCCTCATGCTTACGGTGATATCTCTAATATTACTGAATGCAAAATGTGGACTAAGGCTGTACAGTGTATCGTCATCGCAATACCAGTGTGATGCAATATTCATTTCACAAAGGACTGTTTGGAATGCAATACCTGTTGGCTAATATATTCCAAGTGTTATGAACTTACATTTTATTTGCTAAAATAATACTTAGCCAGTTGGACAGAGTCTTACTGCAGCAGATGCTCACCCTGGACACAAATAACATCGACTAAAATGCTAAAGGTCACAGAGTTAAGGAAGCACAGATGAATAAAATCCACCAATATCGCAACTGATATACTCATCATAATATTTACCAGTATTATTGCCATCACAAGATTTCCTGATATCGTACAGCCCTAATGTGAATTCACCTTTTAGAAAAATATTTCTAAACCTTCAATCCATTTGTGTTCATTTCCAGCATGTAAACAGATTTCTAAGTTGCACCAATCTGACTGAATTCTTAACTCTGCTTTTTTGATGCTTTGACCTGTCCATATCTTTATTTCCACCTGCTTCTCTTTAGGAACCTTGACTATACAAAGATATAAGAAAAACATCAAAAACCTTTTTGCCAGCATTCTTGCAGTGAGCAGTCATTAGTTATTAATATGAGGGGCAGAGGTAACATCACACTGGGTGCATTAGAGGGAATTTTCTTTAAAACATGGCTTTACTTAGGAATATATGATATAGACCTAAAATGTTTTAACTATATTTTGTGTTTTTTATTACAATTTAAAAACGTGATAATGTGAAGTATTAAAAAAATTTATTACATTTTTAAATTTCTTATATCAGAATAATGAAAAACCATATAATCTTTGGCTATAACTAGTTTTGCTGGTTTAAAACAAGGTAAGAATATTACTGGGTTGATATTATAAACTTTCTGCAGCATCTTATACTAACAATTTGCAGTATTAGCTTGACTATCTTTAATAAAACAGTTGTCTCTGTGGAAAGTAGATTGTACATTAGCTTTAAGATTTCTAAAGGCTACAAACATTTCCAATTCCAGCATGTTTCATGACAGATGGAGATTGAAAGCTTAAGGTCCAACAGAGCAAGGTTGCTGTCTCCCGTTCACCCTTCCTGTTATCTGTTGAAAGTCTTACTCTCTCTCGCCATCTTGCAGCCTCAGCAAACCTTTTCTGAATCCAGCTTATTTGAAATCCTGCATTTTCAATAACCATTGAGGTTGAAAGCTTGCAAATATTAAACAGAGCAATGTTGTACTATCTTCAGCTTCTGCTAAAGTCTTGCTTTCTCTCGCAACCAAAATTAACCGCAGACGAGTCTTGTCTATGCTTCATCTGACTTCAGTGAGACTGAGAAGAGCTACAATTAAATACTGTTCTCTTAGTAACAGCATCCGCACGGAAGAGTGTTTTTGCTAACGTGATGTGGAAGGGTTCATATGTGTTGCCTTCACTGATTGGAAAAATAATTTAATTTTTTTGTATGTGACCTGCCAGCCACTGATCAGGGCCAAATAAGCTGGAAATTTGTCAATACCGGTTCCACAGACATTTTCTCAGTTCATCTATATTATAAGTAATTTTTTCTCACTCTTTTACTTGTTTTTCTTTTGCTTGCACTTTCTGCAGAAAAATACACGTGTTTTGTATGGAAAAGAAATGTTTACATAGAACCTGTTATATACTTTGCCAGTTTTTATACAATCTTTCAAGCAGACATAAAAGGACCCCCCTTTCCGTTTTCTGTCCAAGACTCACTTCCTCCGTGGCGTTGCTTCTCAGTGTGTGCTTTCCTTTCTTACAGAGCTACAAAGCACTGAAGAGGACAGCCATGACGAAAGCCCGGTGGAAAGTGGTCCTATTAGAGGTAAAAAGGCATTGCTGGTGCCTCAGCATTCACACTACCCTTATGTTGTGGTTTGTTTTTCTTCCCACTGCATTGAATAATGGGCTCCTTTACACAATGGCTGAGGCAGGATGATCAAGGTGAATCCAGGGTCGAAGTCCCACCTGAAGAGCCATGCTAGTTCTCTCTAATTATCTCCAAGAAAACACTAGCTGCCTTTCCAGCCTGGTCCGAAGAATTCTGGCAGGACTTATAATTCGCTGGCCCGGCATAATGTGGCCACTTTAATTGTCAGGGCGCCAGGGTAGGGAGCTAAGAAGATCTGTCATCGGTTCTCATTATCTTCTAAACAATGCTCCGGCAGGGCTGGACTTGAAAAAGTACTAGATGTGACGGCATCCTGGAAGCAGTTGGTGTGCCCATCCCTCAGCTCAACTCTGAAATGTAAAGCCAATCCGGCATTACCCGTGGTTGTCGGATTTCCAACTGGGTTTTTCATGTGTCTGCATCCCTAAGGTGCACAGTCTGCAAAATGAGTCCAGTTTCAAATTGCTGCGCTTAATCAAAAGAGCTATAACCAGCTAAAAAAAAAAAGACATGACTAAAGATTTTGCAAGGAAAAGATTTTGCTGTGCTGAGAGACATCAGTGTCACAATCAAATACCATGACCTTGGAACTGAGAGTAATTGCCAAGAGATGTGCGCCTGTAGCTTTAGTGAGTACACGTAAAAACACTAGCTGTATAAAGGACTCTTGGAGATTGCTATGCTAGCTCAACACTTAATGCTTTTAACAAAGAATGTAATTTACTAACAGTATAATTACTCTTAAAACTAATTAAAAATGGTTGGATTTGGTCACATCAGATCACAATATTTTTTTCTTGATTTCAAGTGTTGACAACATCATTTTCATAAGGCGTTCTCCTGTTTTATTTAAAAAATACTGTCCCTGTATTCAATTCAAAATGTAATCACACCTCTTACGCTTTATCACATCTTGTTATGTTAGAGCCTCAAACTTCAATGTATTTTACTGGAATTTGATCTGGTAAACCAACACAATGTTTTACATAATTGTGTAGTAAAATGAAAATGATACGAATGAAATTTGAAGCAAGCAACGTTTTGAAAATTTTATATACATTTACATTTATATACAGCCTCCCTAAGGCAATATGTTGTAGAACCACCTTTTCGAATATGTCTCTATCAGCTTTGCTCATGTAGAGATTTAATTTGTTTGCCCATTCTTTTATGCAAAATAACTCAGGCTAAATCAGATTGGATGGAGTGTATGTGAACATTTTCAAGTCTTGCCACAGATTCTCAATTAACGTTAGGTCTGGACTTTGACTAGGCCATTGTAACACACAAATAGGCTTTGATCTAAACCATGCCATTGTAGCTCTGGCTACAAACACTAGCTTTGGGCAGCGAATTGTTTTTAAATTGTAAAAAGCAAGAACTTATATAAAGACATACTGAAGATATAAAGAGTTTGTACTAGAGGTGCACCGACTGCAGTTTTCTGGCTGATCACTGATTACCAATCTTTAGAAAGCCTGACCTGCCAATTTCGATTTTGGCTGATACCAATTTTTTAAATAACTGACAGTGTCGGGCGTTATAAGGTCACAATACACCTTCAAAGTTCCAATCTTATTTTGTTGAAAAACAATGAACAATACCCGTGAAGCAATACGAACTTGTTTTAACTGCACATGAGGTAATGCCCTCAAATATAAATTAAGGTTAGAGCATTGAAGTTACTTTAGTCTTTCATTTTTCACATTTTAAAAAGATACAAAACGTGCACAATAGGTTAAACAAGTATATAAGATCAGTGCATATGATCGATTAATAAGATTGGTGGATAAGGCTGGTTTCACATGTAAGTTTTGGCCGATCGCTGATCTCCGAAAATTAAGAAAACCGGGGCGGGCCATTCGATCAGTGCACCTCTAGTTTTACACTACCAGTCTCATGCACTGGACCAGTCAAATGCACCGAAAATGCAGATTGGTAGGCAACTTTTTATTAACTGACATGTAGCAAGGGAGGCTGGAATCACAATTATGCTTTACTTTTTGAGGATTCTATCACGTAAAGTCCCATTAAAACATATTCAAGTTTATGACAATGTGACTCTTTTTTCCCCCCAAATAATCCACCACCAGTTCTTCCCCTTTAAGGGTGTTAAGATATTGTTTCATACTGAGTGGTGTCTCTAGGAAACTGTTATCACTTCCAGTTTGATTGAATCAACAGCTCAGCTTTCTGTTCAGCAACAAGGTCAAAAACTTGTCACTGGAGCGTGTCAGCTCATCAGACACTGAAACCTGTGGACTTTGAAAGCCTGAGTTTTGAGCACACATTTGACCGTAACTTTGTGTGTGTGTTTGTGTCTGTGTGTGCCCCCTGAGCAGAGACAAAAGCATATCAGTTACTTAAACAGTCAGCCATGCAGAAAAGACCGCTGAGTTCTGAAGAGGAGGAGGATGAGGAAAGCAGCTTTTCAGGTGAGCCACTGGAACTCTTTTTAAATCTTGGTGTATTTTGTTTATTTTTTGTCCATATTAAAGGAGCCCAAGACTACAAGGTTTGAGCTTCTTTATAAGTATTAATGTAAGCTTGGATGGTAAGTTAGCCTGTGATGAGATCAATCAAGAATCAAATGGTTTTATCTGAGGCTGTTTGCTCTTTTAAGGAATAAATCATGGCCATGAAGAGGACCTGGGGAGGGCCAAACGCTCCTCACATCAAGACCCTTACCCTCGGTAAGAACATTGTTGTTATTCAACGGGCCACAGGAAATGGGCCACCAGACGCCAAAGTGGTTGATGTACATTTGCATGGCGGCTCTCATAATTCCCTGTTCATTTCCATAAGATCAAGGGGGCGCCACCCATTAACTCGCTTACAAAGACAAAAGGCCCCTAAAGCCCCTCTTACTCACTGTTAGCGGGGTTCAACCAGGTTTTCAGGATTCAAAAGCAAATCAGCTGCCACAAAAAATAAATTGGAGCCATAATGCTGCTTTTTTCAGGCTTGTTGTCAGCATGCAAACAGATCATGTCAAGAAGAGAATCACTGAAAACTGTTTCAGAAGGAGGGGACTTGAGAGTCGATAAGGACAAATGTTCTCTCATCTGTCACCCTCCAAACATTATTTACCGTCTAATGATAACTAGCTCGGCGGAAGCTTACACCGTCTCAGTTACATTTGAATATCAACGCAACTTCATCAAATCTGCAATCGCTTTTTAGGTCCTCAGAGCGCCTCTTCACTGCAGACCCATTTGGGCTTTAGTAATGGCTGGGTAAACGTTATGAACAATAATCTTCTCTGATTTCATGTGATTACTGGGTAACATGCTGACATGCGGGCTGAAGTCTGTATCTCCCTATCAAACAGCCGCTCTAGTCTGCCTATTAGTCCATGGAAGGGCCTAATGGCCTGGCTCTATTGTGGTGGTCCTTCTCACTCCTGCCCCTGCCAGCGCCACTGACCAACGTATTTAATAAACATGAGCCAATTTTGGGCAAAAAAGCCCCTCTCAGGTGGTGTCTGTCTCCCAGTCAGGGAAGTGCATGCGGAATCCACAAAGTGTGTGATTAAACAAAATTTGCAGGGTAAAATGTAGACATCCAGCATGCAATGATGAAACACAAGGTATATGTGCAAATAAAATAGGACAAATGGGTAGTTAGGCACGCCTGACACTAATCTCCTCTCAGTTGGGAAAGAGACATTCTAATCTTCTCTTTGTCATAGCACAGATATCTCTAATATTTCCACTGTGCTCTGATTTAAGCATTCCCCTTACCGCAGCTACTTCTGCAGTTTATTGCTCCCACAAGTGTTCTGGAAGCCCTGCACTTCAACAGAAGCACGACACTGCAGCTTTTCTTCTTTTCTGTCTTTCTTGGCCCTTCTTCATCCCTCTTTGCCTTTTCCTCTCTGTCATCCCATGTTTTCCTCTCCCTCCTCTCCATCCTGCTTGTTAATTATTTGCGTTATTTTGTCAGCGAGCTGATGAGTGACTTCAAAAGGAGGATGGAGCTAGACTCGAAAAATACAAAAATGGCCCCGTCTCTGTTGTCTTAGACAATAATTATGATTTGCCTGTTAAGCCTGGGACTACAGCAGAGGGATTGTAGTTTAAAGCAGAGGCTTTGGTACAAAAATGCATTTATAGCCCTTTGTGAAGCTTCTCATTATGTGTGGGCTCGATTCATTAAGTAATTGGTTTGCAGTTGTTTACATGAGTATTAAGGCCTTCTATTCAGGGCCTTTGAGAGATACATTGTGCAAATGTTGCATGTTATGAATGCAGAATGAGAGGCGGGGGGCCAGTCCTATTGGCCAAACACTGCTCCCAGCTGAAAAGCGAGAGAAAAGCACTGGGTACTGCTTTGCATAGCAATGACTCTGCCTTAATAAGCTTTACAGATTAAATACATGCAGTCTATACAAGATGCAAAGAGATACTCTTACACATTTATATGTGCTCATTTCTCTATTATGGAGTTGGAGAGATTTGGAGTCTTTCATATTCTTTTTTTTTTTCCTCTTCTTTGCTCTCTCCCACACAGCGTTTTTCAGTCTGATACTTTTATGGACTGTTCTGTTTATTGTGTTATAACTTGCAAGAAAGCGACTGATCTGCAACATTTATTACAGTTCCCCCCCCCATTGTAAATCTTTTGCAGTCAAATCACTTTGTGGTTGAGTGGGGATGAAAAGAATAATGCACGAAGGAGTGAGTCTTAATAAGCAGCTGCACTCCATGTAAAGACCACTTGTTCGCCTTTGTAGTGCATGCCGCTACTTCCTCTCGTGCAAAGAATAAGCTTGCCTTTCTCTTCTGCAGGCATTTTTAGATGCCACTCCCTTCTTATTTTTCAGTTTAGGTTTTTACCTTACCATTTTAACCCACCCACCCTTTTCCACCCTAAAAAATAAAATCCTCAACGCGCGTGCAGAGACGGACAAAACAAAACGGGGCAGCCGTCCGACTGGATAATAAGTGCTGTGCCTAGAGAATGCTTGACAAAAACCTTGACTCAACCATTAGTGGTGTACAGCTTTGGTTTGGACAACAGGATGTGCTCAAGCATTCGACCTCAAATCACTATGTGTCAAAATCAGAAGCTCTATCTGTCTCCCTTTAGACCCCACCCCTCTGCCTCCCATGAGGTGGGGGCTGTGTGCAGCACTGACGATTCACCTAAAAGACAGATGGAGGGTTGGAGGGGATGAGAGAGGAGAGGAAAAAGGAGAAAATATAAAAACGAGGACAAGAGTAGGGATGGAGTGGCAGTGGTCTTTCTGTTATGAAATCCAACAGTGAGCTAAGTTAAACAAAAAAGGGAAAAACAATTTAGCACATCAGAGGGATTGTTTTTCTTTTCTGCTCAGAATGTTTCCTTGTGGAGGCATACTTCATACAAAAATTTAAAAGAAAATACTAATTGTTTTCACCTTTTTACATTAAACATTGTAGGATTTGTCACTTGCAGCTCAGGCAAAAATACATAACCCCAATCCTAGAGATGCACTAATCATCTGCGCAGAGGTCAGAATGGGCCAATTTTCCCTTGATTTCCTTTGATTGGCAGGTCAGATACTGAAAAATCATATTTTTATTTCATGTTCATTAAATTCACATAGAATAAGAACTATAAGCACAGCTCTTATAAAAATTGTAATAAAAATCATGAACATGAATGGGGATAATCTTGTACAACATACATTTTCTGTTAGGTTCAAAGCTACTTCCTCAATTAAAAATACCGCATCAGATTTTGTTTCAGGATTGGTCAAAATTGGAAATGGGAGGCTCAGACCTCAAAGAAAATTAGTATCGGTGAAGCGTGATCGGTGCAGGATTAACACTTACTCCCTGAAATATCTAAGAAGAACGGCAGCATTTAGAAAGTCCGCCCAGTGGAGGTCACCATCCTACACTTGCTTTTTAAAATGTATTGAACATCCTATAAGATTTTAAAACATACAATTTTATTTTTGACACTTTCTACGCTTGAATATTTCTGAATATTTATATTTTTGAATTTTCTGCAGTTTCATGTACCGGTGAAATCACATTTTGCAAGATACAAGACCAAAAAAGCATAAAATATAAAAATTCTAAAAGAGGGGTTAGTGTAACAAAAGATTCTCTTTTTTATAGAGTGTAGCTGCAGAAACAGCCAATCAATTTTCGCACCCTCTTGTCTGGGCTATAAAGCAAAACACGCACCATGAATGCCTGCCCTTCATCCAGCCTTTACACTGATAGTCTCTTCTAGACTGCCACCAGTCAGTGGGAGAGCGTGTTGTGTTGAAATCAGTGGCCCAAATACCTCTCACTTTGAGCTGCAGTACTTGCTCGCTGCCAGCAGAGAGCACTCACACGTTGGAGAGCACCCACTCATGCTGCACTCACAGGCTCCTCTCACTGTTTGCCCCCACTGAGGGGCTACATCCTGCTACCATTCAGGCCCGTTAGAGCACATCTAAACGGAGCCTAAACAATGTTTTTGCAGGGTCATAGCTGGGATGGGAGTAGGAGTTGATGGGAATGATGAGGTGATGGGTCTCCCTTTACCTTTGGACAAGCACAGCCGAGCAAAAGTGCTATTGTGCTATTAGCATTTGTGCGTGGGTGGCAGGGGCTTTAAAAAAAATCTAGGATAAATAAAAGCAGGTTGTAGCTGACGGCAAGGCAGTACTAAATGCTTGGTAAGCATTATTTTCCCTGACAGTCCTACTTTTTTCCTAATGAGACTCCAGGATAAAGCAGGAAATAAATCTTTATGACTCTTGGACACTAGTCTCACATCTTAGGAATTTACTTGAATTGCACTTTAAGATTTGTTTTTATTGATGAGCAGAACAGCAAATATGCATAATATGTCACCTCCCAAAGTTAGGAGTTTTTTATACAGTTGTTCTTATCTCTATGATTCAAATAAACTTTCAATAAATGTCACAGATAATTATTATAAATGTATTAATAAATATTATCCATCAACAAATTGGACCTCTATTGATTAAGAATAGTAAGGTAAGGTAAGGTAAGTTTATTTATATAGCGTTTCTCAGTAACGAGACACTCAAAGCGCTGTACATACAATTACAATACAATCACAAAGCAAATAAACACAGATACAGACACAGAAAAACAAATCAAATGATAAAATCAAACAACAGAGGTAATTTAAAAAAGTTAAATAAAATAGTATTTTCAACACAAAAAAAACAGCTAGAGGTTTTCCTTCAGCATTAAAATTGTATTATTTATGCGTGCTGACTTATAACGTGATCACATTTTTGCGAATTTACCTTTTATTTTGCTGGTGATAGAAGTATAGATGCTATAGGACAATAATACTCCAGCATTGGCTTGCTACACGTTTGACAATGTGGCATCCACAGGTTGAGCACCACATAAGCCAGCATGCCATAGATTTGCTAGAGATGTTGAAAATATTTGCTGCATGAGCACCTCGCCCTTACATGCCATGTATACGTCAGTGTGTGCTACTGCTACAGAATCAATGCAACTGCCATAGCAGTGACCCAGTAATAACATAAATCAATCTCTTGCTACACTATCCAGACATTTCAATTACTTCGAAATGCCATGAGTTAAAATGAGACCAAGATGTCATGTCAAGACACCCAGTTCTGATGAGTTAAACACTGTGAATTCCACACACTTGGTTCCAGTACACGTGCACTATTCAGAACAAGAGCACATTAAAGATGTGACCCGACTCGATGTTCCACAAAATCCTCTTTAGACCCATGTAAATAGATTTTTTTTAATACGCCAGGAATGATGACAAGATAGAAAACTGTGTGACAGACAGAAGCTTAAGATTTTGGTTTTCAAAATGTTCTGTCACAACCTAGGCATTTTTTGCATTGCTTCTCTCAAGTTTGCCAATTATTCATTTCTACACTTTCTCTTTTTTAAAGAGAGCCTCAATATATTGTCTGAACAGATTTATGAACTATCCACATGTTATGAGGTGCTATTACCATAAGGATTCACAGGTTATGTTGTGATGATTATTTCGGCTCCGGGGTATATTGTTCGTAACACAAAATAAGTCTGGTTCAAATTTGAAAAGGGAGCTTCGTCATTTTCTCTTCTTCCCTTTAGAGTGTTGCAAAGCTGCAATGTATAGTTTTAAACAGGAGCAACTGGAACAGAGCCAAAGTAATTTGCTCCTCATGCTCGAACCGCCACATGTGCCAAGATTTGGCTGAGGAGATTACGGCGATTGAGAGGATGACAATCAAAGAGGTCATGGGCTTGTAGTGATGCAGATGGAAGAAATCATAACACAGCTGCTTTTTGTGGGGTAAAACACTGCATTATTTCTTCCAAAAAAAGTATCAACATGTCTGAAACACATGACGATAAAGCCACGTGGATGTGTATGCTAACCTGGGAGATGATGGGGATATATTGTGGGGTTTTGAAAAGGCTCTGTCATGATGTAAATTAAAGGGGGGGGGGGCTTATTGCATATGCATCAAGGCAGATCAAAGCCTTTTCGGAGGTCACACATTTACATAGCGATATTACCAAAGCTATGGGAACCTGGCAACCCTGTCTTTGGACTATTTTTGAATAAAGAGGCCTTTGTGGACGTCTTTTGGCGTCAATGAACTTCCTCCTGCTTCACCGTTTGAGTGTAGCTACGCCTAATTCACCTCTGTGTAGCAGAGTTGTATCATTTTTACATTACTGGTGGATTTGTGTCTCTTTCTTCTTAAACATATGCAGTGATGATACATTGCATATTTATATATGTAGTATAAACTTGTAGTTCTGCAGGTTTCATTTTCCTTTTTTATGTACTGTATGTAAAATAAGTCATTTTGTGTCTATTTTTATTGTGGAAATGTTCTTTAAAATAAGGCCATACTTTGACAGGTCTAATAACTACAGTGAGGAAAATAAGTATTTGAACACCCTGCGACATTGCAAGTTCTCCATCTTAGAAATCATGGAGGGTACTGAAATTTTCATCTAGGTGCATGTCCACTGTGAGAGATATAATCTAAAAAAAAATCCAGAAATCCATGCAAGATCTCACCTTGTGGCGCATCAATGATCCTAAGAAAGGTGAGGAATCAGCCCAGAACTACACAGGAGGAGCTGGTCAATGATCTGAAGAGAGCTGGCATAACTGTTTCCAAGGTTACTGTGGATAATACACTAAGACGTCATAGTTTAAAGTCATGCATGGCACGGAAGGTTCCCCTGCTTAAATCAGCACACGTCCAGGCCGGTCTTAAGTTTGCCCATGACCATTTGGATGATCCACAGCAGTCATGGGAGAAGGTTCTGTGGTCGGATGAGACTAAAATTTAACTTTTTGGTCTTAATTCCACTTGCCTTGTTTGGAGGATGAGTACCATCCCAAAAACACCATCCCTACTGTGAAGTATGGTGGTGGAACCATCATGCTTTGTGGGTGTTTTTATGCACATGGGACAGGACGACTGCACTGTATTAAGGAGCGGATGACCGGGGCCATGTATTGCGAGATTTTGGGGAACAACCTCCTTCCCTCAGTTAGAGCATTGAAATGGGTTGTGGCTGGGTCTTCCAACATGACAATGACCCGAAGCACACAGCCAGGATAACCAAGGAGTGGCTCCATAAGAAGCATATCAAGGTTCTGGAGTGGCCTAGCCAGTCTCCAGACCTAAACCCTATAAAAAATCTTTTGAGGGAGCTCAAACTCCGTGTTTCTCAGCGACAGCCCAGAAACCCGGCTGATCTGGAGAAGATCTTTGTGGAGGAATGGGGCAAAATCCCTGCTGCAGTTTGTGCAAACCTGGTGAAAAACTACAGGAACGTTTGACCTCTGTAATTGCTAACAAAGGCTACTGTACCAAATATTAACAATGATTTTCACAGGTGTTCAAATACTTATTTGCAGCAGTAACACACAAATAAATTATTAAAAAAATCATACATTGTGATTTCTGGATTTTTCTTTTTTAGATTATGTCTCTCACAGTAGACGTGCACTGAAGATGAAAATTTCAGACCCCTCCATGATTTCTAAGTGGGAGAACTTGCAAAGTCACAGAGTGTTCAAATACTTATTTTCCTCACTGTAACTCTGTATTTCCAGGAAAGGAAACTCAAAGGTGTATTCTGCTCTGCAAACAAAAGGTGAGTGTAGACGCTGATGTCTAATGTAAAATATGTTAATTATACCAAACAGACCACCATAAAGAAATTTGTCTGTTAACATGTTGGAAATTATTGTAAAATTGAGGCTTCACAAAAATTTCCAACCATTTGATTAAAATGTTCGGTGATTGCCGCTGTGCCTTTAGAGGATGTGTAAAAAAAATAAAATAACCTTGAAGCCAAGTCTGAGTTACTGAAAGCTTCTTTTGAAGCAACATACTCAACTGATAAACAACTAAAACGACCTGTTTGAGGGAAGATTCTGCCTCTTTTCATTTTTTTTTTATATCATAAAACATTTTTGTCGTTTTATCACTACTACTGCTACCGATAATAGGGGAGAGCATGTTTGACTCTTTCGTCATAACACATCAAAAGAAGGTTTCCAAGCTCTCTATTATCTTTGTGTTAAAGTGAAACTGCTTCTTATTTTTTCTGTGATGTTACTTTGGATCTCCTTAGTATTGTCTTCTCTAACTTTGGTGTATTTGAAGGAGACTTTGCCCTAATAATATGTTTTTGTGTGTTTTGTAAAGGTTTTTGGCAGGAATCTGATGACAGCAACTCCGAGATTGAAGCGGCCCTACGTCCTCCAACTTTCAACGCTGACAGCCATGGCACCAATGACTTTAATGACTGATGTTTCTGCAATATTATATCAGCGTAAAGCATGAGGCAGATCGGCTCTTAGTAATTCACCCCCCTGACCATACTTTTATTGGTCTGCATTCTAAATCATATGCACAGCATATTGTAAAAACAAATAATAAAGTTGACAGCTCTCACGCTGGATAAAGTATGTGAAGAGTTGTCCAATGCTCTGATGTTAACCCCGCTTTAGTCTCTTTATCTGAACAACTCTCCCGGCTCATAATAACAGCTCGAAATAGATTAAACTGATCTTTCAAAGCGATTTGTTTGCACTGGGCTGAAAATCATGCATTTCGAATGCCGCAAGCATCTCCGAGTGCTCTACTTGCAGCAAGCTGGAGTGTAGTGATGTGAGTCACCTGTGAAACGACAAAGCACAATGGCCACTCTGCTTGCTCTGGCGTGACCCGTGAACCCGCTGAAGAGGCTCATCTCTCGGGGCACAAAGTGTTGCTGCGCTAACAAACTCAGAACATTTAGAGACCCAAACAAATGCTCTAAATATTTTCTTAGGGTTGCAACAGACGTGTGACCTAAAAATACAAACATATGGTTAACATCTCCATTTTATTTTGCTAATGACTCTTAAGAAGCTGAAATGCTGATATTGCAAAATAGTGTTCTGTGATTTAGGATTTTCACGTACATTGAACATCCCGTGTCTATTATTAACTGTGTGGGAGGTTGCATTCCAAGGTTTAAATTTGTAGTTCATTATTTCTGGGTTGTACATTTTCCAAGCTGAGATGTGGTAAAAGCCCCCCTGGCACACAGTGTCACCAGGATTCCATTAGACAGCTTTTGGTGACTTTATATGCCTGAACCTTTCAAAGTAGGACTCCACATTCATTACCAATAATGGCTTCAGTCGGCCCTGACCCAGCACAGAAAAGGGACTGTGGCATAGTAATTTACAGTTTGCTAAAAGGTTCCCTAACATAATATCCAGTTAAGGAGCATGTCAACAGACACTTGTGTGCGACTGATGGCTCATGGTGAAAGTGGAGTTATATTGTACTAATGTGTACTAACAGGAATATTTTTTATGAAGATCTTCTTTGAGTCTGTGCCACTGAGACAATTGGGATGATATTCATATTCCTTTCACTGTTATTGGAGCATTTACAACATTTTTTATCTTGCAGTTTAATGTGATTTCAGACTCAGGTTGTGATTGGATGGAGCTCCTCCCTTATACTTGTTTGGTTTTATCAACGCAATCCATGTTTTTCATTGACATTTTTAGCTACAGTGCCACTCAGAGGTTGGCATACATTCATGGTTGACATGAATGCCATTAACTTGGTTTATTTATTTGAACTGTTCTTTTACAGGATGGAATAATATAACATAACATAATACAACTTTAAAACTAACAGTTCTGTGCAGAAATGTTTATTTATTGGGGAGTTTGACTTATCTAGGGTCAAAATCATTTAGATAGGCTTAATGATTTTGACCCTAGATAAATATATACATCACCTACACTCCAATTTTCTGAAATATTTCTTAGCAAGTTGTGTAGAAACCACACACTATTTGCAGTGATCCCAGAGCTTCTGGGATAATTCTTGCTGGATGGCTGCCTGTTTTTAAACAGAAATGGTAGTCCATTTAACCCTGGTTTCTTTTCTCTCACAGACCTGGCTTTAAAGCACAGTTCATACATTTTAACTTTTGTAAAGGTTAAGGCTAGTCCAGAAGCTTAATGTTAGACTGCTTTAAGAAACCAGTTTTGATGCATGTTTGGGAACATTGTCCTGTTGGAATACCTAATTGTGTCCAACTTTCATTCATCCGACTCAAACTGTCAGCTTTTAGATGAGATAAAGGAAAATGATTATTTAACATCACCTCAAACCAGCAGCTAGATAGGTGAAACTTGGATACAACTGGGTGTTACAGCAGGAAAATGATCCTAAACTAACAGGCTTTGGAATGAATAAAGCTGGTGGACAATTAGTTTCTGGAATGGCCTCTAAGTTCAAACCTATTAAAAATGTATAGACTAGGCTTAAAAGTCTTCTCAGAAAACCAACCAATTTAATAAGCTCTGTGATTTCTAATAAGAAGAATGATAAAATGCCAGACGCTTGTTGGTAGGAGGAAAAGGTTAATTGTTTCTTTGCTATTTAGGGATGCATCAATATGAAAATTTGGGCTGATATTGATATCTGATATTAATGTAGCTGTTATGGCTGATTACCGATATTTACCAATATTATAAGTATTATATATAATTCTCTACCCCTTTGACACCATGGATAAAGTACCACACAGCTGACACTGCGTCTCTGATACAAGGGCAGATCAGACAGCACATCATTGCAGCAATATGCAACTGTCAATTTACAAGCGATAAGAGTACTAAAAAAATCCTAAAAACACACAGAATAAACACTAAGCATTTGAGCTGAGATGTGCAAGTTTCAAAGATATTCATAAAAATATTTTTAAACATTGCTATTGATACAAAATTGCTCGGTTTTAGTGCTTTTCAAAACTCGTTCCAGTCTATCCCGATCACATGTCCAAACAAATACCACATGGCCAACCCTCTCCACTCCAATCCCGAAACACAAACGGCAACAAGATGGAAAAAAACGTCAGTTGTTAATATCAACCCAGTTTTACTTATGGAACAGAAAAAAAACCAACACCGGCTGATACCGATGTTAATGCCAATATGTCGTGTATCCCTACTACAATTTGAGAGCAGACACTTCGCCAGATTTTAGTGGGGGGTATGTGAACAGTATTTATCTGAGCCTGTATTTGACTGTGTGGATTAGAGAAGATCTGCAGTAAGTCAAAATTGTGCATCCAAAACCACTGAAGCTATATGCTGTATATACAGGGGTTGGACAATGAAACTGAAACACCTGGTTTTACACCACAATAATTTATTAGTATGGTGTAGTGCCTCCTTTTGCGGCCAATACAGCGTCAATTCATCTTGGGAATGACATATACAAGTCCTGCACAGTGGTCAGAAGGATTTTAAGCCATTCTTCTTGCAGGATAGTGGCCAGGTCACTACGTGATACTGGTGGAGAAAAACGTTTCCTGACTCGCTCCTCCAAAACACCCCAAAGTGGCTCAATAATATTTTGATCTGGTGACTGTGCAGGCCATGGGAGATGTTCAACTTCACTTTCATGTTCATCAAACCAATCTTTCACCAGTCTTGCTGTGTGTATTGGTGCATTGTCATCCTGATACACGGCACCGCCTACAGGATACAATGTTTGAACCATTGGATGCACATGGTCCTCAAGAATGGTTCGGTAGTCCTTGGCAGTGACGCGCCCATCTAGCACAAGTATTGGGCCAAGGGAATGCCATGATATGGCAGCCCAAACCATTACTCTGGGCATGCAACAGTCTGGGTGGTATGCTTCTTTGGGGCTTCTCCACACCGTAACTCTCCCAGATGTGGGGAAAGGTGGACTCATCAGAGAACAATACATGTTTCACATTGTCCACAGCCCAAGATTTGTGCTCCTTGCACCATTGAAACCGACGTTTGGCATTGGCATGAGTGACCAAAGGTTTGGCTATAGCAGCGCGGCCGTGTATATTGACCCTGTGGAGCTCCTGACGGACAGTTCTGGTGGAAACAGGAGAGTTGAGGTGCACATTTAATTCTGCCGTGATTTGGGCAGCCGTGGTTTTATGTTTTTTGGATACAATCCTGGTTAGCACCAGAACATCCCTTTCAGACAGCTTCCTCTTGCGTCCACAGTTAATCCTATTGGTTGTGGTTCGTCCTTCTTGGTGGTTTGCTGACATTACCCTGGATACCGTGGCTCTTGATACATCACAAAGACTTGCTGTCTTGGTCACAGATGCGCCAGCAAGACGTGGACCAACAATTTGTCCTCTTTTGAACTCTGGTATGTCACCCATAATGTTGTGTGCATTTCAATATTTTGAGCAAGACTGTGCTCTTACCCTGCTAATTGAACCTTCACACTCTGCTCTTACTGGTGCAATGTGCAATCAATGAAGACTGGCTACCAGGCTGGTCCAATTTAACCATGAAACCTCCCACACTAAAATGACAGGTGTTTCAGTTTCATTGTCCAACCCCTGTATATTTGTGTGCAATCATTCCACGGTAGAAAAGTATGATTGAAAAGCGTCCTTAAAAGCCAAATTGATACAACGCTCATGCCGATGATGAACGCATGTTAACTAATCAGAACTTTACATGGATCTTTTTAAAATGGAGAAAGGTTTTGTTAATAATTTAGGAATTTATTTTTTATGAGGGCCAAAATATAAAAAAAAAGTATTTTATACATACTAGAATATGTTTATTGCAGTTAATCAGGTACATCACTCGAACATTTCTCTCATTTTGCTTCCAAGGAGTGAAACTGTCTTGTTATCTATGAAGTGGCTCAATCAGTTGTCTCTAGGTTCTCTGATTGGTCTGTCTGATGTTTTCTTTCAACACATTTTGCACTTCATCTGCAAGATGATTTTCATAAAATATTTTTTTTTCTTCCTTTTTTAACCTTTTAACACATTACATCTGAATTATATAAAATGCACATAAAGTAAATGGTGTAGCAGTTGTGTCTACATAGTGGAGATGTGTGTGTGTGTATAACAATGTGTAAAGTGTATATTTTGAGACTTTTCTTGAGGTCCAGGATAATATTTACAATGGTGTAAAAAGAAAAGATTTTTCTGTGATATGATTGGTCCCTCACACTTTTTTTTGTTTTTATAGGATTTGAACTTTTGCATTAGAGAGAGAGAGAGAGAGAAATATATGTGGTTAATGGTCCATATGCTTTTTATTAAAGGTTAAAAGACATTTTCAGTTATTTCCTTACTTTGGGCCAATGTGTTTAAAATGTGCCTCTGAGTTCAATTTCCATCCAAAATGCCTGAGATCATCTATGACCAGTAAAATAAGGTGATGTTTGCCCTGTTCAGAAGAGAGACGAAATCGGAATTTGTGCTAAACGTAAGACCGAAGCTTATGTAGTTACGCCTGGTGTGTTATATGCAGGGGCCAGAAAATTATATTATCATAAAAAATTTTTTTTTTAAATTCTTTTAGTGTCCATTTACAAGTTGAAATACCAACATTTAGTATTATAGTATATGGAGAGTTTGGAAACTTTTCCACTGTTACCCTTAAATAAAGAGAATCATTGACTATTTGTGTAAAAGGCCTAAACTGAAGAATGTATTTGAATGTGACTGTTGTGACTTCGTGTTATATTTACGTTGAGTTTAAAAAAATTGTATTTGAAAAGTATTTGTTGCAAGAGAAGCTGTAAAACTGCAAACTATTATTGGTTTCAGGTTAAGAATCTCTAAGATGTACCTGGTAATGGGTGTGAAAGACAGAATTTGTGCTTTTAAAGAGAAGATGGTAATATCAGGGATACTATATAAGCTTTAGACTCATTTGCTACTTGAAATTGCAAATGCATTAAACAGATTATTATTCAGCTCCTCATCAGCCTTTAAGTTGGTACTTTTGCTGCCGAGTTATTTGTGGAGTTGATTCTAATGGCCTTCTCCATAGCAGCTGCTGGATTGTATCTATTTTGTGCTATATGGCATTTTTAATTGTTAAGTTAATGAACAGGAGTTGAAATCTAAAATGAAAATAATGAAGAATGTAGATTTAAATAAGGTTTTCCTTATACTTTAAGCTAAACATAAGATATAAATATTTTTCTAATCACTGCTTCTAGCTTGGATTTGCATTTTTAGTTTCTAATTTTTGTTGTGTATACTTTTACTTCAGATCCAGCTGGTATTTTTAGCTTATACAGGTATTTTATGTAGTTAAATATGTTTTTAAAATGTATGTATGACTCTTTCCCTATGATAATTATTCACTTGACATCATCCTCAGTATAGGAAAGCAGTATACGCACTAATTCTCTGAGGACTCTTAGATATCTTTTCTTGTCTTTATTGAATTAAATGTTGTCCTATTACATTAGTCCAAGTTAACATGCCTATGATGTCTAGTGCCATATAATATCAGGTTAAAACTAATTACGAAAATTGACCAACTCACCATGTCTCAATCCTTTATTTCGTCTTTTTACACCCTCAATATATGTTTGGGGAGAGTTTATGGGATCAACGCAAAGTAGTGCATAACTGTACAAATGAAATCAGTGTGATGTGCATATGTAGTCTGGTCATTAATTAATTACTTTGTAGAACCACCTTTTGGTAAAACTACAGCTACGAGTCTTTTTGGGTATGTCTCCACCAGTTTTACACATCTACACAGATATTTTTGCCCTTTCTTCCTTGCAAAAAATCAAGCTCAGACTGGATAGAGGGCATCAGTGAAGAGCACTTTTTAAGTTTTGCTACAACTGAATTTTGGTTTGGACTTTGACTGGGCCATTCCAACTCATCATATGGTTTAATCCAAAGCATTCCATTGTAGCTCTGGCTGTAGGTTTAAAATTGTCCACCTGCTGGGAGTAAACCTGTGGCTCAGTCGCAAGTCTTTTGTATCCTCATGTTTTCTTCGCAGATTGCCCTGTATTTAGCTCATTAAACTTTCAATTAACTCTGACCAGTTTCCCCTTCCTTGCTGAAAAAAGCATTGCCCTCAGCATGATGCTACCACCACCATGTTTCAGACTGAATTGCAGTGCCTTTTGAATGTTGGCCAAAAACAAAACATTTTTGATCAAGTCTTTCCAGAGCACCTTTTCTTACATTATGTGTTATGTGCCTAAATTACATCTGGCACAATTCTGCCTACTCCTTTCCACTATTGCATTAAGACCAGATTTCTCACATCTAATAGCTGTCATGTCAACAGATTATTCCACCTGAGCTGCAGATCTCTGCAGCTCCAGTAGAGTTACCATTGGGCTCTTAGATGCTTCTCTAATTAATGCTCTTCTTCCCAGACTTTTGGATTTAGGTGCATTAGGTGCAAATCTTCATTGCTTTGCAATAATGTCAAACTTTTTCTCTTATTAGATGATAGATCTAACAGTGCTTAGTGAGACATACTGTTTACACAGCTTTTTTTGGTTCTTTAAAGTCCCAATGAAATACATAGATTTGTTTGTGCTGTAACTTGACAAAATGTCAAAAAGTTCATGAGGTTTGAATACATTCACAAGGAGCAGTAAATCTATCAAATCAGGACTCAGCTCTCATATTTAACAATTAAATATAGCTTCTTAATTGTAAAACCGTATATTCAAGAGATTAAAATAAAAATGCACAATTGTTATTTTGAACAAGAAAAGCTAAAAAGACCCTTATTGAAACTTCTTTCACTCTTAAGTCAACTAGTTTTCTTTATAGCTTTTATATAAAATATTTATCCCTTCGCAGGATGCTGTAGATGAGAGGAAATTCAGATTTCAACTCCCAATGTCACTTCATAGTTGCAGTTAATCAAAGTTGAGCACAACAATATCATCTATCAGTCACCTGTTGAGTAAATGCATAATGCTTTCAGTAAATGGAGTGACTCACTTTTCATAGAGAAAGAAGCTATCCTTATTGTGACATGGGCAAAGGTCTGAGATGATGTTTCATTTCATGTCCCTGTCTACAGAAGCAGCCTCCTGCCTGTTTGACAAGGAATGTTTCAGAACTGATTTAAAAAAAGAACCAAACATCTAAAACCTACTACCAGACAGCAGATAGAAAATAGGAAAGAATGGCATTCCGATTCCAGTTTATTCAACCTCATTTTACCCACATGTGTACCGTACTAAAAGAAGAAATACTGAGATAAGCGGAGATGCTCAGACTTCTGATTGCACTCGAGTCCATTATTCAAAATACAACATATCTTGTGGCTGCATTATGGTGCACCACAGTCGCAGAAATTGTCTCCTGTACTCCAGATCTCCATGTTTGATTGTTGAGCTACGTTGCAAAATGGCTCTTCAGCGTGCGCCTTCCATTCTCCACACCACCCTACTCTTACTTTGCACTGAATAATCATTTAAAGCAAGGTCATTTTGATCTTCTGCCTCAATAGACCTCAATTAAATATTCATTCATTCTGATGCGGCCTCTTCTGCAGCTTCTTTGGTATGTGTTAAAGAGACAAAGGGCTTTTGCTTATGATTACACAAGCCTGGGCTTTTTTTTAAAAGAGATCAGACACCATTAAATCTAGTTAAACAATCCTTTCCTCCTTATCAACTCATTTTAGTAAAAATATTTACTTAAGCTGTACTGATTTCTGTCCTTGAATGTTGAAAGAGAAGCAGTTGTTCCGATTAGAAAGCTGATTTAAACTCTGCATCTAAGTCTTCTTCGCCAGGTTCCTTTAATGTTTACAAAAGATTTAACAATGCCAATATTATGCGAAAGATTAAAACATATCACCATTGATAGAACACAATAAATAAAGTTCTTCTCATAAGGATTCACATAACATTACTGCCGATCTGACTTTCTAATTAGAGTTGCTGTATTACCTGATTTTAGGGTTACATTGTAAATGTCTTAAGATGCTGTTCAGGTTCCAAGATAATCATAGCAGCAAAACTGCATGTAAATGTTAGCTAAGTTGTCTTGAAACTAGATAATGGCATGCTCTGTATTAAAATAAAAACCCATTCCCTTCTTGTTCTCTCAGTTTAACTTTAAATCAAATTAAACCTTTCCGGTGTTAGGATTACCAAAATATGTTTGCGTACTAAATGCCAAAAATAATTAAAAAGAGTTTTTTTTTAGAGAAAGGCATAATTTTTCTGAGTAAAATGAGTCTCCTACCGACAAAGGCCTCTCAGCGAGGAAGAAGCCATTACTGAAGTTTGCAAATGCACTCTGGTGCACTCTGGGACACAGACCTTAAATTTTGGAGACATGCCCTGTACTCTGATGAAACAAAAATGGACGTGTTTGACCATAATAACCACGGGTATATTTGGAGAAAATAGGGGGAAGCTTATAAGCCTGAGAACACCGTCCATGCTGTGGAGTATGGGGGTGGCAGCATCATGCACTGAGGGTGTTTTGCTGCAGGAGTGATTGGTCTACTTCCCAAACTAGATGGCATCACAAGGAAAGAACGTTATGTGGAAACATTGCAGCAACATCTTAAGATACCAGCCAGAGGGTTAAAACATGGGTAAAATGACTTCAGTGACCCAAAGCACACTGCCAAATTAGTTACAAATTTATTTAAGGAGAACAAAGTCAGTGTTTTGGGATTGCCACCACAAAGCCCTTTGTAGGCAGACCTGAGAAGGTGTCTGTGTACAAGGCAAACTACAAAACTGAGGTTGCAGCCAAAAATCAAGCAAATTATTGTAAGAAGCTTGAGAAAGGGTATGCAAAATGTTTCACCCAAGTCCTATAGTTTAAAACACAATGCAAACATACTAAGGAGAGGTATGTAAACCTCTGAAAGTCAAGAAAGCAAATAATTATTTCTCATTCTGGCACAGCATAGAAATAGAATAGAAATAAAATCGGTAATTTTAACTGAAAAGCAACACTAAAAATTTATTTGTATTTTATCTCAAATAGCAACAAAATTGTTGTTTCTTCAAAGTGTGTGTAAGTATCTAGTTTCAAGTTTTGTAAACTTGACTGTATACATGAATGTAAAAATACTTTTTTTTTACTGCTGATATTTTGATTTGTCATGGCAGAAAGAACAGAGATTAAGTTATTCACTTGTGGTCAAGGACAAGATAGTTCAAGTAATTTAACATTATTATGAACTCAAGTGATGTGTTTTCTAAATTCTGCCACAAGGTGAACCCAAGTGTAAACTCCACCGGGAAAAGCAAGCAGTTCAGGAAAAATACCGTTTTATTAAACACCACCAGAAGAATAGGAATTCAAATTCAACAAAAAACACTTTTAGACCATTATATTTGCAGTACTTGGTGTGAAATTGACTTTGATAAGGAATATGTTCTAGTGTGTTAGTGACAACAAATGAGCCAAACTGTCCAATTCAAGTTCTTACAAGCACTAATACAAATGGTTTACTTTTACAGATTAATATGAACTACAGCACCTTTCAAATTTGTTGGCATACCTTGGTAAAGGTGTATAAAAAAGTCTTCAAGTGGAGTAATGTTTTATTTGAGTAGCATAATTTCACACACCATCTCTTTACTTGGCTTTTGACTGAATAGAGCATGAAGTACAAAATAATTTTAGTAGCCTTTTTTTCTTTATGGATTTTATTTTTTGTATTGTATTTTGTTTACTTTGAAATATTTGAATTGCTTTTTTGGTAAAATTGTTGAGCATGGTGTCAACTTTGGTGCTTCTTTAAATGTGCTGTATAGATACATTTGACAGAAACAATAAAATAATTTTTATACCTCAGGGAAACAGGTCATGGATTACTAAGTTCCTAGAAGTTCATAGTAGCTCTGATTACCTTAAACAAGTAGAGTATAAATGATAAAAAAAATATATTTTAGGCATCTTTATCAAGGGTGCTAAAACTATGGCGAGCGCTGTAGAGTATATTTTATTAGGACACTTAGCTCAGCTGAGAGAGGTTTCTTTCATGTTTTTATCAACTTTCAAAACTTTATCATTAGTTTTGTTGTGCAAAAAATATCTCCTATATCTGATAGAGGGTCAGTTTATAGGTTAGCAGTTAGGTTTATGTAAGCTAACTTTGGGTTTAAAGTACCTACATCTTAGGAAAACACGAAAATCAAAGTGAAAGGAATGAAATAAAGCTAAAACAAAATAAGAATATTTGAGCATTGAGACAAATAAATGTGTATTGATGCTATAATTTGTTAGAATTATTAATCAGAGAATATTATTTAATTTTAATATTTTACCAAATAATATTTCGGTCTGTTAAGGGTTGTCCTGTGAATATTGTGGTATTAGAACAAAATAGAAAGGGGTGAGACGAGCTCTGACATTATTGAACAGCAAAAACTCTGCACACACGTGGAATAAATTCACACAATTTCTTAAAATACAAGAATTTATTAACAAAAATAAGTCAACTCAAAGTCAAACATATTTCAATCAACAAACTCTTTACTATGCTAAAACAATCCAACTAAACTACCTAGCAGAATTAAAGAATAACGAAGACTAATAGGTTATGTACAATATAAACAAGTTGATTAAAGATGATTGAAAATCATGACCGAAGGAGTGATGCAACATTACCATGCAATGTTTATGTTTGAGAACCAAGGATTATCTTGAAGAATCTGGAAGTGAAGTTAAGTTAGTCTTGGAAAAAACTTAGGCAATAATCAGCAAACCTTTAGACAACCATTCACAATGCAAGATCATAAAATATTTTAATAAAATAATGTTTTGAGAATGATCTGCTGAATAAACCCAACCTTCTGGATGACTAATTCTCAACGGGGTCTCATTAGCTGCCTCTATTTGTTAAAATAATATTTAAAGAAATACCATTAAAGGAAATGGTAAAATATTTAAGGGAATATTTTGGAAAAGAGCCAAATCTTTCTGGAGAAATGGGGCTTAATGGTGTTTACTTAGTTATCAAATTTAGTAAAATGATGTTAGGGACACATTATTTACTGGATTGAAAACTAAACCTTTCTGGGTAAAAATTATTTAGCAGCAAGCACGTGTCCTTAGTTGTTAGCAGTTAAAGCTAACAAAGGAGGCTGATAGCTTAGCACCAGAATCAAACACACACCTTTAAAGATACTGTTAATAAAAGGGTTAAAATGCATAAGCGCGGACGGCGCGTTATGGCCAATCTTCTGTGTTTAAAATCACCCTTTAAATAAAGTTTGTCTTAACTTTAAAAACCCACAAACACCGAACACAACCTGAACACGTGTGCTGCAGATATTCTGCTAGCACTAAGATAGCTGAGTTCAACACAAACAAAACCAAACTTCATAAAATGAAAAACGTTTAGATCATTTCAATCTAAATCACTTCTATATTATTCTGCCCAAACACTTAACCTCATGAACTGTGGTGAAGAACGTTGTCCAGGGCGGCGAAGTTTGAAGAAACGTCCACAGTCTTTAAACGGTTAGCTACAGCTAACCTCCTTAGCTGTGGGGAGTGGCGGCTGTTCTGTCGGACGCCAAACTGCACGTTACCATAACCATGGTGATGCGGCTCCTGTTGTCCTTCTCTCAAGCAGGGAAAACCGCTTCATTTGGCTTGCAGAGACAGCGTCTCTGTAGGGATCTTCTCTGGGACAGTTTGCTTCTGCAGGCCTCAGAGAGAAAGTAAGCAATGCTTATACCTTAATTTACCCCTTTTTATGAATGAATACCGGATTCTTTCAACAGTAATTCGTCAGTACATCAGTACTTAACTTGCGCATATGATCAATGATCGTATGACATCCTTGGATTCAGTTGAAGAGTTTATGTCTGTTTGCCAGCAAAGAGATATTAGTGCGCTGTGTCCTCCTATCCTGATGATCATTGGCGTGGAAGAGGTCAGACCATTGGAAAGGGGGTGCTTTTATGCAGCCAGTGGCATCATAGGAAGTCCGCTGCTACAGTTTGCTTGGCTGTGCCGGAAGTAGTTTAATGCAATTTATTTTGAAAGTTCCAGGAAAGTCTGTACTGGCCTTTCACGTTGTAACCATGTCTGTGGGTCCCAACAAATTGAATCTACCAAAAATTAAGATAATTCTTTCATATTAAGAGGCTCACCGTGTGGTGACAGAGTGCATGGCCATTTTAAGCCAAGCTTTTTAAATATGCAAAGCACTATGCTAGTTTTTTCATAAACTCTTCATGATACAAGAACATTAAAAATTGGGAAAAATATAGATTGCCTTTATGTCTTGTAAGTTTGATGATTATGGCTAACAGATAATAAAGTCCCAAAATTCGGTGCCTAGGATCAATAAAAAATGATATTTTAAATCAGAATGTCAGGCTTCTGAAAGGTGTGCTCATTTCTATGCACTCAATACTTTAATACAATCAAGCACAGCAACACCATGGTCATCGAACCAGTTATTGGTATCGATAGCAGTGTGGACAGCTGCCAAGTCCTGCTGGAAAACAGCCTCTCCATAAAGCTTGTCACCAGAGGGAAGCATGAAGTGCTCTAAAATCTCCTGGTAGATGGCTGACTGTTGACTTCAGAAGAACAATATGGACCAACATCAGCAGATGACATGGCACCCCAAATCATAAGTGACTGTGGAAACCTCTCACTGGACAATATGGATTCTGTGCATCTCCACAAACTTTACTTAGATCTAACAGGAAGGCTTTGGATGTGGTGGTGGCGGTATAAATATAAAATAGACAGTATTCTACCACAAATGATATTAGATACAAAACCTACAGTCTCAGTCTCACCAACAACAATAGGCATCCAAATAGATCTAAATATGTATTTACCCAAACTTTGGCTACAGGAAAGAAATCTGTTGTTGCAGTTCAACCACAAATGAACTCAGTAGTCCTTTTTTTCTGATCGTGACAAAAAACGCTATTAGGTGTAGTGCACCTGAAAAGCTCAGATTTTACCTGAACCAAAAATTGGTTTTCTTCAGGCCTTGGCCTATCAATCTATGTCAAAGTCCTTCAGATATGAATGATGTTATTGTTTCTAAATTAGATATCCCAGAACGCTTGTAAATAATTCATGGCTGTTACATTTAAATATTGATTATTTACTAGTTAAATTCTGAATGGGAACCTGCTGTTAGTTAAGTAGTAATGTTCAAAGTACCCAAGCCTGAGATAGTTGTAAATTGTTGATATTTTGGGAACTTTGGGAAATGCGTCTCTCAGAGTCAGTAGAATTTTGTTTTTTAAAAACTATAGTCTGTTTCTCCTCATTAACCAAGGTATTTTTTAACCAGCAGATCCTCCCCTTAAAAAGCATTGCTTTCGTTGAATTGGGCTCTGATAGGCAGAAAGAACCAGGGAGAAACAATCAACAAGTTTTTACACAATCAGGTCAGAGGGGACTTTTTGATATTTGGTTGCAATAAATGCTACATTGAATTTGTCAGTTTTTGTCTAAAGTTGTGCAAGGTACCAATTTTCCTCCATCATTTTCTTTCAAATCCAACTTGGATCAAATCCAATGTGAAGAACCACCCTAACATCTAATGACCTGGTCCAAAACTGAGAGCCTGCCTCTATTAGAATGACCTTCGGGTTAAAACAACAGATCTTTAGGCCTAGACTTTTCTCTTCAGTTTAGCCAAATTATAGGAGTGTAGGAACCACAAGAAGCAGTGATCTATACTAGTTTTGTGACTAAAAAACAGCCTGATTTCTGTCCAAATAAGGCACTCTTTTCAGTTGAATCCTGTTGGTTTTGGTGCTGAAAGCAACTGAATCCAGGTGGCTCTAAGACTTTGACATCCTTTTTCAGCTTTCTTTCTCCTGACACATTGGAGAAGAACTTAGAATCAAAATTAGGGCATAAACCACATTTCGTCACATGTTTGAGAGACTAATAAACTGTGAGTTAATCTTAGATTTTAGCAGTAGCTAGTAGTATAGAACTGCTTGTATCTTTATTAGATGTTTGTCAGTTTAGCTCAGTGTATCATAATTTATTTCAGTCTGCCCCAGGACAGCTGTGACTACAATGTAACTCACCACTGTCAGTGTGTGAATGGGCAGATGACTGCTTGTAGTGTAAATCGCTTTGGGGTCTTTGGGGACTTGATAAAGCACTATAAAAGTGCAGGCCATTTACCATATCATTAGTAAAAAGATATGATAAATGAACATTTTTAATGCATTCAATAATATGTAAATATCTTTTGTTGATCCTAAATAAATCCTTAGTCCCAAGAAAGACAGAAACTTCCTCTCATATTTTATTTAATAAAGACTGCTCAATTAAAAAATAAAGAATCAATCCTTCTGATTTCTGATAGATTGTGAGACTAATTGGTTTATGAATATTAATATAAATTTACATCACTTGATCACACTACAGTACCCAATTATGCTTATTTTTATTCCCTTTAGTAGGGAGGCTACTTTATAATGAAACTATTAAACCAACTTCTTTACATTAGCTATTGTTCCAGCAAAGAACATACAATTTTTACTCAGAAAAAATACAAAAAATGTTGACACTATCATAGCTCTGACAACATAAAACATCTTTTCAGCACTTCTTTAGCACATATTTGAGTGTGCAGCAGGTGAACAATGGATCCAAGGATGATTTGCACATGAATGATGTCTATGAATAAGAACATGTGTCACAGAGGAAGGCTGTTTCCATCGTCGGGGCAGGAAGATTTGCTCCCTTCTTCCCCCCCACTACAAGGACCAGGTGAAGATCTCTGACACAAAGGGCTAAGTGAAAATCTGTTCAGCGCAGACCTCTAAAGACCTTTTTATGATGATGCTTTTGGGAGGAGAAATAACCAAAACACTGTGTCGTTCCAATGTAAAGCTAGCTCCAGTGTCTTTGCAGGTCAATGTCACATGTTCATGGGGCTTTACATTTTAGAAAACAAAGCTGCATTTCTGTTCATTTCTACATAATGTATCGCAATACTCATTTTGGTGTGTCCCAGAATCAAGTTTGAACTTCTTCTATACTAAGGATTTTAAATTAAATTGTAGCTTTTGTGTCTGATCAAAAAATAGAAGCTGATTTATTTTCTCTTTTATTTGAACAAGCTATTCAAAATCAGCATCATCATAAGCCACAAAAATAAAACATTTGTTTCATTTGTATCACTTACCACTGAACATTGCATTTCATAGTTCTAGGGGTATGGATGGGGTTGCTTTGTGGGGCTCAAAGTTATGTTGGTGATTTTCATAATACTCCATAGATCTCTAACAGATTGCAGACATCTTCTGTGTACCTAATTGAAAACCTTAAGACATTTTTAAAAAAAAGTTGTGGATTAATCTCTTTTAAAGTAACCATCAAGAAAGGCGTACAGTGTTTTTCCTCTTCAAAAAATTTAAAAGACTTTACAACACAAAACATGTGAGTATATTCTTGTTAAAAACATAAATGAATCTCTGTGAGCATTTCTGATTGTTTTGACCACACATATTTGGTCAAAGCGGTTATATTATTAAGTTGATACTGTTCAATAGCTCTGTTTTTGCAGATTTAAAGTACCGTATTTTCCGCACTGTAAGGCGCACTTAAAAACCATTAATTTTCTCAAAAAATGACAGTGCGCCTTGTAATCCTGAGCGCCTTATATATGGATCAATTGGTTAATTGGTTGATCCTTACTGGTTGTACACGGCGCTCTGTCAAAATGTTTCAGTACGACTGGTAAACTACAAAGCCGCACCGCTTGCAGCATTACGGCTACCGTAGTCAGGGGCGTCGCCGAAGTAATAGCGGTAAACACCTGTACTGTGCTTACTCCTTGTCCAACACCACTTGTGTGTGTATAACGACCCCAAAATTGCACCTTTCAAGAGACACGCTTACGATGCTGAGTTCAAACTCAAGGCTGTCAGCTACGCAGTCGAACATGGGAATAGAGCAGCAGCGAGAGAATTCAACAGTTAACGCTACTATATTGTGAATGTACTAACGTTTGATTTAGTGCATCAAACTGTTTCTTTTACGTGTTTACTGAATCAGGGAAAAGTTCCCTTTCACGTTTTAACTAACGTTTGATTTCAACTTCAACTTCATAGACTCCAATGCATTCCTAACGTGCGGTTGGCTCTATTCAATAGAATTCTATGTAGAGGAGACCTTACCATGAGAGTGAATGGAGTTATCAGAACGCTGGTTTGTAGTGTATTAATAAAGTTTGACTGACTGACTTATCTGACTGTTTTGTTGACATTCTCTTTAGCACAGCTCCATCTAGTGGATGCATAACGCAACCCCAGTCAAACGTTTGACTGCAGTAGCTTCTATTCTATGCGCCTTATAATCTGGTGCGCCTTATAGTGCGGAAAATACGGTAACTGAATTATTGCATAAAGGTTTATTTGGTTAATGGCTCTGTTTTGTTAGATCGAACAACACTTATGGAGTTACATTGATTAAGCCTGCTGGACAGTTTTCTTAACTCTGCCAAGCATGGAGTGAACTTTTAGATTTTGCAGCAGACCATCAGGTATTCAACACCATCAAAGATATGTTCCTTTGTGTTCCAAGTCTGATTGTTGTGTAAAATGTATCCATGTGAGCTAAAGATCTGCTGATCCTCTAAATCAGCTGATGAGGCAAAGCGATACAGCATAGAACTGACTAGCTTGTTAGCTTTCCATCACTCCAAGGATATATTTACTTTTGAACATGGTCATAGTGATATGACATCTTTCTGCTACATTTTCTTTTTTTACTAAATTCCACCTAAAATGTGTTAAACAGAATAAACTAAAAAGTTCAAGATCACAGAAAAGAAAAAAAAAGTTTATAAACTTATAATTTGTTCAATTTCTGTGATCTTTCAGCTGCATAGATGGTAAGGTCTGGCCATATTGAGCTTAATGAAGAGCCCCAAGCTGATGCTCTGATCACAGGGCTCCCTGCCTAAGATGCGTCTGATCACATTACAATTAACTACATTTAAAATGGAGGGCAGAGAGTCCCTATTAATATTATTCCCATGATTCAGTCTCTTTTTCTCCCTTCTTCTTTTTAAACTCTCTTCCTTCATCTCCATCTCTTCCTTTCCCTCTTTTCAGCTATGGGTAATTAATATGGAAAAACGAAAAGACATCATATTCTGCAAAATCCTGTGAGATTGGCTTGCAAAAGCTGTTAAACCCAAGTAGGCAAATTAGTATTCATGCAGGTTTTCCAGTTGCAAGTCATTTTTTCCTGTGGGACCAAGTAGTAGATTGGGTAGACAGGCAGCGCTCGTCCTTGATTATGTGAGCAGAATGCCGCGGCTGAACCAAAGCCCAGCAGAAAAAAAAATTCCTTCGGCAGTAAATCAATTTCTGTGACCTGCTAAATGTAATTGACAACACTATAATTCTTTAACCCTGCGTATGAGGCAGAAAACACATCCTGAGGTTGAATGATTATACCTGCTATTATATAAATCCCCGGTCTCTGTATTGGTTAAAAACCATTTATAGCAAAATTATACATATGCCATCATATCAGTGGCAATAAACAATTGCTTTAATGCAGTAGTCATGTCTTTGTTTAGTCAATCAACAGGATCTCAGAAAACCACCTATTATTCAAATGAGCAAATGGCTTGGTAAAGAGTTTTCTGCTTTTAGATGCATGAAAATTTGTATGTAAATTGAGGTGTTAATATTTTAGCTTGTGTGGAATACATGAAAGGCCTGTAAAATAGTTAATTTGACTGAACACATTTTATCCAGTAGTGCTATGTAAAATTCTTTGCTTGTCATGAATCCAATTATTTTTCAGATTTTGCTCTGCATAGATAATTGATTATCTTCATTACATCAGGATATATTCGCTAACTTAAATGGTGGAATTACCTTCCTCTCTTAGAAAGGAAAAAGAACAAATATGCAATCATTAGAAATATTATTTGTCTTTTCCAGACTTGTAGCTGGGAACATACATGGGCAGTTTACTTTGTATATTCTAAATGGCATGGTTCAATCCATCCTCTGAAATGGAAACCTAAACTGACAAGTTGCAAAAAGAGAACAATGATTAGGGTTGTGGCTAAAAGGCCCATGGTGGGTATGGAGCTGCAGAGATCCACAACAGTTGGTGGGAGAATCTGTTAAAAGAAGGGGATTTGATCAGAAGAAAAAATTCGTTTTGCCCTACATAGAAAACACGTGTGGCGGAGACTTAACCTTGCAAATCTCTTTGAACACGTCATCCCTACAGTGAAACATGGGAATGGCAGTGTAATGCTGCGGGGATACTTTTCTTCTGCATGGCAAAACAGATCAGAGTTGATGTGAAGATGGACCTAGTTAAAAGACAACACTAGAAGAAAACATTTTAGAAGCATTAAAAATCTCAGACTAGAGTGGAAGTTTACATTCCAGCAGGACAGCAACTTTAAACATACAACCAGAGCAGGAATTGAAATTTGCTTTTCACAGATGCTCTCTATCCAGTCTTATTGAACTTGGAACCCAATGGTGAAACATGGTAGTGGCAGAATCATGCTGTGAAGATGCTTGTCTTCAGCAGGGAAAGAAAAAGTGGTTAGGATTTATGCAAAGCTGCACGTAGCAGTTATGCTTAAATTCTTTACAAGTCATTTAATTTAGAAATTTTGCTCTTCACATTTTTTATTTGCTGTTAGAAAGACAAAATTCCAAATATGCACAAAATATAAAACATAATTTGTTTCTTCTGAAGGTTTGTGAACATACATGTACATTTTGGCTTTTTCATTTTTGGAGCACATGCATATTTGAAAATATGCATATCCCCCAGCCTCAACTTGTTCAGCTGTCAGTAGGCCCAGGACATGGGCTCTGACATTGGCCAGATTAATTAGCAGTCTGTCCTCTTCAGTCCCTTTCGCCCGATCCTATTAGACCCAGCTCTGCAATCTGTTGGAAGGTAATTTTGCACAAGCACACAGGGTTGCAGCACTGACACCTTATGTTTCATGATTGAAGGCAATCTCCTGAGGACGGCGATAAATTTATTCATGGTTCGCTCTCCCATAGCCACTAGAGATATGGCTGTGCCTGCCCGCCTCACAGCCACAGATTTCCTGCTCTGCATCTTTCCCTGAATGCAATAATAATACTAAATGATCTCAGGGAGTTGCATCTTATATTCCTGTGCATGCATGCAGGGAGCCTGGTGTCAGAGAGAATATCACTTGGAAAAGAAGCTAATGCTTAATGTGAGGCCAGTGAATGTTTTTGCATCCACAGATCTGCACCTGTGTAACCTCTAACTAACTCTCCTTCTCCAAAAGGAAACAAGCATGTTAAGAAACATACTGTACCTGTGCACACATGTTTCATGCGCCTGGATCACAGCAAGCAGCATTTGTGTAATTCCTTCTTGATTACTGAAATCTGTTGATAATAGAGATGTTGCAAAGGTGATCAGCGTAGATTAGCCCTAGAAACAGTTGGGGTATTGGTTGGACTCCCTGCCATTAACAAGGGGAATACGGGGTCAACAATTAACACAGAGTAGAAATGCTAATGCCCAACTTGAATCAACAGAGCCCTGACAGCCTGCTAGTGTTTATTTAATGCAGGGGTTTTAAAGGTGTTATTATCTGATGACCAAACAGATGTAATGGGGCTCTGATGTTGCTCAAGGGCGCAAGAAGTCACCTATAACTAATTGAGAAATGACCTTCTTTTCATGAGATCTATGTTCTATAAAATAACATAAAGCAATAGAAACATTTTACTCTGCAAGTGTGTCATGGTGGTAAAATGCACCATTAGATCATTGCTAAGAGCTTCAAAGGTGTCCTCAGCTCTTGTGGTGATAAAAGTAAGTATACACCTCAGAACACACAAATGAGAGCTGTCACTCCTGAGGCTGTAAACTTGTTTGGAGTTATTGTATCATCAGAGCAGAAGAGGCAAACAAGTACCCTTAAGTCTTGCAGTGCTTGAAAGGGAAGAGGTATTTTGACAATTAGCCCCATGAATTTGGTTCCCTCTGAATCCAAACACAAGTGCCATCAATATTTGTCACATGGTCCATTCATATTCTCTTGCCATGCTGCCTGTTCCTTTTAGTAAGTGACAGTGTTTGACATAAGAATCTAATACAGCTACAGTCATAAATAAAGTAAATCACATTTTAATTGTAGGATTTTACATGTCAGGACATAATAAAAATGATATGGTCTTATTTCATTGATAAGCTACCTTAAAATTAATGTAAGCAAAGTAAAATCCCTCTCAGGTTGTCTGAAGGAGAGAAATTACAAGGTTAAATGAATAATAACTAGAAAAATTTGCATTTCCTGCGAAAATGCAGTGTGAATGCTGAAAGCTGAATTTTTTTTGCTGAAACCTGGCAGAAACAAGCTGACATTCACTGCAAACAATCTGCTAAAAAGTTAATGAATTAGAAGAAAACAGAAATGCTAAACTCATGTTGAAAGCTGGCAGAAAGTGGCTATGGCTCAAAGCAGAATGACAGCTGAAATCTGATAAATTAGTAGAAATAGCAGAAACAGCAAAGAAAAACTGTCATCTGATCTGTTTAATCAGGAAGACTATCAGGTACACCGTAACATGGTGAAGTTACCTCAAAACTACTTGAAATGTTTGATGAAATACAAGAACTGACAAAAACATAAAAAAAGCAGGAAAGACCTGCCCATAGATGAGCTGAAAAAGCATAGACTGAAGCAAAAATATAGCCTAAGAAGTTGAAGTCATTGCTAAAATATATAAAAAATAGCAGAAAATTCAAAAAAATAATGAGATAGAAAAGCTACAATGCTATCATTGGCATATTGGTTATCACTAGCATGAAGGCTGATATTAATTTACCCCATCTACTATGCAAAAAGCAATGTATAAGCTAAAATTAGCTAAAATGCTAATGCTTACTACAGCCTATATTCAAAAGTCTATGAAATTGCCCTTTAAAATGATTCACTCTTGTTCAGGTGTTGGAACCTCAGTAGAACCTGTTTAAGTAGCTGGCATCAAATGATCGCTGTTTTGTTGCTCCACTGGGACCTATGAAGACGGTCTTACCATCATAAGTCACAGAGTCATTCTGGTTCTCACAGAGTTTCTGATTGGGGTTTTGTTCCTGGTTCTGATTGGTTTGACCTGGTTCTGATAGACTTTGGACCTGGTTGGGATGAAGGTTTGTACATGGTTCTGATGAAGATTTGTACCTGGTTCTGATGGAGTTTGGACCTGGTTGTTATAGAGGTTTATTCCTGTTTCTGATGGAATTTGGACCTGGTTCTGATACAGGTTTGTACCTAGTTCTGAAACTGGTTTGTATTTGGTTCTGATGGAGATTTTTTCCTGATTTCTGGTGGAGAGTCCCTAAATGGTTCTGATGGAGATTTCCTCTTGGTTCTGATGGAGCTTGGGTCCGGTTCTGATGGAGATTTTCTCCAGGTTCTGATGGATTTCTGAACTGGTTCTGATAGAGGTTTCTTTCTGGTTCTGTTTGAGTTTGGACCTGGTTCTGATAGTGGGTTCCTAACTTGTCCTGATGGAGAATTCCTCCTGGTTCTGATGGAGTTTAGATCTGGTTCTGATGACTGTTTCTCCTTGGCTCTTATAGAATTTGAACTTGTTTCAGATGGAGGTTTGCACATGGTTCTGATGAAGATTTGTACCTGGTTCTGATAGAGTTTCCATCTGATTCTGATGGATTTTGGATGAGGTTTTGATGGAGTTTGGGTCTTGTTCTGATGAAGACTTGTTCCAGATTCTGATGGATATTGGACAAGGTTCTGATAGAGGTTATTCCTGGTTCTGACAGATTTTGGACCTGGTTCTGATGGAAGGTTCCTAACTGGTTCTGATGGAGATTTCCTCCTGGTTCTGACAGAGTTTCCATCTGATTCTGATGGATTTTGGACAAGGTTCTGATGGAGTTTGGGTCTGGTTTTGATGGAGATTTGTTCCTGGTTCTGATGGAGTTTGGGTATGTTCTGATGGAGATTTTCTCCAGGTTCTGATGAAATTTGGAACTGGTTCTGATAGAGGTTACTTTCTGGTTATGATTGAGTTTGGACCTGGTTCTGATAGTGGGTGACTAACTGGCCCTGATGAGAATTCCTCCTGGTTCTGATGGAGTTTGGGTCTGGTACTGATGGAGATTTTGTCAAGGTTCTGATGGATTTTGGAACTGGTTCTGATGGTGGGTTCCTAACTGGTTCTGAAGGAGTTTGGGTCCAGTTCTGATGGAGATTTTTTCCTGGTTCTGCAGAAATTTGGGTCTGGTTCTGATGGAGGGTTCCTAACTGGTTCTGATGAAGAATTCCTCCTGGTTCTGATTGAGTTTGGGTCTGGTTCTGATGAATGTTGAACCTGGTTCTGATAGAAGGGACCTCCTGATTCTGAAGGAGATTTGGACCTGGCTCTGGTGGAGTTTTCTTCTTGGTTCTGATAGGTTTGACCTGGTTCAGATGAAGTTTTGTACATGGTTCTTATAGAGGTTTCTTCCTGGTTCTGATGGAGTTTAGATCTGGTTCTGATGAATGTTTCTCCTTGGCTCTCATAGAATTTGGACCTGTTTCAGATGAAGGTTTGTACATGGTGCTGATGAAGATTTGTACCTGGTTCTGATAGAGTTTCCATCTGATTCTGATGGATTTTGGACAAGGTTCTGATGGAGTTTGGGTCTGGTTCTGATGAAGACTTGTTCCAGGTTCTGATGGATATTGGACAAGGTTCTGATAGAGGCTCTTTCTGGTTCTGACAGATTTTGGACCTGGTTCTGATGGAAGGTTCCTAACTGGTTCTGATGGAGATTTCCTCCTGGTTCTGATAGAGTTTCCATCTGATTCTGATGGATTTTGGACAAGGTTCTGATGGAGTTTGGGTCTGGTTCTGATGGAGATTTGTTCTTGGTTCTGATGGAGTTTGGGTCTGGTTCTGATGGAGGGTTTCTAACTGGTTCTGATGGAGTTTGGGTCCGGTTCTGATGGAGATTTTCTCCAGGTTTTGGGGCATGTTGCCGAAAAACTGTTTGTCCCACATCAATGAGGGTGACATTTTCTTAATCACGAAAGAGCATCCTACGTTTTGATGTATAATTTGTATAGGTAGAATGAAAATTGAGCGAAGAGAGTGAAGAGAGTTTGTTCGTTCTTTTTCAGGTTATTCAAAAACCTAGAGCATACACTCTTGCGACACAAAAATTCCGTCATAGGATTACATTATAAAACTAAAAATTTGAAAAAATTGTGATAAAGTTTGAATCCAAATTGTAGAAAAACTGTAAAATATATCAAAAAGTTGAATTAAACAGTAATAGCAGAAGGTTGTGAAAGCATTTTAAAAGTTGAACAGTGTTTCTAGCTGAAAGTATGCGGAAGTAGTTAAATGGCAAAAACAGTGAGGTTTTAGCAGAATTTTTGGGGTTTTTGGGGAGCAAAAAAAACACAAAAAGCTGAATATTTAAAAAAGTATAAAAGATATAAATACCAAAAGTCATAGCCGGAATGTCCTGAAAGGGCTGAATATTGTGAAATTTGAACGGTTGAAATAGCACAAAGTATGCAGGAGGAGTAGCGAATCAAAAAGTGTACGGAAGCAACCAGAATAAGAAGAAGAAGAAGAAGAAGACGGAATAATAAAGAATAAAGAGAAACAGGATCTCAATTGTGTGAATGCCTTCAGCATTCACACAATAATAACAAAATTTTAATGAATGATTATAGGGAAGAGAAAAAATAGGATCTAAAAATGTATATCATGAAGAAATAATTCATTATTAATCACTCGCACATCCATTCCTGACAATTTACTAAAGTAAAAAGAAACAAAAAACAAACAATTTCCACTCTACTGCTACAGGTAAAAAGGGGAAACCGAACATTCGAAATATTATCTATGCTGATTAAAGTTTAGGTTTTAACAACAGTTTACTGTCAAGAGTTTGAAGAAAGGGGTTTCAAATCCTAGAATTCAGAGTTACTTAATACTTAATGATTTGGTAGGAGTAATTTATTTCTTTTTGAACCACCTTTTCATTTTTCAACTTCTAGTACTGGAATGAAAGGAAACGCACTCTACTGCGGGTGAGTAGAGGTTGTTTGCTTTCTCTGAACCACTTGTGTTTTAGCTTTATGGTTCTGCCATCTCAGTCTCTCTGATAGAGGGATAGTAACGTCTGGCTCTAGGAGCAGTTCTGTGTGCTACATCCCTCCTAAAAAAGCAAGTGTAATTGGTCTCCTTTGCTACTGAAGTTCAGAAGGTCCAGAAGTTCCTCCCTTTGCATACAGAACCAGGTTTTTAGATGGTTATCACTGACACTGCACATATCCAAGGCATAAAAGAAAAACAAAACATATTAAAATGAAATTGCTGTAAAATATTACAGCAATTTCACACCAAATTACTTGAACATAACAAATAAAAACCTTTTGGGTTTTGGTTCTTTTTGTCTCTCTCACTGTGAGAGTTCACAAACTGCTGACTGGGGAAACAACAGCTTCTGGGAGGGAGTCCTCACAAGGGCTTGATCAGCCAATCAAAGACTTATTTAGGGTCTCTGTTATTTTTTACACTTCGGGAGAGAATAGGAATATAAAAGAACTATTCTATCCTAAAACGGTACAGCTGTACTTAAGTAAATATCCCTAAAATTATTTCATCATATAATTTGACTTATGTGCTTATTACCTTTTGCTATGTATTGTATATTGACACATTTCATATAATTCATCTGAATTGATTTTTAACTCATTAATAAAATATTCTTAGATTGTCAATAGTTCTATCACGTTAAGTGTTTGAATCGGACTAAAGTGCAGAAAAGAGCTTGGCAGCCGCATGATGAGTTAATCTTGAGGTTTTATTCCAAAACCGTCAAAAGCGTCACAAAAATCACTGCAGGTACATAACCGAGTTCAGAGCCAAAAACCTACATGAGTACTCAGTTCTCCAACGTAGCAAAACTGAACATCAACAAGGGTAGTGACGAGAAACAGTGATGGAGAAACCAGCGGGGAACAAAGAACACAGACCAACTAATATACAGGGAGAAAACAAAGGCAGGTAATCACAGAAACTAAGAACAGGTGTGACAAGCTGGCAGGGAGGCAGAGGGGACAGGTGGAACTAATAAACAATAAAGGAAAACATAAACCTAAACACAGTTAACACAAAAACACAAACCAAGTCCCAGGATGTCATATCATGACAAGTTCTTGCAATCTCTATACTAAAACATCTGATCTCGAAGTAAAATTTAATTTAACTAAAACAAATAATTTAGATAAAGATAAATGTAATACTTAAACATTGCATTTCATAGGCTACATAAAGAGAGTATATGATAAACATGGTGAACAATAATAAAATCACACAGCTTAAATAAAACTTATGAATAGCCAATAATATAAACTTAACAGAAGAGATTGTTGTAGTATGTCACTTGCTGAAAGGGAGCCATAGAGCAAGTTTAGGTGAGCTGAACAAAGCGAAGAATAGTAATTATAAGCGAGGACTGCAGCAGCCTTGAGCAAGAACCAAACAGACCACACCGGGGCATCAAATGCAATACATTAATATTAATGTCAATAATAGCAGTTCTATTAATGTGAATACAAGTTTTAACCTAGTTTCACATGCTAAGATGAAAACCTATAATCTATTGAAAAATTTTAAAGGACCATTAGCTACTACAAAAAACACTATTAAACCCATTTTGTAGAAGGAAATTAGTAATGTTCTGAGGAATAGTCTGAAACATGCAATATTAGCTGGAAATGTATAATAATTTTCTGTATAATAACACTATATTAAAACGTGTATAGGTATGCCTAGTCATGCATGGTAAACAGTTTGCAGCTATTTACATGTGAACATTGACAGGAACAAATCAACATGCTTCATTTCTTTGTTCTCTTTGCAGAAGCTCTACTTTCTGAAGGAAGGCCAAGTCATAAACACCTATTCATCCATTTCTATGCTTTAGTATGTTTGCTCAGAGCTGCATTTGGGTAATGCCCTTCAAAAATTTATTTATATGCAAAGAAAATGTGATTTTGCCTCTATACTTCAACATTTATGTCTGAATACCAGGGATCTGCAGACCCTTTAGTTTTCTTTAGAAAATACTACAAAAACCACCTTTGAAAAATAAAATTTTTGTTGTGGCCTAAACAAACCACAAAACACGCTAAACAACCAGGCTCAGCCAGACTTTCTTCTGAGATTTAAATCTGAGAGAATTATCTTCTTGTTTTCTGGCACAAAAATCCTGCATTAGGTTGGTTATGTACTGTCCACCTGCACAGAAATGTTAATGCATAATCAACCTGGTCAGGACTATTATTTCTTTGATTTATTGTACTTGTTTTTTGTTTTTGTTTTGGATTTTCTGACCTGTATGATTAATCTCTGTATGCTAATCAGGTTTAAAGTGATGGACGTATGCTATGAAGCCTAACAATTTCAGATACATTTTCCTCTTTTGAGTAAATATACTACAGATGTAAGCATTGGCTAATGGTTTTTTGGCATTTACAGAATGAGGTTAATATGCAGTTGTTATCATAGGTCAATATCTTACTCAGTTTGAAAGTGGATTTGTGCTTAAAAAACTAGTTTCATATACTAGAAAGGGTTTTAAAGCAAGCAGTGTTTCATAAAACTTAAAATTCATCACGTTTTGCACAAAAGCAACATTTTCAATCTATGGTTATTTGCAAACAGCCATGTTGGTACAGGGTCAAAACCTAAATGTCTCAGATCCAGGGAACCCAATAAGCTTCTGCCATTTCTTGGACTTTTAATACGTTTTAATGATTGTAGCTCCAGTTCTCATTTCCTTATAACTTAGCTCTTTATTAAGTGGATTATAAGTATGATTGTTTGATTAATTGTTATTTTTTATATGTTAGTTTAGTATGTCTGCTTGTTCTTCCGATTTGAACAAATATTGGTTGACTGATTTTTTAATTTTTTAATTTTTAAAGTTGGGTTCTTTTTTTTTTTTTTTTTTTTAAATAAATTTTTTATTTTATTGGTGATAAACTCATAAAAGTTTTGCATGCTAATTGAAATTTTGATCATCTTTATGTTTATTTTAATTAAATTCAGAGAAATACACAGTCTAATGCTTATTTTTAGTGTGATAGACAAAGATAAATGGGAGGAAGTATTCATCCTTCAGACTGATTTTGAGAAGTTATAAGATTGATTAATTTATGAACATTACTATAATTTCATACAGTTTATCATGACTACATCACAATGTATTTTTAGGTTTTTACATTGCATTACTTTTGCATCAGTTATTTTGTTACCCCATAAATTTGCACCAAGTAAAGTAATTCAGTAAGAGTATTTACATTGCACCTTTTCATAGACAAATGTCACAAAGTGCTTCACAAAAAGGGCAAGCCAGCAAAACACATGCCCTCTACAATATGGAGAACAAAACACAATACAAGATGCTTCTTGTGGAAAAAAGTCTTTAGCTTTTGAAAGTGTCCAGAGAGTCATATATAAGAAATATCTGCATCTTGTATTACCTTTGTTTCACTTTTATTTAAAAGTTTTATACACATACTCATTAAAGCATTATACAATGTTCTTCAAGTAAAGATATTACACTTAGTAGTAAAGAAACATTTGTACTTTGTTGTTAAAACATTTTTAATGAATTTAAATTAAGGTACATTGGGAGGAGAAAGGAAACAAGTGAACTTGAAGGAATAAAAAAAATCATTGGTTAAATTACAGGAGCAATTAATCATGTCTAAAGTTTACGCGGGAGATCTTTCAATTACCTTCTTGCCACCTGTTGATTGCCTGTAAAATCTAAGATTTAAATCAACCCCACCAGCTCCACCCCCTCCATCATCACCACGAACACCTATCCTGCATGTTCTGTGTTCACTTCAGCTACAGTGCCATGCAAAAGTTTTCATTCTTGTGGAGTTTTTTCAATTTTTTCATATAACAACCACAAACTTCAACATATTTCATCCATTACTCCGATGCATCTAGTGAAACCAGTAGTCCTCAGAAGTCACCTTTGTTACAGATGAGTAAAGGAGATAATTGATCAGAAAAGCAACCAGGAAACCCACAATGACTCTGGAGGAGCTAAAAGAAAAACTGCCATAATTTAGCTTTAGATATGCAAAGCAGGTAAAGACAAACTCCGAAAATCATGAAACTGATGACGAAAAAGGGCTGTTCTCAAAACTATCGACGCGGGGTAGCAAAATACAGATGCGCGCCACACTAATATATTTTAACCATGCACTTTTGTCTTCCACTTTGCTATAATACACCAGCCTGTTTTGGTTTATCACCTAAAATCCTAAAAATGAATTAAAGCTGTTGTTGGTGACAAAATGTGAAATTGTTGAAGGTGTCTCATTGGTTTTGCAAAGCACTGTATTTTGTTAGAAAACAGCTACAAGCTCTTCTCTGCAAAGTAGCAGCACATTTCCATCCTTTGGCTGATAATGTGCTCCATTATGATCGAGAGATCTCTCACAAAGAACCTTACATTGTATGACCTTCAATAATCTGATTTATGAATAGAATATTCGTCCTTCAATCCCTCTGTGAATTCACTCATTTTGCCACGGCAGACACATACCTTTATGTTGAGAAGGGCAACAAGGATTTTATCTCTTTGGCAGATTCTGGAATCGTGTTCTTCATCACCATGACTTTAATTTTTTATTTACCTTTCTTTATTATGCTCCTGCAATGGACTTTTTTATTTGTCTTTCTATTTTATGTTTTCATGATGTAAAGTACATTATGTTGTCTTATTGATGAAATGTGCTATACAAATATACATTATATATATATCCTTAGAAATAACCAAAACATGGGCTACATTTGCTTTTATTCATTATTTTTGTTTGTACTTAATTTTTCTCTGTTATGGAACCTATCACCATACATTCAGTGATATGCTAACGGTACTTACTAACTCTTGATGTGTATAAATCTGCATAAAGTTCACAAGAGTCTGCCCTTTTTATGTACACCAAATCTTCTGCTCCAATGTCATTAAAGTTTCAGCTTAACAACACTTAACGCCCCAATGATCATGCATACACTCATCCAGGAGGTAAGAGTTTATAGTTTATATATAGTGTGGGAATGGCAAATGAGCAACATTATTCACCTGTACACTTTATTTATTCAATCAGGAAACAGCCAACATAGGAAAGATTTTATTTTTTTATTTCTAACTTTTATTTAACCAGGTCTCGTTGACATTAAATATCTATCTTAAACCTGGCCAAGGTCAGCAGCAACACACAAACATTACTAATCAGAAATCCACAGATATCAACCCAGAATAAAATACAACATGGTAAATAAAATAAAATTAACAGGGAAGAAACACCCCCAATGAAAGTCAAGAAAGGACTAAAAGACAATTTAATATCAGTCAAAACATTTACAACCAAATGCTTCATTTAGAAACCGATTAACATAAACATTAACAGGAAAATCTAAGCCTATGAACTATGTTTCCAGCTGTATCTTTAGGAACACCCAGGGCCTTTGCTTTCTTTTTGTAGGCAGTGATCACATCTCTGAACTATTTGGGTTGTTCGTTTGCCTTAGCCATGTTTCTAACATGCACTGAGTACTCACCTGCAAGAGTCCAGGAATTTCAGGTGTTCTATCTGAAGCATACCTGATGCTGCTTGTGAAGCCCTTGATTGGTTGTGCCCCCACTTTTCTAAATGACTTTCATTCTAAAGGGTTATGTTCCAAAGTTAAAAGCTGATGGTTTTAATTAAGTTGCATTTTTACATCACTGTTTAGTCATGGAGCAACAGCGCTAAGGATTACACAATGGAATATTTACGCAGTTGGTGGCACTGTTGTCTTGTAGCAAGAAGGTCCTGGGTTCGATTCCCGGCAACTCACAGTTGCTTTCTGCATGGAGTTTGCATGTTCTACCTGTGCATGCGTGGGTTCTCACCAGGTACTCCGGCTTCCTCCCACAGTCCAAAGACATGACTGTTAGGTTAATTGGTCTCTCTAAATTGCTCTTAGGTGTGTGTGTGCGTGGACTGTCGACCTGTCCAGGGTGTACCCCGCCTCCCGCCCATAGAGTGCTGGAGGTAGGCACCAGCTTCCCCGCGACCCACTATGAAATAAGCGGAAGAAAATGACTGACTGACTGTTTCTTCTGACTGAAAGTAATATGAACAGATTGGATGGGTCCAGTTCTGAGTTCAGTCTGGCAGTGAATCTGTTAGGGGAGTTGAAGATTAGGGTGATGGCAAAGAGGCCTTCCAACCTCAAAGATTTTGGGCTTATTGCAAAAATACCAGTGGAAACATGAAGAAATTTAGTCAGCACTTACAAGGCGTGATTACTGTAATACCAGTAAACATTTTTTCCACTGATTATTGTAAAAGGCATCAATAATTTTTGAAGAGCAGTTTTAATGAAAATGTAAATAAAAAACAATATAATAATTTTTTTAACTATTTAAATATTTTATGTGATATTCTTTTTACGTGTTTTAAGAGATTTCCAATCAGAAATATGCCAATCTTAAGAATAATTTATGGCTTAACAGTATAGGTTTCAGTTTGCTTTGAGTCACTTGGACACCATGTTGAAAAAATCCAGCTCTTAACAATGAGTTCCCATCTCACATTTATAGCAAATATTGTGATACTTCTGCAATCAATTCATGAGAACAAACATACCTGTTGCCAAGGGTTGCACAACCAGATATTAGGTTTAGGGGCCAATCACTGTTTCACAAATGGAAAAAATAGGTTTGGATACCTTTTTTCCCTTAGTTAATGAAATTACCATGTAAAAACTGCCTTTTGTGTTTACTCAGGTCATTTTTGTCTGACATTAAAATTGTTTGTAGCACTGTGTTCTATCACTGCATCAGGTTGTTCATAGTAAAAAATAATCTAGGTGTTAAACTGCCTTGTCTGCCGCCAAAACTTATCACCAACATTTTCTTATTTTTTGCATTACAACACAAAAGACAACAATTAAACCGTTGATGAATGTTGGAAATCAAACAACTTAGTCTTTACACCTACAAACACAATTTTTAAAACCTATTGCACAAATTATTGAAAAGGTATATTTTTTTTACAGAAAATCAAAATTGTATATATGTTTCAGTTTAGTGACGTGGAATTTGTATTGATAGACAAATTCTAAATATTTACGTTTCCCGTTGTTTAGAGATAAAGGTTTCTAGTTGATCTGCAAACATCATGTGGTTTTAGTTGTGAAGTAGACCAAAGCGCTCTGAAACAAGCAAAACTTGACTGTTTAGAGCAGGTACGCAGAACGAAGGGCATCGCGGTCAATCAAAGGCCACATTTCTGTCTCGGCTCTTGCTTTGGGGTCTTTCTGGCGGTAATTCGCTGATTTGACTTTGATGTGCCAATTTGTGCTTGATGAATAATTGTCTGGTTTGCTGATAACTTGTGGGAGTCAAGTGTATTCTGGTGGCACTCAATGCAAATAGGAGATATTTGGGTCCTTCAAATCACGTCAGTGGCCCCTCTACATTTGCCTCTCCGTTCCGTGAGTAAACTGACCAATTAGCTGTGTTTGAAGAAGCCATTTTTGATTAGAGCAATCAGTAAACAGCAATATCTCAGTTTGATTGTCCCTCTCTGATTAGATGAGCGATAACTTGAGAAGTTGTTTTAGATTTTAATTTGTGGCCTTATATCACTGAAAAGTATGGTAATTACCCAATCCATTCTCCATGGTTCAGCACTTGGATTAAAATTCATCCATTCTGCTAATGTTGATGACCTCATTTTCCCACCCAAAGTTTCTTAAGTAGTCTTTGAATCTACTGAATCAGGCAAATAGGACTGCATTCATTAAGATGCAGATGGACAGCACTGATTTCAGTAGAGATGACATCAAGTTAAAGAGAACAGGCTGTAAAACACGGGCAAATGAATACAAATTAACCCTACAGTATATGCTTTCTTGCAGTTTTTCTGTCCATATTTTACATGGCATTCATGATTCTTCTTGTCTAGTAATCTCCTATGACAAGATAATTATCATTACTTAAGAAATTGTCAGAGATAATGTGGATGAGAAACACATCCTCATTTGAAAACCTCATTATTCACACTGATCTTTGAGGGTCTATGCATTAGTCTTTAATTAACACTATAGACTGGTTAATGACCAAAAGCTTATGATAAGTGGTAAATTATAACATGGTTAAACCAAATTTCCAATTTTTATAGATAATGGACATTTAAAACATTTAATACAAAAGTATGGTTTTCGAGTAATGTTACAATAAAACATATGTTTATTTGAGAAAACCTGTAAAGGGTGCAATGAATAATTAAAAACAAGGCAATAAATAGTCTATTGGAAAGGAGAAACCATTTGACAAAATGTCTAATTTAGTGAAGAAAAGGCGAGACACGTTCATTTGTATAGCACTATTCATTTCCAAAGGTAATTCAAAGTGCTTTACGGAAAAATTATAGGGAAGCAAAAAACCGGACACATGAGTAAAAAATAGGACACCTCTTTAAATATCCAATTATTTACTAAGAAATTTTGACACATCAATGTCTAATTTTGTTTTGGTTTAATTGTGGAAAAGAAAATGGTTAAATTACAGGTCTCCACACACACACACACACACACGCACGCACGCACGCACGCACGCACGCACGCACGCACACACACACACACACACACACACACACACACGCAGAGTAACTATAACTAATGATAGGAAATACATGGAAATGCATTTCAAATGTATTACATAACTGCAACAAGGTAGGTTGGTTTACATCAATGCTCACAGATTTGTTTGTGTTTCAACCATTGTTTAACAAGAGAAAAAGAGCCTTCAGAGAGGGAGATAAGGAATGGACCCTTTCATTGACGTCACCGAAGGGAGAGATAATCACCTGGTTAAAAGTGCATTTCTTCTGTTGTATGAGCCTGTTCCAAGTAAAAATGTTTTGTTTTTTTCTTTTTGCTAAATATGGCAATTTTGGAATGTCATCAACTGCGAAAAATAGTAAACAAATTAAAAAATGTTAATATTTAAAGGATTATCCTAGTTTCCTAGTATCTAAAAATGTCCAATTACTAAAGTGTATCTGAAACAAAAATCTCATTTTATTTGTTAAATTGTAATTTCTCAGTTTTGATATGCTGTAATGTTTTTGGAGAGGATTGTGATTATATTATGTCTCTTTTAAAATAGTGAACGTCTGATAGAAGAGGAGAGAGAAGGAAAATAGAAAGACTGATTGAAAGAAGAGTAAAGCTGAGAGCAGGGAAAGAGCAGATGAATGTTAGAAAAAGAATGAGAGTAAAGAAGACACATTACTACTGCTATTTATCTGTTTTATTGCTCTTAGGAAATGCTAACAACAGTGTGGATAAACTTTCCTGCTATTACACTTGATTTTTATAGTTTAATTATGAATAAATATTTTAAAATAAATGAAACTGTACCAGTGTTTTCATTATATCTTGATAACATTTAATTCTTTTAATCTCTGAGCTGGAAATGTCCCCAGATATGATTTCAGAAAAAAGACTAAAACTATAACTGAAACTAATAAATACTAAACTTAAACTAAGCATTTTCAAAAAATAAAAACTAAACTAAACTAGCAAACAAATGCCAAAAGCGAATTAAAACTAAAACAGAATTGAAAATGTGAAGTCAAAACTAAATAAAAATTAAAACTAATGAAAATTGCAAAACTATTAAAACCTTTGTAACTGCAGCTCAATATAGAGCATCTGTGTACCCGTTAACACCTGAATCTAAACAACTGTCGGTTTCAGTGTGAGCGCGCTTGTGTACACAAGGTTTCTCTATAAAAATATGCGATAGTGACTGTGAAGAGCCACCAACCTTCCCCCTGGACCCGAGACAGACACAGAGGAGATCCGAGCCACAGACATCCAAAGGCCACCCCAGAGCACGGGAACCCCAGGAGAACCACTGTCAGGACAACTGCAACCCCCCCAGAAAAAAGCAAAGGAGAGGCCCAAGGGAACCACCCAGCAGCCACATGCAGAAACCCCAGGGAGCTGCAGCGACAAGCCCACAGGCCCTGCCAGCAGCCGTCCACGCCGGAGCAGATTCAGCCATGGACCCAGAGACCCGAGACCCCGGGACACATCACTCCCCAAGCAGAGGCTTGACAGAGCCAAGGGGCCCGGGCCCTGGCAAGCAGCCACCGGTAGTGAGCCGGCACACACCAAAGCACCCAGCCATGGACACCGAGAACCACAAATACACCAGGGGGCAGAGACACCAGCCACCAGCAGGGACTGTGTCAGAGAGGAAATAGGCCCCACATTTGATAGTGGGCCTAAACTGATCCAGGAGAGGGAGCAGCCCAAGACCCAACCTGACACAAAAACAGGCACACACAGTCAGAATCACACATTCCCACCCTCACGCGTACACATAAAAACACTCACACCCACACACCCAACAGAAAGACACCCAACAATGGACATTGTACACTCACTCACCCATACATACTCTATACACTTCCAGGTCAAGGTGCCGATACCCCAGAGGGGCAACCAGCCCCTGGACCCAGGAGATGGTCCCTTTTCTTTCGGGGTTGAGACAGGTAGACTGCTCCGGCACCAGCCCAGACTAGTGCCGGCACCGCCCAAACCCGAGCAACCCAGACCCTGACCCCCTGCTCCGACCCAGCCCCCAACGATCCCCTTCCCCACACGATACGGGGCCATGTACAAAGAGGGGTCTACCTGGTCCAAAAGAGCCCGCCAACCAGAGCCATCCCAGGATGAAACAGTCCCAACCCCCGCAATGAATTCCGATCTCAACCCCATGAGCCCCCAACCCCCCATGATCACCAACATGAATCAGCCCACAGGGCCACCACCAAATAGGACACAGATATCAAACAAATGCCCCCAAATCCAAAAGTCATAAATCCCCTCTGCAGCACCCTTTCAACCTTAGCCTGCCCCAGAGGAAGATTCCAGTGTTGTGGAAGACATCCTGTCTTGTTCCAGTACCAAAGAAAACTCCCTCACCCATCAGTCCTCAATGAATATAGACCTATTACCCTGACATCCCACATCATGAAGATCCTAGAGAGACTCCTTTTGGCCCACCTGAGTAAGCAAACAATGAACTATCAGGACCACCTTTAGTTTGCTTATCACACAGACTCTTCTGCAGAAATACTCTGCATATTGTGTAGTCGTGGGGTGGATCAGAGATAAACAAGAAGTTGAGTACAGCGAGCTGGTGGATCGCTTTGTGGCACGTTGTAGAAACAATCATCTCATCTTGAATGTGAAGAAAACAAAGGAGATGATTGTAGATTTTAAGATAAACAGGAATAGGTCAAACACTATTTCCATCATGGGAGAAGAAGTGGATTTGGTGGAGGAGTATAAATACCTCCGTGTTCACCTGGACAACAGACTGGAGTGGAGATCCAACTGTGAAACTGTCTACAAGAAGGGACAGAGCAGACTGTACTTCTTGAGGATGTTTAGGACCTTTGGTATTTGCAGAAAGATGCTTCATAGCTTCTATAAGTCTGTGTTGGAGAGGATGATTTTGTCTGCCATCATCTGCTGGCGTAGCAGCATCAGAGCCAGGGACTTAAAAAAGCTCAATAAGCTAATAAAGAAGGCTGACTCTGTTCTCTTCATCAGACTGTTGTACAACAACAGAGTGTCTTCATTCAAAGGCTTCTTCAGATCTACTGTAAAACAGACCACTACAGGAGATCCTTCCTTCCCACAGCCATCAGCATCTATAACCGCTCTTTAAAGAAACCTGTACAATATGAGCTATGACAACATTTAATTTTCCTTTGGGATTAATAAAGTATCTTTGATGTTACTTTCTCTCTTTTATTCTTATTTCCTTCTCTTCCTTTTAACATTTGGCCCCACCTCTCTCACTTTCTTTCTTCTTTTCTTTTTCGCTTTTTTTCCATCTTGTGTCCATTGCATTTGAAATAATTCCAAAGAAATTTCTAATAAAGACATTCAGAATCAGAATCAGAATTAAAAAATAACTTCATTATTGCCAAATAATGTTTCACATGTATGAGGAATTTGCTTTGGTGGTAAGGTGCTACATACATACAGCTGACCATACGGCTGACAAATAAATTTGGAAATATGCAGTTAAAAACAAAAACAAGTTGTGTAGGAATGAAAAATAGAGCACCGTGGCAAATATTAACAATATACAATAACAACAATATAGTATTGTCAAACCCACAGTGGCGGTGTGTAGTATAGTGTGTGGTGTTTTTTTTCCCCTCAGCTCATTGTTTCAACCAGTGTGATTTGGTCTCTTGCTACACTGCTCCTGGATTCCTAAAACTCTTGTTCTCCGTATCATGCTCAGGCGAGTGTTGGATGCCATACTCCATCGAACCTACCGTGAGCCTCCTATCCACTTATGCCTCCAGCCCTGCCACTCTGAAAGAAACACCCCACCCTTGTCCACCTGCCTGTCCACCCCCCAGCACTGCTCGCGCCATTACAAACTGTTAAATGCTGTTCTGTCCTCGTGGTTGTGTCACATTCAGAGTCAGAGAAAACAAAACACTGTGACAAGTATGTGCTGAGATATTTGTACTATTTGCAAGGGGAAAGTGTCAGTGGGGCACCAGGGCCTTGTTGATATACATATTTATATGTACAGTATATCAAATGGAACATTTTAGCGAAAGCCGTAATGCTCCACTTGTGAAGGTAAATCTCTTGGTCTATCTCTTGGCACTCAGACAACAATTCTAAGTACTACTCTGCCATACAGGACAAGTAAAAAAAAAAGGAGCAGGTTATCTGAGGCAGATGCCAGATTATTTTTGTTCACGTGTAGTTATCAGGCTCTCTACCTCTTGTGTATTTACGCTCCTCTGGTTTCTGATACTCACCTTTGCCATCTCTCACTGTACCAATAAACCTTTTAAACTGTCTCTTGGTGTCTGTGATTGTTGTCTGCGTTAGAGTCTCATTCCTTAACAAACATGACATCTAGATGTTTTGCAGTATGACTTTCCTGGTATTCATAGCATTTTGTATTACCCAAAAAGTTCAACTTTGGTCAAATCTGACCAGAGCACTTTCTTTCACATGGTGTGTTCCCTATCTGGCTTGTGGCAAGGTAAACCACTGAAGCCTGTCTTGCAACTATAACTTTTTTCACCCTTTTCTTCCAATAGGATCACATTTTTGGAGTACACAACTAATACTAATCCTGTCAGCATGTTGTCCCACTCCACCTATTGCTCTCTGCAGCTTCTCTAGATATCATTACACTGAAATAAACTATACAAAATTGGTATTTACTAATTTAGTGACTTCTGATATCATTTGGTTACACTGGACTTTATTAAAGAGTATCACAGTAGAAAGGGTTAAATACAAATGCCACATTTTTCAGTTTACATATAATTTTCCTTCCCACTTTATAAGTATAAGCTATTTTACATTTCTTTATTATTTATTTTCTCAATAAATACTGTTATTGTGACAGCATGTGAAACATTTTCAAAGATACAATAAAAAACGATGTGTGTTACTTGGGATTTTTATTTTTAATAATGATTTCTTGTAGTTTGGCAAGGTCTTCATTGCTGTTTACATTTGAGTTTTGTTGGGAAAGCTATTTTAAGTTTAAATTTATTAAACTGAAAGATTGTTTAACCTAGTTACTCATTGTTCAAAAGCCACAGTGACAGCAGTCTAGTGACCACCCTATAGAATGTTTAAAATCAATACTGGAGACAGAGTAGGTAAGACAAAAAATGGGTATGTGTGACACAAAGCCAGGATTAGGCCTGATTAGGGCAGTTTTAACATGTCCTGTTGATTAGGGGCCACTGAATCTGACCGCTAATTACTCTTGAAGTGTGGCTTGCCACACAGACAGGACAGCAGCCGCTGGAGCGACAGGCAGCCCAAACCCGTCTCCCTTCCTCTCAATGCCCACCCTTGTCCACTCTCCACCCCCACAAAGGGGGTCCTGGAGGCCCTTTGATTGGGTCTGCTGAATTGTGGAGAGGGGACTTGAAAAAGAGTTCCATTTCCCTTTTGCTGTGCTGCCACCCCCTGCAGGGAGGAGTCAATATACCCATTCTATGCTTTCGTATAACCAGCTGGCTACAGCGGTGCGAATAAACACTCCAGGTCCACCAGCCAGTCTCTATCTGAAACAGAACCTTTGTCTTGTGTAGATTGTGTTGTAATTGGTGTTTCTGAGACAAATTCTGAATGAGGTTGGTATGAGGTTTTAATGAACAGATAATACACATAATACACATAAGATCCAAATAAATGAAGAAAAACAGAGGGAGTTGCATAAAGTTTAAAATAACATAGTTATACATTCAGATGTTGAATCAAAGGTGCAATTAAGCCAGATATTTAGATGCACTGTATAAAAAATTTGTTTTTTCTCTCACTGTCTGAAAGTAAATTAAGTTTACTTTTCCTGTTTTAGGTCAGTTAGAATTAACAAAGTTGCTTCTGTCTGCTATTGAATAATGGACAGAAAATGTTTTACATACACTTAAATTACTATGCCTTTAGAGACTTTGGGAATGCCCCGGTGGTGATGTCATGGCTTTGTCAGCTTCCGATTGGTTATTTAGCCACATCTGAGTTAAACTGAGGCACACTTATCAATATAAAAACTTTAAACAAACTGCTTCTTTGTGTCACATCATAGAAAAACAAAATCAGAGACAATATCAGTAAGAGAACTGTGGATCTCCAGAAGTCTGTTTAATCCATGTGTAGTCTGAAGGAGTCATGTTAATCTCTTCAAATAATTATAAGCAAACACAAACAGCAGGCTTCCCCCCTTTTGAGTTTCACATTGACTATGGTGTTTATTCAGATTTGATTGTGCTATGATAATGTTTTTAGGATTTCAATTATATTATCTCTCTCCTGAGATTGATCTGTTTTGCAGCACTTTGGTCAACCATGTGTTGTTTTTTTAAAAGTGCTATATATACTCACCAGCCACTTTATTAGGTACACCTGTCCAACTGCTTGTTAATGCAAATTTCTAATCAGCTAATCACATGGCTGGAACTCAATGCTTTCAGGTATGTAGACATGGTCAAGACGATCTGCTGCAGTTCAAACCGAGCATCAGAATGGGGAAGAAAGGTGATTTAAATGACGTTGAACGTGGCGTGGTTGTTGGTGCCAGAAGGGCTGGTCTGAGTATTTCAGAAACTGCTGATCTACTGGGATTTTCACACACTACCATCTCTAGGGCTTACAGAGAATGGTCCGAAAAGCGGCAGTTCTGTGTGCGCAAATGCCTTGTTGATGCCAGAGGTCAGAGGAGAATGGCCAGACTGGTTGGAGCTGATAGAAAGGCAACAGTAACTCAAATAACCACTTGTCACAACCAAGGCATGCAGAAGAGCATCTCTGAACGCACAACACGTCGAACCTTGAGGCGGTTGGGCTACAGCAGCAGAAGACCACACCAGCTAAGAACAGGAAACTGAGGCTATAATTCGCACAGGCTCACCAATATTGGACAATGGAAGATTAGAAAAACTTTGCATGGTCTGATGAGTCTCAATTTCTGCTGCGACATTCGGATGGTAGGGTCAAAATTTGGCATCAACAACATGAAAGCATAGACAGCGGCACACCTTAAATGACTTGCAGCTATAATTGCAGTGAAAGGTGGTTCTACAAACTATTGACTCAGGGAGCTAAATTTAACTGCACATATTTGTGAAAAAAATCTTTGTATTGGTTCATCGCATTAAATCCGAATGAGTCACATTGAAGTTTGTAGCTGTTATGTGATAAAATGTGAAAAGGGTCAAGGGGTGTGAATACTTTTGCAAGGCACTATTTATCCCCTAAAAATAAATGACAATTCATGCATTCATTTTTTCCTACCTGTGAACAAATTACTTGTAGATAAAGATGTTTTTGTGAATTATTACATATTTGACTACTACAGTCTTAATATTACAAGCACTCTGCAAGCTAAACAGATTTTACTCAGATGGGATCTGCTTCATACACAGCAAATTAATCAAAATTGACATTAGATGTAAAGAAAATCCAAATCACGTTGTGATCTGTTTTTGGTAATGCATGTAATTAGTCTTTTTGCAGAGTTTGCTGAAAATCCAGTATTGAGCCTACCCCCATCCCAGCCACTACCCATTGGTCCCCTGACTCAAGAGGACGAGGGGAGTAGGTAAAGGAACATGGGATTTAGGGCGTAATCCTGTTTGTCCTCTGGGTCACATGCTCCACAGAGTTTAGATTGTCAACTACTGTCTGGAAGTTTATTCGAGGGACAAACAGCAGTCTAATTGTAATTCCCTCTGGAGAGCGGTCAGTGTCTCCTGCTGAAAGCTGGAGAGGAGACAGGTTGTTGCAAGATGATAATTGAAAAGAAAGTGGGTGGTCCCGTTTGGCCCCCCTGGCCCTCTGGGACGGTTATATTGAGACTCCTGCGTGTTTTGGAGGGGGCAGATTAGCGCATGTTATATTTGAAGAAATCATTATGTCCTTCTGGGCTTAATTTGACTCACATAGCTATTGAGTGATGGCTGCTTCTGTTGTCTTTTCCCATTCATGTTAGATTATGTGTTTGTGAGAGCTTGGCTGTTTGCTGATGGATCATTGCTCCCGATTAACTTTTTCTCTGGGCACTTTTACAAGCTTTTATAACATTCTGTCTTTTAGTTTTCAGTCCTTTAATTTTACTTGACTTTTTTTTTAATCACCTTTTTATTTCCAGTTATGCTAATTACATTTTAACAGAATGATTACTTACTGAAGATTCATTCAAATGTGACTAGAAAGGCAACAACATCTTTAAAAGTTATTAAAGTAAGACAACATTGCTCAGAATAAATAAAAAAAAAACAGTTACTACGAAGATACTCTGATCTTATCCATTGCTTACCTTCACTGAACTGCTCTCCAGTCCCAGCCCTATTAACCAGTAATCCTCACTCTGGCAGCTGGCCATTACCGTAGCAACGATGAGATGGGAAAAAACTGCTTTGCTGGTTCAAACGTAAAAAGGAGTGCTGTGAAGGACAGAGATGAGTTCTTTTGTCCTGTAAATTCGCCCTTTTTCATATTTCTGAATGTAGGAACTCCACGGCTAACAAATTTTCACTTCATTTCCTTATTTAGGCTGTTTAAATATGATAATTAAATGTCTTTGGTAGTTTTAATTCTATTTGTGGTTAGTTTTTCCACACATAAAGACATAGTCCAAGGGTGAACATTTATCACATAAAAGAACCCCTACAGAACAGCCGGATGTATGAATGCCTCTTTTCATCAACTTATGATTAATTTGATCCCAGTTCAAAATGAAAATCTTAAAGTTTGTTCCAGTATTAGTACGTGAATTCTGAATCTGTTTTAAAGTTGGTGATAGCTTTTGACTGAAGAAAGCTTAAATAGCATCCCTTATTAGAAACCCATGTCACATTCTCCTCTGTGGCTACCCGGACTCGCAGCACTGCCAGTAATCCCCCTCCAAGTCCCCGTCTGCATCTTATTCAGTTTTCTCATAAGTAGTTAGAGAAACTGTTTTCAGTTGCCACTAATAACTACTGACCTCCAGTGACACAGGCCAACAATGGATTTTTCAGACCTGAAACGCACAGCTAAAAGAAGCTGATTAGGAACTCAAGAGGTTTGAAGCAAGAATCAATGGTTGCTCTGTCCTGCCACGGTGCTTCCAGCATGGTGCTGATGATTGTGGGACCCCTATTAGTTATGCCTCATTAAGTCCCACAAACTCCTTTTTTAAGAAAATTAGTTGGGCTGGTGCTGAAATCTATTACGGTTGTGAATACCCCACTGAGGTGCTTCTGCATCCTGGCTTTGAGGTAGAAGAGGCTACGGAATTACCTGTTTTCCAGTTTATTAACTTTTTCAGATGTTGAACTTTGATTCCCTCAGTGAAACAAAAATTTTTGTTGTCCCTAAAATTAACACTTTCACTTAGGTATTTATTTTAAAGTATTAATCTGATTTTGAAATGTTAACATAACAGTTCCCTACATAATTCAAATACTGCCAAAATCTAATAAGAAAAGACTTGAGAACTGAGAACATGTCAACAAGGAATTACATACATTGTATTGCTATTGTTCTTACCAAAAGTATAGGTCTTAATCTTTAAAACATGACCCATTTCTGTCTTTGTTAACTATTCAAAGGCTGGTAGAAGAAGTAATTGTCTGAATGATTTAATGCATGCTTTTAACAAAACAAAAATATTGTTTTTAAAATAACACCTGGTTTTCTCAAAGGTTTTTATTTGCATTATAACAGATATATATGTACTTTTGCAGTCATGTAATCATCATATCAAAAAGTTACATCCAGTATGCATAATAAAAATGCATGACACCCTGAAACAGCATTTTGCATTTCTATAGAGAATGTGTAAATTATATTTGACAACATGTTTACTTGATACATTTTGAGGAATATACAAACACTGTTAACCCCAAAAAGTCAAGTATGCCATTTTTGATACAAGCGTTCCTGAGAGCTCTACTGACAATGTTAGCACATTCCTCAAAAACTTGCCCTATCATGTCAATATGTTGCTAAATATATTACACACATTCATTATAGAAATCCGAAAAGCTAAATCTTTGTTTTAGGTATGATTACATGACAGTAAAAGCCTAATGTATACCTTTTGATATAAATTTAAAAAAAGCATAACCACTTTTAAAGAAAAAAAAAATTGCTTTGTGAAAGCATCCAATGAAAAGTTCAATATCTGACAATATTTTCTCATAAGAGCTAAAACTTACAAAAATGTCCACTAAGGCCATTAGGTCTAAATAAACATATGTCCTCCATTACTTGTTTGGAATTGATAAAAAGCAGTTATTTGGCATACAATAAGATTTATGTGTTTATAATGCCAAACGTATCATTTTGATGCAAGCAACCCCTCCGACCTCTACCTCTTCAAGAGTAAGAAATGCTTTCAGAAAACTAGCATTTCTTTGAGCTGTTTTCATTTTTACCATCTGTGCATTTTTCCATCAAAAATGGCTGCAAAAAAAAAAAGAAATTCCCTTTTATGAGGCAAAAAACTTGCAGTGACTAGTTTTTCTGAAAACTAAATAAATCCAGCACTCACGTTTCTCACAGAAAGACTGCCTCTCCTTGGTCGATTACAAGGGAAATAACACTAATTAAAATATTTTAGACCAGGCCAATTCAGTTTTCTCAGAAAAATATAAGAAAGTAGGTTTTCCGACTGATGATCATTTTGTAAAATTTGGTCAATAGTCTGAGAAAGAGGAGTGGATAAGATGCTAGTGGAAGTGAATGTGGAAGTGAATGTAGAATACTAAGCTTGAATCAGTGGCTTCATGATATTGTATACTGTCATTAAAAATATCACATGAAGTGGACCTCAATCAACCTATCACTCTCCAGGTGTGTGTTTCAGGAATAACCTGCCTCATTCACTCCACCACTCAGAAACTAGGCCAGACCTTGCTTTTAGCTTTCTGGTTTAATTGCCTCACCACTAAGACTGACAATATGGAACAATTTCTCATTCTGTGTGAACAGCACAACAAAACATATCTGATTTGTGTATTATAATGGTTACATGTTGGGACAATGTTTCAGTGTAAACTGTGCAGCAAATAGTGTGGAACCTTTGCCAATTAGCGCTCTCAAGGTTGCTAGGTCACCATGGTCAATTGAGGAACACATCAATAGGACTTGAAAAGGTTTCTCTGCGATCAGACCTTCTGACATATTAAGTAGAATAATGGGGAGGAGGAGAGTTGGGGTGGAGGGGAATGGGGGTATTGCAGGAGACTGAAGCAAGACTTCCTTCTGTGTTCACATTATGCAGTGCAACCTGCAATTACCTGAGAAGAATAGGCAAAGAAATCCTTTACATCAATGAAACACAATATACTCTGCTCCATGCTTTATTATAACTGTATATGACATTGAAGTAATGATAGAGACCCCTTCCAGCCCTGATGGAAACATCTGCTTTGCATAATAGAGGTAATTTTATATATAATGTATGAGTTATTCAATTGCTTTTTTTGTGTTTGTAAATGTGCATGAGGAAGAGTGCATATGCCTGACCATGGTTGTTGATCTCATCTTTTAAGCAGCTTTTGCAGCTAGATTCGCATTCTACAGCACCTAAACTTTCCAGACAGAAATGACGATGCCACCTCCAATTACAGAGACAAACTTGTCTCGTATCTCATTACAAAAAGAAATAAGCTCCCCATGATCTCCCAATAAACTGAGAGCAACAACAGGCACAATAGCCAGTGATTACCTAGCATAGCCTATTAGTGTGCCATAACTATGGCTATTGAAAAGAGAGAAGAGGCTTCACCTCCAATTTCATTTCATGCGGTCCACCATCAAAGAGCTTTGTTGACAACAAATCTGTGCCATGATTTAGAATGGAAATCTATCAAGAAACATCTTGCAGCACCAAAGTGTGTATTATGAAGTGCGTCTCTAGTTTAACGGCCTGATCAGACTGTCTTCAGAAAGTGTTGTTGAGCTTTACTTCCATATGTCAGGTGCACATTGGCTCTGGCTCTTCCTTTAGGTGCAGGGATGATAACACATATACATATAGCTGTCAGGTATGTGGAGGGCTTTCTTTTTGTATGGAACGCTCTCCAAGGTCTCTATTGAGCTACACTGATAGTCACCATCACCATCATCATCACAGCTAGTTATCAGGGAGGGATATTGAAAAATAATTTCTGAATATGTTTAAATGACCACAGGAAATGAAAAATAAGATTATCAGGTGGTGCAGGTTGAATTATATATATATATATTTTTGGAGGACAGAGGTAAAAGGGTACTGACACAGATATGGCCATAAATACTTTGGCGTTTATTTCCACAAATGTATTTAATTATTATTATTATTATTATTATTATTATTATTATTATTATTATTATTATATAAATGTTGATTATGTGCAAATTTGTTAAGTAAAATTAAATATCAAAAATACTGCACTATCTTATCACATTAGGGTTCCTTTTATAATTATATTTACCACATATAAGAATATGAATCTTTATAATATGAATAGAAAAGAACATTTGTGAAAATTAGAATAAATAAGTGAAAAGTAAGGTGATCCAAGCAGATTTTAGTAGAAACAACACTAAGCTTGCTGAATCCCTTTTTATGTTTACTATATTGTATAAAATGGTTTAGCTTAAGTAATGTATGTGTTATGTTTTTCATGTAATGTTTGTTGATGCTTTATTAAAATTTGTGTTAAATATTACAAAGATTTAATTTTAATTTCCCATAAATATTGTTTACATTAAAATAGATTTTACCCCTTAATTCTTTCAGAAAATTAAATTGTATTGACATGGAAATATGTTTAAATATTTTGCTGAGACTGGAGCTTTATTTCAGCATTAATCAAACTGTAACAAATGTGAGGGTTCTTTAGTTGTACATCACTGCTAATGATAATTAATGATATGTTAAAATTGTTTTAATGTAAAAAATGTCAAATTAAAAACGTTTAATGCTATAATAATATTAATAATAATAATAATAATAACTTTGCATGTATAATTAGCGTTAATGTGGTAGGCCTATAACAATAATAAGTGGCACATATTCTACGCTTTTCGTCCTTATTACAATAATTGGCTGTAATTGTGTATTTTATAAGCACGCACATTCACAATGAAACTGACCACTTAGACGGCATCAAAACGAAGGATTGGGCTTACAAAAGAAATATTAATAAAAAATATCTAAAACGTTTTTAAAAATTGGAAAATGTATCAATCAATATATTGCATAAATAACTGTCGGTTTCAAATGTGCTGAAAGGTGCTAAAGATGTTAAAAGAGGTGATGTCTCCCATGAAAGCCAGCCCTCCAAAATGTCACCTGAACAATGTTGGCTCCCTCATCGACCTTGCTTTCCAGCTCAATTTGGTCTCAATAACAACATAATGAAAATGCACTCCAAAAAAAGATCCCCTTTTAAAAATTACTTATTCAGGAATAGCTCTCACACTTCAAGTTATTTATTGTTAACGTTCACTTGGTTTGGAAACATATACAGCAGCCATCACGTTCCTTGTTTTTTTAACTTACAAAAAATATGAAAGAAAACATAACTGTGGACGCTATAACGATTATCATACAGTTAAAACGTTGTGTGTGTGCGTATGTGTGTCTGTGTTAGCCAAATATACAAGTACCTACTTTATTGGATAAGTCTAATCAAATGAATACATTAGTTTACAATATTAAGATGATAAAATACCAAAGAAGGACTGGTGGTTTTAGTGGAGTTCGAACCTGATCCCACCTAAATCCTCCTCATCAGTACAAAGAAGTTAAGCAGCATTCCTTTTTGTTTCAACAACATAGACTACGTTTAAAACATCATGAGGAAGGTCCAAAACATGAATTACGAAAAGGTCCAGAAACGACACGGTTGCTGTCGAGGGCGTCCATTTGTGTAAGGTTCAAAAATAGACTCCCTCTCTCAGAGATGTCAAAAAAATGTGCCCTGATCAGTTCGTGCGTCCTTTTGCGCCTCTGTGCGCGCTTTGTCCTGCTTGACCCCTTGCCACCAAAGGACCATATATATATATATATATATATATATATAAATATATATATATATATATATATATATATATATATATATACAGTATCTCATGGGCTCATCCGCAGGTTCACATAGAAAAAAAAGTTGAAAGTAACAGTACTATTGACGGTCCTACCACGTTCTGCCGTACAGGAGGTTTGAGCTGACCATGTTACTGGTGTAATCAACAGCAGATGTGTCTATCTGGGCCATGTTCAGCTGACTGTGCAGTGAGGGCGGACTGGGCGACATCTCCTCCAGCTCCAAAGCGTTCACCTGCTGCTGGCTCTGATGCTGCCCGAGGGTGCCGGCTGAAGACGCGAGCACCACTCCGGCTCCGTTCTGCTGCTGGCTCTGTTGTTGGTTCTGCTGCATCTGTTGCTGGTTCGGCGTCGGTGTGTTGGAGCCGTTCTGGCACGGTTTACCGTCCTTGACCAGCACGGGCACGGCTACGCGCCGTGGGGATTGCGCCTGCTGTTGGCACAGGTTACCGTCCTGTTGCTGCTGCATCTGCTGCGCCGCCTTGTCCTTAGCCTGGCGCTTCATCTTGTACCGGTGGTTCTGAAACCAGATTTTCACCTGGGTCGGTGTCAGATGAATCATGCTGGCCAGGTGCTCCCTTTCGGGTGCCGATAGGTATTTCTGCTGCTTGAATCGCCTCTCCAGCTCGTAGACCTGAGCCTGCGAGAACAGGACGCGCCTTTTCCTCCTGGGCGCAGCGTGCAGAGCTGGCATGGCTTTGCTGGCATCTCCCATCCCCGTCAGGCTCCCCATGCCACTCATGTTCATACCTGTGGAAGGTCCCATGAATCTAGAAACTTAAAAATATACATACATATACGTGCGTTCAATCAACAGAAGAGGAGAACACTATTTCGCCTGAAGTATTTCTTTTTTATTTATTTAAAGTATTTATGGGAACTATAATGAAGTTCAAAAAGCTTCTGATATAATAATAATAATAATAGTCAATAAATAAATAAATAAAAAGTCGAGTCAGCCTTGAAAGAATGATCTCCTTTTCAGTTTAATCATTAAATATTTTGTAAAATATTGTCCACCATAAACATACACCCTTTTTGCTCATTGCGGAATTGTTTTATTGAGGGATCTGACTTTTACGCGCTCATACAGTAGTTAATTTCTAGTGTAAGGAGGGGGAGACAAAACGATAAAAAATGTAAATAAAATCAGAATTGAACTTACTTGTTGAGTATCTTGGATCAGGGTTGGCGCTGTACCATCCTGTAGCTGCTGCAGTATTCCGCATGCTTTCCTGGTACGACGGAAGGTCTCCCATGTTGCCAATGCTCCCATTGCAGTATCCCCCCATTGCGCCGTGGGAGAACTGGGAGACGGTGTGCGGCATGTGGTAAGTGGTGGCCACGGCTGCGTTGTGGCCCATGGAGTGTTGTTGCATGCCGGTCTGAGACACCTGAGGCTGTCGGTAGGCTCCGAGTGGAGAGGTTAGGTTCCCTGCGCCGTCCATGCCACTGAACTTCTTGTAGGTCTCCTCGATTGGACTCAAAATATCTGTCACTGAAAAAGGCGTTGTGTGTTTTGGGCTCAACGACATGATTCAGAAGGCAGGTAGATTTTTTGTGTTTGAGCAGATCAACCGTGTTGTTGTATCGGCTCTCTCCTTGGTGGATATCTACGTAAGAGAGTGCTTGTAGTGCGCCTGAGATCCTATTGATCGCCTTGGAGAAGGAGGCGAGCCCAGGGCGCTCTTAGCCCGGGTTTATTGGAGCCAGGAGCCAGGTTTACGACAAACACCGGGGGGGCGGAGCAAAACTCCTAAACCAGCAAACAATGGTCATTGACATTTTTTTAGGGAAATAATTCATGAAAACGCACTTTGCCTTATGTTAACTTCTGCAAACACACAAAATTAATATTGAAATTGGTGAACATGTTTCTGACAACTTTATCCAGGTGAGAAGAGCTCATGATGTTCTGTCCACCAGCTGATCTTATGACTATTTTGCGTCAGTAGGGAATTCCACTCTTTCCAGAAACTTTGAGAGCACTTTGAACAGACATAAGGGCCACCAAGTATCATCAAAGAGACACAATGAAGTTGCATGACCAGCTCATTTGGTCTTCTTGAGCATCATTTTACCCCACCAGACAGGGGCTAGCCCAAATAAGATCAAAATGACAAAAATGCATGAAAGGAAAGGCATTAGGGATCCAAATCCAAACCGTTTTTTATGTTCTACTCATAAATCTTCAAACGTGGTTTGCAAAAAACTTTCAGCTCTTTAAGGAAGATATGTGTTTTGGAATACACCTGTTGAACTTTGGAGAAAATAACAGGCTTTAAACCTTTGAAGCATGTTTCAAGGATTGCCTGAAAATATTGATTTTTAAAAACTGGGTTGTTTATTGGATGCTTTTAACGAAACAAAGAAAAAATGTAAGCGTTCTCTAGTTTTTGCAAGGTTTTGTTCTTTTTGTATCATTTTTGAAACATAAGGCTTTTAGAGTCATGTTATTATGAAAAATTAAGTTATGAAAACACATAGCACACTTTAAAAATATGTTTAACAACTTATTTAACAACAGGTTTTTATGAAAAATACTTACTTTGCAAGAGATGTACAGGTTTCAAGAATGCTTATAATTATACTAGCATGTCACAAGACACAATTGACAGAAAATCCGATTTTCAAAATTGAACTCTTCATTGGATAAATTTACCAAAATAAAATATATATATTTTTAACAGATTGGTTTTCTCAAGCTCTTTGTATCTTTAATAATAATACATTAGGGTTTACTGCCTTGTTTATTAATACAGGTGTCAAATGGAAATATGAAGGGTATTTAGTAACTCTATGAAGGGTATTTAGCAACATTTTTACCAATAGACAGTTGAACACAGTTATAAATACAAACTTTGCTTAAGAGGTAGAGTTTTTAGGACTACTTGTGTCAAAACATATATGTCTGGTTTAATTAAAAATCTTATAGAATAATAATAATAGTCGGAAAAGTTTGATTTTTAAAAATGTAACTGCTAATTCAATGCTTCTAATAACACCAAAGAATCTTTGGAACATTACCTGGGCTTCTTGCATTTTTTTTTTTGTATCATATTTGATACATTAGGCTTTTAGGATCATGGAAATATTATGAAGGCCTTATTAAAATACATGGCACACTTATAAAATATATTCAGCAACATGTTTACTTGATACCGTTCTTTGGAAAACTACTATGTTTGGTCAAGAAATAAAGGTCTAAGGAATGCCTGTACCAAAAATGATACATTTTCGCTTTGCATGGTTAAACACACAAATCTAACATTTTAATCGCCGGTTTTGTTTTATCAGTTCCTTGTAAATTGAGGAGCAGATAGGCTGTGTTTAAACCTGATGCACTTTGGGCACAATATTGATGGCTATAATTATTAAAATCATGTTATAAAACATTATTTGTCAGAAAATGATTATTTTTGGGTGACTTTAAGAGCTGGAAAAATATTTTGAAATATCATCTGGTTTTCGGAGGTTCTTATTATTAGAGGTTCCCTATAAAAATAAATGAAACATTTCTAAAATATATTTACTTGATATAGCATATTTTTGATGAAAACACTGACTTTGTTAAGAAGGTACAGTTTGTTTTGTTAAACATTCTTTTCATAAGTTATTGTTTGTTTTTGTATCACAACTGATACAAAAGGCTTTTGTGATCATTTAATTATAATAACCAAAAAGTTACATTTTGTATGCCATATAATAAAACACATGGCACAACATTTAAATGTACTTAGCAAACACTTTATACAGGTGTTTTAGGGGCAAGAACTAACTTTGTTAAAGAGGTAGGGGTATTCAGGAATGTTGGATCACTCAGGAAGCTTGTATCAAAAATGACACGTTTGGTGTTAGAAGGTTAAACAGAGAAAAGTTAGAATTTGTTTGCAAAATGTGTTCTGTTTAGATCATGTCATAATAAATTAAGGAACAGATTGGCTATGTCCAGAGTTAATTCACTTTGGAGACAATTTTGCAGGCTTTAAATCCTCAAATCTGGTCTGCAGTCTTGACCCGACGTTGTAATCTCTGAGCAAACTGACTGGCGCCATGGGAAGAATAAGAGGAAGAGCAAAACAAGAAAGAGGTCAAGGAGGGAAAACAAATTGTAATAATGAAGAAACGCACCGACAACTTTAAATGAAGATTCTCACATGGATTAAAACTTTTCCAAATGTATACATTTAATTTAGATTGACCATTATTTTGGAATGAAATAATCACAATTTTAGGTTTATTTTAAATTTAGAGGTTTTTTTTAATACAGATTTTACTTCATTTCTTTTATTGTGGGGGAAGCTCTCTTCGCTGCTTCATGAAGCCACTAATGAAATTTGCCATGGCATGATGGCAGCGAGCAGCTACCTACCCTAATTGAACAAATGAAGATGTGACATGGTCAGCCATCAATTATAGGAGCACAGCGAGAACGCCAATCTCCATCGTTTAGGTTGATAACCTGAACGTAATGAATCGTTGTTGCCGTCTGATATCGTTGTTTCCTGTACTTGTCTCTTCCCTTCCAGCTGCCAGGACGGATTTATCCTGAAGTGGCTCATCTTTACTGTCGCCGAGGCGAAAAAAAATGCTTCTTGGGCTTCTCAGGAAGATACTGATAAGAAAAATACTTAATCTTTGACATGACGCTTGTGGATATGTGTGAATAAATGCATCATATTGTTTTCAAGTTAAGCTACATTTTGTTTTGCTTTTTATTTAAAAAATAAGAATTCTTCCTTGCTAATATTTCTTGTTCCAAAATCCTTGCGCCATTTCCAACTCTTTTTGAGGAACGGCGTTTTAAGTGAGAAAAGAAAGGTAGGCCTCGGCCCAGACCTCTAACATTATGTAAATGAGGCAAACCTCTCAACCTTGTGGATTACTGAGTCAGAGAGCAGGACCCTGTAGTCCGCAAACCCCCCTCCACATCAGGATCCCATACAAATCTGGAGCTCGATGGCTGCATGCAACGCCTATAAGAGCTTAGACTCCAGATTAATATTTTTCTAAATCTATGTTAACTTTCAAAAACAGGGAATAGGATGCGACAAACGCGGCTGGAGGTGGATGAACGCATCTGATGTGGAAACGCGACAAGGTTGGTCACCAATCCGTGGATTTTTACAAATGAAACAATGTTCTCTTAAATGATTTTTTGTATATGTTTATGTTATGAATTGTCTTGTCAAATTTTGTTTGCCCGATTTCCATATTAAAAATTTGCCTTTTAAGAATAAGAGTTGAAGGCACATAGGGAAGAAAAATGCTTTTTGCTCTTCTTCTTCAGAACAAATGCGCCAATTAACAGCGCTTTGAAAAATAATACTGCCATTAAAAGTATCCTTAACGGGATAAATTATTACAGATAATATTTCAGACTCATTACTGCTACACAGGAGACGTTTATAGCTCTTATAACAATGTTGCATATGCTTGAAATTAGTTCTTAAAAGATCAATATTCGTATTTATTGTGTAAATTAGTGTTTAAATTCATATCACCGACATGTATGTCATTTTTTACGCCTGCAAGCCTTTATCTGTCCGTTTAACTGTTACTTACCAGAACCCAATAACAAACCATTATTATCACTGGTTAGATATCTTACAGACAACCTTTTTCCGATACCGTCATCTCTTCCTCAGCTCAAAGCAGCAGATGGATCCAGGCGGCCTGGTTCCTGAAGTGCTTTTTTCCCATCTCGTTGATGCGAGTTCAATACCCTGAGAGATGCGTAGAGATGGCTGAAGGGCCAAGGTCCTGACCTGCCAGCTCAATCACACACCGGCCGACGAGAGAGTGCAGAAAACAGCAGGATTTATTTAGACTTGTAGCCCTGAAAGTCTCCATTTGAAGTTGCATGTTTCTATTTTTCGCATTCTAAGGAGTTAATTATCATGCAGATGTGTGATATTAAACGTAGTTTCCAGTTCTGCATCTTTTATTACTTTATTTTTTAGTTGGTTGAGTCTAAATTAGACAAACATCAATACATAATACAATTCTTTCCGTGCGTAATTTACGCAGCAACATGTTACATTTGCTTTGGATTTTTTTAAATTTATTTTCCCTATTAACAAGTGCATGCATGGATAATTGAAACAGGACTGGGCATTTTTGTGTGGATTTTAGTAGAAGAGATAGATCTAAGAATGATAGATTTCAGCGTGGTGAGGTTCAGATAAGCGCATGACGCATTAAAACTCCACATTTCAGAAGACATATTTAATGGGATTTAAGGCATGAACGTTCATGCATAATGCTTGAAATTTTCAATTTGATGTAAATTCCTACAAAACATTTTGCATGTAGACCCACAACAATAACAGAAGATTGAATAAACTTCAAGTCAAAGCGATTTTGACAGGTGTAAATAAACATGACCGGCGGTATAGCGGTCATATATTTGTTTTTTCCCCTAAATACTAATAAATTTGTTTGGGAATTAAGGATATATAATGGTGAGTAATACAAATAACATATTTGTCGAATAATTACACTCACAACCAGATTACCCTCTGTAATGTTAAATTTAGGATTTCAGTCTCCCACGTCCGGCCTACGAGGCTCATTTGTTGCAGAGATTTGTGGAAGAAATTCCACACCTGCGGCCATTGTTGCACCATTTAGATCAAATACTTTCTCTCCTCTTAAATCGCGGCGCAGTGCGAGAGTAAAAAACGGGCAGGTGCATATCTTTCAGCTGCACTACTTGAAACGTTGCGGCTCCTCTACTAAGTAGGTTAAAGGTCCTCCCAAGTGGAGAAAGTATGTGACAGACCTCTTGAAGGCCGTATTCTTCTGCAGGAGTTTGCATTCATTCACAATTAATGTGGCTTGATGAACGAAATGATGCTAATAGAGGTCCAAAAAAACAGAATATGGGCTTTAATGGGATGCGGGGACATAATCTTGCAGCTGGGGAAGACGGAGAACGGAAGAATTAAATGTATTGTAATAGGATTAATGTGCTGGAGTTTTTCTTCTAGTATCACAGTAGTTAATTTAGTGTGGTAGAGATAAGAGGGATAAAGAGATAAGAATTTCTACGTCTTACTTCTTTTCTGTATTTTTACTGTAAAGCAGAATGTTTCAAAATGAGTTTGTGAATTGTTTTTGCTTTGTTTTCTGAGCTAGATCAAAATAGAAAAACGTTTTTAAATCCCTGAGACAAATTCGCTTGATTAAACCAAATGTGTGATTTTTGATTCAAGGATTCCTTAGACCTTTAGCAAAGTTGATACTTCCTCTAACACCTGTGGTATTGAGTTGCTAAAGGCATATTGCATGTCCTCTAAAAAACGTCAGAAAATTCACAATTGAAAAATTAAACTGCGTATCGTATGCGTTTAACAAAGCAACAACAAAAAATAAGTATCAGCTTGTTTTCTCAGCATTTTTTGTATCATAGTTGATACAATGAGCTTTTGCAATCATGCAGTTATAATAACCAAAAATACATTAAGATAGATTTATATGCATCATAAAAACACATAGGATCCTTCACCATAAGATGCTAGATAATAAAAGTACTTCTGAGAGCTCTATGTCTTCACCAAAGTGAAATTTCTTCTCAGATATTTGCTGTATCTGTGCCTGCTTTATTATGATCCATACAACATCCATTTTTTTGGATCTGATAATTATATGCAAGACAAAGCCAAATGTATCAATTATGATACACAAAACCCTGGGAGAACCTGAAGATGTTTAAAAAAACAGATTTTAAAGCATCCAATAAGGAGTTGAATTTTTAAAATGAAATCAATCTTTAAAAATTAGAATTTTCTGACAGATATTTACTGTGGCTTTAAAGAGTTAAATGGAAAGACATCATAGAGGCTTTAAAGTGAATCCGTTTGTGGGCTCCATGCACGAAACAGTGAATACAAAATTTGCATCAGTGTGAAAAATTTATTTTAGCATCTCAAATCTAATCTTCCATTGAGTTTACCCAAACTAAAACTAATTCATCCTTGGATGTTCTTAAAGTCAGCATGTCTTTTTTGTGAGATGCACTTTCACAGTCAAAACTTTAGATATAAACACTAAGTTTATTCTTTATTTGATAAAATAACCAGTTTGTTTTGTCTGAAAAATTAAAGTGTCGCTTCCAAAAACTTTCAAATCCACATGTTTCGATGAGTGCCAGTGTCCTCCGTGCTGTTTCAAGTGGCAACATTTTAACATAGCTGCTCGCTTTTGTAACAATTAAAAAAAGAACCTGCAGGCATAGCAGCATATCAGTAAAGATCACCAAATGCACCGCAGAACAAAGCAGGATGGTGTACTTGGACTGGGTGCTTGGTTCCAAGGGTACCTGGTTCAGTCCACTTCTCTGCTGCATTGATTGTGTCAGCAGGAAGGGCAGGTAAACAAAGCTGTTAGAGAGTATAGTTGTGACTCAAACAGAGCTTGCTCTAGCTTTGTCACCCAGCTACTCACATGGCCAAATGCATCTGCCAATCTTCCTCTTGCCTCTCTTTGCCCTTGAATGCAATCAGTTGTTGCCATTCAAAAAAGTCCATTCTGATGTTCGGAAACAACGTTATAGAAAACAATTGAAGTAAATAACTTATAAGGTTGTATATATGCCTTTATGAATGAACATTTATTTCAGCTCATTTTACAAAACACATTTGAATTTTTTCCAGAAATCTTAAATGGAATAAACATAAACAGAAAGATATGCTTCACCAACTGTTTTAAATTTTTAAAATTATTGTACATCACACCGACCACAGCGCATAAAGAGGTTGTTGTGCAGAGTAAATGGTTTTTTTTTCTCTGTGGCAAAGAGGTTTATTTAACAATAAGGTGTACAAGTACAAAAAGAACCATTTGAGATTTAATGATCCTCTTCTGAATATTTACAGTACTGTCCAGCTGCTTGGTTCAGACAGTAGTTACTCTTCAATTTGAATTTAATGTGAGAGCAAAACGATGCATAAAAATATCTGAAGACCAGTCAGCAGTAAAATGAATACAATGGTTTTAGAATAGAAAACAACCCCAGAGAAGCTAGTTTTGAAAATATGCAGGACAAGAACATTCTGGCTATGGTCTTGCTGTTAATAATTGGGTAAATGAACTCAACAGAGTGTGTTTATTTTACTCCTCAAGTCTGAATATGCTATTTACTCTCTGGAACATCTAACAAGCTTTCATTAATTAATTGTCCAGTTTCAGCTTCATTTTATTATGCTCAGTTTTATGTTTAACCCTTTCGTATATAGCTGTCACTGCAGTGGACATCCATTCAAAGCTGTTTTCTTCTATATGAGTGAGTGTTGATGGTAAACTTGTATATAAATCACTTCCTTGGACTCTATAAACTGGCACCTGTCAGGCTGTTAGTAGAGAAATAAATATAGAAAGTCTGGGGAACATCTTCCTAGTCCTTCTACAGAATGACATCTATGCAGGTAAAAAATATTTGTAACATCAATTAGCAATTAGAAATTAATCTGTCAATTAAAGAGGACATCATGCATCACTGGCTATATTGTCCCTGAATTTACTATGAGTGTATTGCTCTGAGAAATACTTCAACAAAAGTGCGATAAAAACTTTTTTTTTTTACCCTGTAAATCACATTTTTTAAACAAAAACAAAATTAATCTTAATTTGTATTTCACATGGATATTTTAACGTCAAACCACATTTTGTTTGACTGAGTGGACAAAACACCAAGAAAAGTCCATGTTTTTTTTTTTTTTTTTCAGGTAATTTTATGAATGCCATAGGTAAAGTGTACCATCACATTCTTTTAGCTCAAAATATGTATCATACAACACAGTTTTAGGCCCAAAATGCATGCAAATAGCTACAATTGCTGAGGCTTATTTCCCCCCATGTGTGCACACTGGAGATGCATCTTCTACTCCAAAGTATCATAGCTCTCTGAGTGCTACACGCAGAGACAAAAACTTTCTAAACCGTGAAGCTGCACATCAATGAGGTGTTTTTACCTGCCTGTTTGTCCCCCACTTTGGGATCCTTTTACCCAGAAGGCCGCCTGATAGCCCATCATTATTTAGATCAGGCCACATAAACACATCGCAAAACTACTTCAGATCTGGACAGATCCGAGACCGCACCATGTGGGAGTATTTTAAATACATAACCAAATCAGATGTTTTTTAACTGTACAGTGTGAAAACATATATTGGCATTCCTTCGTTTTTTAGAAACTAAATTCAGATGTTTAACAAAGAAGTGTTTTGTCTGAATCTTCACTGTAGAATGAATTTTCAAAAAGTAACTGCACTTACATGACTTTAAAATGTATTTAAACGAAAAGGAAAATTACACTATTATAGAATTTCACATTATACATTTTTTCCTCAAAATTTCAGCAAGAATAGCTTCAGTAAAATGATTGATTTGTTTTTTTGAATAGCACCAAAAAAACAAATAAGAATTTTATGGATTTTACTGGCACACACTGATGATTTTGTTGCTATCGGTGTTTTTATTCATTCTAAGATGGTGAACAAATATAAAAAACTAGTGTTTGGAGTTTTAATTCCAGCACAATGAAACACTTTTTTAGTAATTAGAAACTGAAATAAAATTGTCTTCCAAGCATTGTTGTGTGAAGGGGACATTTAGGGTTCTAGTGTTGACTTTACCACACACAATAAAATGCCTCTAAGGGAAGTCTCCATGCAGCTTATTGCCAGGAGCTTTAGGCAACATAAAATCACTTTCCTAACTAAAAAATATATGTAAGGCATTTTCTGATGAAAAGTTGCTATAATGGAAATTTATTTGTGCTTTATGTTTTCATCCGTCTTTTAAAATTACTAAGTGCACCATGTGCATGAAGGAGGTAAAACAGGTAAATCTGATGACTATGCAACATGCACACGCATCTGGAAGTCTATTTTTTTTCTCTCTCTCTAGAGAGAAATAAATACAACTACTGGCTGTATTCTGAACAAGAATGTAATGATGGCACAAAACACAGAGAAGAGGTAAAACACTTATTATTATACCAAGCAATAAGTATCGTATGGATACAAAATGTTACATTTTGATGTTTTAAATTGAAACGAGTAGATAAGCAACAAGAAAATATATGATCTCTAAATAGCATGAGGTATTTCTTTTGTCAGAGAAAGACAACAAAAGTTATTTTTTTAATGAAAGATTAAGGTCCTGACATTTAGATTCGGCCACCCAGTTAAAAATATATAAAGTATTCAACACAATAATAATAAAAAATCCCAAAGCCCATAATTTGCTTGATTCAATTTAAAAACTTGCGTGTAAATAGCACTTCAGCTGTGACAGCAGGCCAACACTACGCTGTAGTATGTGTAATAAAACCACACTGGAAAAACAGAAATAGGAAATACTCTTTTTTGTTTTTTGAAAAAGAGGGAAAAATACACAATTTAAGATCTGGTTTTTAAATGTTTTTACTACGTTTGTTAATACAAATCTCTTTTCACTTCCTATTTGAGTCAATATTTTCAGTTTTTGTAGTTTTATGGGTCAATATAATGACACGGAAAGTTGAACAAGATATCTATATGCACTCATTATCCCGTTTTTGTACCAGTACTGTATTTTATAGTAAAGTGTATTTATTTATTTTTTACTGGGGTACAAATAACAGTTAAGTCATCTTCTAAAATATCTCATTAGGTCATTTTGTGAACACCAAACTTGGATTCACTGATTTTCTACATGACCTGCTGCTTTGATCCAGAATAGAATAGAATAGAATAGAATAGATAATTTATTGTCCCAACTGGTTGATTGAGTGAACACATGAGGCATTAATATTACCTTATAAACTAACTAAACTGTTTTGTATTTTTTACAGTATTGAAGTCTGATATCTATCTCCTTTATTGTCTATTTTGTCTTGTCTTGTTCCAGTGGCTCCTTTTATGTAGAAGGATGTCAGCCTTTTCTGCCTGACTGTTTCCGAGAACGCTTGATGTCAAATTGTCTACCTGATCATTTCGCTACCAACTTTCCTCCACAATGCTGCTCCACCACTCATGATGCTTGGCTGACCCCGTCTCTGACACCATCATGTTATTGTATGCTACAACCCAGCAGGCTGTTCTTCTTCTCTCCTTCCTGCAGCCATAAGCTCAGGCAACAATTCCTCTGCTTGGATGATGATTTCTGCTGCTGCTCAGTGAACAGAAAGCCCCACAAATCATCTTTCAGCATCTGCCACTGTTTACTACTCCTGCTTGTATTTCTTTCAGTGTTGCTTGAAGTTTAAAGAGGCAATGCAGCAGTAAATGGAAATAAATTTAACATGCACAGCTTTTTAAAAGCAGCCTGGTGTCTTTCATAGCTGTAGTTAACATGTATTAGTATGTTTATGAGTAAAAATAAATGATTTATTTTTTACATGCAATTCTGGGGTATTACAAAATATTTTAAGTAGAACCTATTCAGTTATGTAATACTTATTAATGTTCTTAGGTTTATTTCTGCTATTATTTACCAGGTTTATGTCATTATGTATCTTCAGTCTAGTTTTCTTTAGTATTTATGAATGATTCTTTTGGTGGCAAAATAATAATATATAACTGTCTCTTTTTCCACACATAATGTCACGCAAAAATGTTCATAATCTTCAAACATTTAGTCATGTTACTAATGGGATTTAATATGAGACACCAACACAAATAGTGCATAATTATGAAAATGAAGGAAAATGACGCATGGCTTTCAAAACGTTTTCCAAATAAAAATGTGAAATATGTGTCATGCATTTGTCTTCAACCCCTTTTACTCTGATCCCCGTAAATAAAATTCAGTGCAACCAATTGCCTTCAAAAGTCAGCTAGCTAGTAAATAGGGTCTATCTGTGTGTGATTTAACCTCGGTATCAATCCACGTATCAAGGAACACAACAAACAGGCCAGGGTTAAAGTTATGGAGACGTTTAAAGCAGAGTTTAGTTTATGAAGCAATATTCCTGTTCAGTCCATCATGCAAACATAAAGGAACAGAAAATCAGAAAACGGCAAAGAGGCTCATAGTAACTCCAGAGGAGCTGTAGAGATTCAGTTCTCTGGTGGGAGAATCTGTAGCTGGGACAACTAATAGTCCCACACCCCACATATCTGGCCTTTATAAAAATAAAAAAAAGCGGCAAGCTGAAAAGCAATTGTTGAAGGAATCCCCATTAAGGTATGTATATGCCATGTAGGAGACACACCAAACCTGAAGGAAGATATTCTGGTCAGATGAGAACAAAATAGATTTGTTTGGTCTACAAGTGGTGGAAAGATAGTGGTGGCAGCATCATCCTATGGGGACTGGAAAGCAAGGACTGGAAAGCTTGTTGGGGTTTTGGGTAGATGAATGAAGCAAAATGCAGGGCAGCCATGGAAAAAAAAAACTGTTGGAAGGTGTTTTTAAAGTTTGCTCTCTTACTAAGTATTAACTGTATTTTCTACATCTATGCCACAGTATTGGGAGGCTGACAACCAAACTGATTAGGACACTTGGGCTCAGTGTCTCAGCCTTAAAAAAAGTTTCACATCTTCTATGGGGAAGCTCTCCTTTCCCTCTAATATTTGATTGTGTGCAAAACAACACATGCTTTAGCATTTTGTCCAAATGACCAATCATCACTGATTCATCAATGTCCAACCTCATGGTTTTTCTCTCGTTCTTTGTTCTCCATTGTTCATTATTAGTTCATTAGTTTATCTTAACCAGCATCCCTTCTGTTTTGTTACGGCTATTGATTCGGGTCCGGACTCTGCAGAAGACATCAAACTGGGCTGCCAGTACAATGAACCTAGATATAATACAGTCAATGTTAGAATGTCCTGGTCAAAGTCAAGCCCTAAATATGGTTGGGAATCTGTGGCTAGACTTGAAATTTGCTGTTCTCAGTTGGCCCACATCTAATTTGACTAAGTTTGAGCTATTAAAAAAAAAAAGAATGAGCAAAATTATCAGGCTCTTGATACACAAACTTGGTATATGATTTGACGCTGTATTTACAGAGACAGATGGGTCTACATAGTATGAACCCAGGGAGACTGAATACAAATGCTTGCTACATTTTCCGATTCTTATTTGTAAAAACAGATGCTGTTCAGAAACACTGAAGGTAGCAGCAAACAGTGGTTTGCAGCAGGCCAAATGGGTGAAGACAAACAGTGAAAAAATAAAAATAGAAAACAAATGTATGGTAAACAGCAGTGACTTACTAAACTGAGGAAATGCAGTTGAGTTCATAACAATACTGAGTAAAGGTAGACAACAATTATTAAAAGCAGTGATTGTAAACTTATGGTGTGTTTCACACCAAAACCACAAATAGAAAAACATTGCATTATAATAATAACTAAGTATAGTAAGCCAAATATTAAAACTAGTTTATAGATTGCAAAATGCCATTGAAATTACAGATACGATTAACATGAGATTAGGTAAAATTAAGAGTAAATAAACTCCATTGTTAAAATTTCACCAAATACCAAATCATTGACACACAGCAAGCCTCTGACCCAAACACGTTTGTTGGCACTCCAAGTAATACTGTGCAAAAAGCCTTAATATAAATGTACTGACATAGAATGAAGCTATACTGGAAATTTGAGGAAATACGAAATTTTATTTGAATACATTATTCAGTGGGAGAAAAATATCCAATTTAGGAAACAATTGTTTTTGAAAAAATCTGTGGCAACTCTATTTTTACCCCAGTTTAATAATTTGTATAACCCCTTTGGCTAAAAGTACCGAACTTACTCTCCCCCATAACACTTCACAAGGTTGGAGCAATCATTGAGAGTTAGGTTCTGGGTCTTCTCTTATGCTCGTTGATGTTCATATCACTCCATAGTTTTGTTTTATTTGATTTGGGGACTGAGATGGCCATGGAAGGATACTGATTTGAATTATGGTTAACCATTTTCACTTTGATTAGGCCCAACAATATGTTCTATCTTCAAATCATTATTGTTATCCTGTTAAAAGACCCGATTATGACCCATTTTCAGTTTACATGTAGAGGCTATACCAGATTGTTAATCAACATTTTCAGGCATTTCAAAGAGTTCATACCAAGAAGTTTTCTCTGATATGAATTAGACATACCTTAAAAAACAATACTGAAATTACTATTTATGTTTTTACAATTTAATTAAAATGTTATGATACAAGTTATTTATACTCTTCACAGTGATCGGCGAAAATATCTTTTTTGGCATTACAGCTGTCATACCCTTGTTATAACTGCTGATCAACTTTTTGAGTGTTTCACTGGTATTTCAATGATTTACAAATTACAAAAACATCTCTCAATCTGAGTTGGATGAGCAGGAATGTGTGCTGAATTGAATTAAAGATAGCCTTTTTACAAAATCTTGAGTAAAACACGTGAGTAAAATACAGACCAAACCTTGGACAATTACCTCTCGGCCCTTTGAGTTTCCATGTTGCAAAACAACAACAATAATAAAAACCCAAATGAACTATTGAAAATAGTGAAAATTAAACACCTTGGATCTAAAAGATATGGACTTAGGTTTTATTTTATAGGTTTTTTAAGGTGACTGGTTATGCTGGCAGAACTAAATGAAGGAAGAAACAAGCTACAAAAACATCTCCAAATGCATATTTGTATTCCACCCATCCATCCGTCCGTCTGTCCATCCGTCCGTCCATCCATCCATCCATCATCTATACCCACGTGTCCTTGCATGGTCGCAGCGGAGTTGGTGACTATCTCCAGCGGTCATTGGGTGGCGGGGTACATCCTGGATGTGTCGGTAGTCCATCACAGAGCAACACAGAGACATACAAGAAAAACAACCATGCACACACTCACCCTTACCTACGGGCAATTTAGAGTAATCAATGGGTTTTCACTGACGTCACTTAAGGATGCAGCCTTAATTCGAGTCCACCATCTTGGGTGTCTAAGTATCACTTCATGCTTTTCACAACATTGCAACACTGCATACCTTTTGACCATGGATAAGTATCTAGAGTCGTTACAGCCTCCTGATAAGGCCATGTACCTCAAGAAAGTTGCAGTCATCAACAAGGTGGATCCATATGTTGGTTTGTTTAGCGCAAATCCGGACGATTGGCCGCACATAATTTTTAGACAAGTAAGTATGCAACTATTTGTTAATAGCTGCAAAATTGGCAAAAATTCATGTTAAGTTCTATATTGCCTTTTATAGGATAATTATATAATAGTTATATTACTAGATAACACATGTACTGTATAACAGTAAAGGTAAATTGCAGCCTACATCTAGCTGGTCAAGGCGTGAGAGGGCAGTTTCCTGAAGTAGGTCACAGCGCTGAATGCTGGGTGCCACACAGCTCAGAATCAACTGATCAGCTCACAATCCTGTTAGACTATTTTCCAAAATATTATTACAATAAATGTAGACGAACATTATTTGTTTACCTGTCACAAAATATGCACTGCACATTCAGGCATGAGTGAGGTTCAAACCGTCCAAATCCGTCCTGGATATCCGATTCAGCCACAGTAGTAGATGTTGTGTACGCAGTGTTTTTGTTTTCTCACACTGATTTTGTATCACCCCAGGCAGACAATAGACTAAACGTTGGTCTTGACCACAACGCGTACCACAACCCACAATTAAGCAAGTTTTCCCCATAGTGGAATGAATGGTCTGGAGTTTTGCTTCACTGCTCATGCTAAAACAACAAAAACTGGCTGCAGCTGCCACCCAAGATGGCAATCGCAAAGTGCGGTCATATGACCGCAACTTCATGTGAAACCACCCATTGACATTTTGGACTTTTGAAGGAAGCCAGATTACCCAGAGAGAACCCACGCATGCAAGGGGAGAACATGCAAACTCCATGCACAAAGACTCGAGGCCAGGATTTGATCTTAGGACCTTCTTGCTTCAAGGCCACACCGCTACCAACTGCCCGCTGTGTAGCCAATATTTGAAATTCATTCAACTAAGAAACAATCAATTCACAGATGTGTTAGATATCAGAACAGAGCACAGCCACACTAAGCATAGTAAAAATGCAAGAATTTATCTGAAACAAAAAGAACTGAATCTTTCTTTAAAAAATAGCCGGCTGGGAACATTTTCTCCAGCTCAAGGGTCGGTCCTTTGATTGCTTGTCGGCAGGGCTCCTCCGGAAACAAAATGTTGCAGATTCCAGTTTGTTCATGTAAATGATAAATCATCTTTAAACTCCAGGGTTAATTGTGGAGTACCACAGGGTTCAGTACTTGGGCCAATTCTCTTTACTATATATATATATATACATATATATATATATATATATATATATATATATATATATATATATATATACAGGTCCTTCTCAAAATATTAGCATATTGTGATAAAGTTCCTTATTTTCCATAATGTAATGATGAAAATTTAACATTCATATATTTTAGATTCATTGCACACTAACTGAAATATTTCAGGTCTTTTATTGTCTTGATACAGATGATTTTGGCATACAGCTCATGAAAACCCAAAATTCCTATCTCACAAAATTAGCATATCATTAAAAGGGTCTCTAAACGAGCTATGAACCTAATCATCTGAATCAACGAGTTAACTCTAAACACCTGCAAAAGATTCCTGAGGCCTTTAAAACTCCCAGCCTGATTCATCACTCAAAACCCCAATCATGGGTAAGACTGCCGACCTGACTGCTGTCCAGAAGGCCACTATTGACACCCTCAAGCAAGAGGGTAAGACACAGAAAGAAATTTCTGAACGAATAGGCTGTTCCCAGAGTGCTGTATCAAGGCACCTCAGTGGGAAGTCTGTGGGAAGGAAAAAGTGTGGCAGAAAACGCTGCACAACGAGAAGAGGTGACCGGACCCTGAGGAAGATTGTGGAGAAGGGCCGATTCCAGACCTTGGGGGACCTGCGGAAGCAGTGGACTGAGTCTGGAGTAGAAACATCCAGAGCCACCGTGCACAGGCGTGTGCAGGAAATGGGCTACAGGTGCCGCATTCCCCAGGTCAAGCCACTTTTGAACCAGAAACCGCGGCAGAAGCGCCTGACCTGGGCTACAGAGAAGCAGCACTGGACTGTTGCTCAGTGGTCCAAAGTACTTTTTTCGGATGAAAGCAAATTCTGCATGTCATTCGGAAATCAAGGTGCCAGAGTCTGGAGGAAGACTGGGGAGAAGGAAATGCCAAAATGCCAGAAGTCCAGTGTCAAGTACCCACAGTCAGTGATGGTCTGGGGTGCCGTGTCAGCTGCTGGTGTTGGTCCACTGTGTTTTATCAAGGGCAGGATCAATGCAGCTAGCTATCAGGAGATTTTGGAGCACTTCATGCTTCCATCTGCTGAAAAGCTTTATGGAGATGAAGATTTCATTTTTCAGCACGACCTGGCACCTGCTCACAGTGCCAAAACCACTGGTAAATGGTTTACTGACCATGGTATCACTGTGCTCAATTGGCCTGCCAACTCTCCTGACCTGAACCCCATAGAGAATCTGTGGGATATTGTGAAGAGAACGTTGAGAGACTCAAGACCCAACACTCTGGATGAGCTAAAGGCCGCTATCGAAGCATCCTGGGCCTCCATAAGACCTCAGCAGTGCCACAGGCTGATTGCCTCCATGCCACGCCGCATTGAAGCAGTCATTTCTGCAAAAGGATTCCCGACCAAGTATTGAGTGCATAACTACATGATTATTTGAAGGTTGACGTTTTTTGTATTAAAAACACTTTTCTTTTATTGGTCGGATGAAATATGCTAATTTTGTGAGATAGGAATTTTGGGTTTTCATGAGCTGTATGCCAAAATCATCCGTATTAAGACAATAAAAGACCTGAAATATTTCAGTTAGTGTGCAATGAATCTAAAATATAAGAATGTTAAATTTTCATCATGACATTATGGAAAATAATGAACTTTATCACAATATGCTAATATTTTGAGAAGGACCTGTATGCTTCCAATAGGTAAAATTATCAGGCAGCATAGAATACATTTTCACTGTTACGCTGATGACACTCAGCTTTACTTATCCATGAATCCTGATGAGCCCAACCAGTTAGATAGACTACAAGCATGTGTTGAAGACATAAAAACTTGGATGACTTTAAACTTTCTGCTTCTAAATTCAAACAAGACAGACATTGTCGTCTTTGGACCGGAGTCTTTAAAAAAGAAACTGCTTAGTCTATCACTTAACCTGGATGGCATTAAATTGACCTCCGATAATAAAGTAAAAAACCTTGGTGTTATGTTTGACCAGGACATGTCATTTAAATCCCATATTAAACAGGTTTCTAGGATTTCCTTCTTTCATCTCCGGAACATTGCCAAAATTAGAAATATCCTGTCCAGGAGTGACGCTGAACAACTAGTCCATGCATTTGTTACTTCAAGGCTGGACTATTGTAACTCTTTACTATCAGGATGTCCACAAAATGCAGTTAAAAGCCTTCAGCTGATTCAGAATGCTGCAGCAAGAGTTCTGATGAAAATTAAAAAGAGATCATATTTCTCCTATTTTAGCTTCCTTTCATTGGCTCCCTGTTAAATTTAGAATAGAATTTAAAATTATCCTCCTCACATATAAAGCCCTTAATGATCTAGCTCCATCATACATCAGAGATCTGATTGTTCCATATGTTCCTAACAGAGCACTTCGTTCTCAGACTGCAGGTTTACTGGTGGTTCCTAGAGTCTCTAGACGTAGAATGGGAGGCAGATCATTTAGTTATCAGGCTCCTCTCTTGTGGAACCAGCTCCCAGTTTTAGTCCGTGAGGCTAGGCTTAAAACTTTCCATTTCTGCTACCTGTATGACCCCTTCTCTTTTCCAATGGTTATAATCAGTCTGACAAAGAGAGGTATCCCAATCGTTGTGGTTTTTAGTATAACAATGGCCATCAGTGGGCTCTAGATGGACAAACTAGGCTTAAAACTTTCCTTTTTGATAAAGCTTATAGTCAGAGTGGCTTAGGTTATCCTGAGCTATCTCTGTAGTTATGCTGCTATAGGCTTAGGCTACTGAAGGACATAATGACCACTTTCACCCTCTTCGCAACATTCTCACACTACTCTCCAATTTTGCATTATTTGCTGTTATTTCAGCTTTTAACTTTGTTCTCTCTCTTCTCTTCCTAGAAGCTACACCTGGCCTGGCTCTGTGTCTACCTGTGACACCTTTCTGGAGAGGGGCATCGTCCGAGCTTCTGCTGGCAACAACTTAATTCTCACCCTCTACCGATGATCCACATGTTGTTGTTTTTTTTTATTTCTTTTCAGCAAACTTTTGCTTGCAAAGAAGGACTTAAAGCAATACAAACTGTCAAACAATCTCATGTTCAGTTTTTTTCTTTTAATTACTTTTATGTTGTTTCTTTAGAATAAATGAAAAGCAATACAGACAACAATTATATCAAATGTGTGCAATTGGCAACATTTGTTGCTTTAAGATCTACTCTGTGTTTTATGAGCCATTGTGGGGTTGTAGCTTCAACGTCAATAACCTTGTTGCACCAAATATTACATTTAACCTTCCATATATTACAGTGTTGTTCCATAGTGCAAAAATCCAACAAAAAGTAAACAACTGAAAAAAAGAAGTCTAAAATATTCATAAGAATATGCCAAAAAGGCTTTAAAAAACATCAATTTTACACATTTTTAATTCCTTTATTTGTGTTAATAAATTGTCATAAATTGTGTAACAAATAATGCATCTATGGTTAAAAACATACTGAAGAAATAACTTAAATATTATTTAATATGAAAATAAATAACACAGCTTATTTAATAATGAGCAAAAATGTAACACTTTCATTTATATCTAGGCATCTTGCATAACTTCAACTCAGTGTATGTTTTTATATCATTGTAGTCTTTACTACACTTATTATTAAGATTAACAATAAAGGCATGCACAACTAGATATGGGCTTGTAAAATGTAAAAAGTTAAAAATGACATTCTACATTTGACTTTGCTTTATCATTGATACTCTGTTTCATACAACATTGCTGCGCAAAATATAGTTACTAGGAGGACATGAGCTGATGGATCTTAAATATTAAATCCAGGGGAAAGGGACCACTACAAGCCACCAAGCTTCAAGAGGCAAATTCTCAAATATTCTGCACTGTTGCTGATATGTTACCTTTCAGCCATCAGCGCAGGACCAGGTACCTCAGAGTCTATAATGATGTTCACCATCCAAAACAGGGTTTATTGATAAATATCTCAGCAATATCTCAGAAGGTTACACGTAATTTTATCTGTAATCATACTCTTAAGTTGTTTTTATTCTTTCATATGCATTGATATATTTGGTGGTTCTGAAAACTATTTTTTAATATCCTTTTATTTTGAGTTGTACCAAAGACATTTTCCAAAACATTTAAATAGAATTTCAAATTTTCTTTATAACTACAAGTGCATAAAAAACAAAATCCAGGTTACATGTGATACACATAACATGTGCTTGAATTTAGATGAATTGGGGGTAAATGGTAGAGTCAGATATTTGTTCCAAGCAGCACAATGAAACTTGGTATGTTAAATCATAAAAAAAGAATAATTATCCATCGGTCTTGGGGGTAAAAATATATTAGCGTTCGTGTAATTTACAGCATTAGTTTGTGTGAGCACAAAACATTGAGATCAAAATGTTGAAACATCTACAGGTTTAGTGAAGAACAATTCACTTTTGCATGTTGTGACCTCAGTGAATGTACAGTAGATGCTAGCAATGAAACTTTTCTGATAGGTTTTAGTGCTGCCTTGAAATGAAACAGCTGCAGTGGTGCCTTTGGACCAAATATTCCTTCAATATCACATACTACAAAGAAAATAACTAAAGAATGTGAGAAATCACAGAGTGAAGCAAATAGTGCAATGCTCAGAAATATCCAGTCCATTTAGCAAAGACTGCAATAAAATATAATTACAATCACTTCATTTATTTTCTACGCAATGCAGCTCCAAAATCGATGAAGTCACCACGTAGTTCAAGTACACAAAGAAAAAACAGAACAGAGTTTGCTTCATATTCTTTACATCCTTCTTAAACAGTAAGGTAATTAAACAGTCTCAATTGTTAAAACTGCCACATTGCTGCTCTTTGATCATCACACATGCTGATTAAAGCACATCTGAAACAGATGACAGCTGCTCGTTATCACGCTCAAAGCCCCAGGATCCATTTGCAGTGCTGGCATCTCAAGCACCTCGTGTTCATCCTCTGAAGAAGGTGAGACAATCCTTTAAGGGAAAGGCATAAACACTCAACTCTGGGAACCTGATTGTTGGCACTGCCCCCCATCCAGCCCACCTGACTGCAGTACACTGATGGGTTTATACAAGACAGCTCAAGTCCTATGAGATGGGAAATTGAAAGAAAAGAACACAAGTGGGAGTAAGGCTGAATCTTTGAAAGATAGAAGCACAACTTTCATGAGAACTCACACAGATTAAAGACAGAACCATGGAATCCGGAAAGATAACAATAATACTAATAATTGTAAAAAGGTGTTCTAATAATTACAGGACAACAATATAGAAAATATATTACATTTTATTTCTTGATGTAATTTGAACTGGTAAAAACAAATCTTGTCTGGATGGCACAAACCCATACCTAAAAATATTGTTTTGTGATTATGTTCTCCAGTCTCAATCTTTATTTGGATAATTAAAACGTTATTGTTTGTTTTACACTGATACAAGGCCACGGCATCACTGATGTCATCGATCATAATTATCTTAAAGTCATTTGGCATGAATTTAAAACTAAAAGTTATAGGGTGTAAAAATTCAAATGTACTGTATTTTGAAACTGTAATAAAACCCTGAGTTATCATTTTTTATTTAATTTCTTGTTTGAGGAGTAAAATATATCTCTGCTGATGTAGAGGTTGTTATCGCTGTATTATTAAACAAATGACAATTACATTCTTCTAGATTACCTAACCAAATAATAATCCTTTTTATTTAGATATTTAACCCGAGTTGGCCCAAGGTGTAAGCAATATAAGTTAATAATATATTAACTATAATATAATATATAATATTATATAAACTTATAATATAATTATATTATAAGTTATAATATAAAGTTTTGAGCTCTTCAAAATCTTGGTGACGAACTCGCAAATCCTAAACATCTCAGATAAGTCTTAATAAATTCATAGATAATCTTAGATATCGTGGGCGATTCCAAAGTGATTCGTAGGCATTCCTATGTGTTCTTAACTCAATCTGGGATTCGAGAAGAATTATCTTTACCACCAAGTCATTGTACCCCCTAAACATCTCACGAATTGGCAAGAACAGTAACGACTTCAAATTTAATTGTACCTGATTCTTAGATGCATTTAGCATATTGCTAACTGATTCCTAATTGATTCCTAAACATCATGCAGAAATCTATCGTACCTGTCTCGTAAATGAATCTTAGAGTGTCTCAAATTGGACCAAAACATTTGCAAAATCCCAAGATTCCCTTATGAATTCTAAACTTTTGCAATTCTTGGCAATTTGTATTATTCACGGTCAGTGTGTAAAAGTGGTGTTATACTGGTGACATGTCTCAGCAGGACACCATCCAAAAACAGTTAACTATCCCTTTAAGGAAATAATTGTTGCCTCACTAGCTAGTTTAAAAACAGTATGAGGATGAAAAAAACATTTGTATAAAACCATGTTACATCGCAAAAGAGACAGGGATGCTGTGGTTCCTGGTGGACCCAAATCTAATTCTGCCGAGGGCCCTGTACAACCATGGACTGGCTTTGCCTTTCCCCAGCCAAATATAAGGGATAAATCACTTTATTGTCACAAAGAGAAAGTTGAATTAAATGGTAGTGCTTTGGTCACTTTTTATGTATTAGGTTGTGAGGCATCAACATTCAGAACATGTTTTGAGGATCTGTGTGCTGTTAAATATGGTGTCACACTGATAAACAGTTTGGAAAGATATTAGAAGGATAATTAATCTCTTCATAATCATGATCATTACCCAGTCTTAAGAAATCACCAATACAAAAGACCACAGAGACGTTTTAAAAATCCTTTATTCAGTATAGACAGATGATGTGTTTCAAACAATAATGGAGATGACAAAGAAAGAAAAAAATCTCTCAGGCAGTACCTTTTCGGTCAGTGTCCTCATCTTTCTGCTCGCTCTGCTGTTTTTGCTAATCTCCACATTCAGCAGAGTCAAGAACCTTGACGCTTGCTCCTTCTCCACAAAGATGAAACTGAATGGGCTGCTGTTCATTTCCAGCACTTTAAGACTACTTTAAACATGCAACCACTACCTTGGAAGAACTGCACTCTCAGCATCTTGAAGTAGATGCTGATGACATGTTTTGTTTTCTGCAAAGAATGTAACATTAGGTGCAGACAGCAGGTTTATTTACTCCTATAAGAAGCATGATATCCTATTTACTGACTCAGGATATCACTTGATTCAAGTGGGCAGGAGATCTTTTTATTATTTGTGCAATTTATCACTCTCTGAGAAATATATACTCCATGTATCAAAAAAATAAAGTGAGTATGTGCATGGCTAAAGTCCTTTGACTCATGACCAATGATACTGTATTAAAAGAAGTAATAGTGTGCCTTCTCTTAGTTGCTTTCCTAACTGTGCATTTTGCTAATAGGTAACAGAATTTCAAAGTGGATACCTGAGTAAGTGAATATGCAACCACTTAATAAAATCAGTTCAAATGTTAGACTTAGAGAAACATAGAAAATAATAGTACGACCTCTAAATTATCCTCTGAATTAATAAGCTATTATGTAATTATATCAAATTGAATTTATACATACCTTCCAAAAATAAATATGCTTAAGATTAATGAATGCAACTATTTGCACCATTTTATCCAAGAAGCTTTGGGAACAGAAATTATTTAAGGTGGAAAGCTAAAATAGATTAAACTAGTTAAGTTCCAAACAGTTTTCAAACTCTACTTAGCAACTAAATCAGTTAAATTCTAACTAATTTAAAAGATCATTTTGCCTCTGCCAGTTTTCACTTCTCATGTAAAAAGACACAGAAAATAAGAAGCCATTTTTTTATTAAGAGAAAAAAGACCATGAGTGCAATAAACCTTTTAAATTTGTTCAAACAAAGTGACGTGGAGGGTATACGTTTTTCTTGACAAAAGCTAAGATGTGCTGTTTAATTTGCGATGGCTGTCTCAGGGTTAAAAACCTCAGCTTGTTAGCAAGCTAGGTTTCAGTGTTAGCACTTTTGTTAAACTAGTTTACGCTGGACAAGAACTTTTTACATTCATTACAACAAGATGAAATGTGCTGTTCATTAGCAACGACTGCATCAGGGTTGAGAAGCTCAGCTGGCTACCATGTTTGAATTTAGTACCATTCCTAAACTAGCTACAGCTGGATTCAAACTTACATTTTTTCTCCAGCACAGAAACCTTCTGAGGCACAATTCTCATGACAGTTATAAACTTTTACTAAACTGCAATATTTATTTATAATACAGCCATATAAAGATATCAGCCCTACTAATCTCTGATGAAAAACATTCAAAAAGAATGAGAAAAAAGGATGACTCAAGCAAAATCTTTATTTAAATTCTATCAAACTATTTAGATTTGATTTGTTATCACAATAAAGTAGCCAATTTTATAAGAATTTCATCATTATTGAGCAAGTTTGAATAATACAAAAACATTTTAATTACTAATATTTAATATTCTCCAAAATAATTTTTTCTAGTGTACATACAAATTTAGTATTTTTTAATGTGTTCATATCCTTATGATAACTTATTTCTAAGGCCAATTAAAACCAGCAGTTTTAACTTATAACTAATTTCTAAAGTTACAATTGAATTTTTGCCACTTTTTTATTTTACGGTACTTTGCCCGGAGCAGAACATTTTTAAATCCTTATTTAAATCTAAAGCATTGTGTGTGGATTCCACAAGGCTGATAAACATAAAATAATTAATTTTATTAATGAGCATTTTTTCTGCAAATAAACCTTAATAATTAGCAAAAGAGCTACCAATCATAAAAATTATTTTTTAAAAGCCATAAAAAAGTCTGTATCATTATTAAACAAGCTTTTGCTGCACACACAACTGTCTTTACCAACACGCTTTGAGGAGATACTAAATTTTTACACTAGGCACACTTCAAGAGAATTCAGGCAAAAGCAGCCCCATTCTTTGCAAATGTTATGAATGAACATAACATGACAGAAGCTGCAGATACCCAAGGATGCTGCTAGGATTTCTTTTCTTCTCTTCACTTCTGTCTTTCACTGGAAGGTGCTGTCAAGACACAGCTCTTCTGTTGCCTTCTTGTTTAAAGCACGGATGCTGATGTTTTCAGTCAGCTCACAGCTCACTGGGTCCTGCTGGTGCAGATGGAAGATTGATGTGAAGCACTTGTTCGTGTTGTCGCAGCGCCTTCCTGCTTGGATAGACACACTTTCTTGATCTCACCAGTAATTAGACCGCACTTTGCTTTTTATTTCTTTTAAACTCAAATGTCCAGTTTGCCCCTCCCTCCTCCAAGATTTATGCTTTGGCTCAATTTGTTTTGTGAAAATCTAAATTTTTTTTTTTGCAACTCCTTGGTTTTGAACTTTATATTTTTATGCTTTTTCTTGATATTAAAGTTCTGTTGGTAATTATTAGTGGGACCACCCATATAAAAGTGTTGGCATTCCTTTCTCCCCTCCCTGTCAGACAGTCTTTCATACAATATATATGTTTACCAACTATTTTTGACAAAGCAGGGCCACATTTAGGAGGATGGCCCCTGGATCAGAGCAAGTTTTGGTGTCCTGCCCACTTAGATTTCTTTAACGCATCCAAATTACAGTCTACTGATAGTTAGGTTCACATCAGCTTCAAGGTTTTTAAGATTATTCATATTTTCTGAAGAGTTCTTTGTGTTTTTCGTTTTACACCGAAAACAGAGAAAGAATATGTTTGTAGAGCTTGCTGTTGCTTCTGACGGCCTTGGGGTTGAAGGTCAGGCTAATGTTTCTGACATAATCATTTTCAAATAGTTGCACATTGATACATAAAAATTCAACAAATCAAATCACCTGATGATGATATGTCCTTATTAGCTTTATTTTTAAACTTGTAAAATAGCACACTTAAAAATTCTATCACTCACCCACTCCCTGGGTTTCAATCCAGCCCTTTAAAAAACAACTGTCAGGAGGCATCGTTTATGTGCTGTTTGCGCACAATCGACTCTTGTTATTTTCAACAATTTAATGAAACGTTTGATATTATTTTATTTCAAATATAGAACAGCAGTTAGAAGCTGTTGGAGACTAGAGGATACATTTACTCTCCTCTCAACCCTGCACTCATGTTGAGCATCTCAGTGTAACTCCTGCTGTCAAATCGTTATGACTCAATGAGGCCCCCTGCAGGTGTAAGCCCAGCGATGCTGAATTGAAAAGGTGCAAAAAAGATGGTGCTGCTTTGACGTCATTTGACCCATTTTGAAGCCTTGAATGGGGCTCTGCATCTCTGAATGAAGATGCAGACACAAATTACACCAAAGAACAACAAACCAAGCTAGAAGCTACGTCTTTTTTGTAGAATTTCGTAAGAGTGCTGACTATGAATTTTCTTTGTTTACTAAGGGCAGCCTCTTTAAAAAAAAAAAAAAAGAATCTCACTTCAACTCTTTTGTTCACTGTCGGTGAACTGTGATGATCCCTTCCATATTTGTCTGCCTATCCTATTGCGCCACACCGTGGAGAACCCCGACGCTCCTCTCTTCCACTGCTCTCTCCTTCCAACATTTTCCAATCGTGAGCTACTAACGGCACTAATTGCCTGTGGACTGTTTACATCCTGTCTGGTTTTGTTTTGAAGAGCGATATGATTATACTCTCAAGATCCATAACAATGTCATAAACCGCAATCATGCACTTAAAGCGACAGTCAAGTTTGCTGCTATGTGTGTTCATTAAAGAGAGAGGGGGGTGAGAGGTGGTGGTGGGGGGGGGGGGGGGGGGGGGGTGCACGCTAATTTCAACAGTTGGAATTTAGTTGCTGTAATTTGCAGTGATGGGATTAGAGGATGTTGGAGGACGTTTGCAGGTAAAAACTGCAGGACGCCAATGGTAGACCTCTGGTTCCATCTTGTGGCAGCCCGCCGCAACAGTCTCTGCTCCTTCTCTCTTCCTTAATATCTGCACTGCTGTGGCGAATCTAATCTGGATCTCCTCTAAAGGCAATAAAACCCAGATCGCTTCCTTTAAATGAAAAAAGCGCCGTTTATTATAGCTTTGAAATCCTCGTTTACTTGGCGATGTGCACGATAGAGAAATTATTCATGTGGAGGTTCAAACGTGCAGGATGACGAGGATCCACGAGTGTCCCGAGTGCATATTTCCTCGAGTATTGCATTGCAAGGTGTATAATAGTGTTATCCACGCAGGTTGAGCTGCGAGATTCTTGTTTTAAAGTCGCACTGCTTTATCCCCTCAAGCAGCCAAAAGCAATTTCCTATAAATCTGACCCTGTTGCACAGCTGCTGAAGGAGTTTGGTTATTTTCTGCAGAGTTAATAGCTGCACAAAGGTGAGAAAGTTGGAGTTTAACGTTTATGTTTTGTTTTATTTTAGGTTAATGCAGAGCTTGACTGGATTGCAATTGTTCGAATCTACGGCTCATATTATATAGAGACAATAAAATTCAGTATGCGCAATTTTTAGACATGTTTATGAATAATTAGCAGAACTTTAAAGAGAACAGCAAAACACCTGTCATCATTCCCAGATTTATTTTTCAGGAAAAACATCTGCATCTTCCAGAATAGTAGATTCATAATAAGAAAATTAAATGCAAATAAACGCTCCTAACACGCAATCTCCTAACAGTTTGTATGTAAATGCTTCCAACATAAAATATTTTCCTTGCCACTCAGAGCAGGCGCAGAAAAATGTAACTTCTAACATTTATTTTGGTTATTTTTAGAAGAATAGTTTGCACCTTTTTAAAGGGACGTTTCAAATATTTCTCCATGTCTTAATCCTACCACCAGGCCCCAGCGGGACTGAGTGCAAACAGGGAAGATCACTGTCCAGAAATAAAAATACTTTTTGCGATACTTTTTTTGTCAGACAATAATCAGCCTTTCACTTCGGAGAAAGAGGGGATAGAAGGCAAAGAGAAATAAGAAGGCTGTTGTTGGCATAGCTCTATCAAGGAAGAAGGACTCCCTGTTACGCGTGAATGGGGCTTCTCTTTTTTTTGCCTCTCCGACCAGAATAGATATAGCACGAATTTTGAATTCGTTTTTCTTTGAGAGAGAGAGAGAGAGAGACAACAATGCTTTACTTGAGAGCTTGATACAATTTGGGGGCTTGTGAGAGAGATCCTTTTCTCCTCTTCCGAACCCAGCTGCCCATATGGGACACAACGTGTGCAGCAAAGATCACAATGGCACCAAGTGACAGGTGGGGGACAAAAAGCCCAAAGGATTCATCTCCCTGACTCTGAACAGCACCGAGAAACTGTCTATCTGCGCTGTCTGCGTCTCCACTCGTGCTGCTAGTTAATATGCACGCCTCTAACATGCAGCAAAACCAGGGCCTGTGTACGCTTTTGTCTTTTTACTGCCTTGTGTACTGTATTGTGTAGAGATGGAGTCAGGTGGACACAATCAAACGAGGAAAAGCAAGATATCTTCAGTTTTACTCATGAGTTTTTAGATTATTTTTAGAAATGTATTGTATATATTGTATTGTATATAAAAATGTGATTTGTATTTGCATGTTCTAAACAGTAATTTTGTTTTTTCTACAAATCTTAAGCTTGTTTTGAAGCACTTCTAATAAATGCGCACCCTAAAAAAAATTTAATCTTACAATAACGGATATTATCAGGCTTTTTCTAATAATAATGAAAACCCCCTATAAAGTTGCTGATTTGTTTGACCTACAAGTTCAACCAGTGTTGAAACAGAAAAGCCTTTTGAGTTTGCCCCCCACACCTCCTCCTTTCACAAAAGCAGTAGCCCCCCCTGAGACTGGATTCTGTAAATAATTAGCAAATCTGGCCTAATTTAGCTGTTTGTTCGGTGATGATAGGGGCGAGCCTAACATCTGCTGGTTAGATTTTTTTTCCAGGGACAAACAACAAAATGCATGGATTTTTCTACTGGGGGTTACCATATTTACCCAAGATATGGAGCGGAGTCTGATAATCCGCAGTGTGCTCCACAGTTACCCATTTGCTCTTGCCACAGCAAAAAGAAGAAAAAAACGCAATCTATTAGTTTGGAATATATTCTAATGTCAAGTTTAAAATCTAATGCGTAAACATGATCATGGAAAAAGAAACTTTATCAAACGATTAAACCCCGAATTTCTGTTGTTAAACTAAGAAGGCGCACTGATTGCCCCTGCTCTATTTGCAATTTAGCGCTTAATAAAATAACAAAACAGTTATTGCATTAAATAATTGCTTTCTCTCCGCCGTATACCACTCTACAGCCAAGGCCGGGGGTGCTGACAAAACGGAGTGCTTTTGACTCAAAAGCTTCTTATGTGGAGAAGCCCACTTATATTAAGTGAGTGGATTTTAGTCCCATTTCACAAGTGACTTTAGGGTCTTTATCGGCGAGGTGTTCGGACAGAGAAAAATATTCCTCGGATTAAATTTGACTAAAAGGGAAAAAAAGAGTTGAAGTGCGCTGGAGATTTATTCCCATTCTGCGCCACAATATAGTGCTTGGCTGTCTCCACCCTTTTCAAATGAACCCGACAGGACACTTGCCAAATCAAAGCTTCATTTCACTCAGTTTGTATTTAAAAGTTATGACTTAAATACGTGGTTATTTTTTTATTTTTTTGTTGTTTTTTTTTACCGCGGCGTCTGCACGGAATATTTTACACATCACCGTGGCATGTTTGCAAAAAATACAATTTAGAAATATAAATCCCGAGCTGCCTCTAAATGCATCACCTGGCTGCAAATATTTACAAGAAAGAAAAACAAAAAAGGCTGAAAACTTGCCAGTTTTTATTCATGGCCATAAATATTTTTTTTCGGTCCATAAAAGAAGCAAGAAATAAAAATTTTTTTCTATAATTATAAAGTGGTTCGCACGTGCTGATAATAACACGAAGGGATAAAAATTAACAAAAAAATAAAATAAAAAGTAAAACATCTCTACAACCAACACACAACATACTTTACAAAAAATATGTCACAAGAAGAGCATTGACATTTCTTAATAAAATCTATAAGGGAGAGGTTTGGACCCAGTTCTCTTAACGAAAACATGTAAACACGGCGCACACATGAGCCCCGAATAAAAATGGTAGTATTTATATGAGTCAAGCTGCAAAAATGAAAAGTCTTTTTTGTTTTGTTTTTTTATTCATTTTGTTGTTGTTGTTTTTTTTTCTTTCTTTGCGGTGAAACTCCCTACAGCCCACCCTCCAAGCCAAGTCTTTATAATTTTTCTCACCAAGTCCACTGTTGCGTTTGCACCAAGTGATGTGCTGTGGGGAACTGTGGCGCGGCCGCCGCGCTGTACTGCGCGTTATACTGCATGTGTTGGAGCGATTGAGCGCTATACGCCGAGAAGGGGATCCCGGCCTGAAAAGTGGCCGCCAAGTCCTGAGCTTTAAGAGTGTGACAAGGCTTCCCATCCCTGACTAAGACGGGCACGGCCACCCGCCGAGGAGAAGGGAGGTGGGTCACTTCCATACCTTTCTCTGCCCGGGCTCTCTTCATCTTATACCGGTGGTTCTGGAACCAGATCTTCACCTGGGTCGGCGTGAGGCGGATGAGGCTGGCCAAGTGCTCTCTCTCTGGGGCGGACAGGTACCTCTGCTGCCTGAAGCGGCGCTCCAACTCGTAGGTTTGCGCCTTTGAAAACAACACCCTCCTTTTCCGCTTCTTGCCGGAGTCGCTGCCGCCGCTGCTGGACGTTTCCTTGTCGTTGTCTGGGGACTCGTCGTCCGCGGACGGCTCCGGGGACTTGGCCGAGTCCTGGGAGCTGGCGGACAGACCGTGCACTGCAGCAAGAAACGGGAGAAACACTGTCAAAATGTTATCTCGGGAAGTTTTCAGAGAGATTTCTTACAAACACACATGCTTTGGGGTGATGAGTAAACATTTAGGATGCGTTTAGCATAAAATCTATAGTGCGCAAAATGGTTTACATGCATGTTTTGATTTAGAATTCTCAGATCTCCATAAAGAAACAGATTAGACAATTATCTGTCCAAATACAACTCTTAATATGAGTGCAGATCATTGTTCCAAAAAGGCAAAAAAGTCAACATGTTCAAAAAACCAGTGAGCCAATGAAGCGTAAAAGGTGCATTGTCCTCTTAGACGTTACTTTACAATGTCACACTCCGGTTTACTCCAAAAACTGAAGTTGGCAATAAAACCGGGAATGAAATTTAACTCAAGCCCCTTGTTTTTTAATCATTCGACCAGTTCTTGCAAAAGCAAATTGCATTAAGCCTTCACTGCATGCATTTTCCAAAACGTGCAGTGCACATTGCATCGGGATGAACAGTGCATGCCACCCAAGGGCATCGTTAGGGCGCAATATGAGCATGCACGCAATCAATTATCACTTAAATTACTCACATAGGTTAAAAATAACACATTAGGGAGGGGATATATGACTTTACTTACATGAGTATTGAATGCTGTCCGTAGTAGCAAGCCATCGCGTGTAGGGATTGTCAGTACTGTCATAAAAGGGGTTCTTTAAAGGCAGATTTTGAACGTTTTCTAGAGGACTTTGCACCAAAACTCCAGTGTTTTTCGTCGTGGATGCGGTCTCCGATCCCTCCGTGTCTTCCTCCGCTCCGGTGATAGATCCGTCCTCGTCATTCGTGTCAGGAAGGTCCAAAATGTCCTTTACAGAAAAGCCCGTCTTTGTGTTGGTCAACGACATGTTCTGGTAGGGGGGGAAATATGCAGGGAAAAGTTGCTTGCAGCAGCTTTTTTTCGGAACAATCCGCTGTTGTGAGAATAAAAAAACTAACAAGGAGAGAAAAAAAAAACAGCAGAGGAAAAATTTGGATGAGTAAGTGTCGCTCTACGCTGAAGTACAGTCAGAATAGCCTCTGTGGATAACCATCGCCTATGAGCAAAGCAAGAAGCAGTGGATTCGGTCTCTGTAAGTCCAGGAAGGATGCCAAAGTGGCTGAAGTGCTATATGCGGCTCATGGATACTGTGCTACTGCTGGGTGCTAGAGGGAAATAAGCCATTACCTTGTCCCGATCAGTCCATATAAGGTTGGTCTCAACACATGAACCTGCAGTGAAAAAGCATTAAAAAACGCGAAAGGTTGGCCACGTGTGGGCGGGTCTTAGGAGTCAAGTGGATGAAGACAGTGTTTGCAGATGTGAAATTGTGGGTTTTGGGGAGATCCGAGCCTCTACCATTGGTGCTTCAGAGCATGATGAGTGGTATAACGTGTCAATTAATTACAAAGACGGGGAGGGCCTTTTTTACATCCTATTTACATACAAAGAACCTCGAAGTAGCTTTATACTCACAATACTTAAAAAGCCCCGTTCTAACAAATGAATCCTACTGAAGCCTTTTCCTTGTACTTTTAAAGTATAAAATAAAATTACTCACAAACGCATCTTTTTTGGGGGGTGGGGGTAGGGAGCATTATGTTTTAAGGGAAAAAAAAAAAGAAAAAAAGAAATGGAGTCGTTCAAATATTAGTGGATAATTTCTGTAAACCTTTTGTGTAAATATTTTTGCTACAGCTTAAGGTCAAGAGGCTGTGTTGAAACTAGGCACTGATTCAAAATACGCAGGTATTTAAAACAGAGTCAATAATATTAACAATATTAATAATATAGTACGTGCAAGTCTATAAAAATAATATTTTTTGTTATCAAAAATAAATTTTTTGTGACTCACGATGGTTGATATTGTAAAACAACTTATACGTAGATTTTTCTTTGCATTCTTACCAAATAAATCTCCCCAGCCTAATATTTGCTTTCAGCTTGTGGAGCTTCATTTGAGGTGCTCAATCTTGCTTCTTTTTTTCCCCTCCTTGTGAAATCCGACTATCATTGTTGCTGACTTTATTTTCCCGGCCTCCAAGACTTTCCCCTTTTTCGCTCTCCTCCCTCAGCCTCCCTCATCCAGTAGGGCTATGTGATGTGGGTGACAATGTTGCGGCGTTTTTCAGCAGATCCTCTGCGCATCCTGGGTGGTCGGGCCCGGGCAAACACAAATACAAACCGATTGCTAAGCTGCAGACAATGAGGGAAATGTAGACAAATGTCCGGCTCCCGTTGGAAGCTTTTGTCCGGCCGCAGTTTTTGCATTTATTTCAGGACCCGAAATAATGGATGATTGACGCCCCGCGCACAATGCTTTCTAACTGTTTGGAATAAATCTGAGATAGTTCGTAGTTGTCATGGCATTCAACTGCTTCAATGGACTATCTCTTTATTCAATTCCAGGATCCTTCCACAATATTAAGGAAAGTCCTTCATCTCAACATACACACACATTGCACGAACACACGGATTTAAGCACACAGTCTGTCTCCTTTACGACAGCAACTATTGTGTCTTCTTAGTTCCTTGCAGCTCAGCAGATTGCTGCTAAAAAAAAAACAATCAAACTTAGAGAGTTGCAGCAATAATTATTTGATAAATGATTAATTTTAACACTATTATTATTAATAATAATAATGATAATAATAATAATATGTCATTGTAATACTTATAATGCTATAGTTTTTAATAATAATAATAGCAATAATTTAGAAATTGCTTTCATCCAAATTTCGTTTTCAAACTAGAGCACAGGCCTGAGGTAAATATTTGACCAGACTGACAGAATTAATCACAACCATCAACATCCCGCAAAGACTCTTTTGAGCTGAACGGGCTACATGGACAATCTGGAGCTGAGCTTGAGCCTCAGTATACTGGGGGAGAGAGAGGTTACTGACCTGATCCACCGAGTAATACTGCACAGCGAAATCCCACATGTGAAGGGACACGCAGCCCGCAGCAGACACCCAGGGAGCTTCACGCATCACGGAGGAACGGGCCAGGCAGTCAACAGGGGGCTCCATGCGCGCACCTCATCAGGAAACTCACTCGGCCCATGCAGGGCTTTATTTCGCTGAGATTTACTCAGTGCCTTAAAAAGTGTTTGGAGCCAAATCAGGGTATGTTTGAGCACGCAGGGTTGTCACCCGTGACATCCCGCGATGGTGACAAGGAAGGAGGTGGAGGGGAGGGGGGTTGCAGTGGGTTTTTTGGTTTAAGGCACTGGGCTGCAGACTCTGCTCAGTTGCCGGGGATATACCAGGCTGTTATTTGATCAATTGAGCCGAGGGTTTCCTAAAGAAAAGGTAAATGTGCACTGGCTAAGTGGACGCACTCCACTTGGAGAGCCTATCGCACTGTGTTTACCTGTTTACTTTCGCAGGTAGTTCAAACAGGCCTCTCGCCTCTGTGACAGTGGGCAGTGTGCAGACTGTTTTCTTTTTTTCTTTTCTTTTGCAAAACAGGACAAGTTTTGCAAAAAACAGAAAAAAACTAAGTATATCATGTAACATATCGAACACGCATATGCTGCATTTAGAAATTATTTCTCAGTTCGAACAGAGTAACACATTGTTTTATTTTTTGCAGATTTGGATGCATTGTTGTTTTCAAACGCTTCAGTTATTGCCTATATTTCATTTATTATTATTATTATGAATGCTAAAACTGCAAAACAAGCCTGCGCCAGAGTCCGAGAGTTAAACAAAATTTGAATCTGCATGTCTGTGCAATGCATGTGAAGCCGGACAGAAGATAATGTTTAAGAAGGGCCTCTGAGGTGCAAATGCATCAGGATTTAGAGGACAATAAGGGGGGCGCAGAGCTCCTGCATCATATCATCTCGCTTGTTTCAGTCCAGCTGACTCCAGAACTGTATATTTCTCAGTGTTTGTTTTTGTGCAGCCAGCTGATCGGAGTGCATACACAAGGCTAATATTTTTTCATGTGATCATTCCTACTGTAACCAGTGCTCCCATTTTATGTTAGCTGCAGAGCAGACTGGTTCATTGTTCAAGCTCGTTGTAGTTTTTTCACCCCTATACAATACTCATTCAAAAACAATTAATTTTTCGGATAAATCCCCCTTTAAAAAATGAATCCAGTCTGATTAATTACAATTCCCTCCTAAAAATTCATGCCCACGATTGTTCACAAATAAGTAAAGAAAAGGGGTTTATATTCCTTATTGAATGCATCTTTAGATTGAAAGCGCAAATGAGAATGCCGCAGGAGGATCCATAATACTGCTGATCATTGCCTCCCTTTAATCGCTGAATTTCAGCATGTTGGGATGCCTGAGGGAGGGAGTTGGTCTTTGATAAAGGTAACCCCGCTTGCCTCAAGGCAGCCTTGATAAATGTACAGAGCGACAAGCCCTCCTATGATTAAAAGCCAATAAATTAAAAGAAGGTAAAGTCGGGTCCTGCTTTATTTATGGCGGCCAAGATGGCCCGGGGACACCATGGTTACAGGGGAAGATTTTTTTCTTACATTTTTATTCCTCAGAAAGCCTTCCTTCAACCTTCCTTCCCTTGCAGGCAAAAACCCGCCTTTATTCGTCTTCCTTTCTATAATGATTAAACATGTCACTACGAGATTATAGAGTCGCGCCCATGACCCGAGGAGATGCCTTCATTTGTTAAACCACCAGTATATTTGTAACGCTGAATTTCATGCCACGCTGAGCCATTCGCCCTAATCTTTCCCCAGTCAGTGTTAAAGACGAATCACTGAAAAAAAGACGTTTATTATTTTTTAATCACTTCCCTTTTTCAGTGTCGCACTGGCACAGGGGTGGGGAAAACTCAGGCTTCCTAATCAAAAGGGGGCAACCATTATTTATAAGACAACGGTATTAAAACCACAAAAAGGGATTATAGAACAAAGTATTTAAATAAAAAAATAATTTTTTTTTTATTTGGGCGGGTTTGATGTGGCTCTTTCTGAATGGCACAAGAAGCTGCAGATAACTTATCCTCCTTGTGAGGTGTCTTGTTTGTGAGTGCGGTAATAACATTAACAGCTGTTGACATCTGTAGAGCTCTAGCGGTCTCTACTGGCAAAATTAAGAAACAACAAGGGGTGATCTTAAGATTAAACAAGTAATAAGAAACAATATGTTGGGTACACAGGCGCAGAAGCCAATAGGTAGTGATGTTATGGTCATTTCACCACATTATTTTTTTGTAAACGTTTCATCATTTATTTAAAGATACTATCCATTGCTAAATTTTTATTTCTCTAACAACTGTACTCTGACATACAAACACAGCTGGGTTTTAAAGTATTGGTCTGCACTGCAGGATTTAACAAAAGTTTTTAAAGAGTCGGCTAAAGAGAGAAAAAAAAAAAAAAAGCAATTTGTGCCTGTATCTGACTCGATGACATCACGACAGGTGCAAAATATAAAGTGGTCTGCTGGTGTTATGGTGAAGGAGAAACTTTTGTGAGATTTAAGTCTTGATTCGGAAATATTCTGGTTCCCTTCCAGTCTACCATAGTTCTGGTTAAAAAATAAAAGAAAGCCCAGAAATCGGTGCAGCCCTCTCAAAAAGGATAATTTTGATTTAAAAAAATAAAATAAAAATAAAATAAAAAATAAAAATAAAAATAAACAAATAAAAACAGGTAAAGGGGGAGGAAAATTAAAGAAGAAAAAACGTGTTTTTCTTCGATCACTTTATACCTCATGTGATGTAACTCGATGCATGTGGACGAGTGTGCTTGTTTTTTAGAGGGCAGATTTTATCTTGAATAAATACTTTCTACAGCAACCAAAAAATGACAAAGGCCCTTTGTTCTGGGTAACAATCTATCTCTAAAGTGAGTTTGATTTATTACAGAAAAAGTCTGACTTATCATTGTGTTACAGTTACTTAAGTGCTCACGCTGATCTAAATTATTTGTTAAGAACTTTACTCTCTCGGCTATTGCAGAAAAAATGTGCTATTTCTTTATGCATAAAATTGTATTTTTTTATTCGTCAGGTCAGCATAAATCGTTATGAATTAGCCTTGAGAAGCAATTTGAAGATGCAGGCTACTCTGATCTCAACAAGAATACCCAACCAAGCATGGACTGCTCAGGTGAGTGCGTAATGATCACCCTGCTACTGTGTGCTAAAATCACAGGCCTACCACACACAGATTAGTCAAAGGCAGAATTAAAAAGCAGTCCGATCAGGGTCATTCTTGTCAAGATGTATGTAGTTCATACGAAACAATATAAAAGAAAACAGAAACAGTAGGCCAAGAAAATAAGCAGTCTCTGTTACGATGCATAAACACAAATGACAGTATGCAAAGTTGCGTGGAGCAGCCAGTGCCCTTACCTAAACTGGAAGGTGTCTGTATGTGTTGGCAGCGTTAGGACAGCGCAGCGGAGTTAATGAAATATCTCCAAATGGGAGTCAGGAGTGCGTGCAGAGATAAGCTTGATGTGGTTTATATACGCAGAAAGCAAGTGCTCCTCTTCTCATATTGTCCAAGAGCGTTTGCATAGCTGGCCAAGTGGCTGTGCTCTTGCTGACTCCAAACATTGCGCGGTGTTTGTTTTCCCTCTTGGTGTGACGTGAGACAAAATATTGGCCATATGTTCATCTGCAATAAATTGGTCCTGAGCGTAAACACAGGATCTAACCCGCAGAGGAAGGTGCTTTTAAACCCACACGGCAAGTTTCCTCCTTTCGAAATGCTTTTGCGGGGCACGAAAATATCTGGCGCGCAATGATGGTAAATGATATTGTTGCAACAGTGTGTTTTAAGAGATAATTGTGCGCCTATGGAAGCCCTGCCGGTTGGTCTTTACGCCGCGAACTATTATACCTCACCCAGGGCGCTCTAATAAATCGCTTGGTAACCAAGAAGCGGCGCAGTCTAAAGGAGCAGATGTGGCATGTTATCCACACCACAGTTGCGTTTACATTAGATACCCTGATACAATGATTGATAACCAAGGTCAGCTCCCAGGAGGGGCAGACGACTAACACATAATACAACATTCACAATGGAGACACCAGGGACTGTGAGAACAAGAGGAGTCATAGTCATAATAATAATAATAGTAGTAGTAATAGTAGTACTAGTAATGATAATAATATAATTTAAGTATTATAGCGTTATTAGAATTAAAATATAACAACAACAACAATAATATTAATAATACTAATTAATGAGTTCTTTGATTATTTGGTTGTTTTCTTATATGTTGCAAAAGCTTACATATATATTCAGGGCATTTTGGAAATTTTAGTTGACTCACCAATATAAAGTATGCAAACTACACGTATCTTACAGTCAAACAAATGCTTGTTATTACATTTTAATCAAACAAAAACAACTTCAAATGGTTTTCAGCAAGCTAACATCCAATGTGTTATGATATGTATTAAAACAAAGATTTTAATGGCTTATGTAGGCCGTATCAGCCCACTGGATCAGTTTTAATATATTTTCATCCAGTTCAGTGATATGCACATTCACCAGTTTTGGAAGTAAATAGATATTTTGAAAGAAATAAAAAATAATCCAAGTTAAAACAAATCTCCTTAAGTCAACTTCACACCTGTTGCTTGTGAAGATTAGCTGAGCAGAGGCTACATTTTTCGGTGTGAACATTGTCTCACGTGTGTAAAGATGATGGCAGGGAATGCAGGTAATTATCCAGGAAGAAAGCAATATGAAGCAAACACCAATTGTGTCATAATGACACGTTGGGAGTGAATACCTCAAATCAAGACAATGATTTTATTGTGGGCAACCTGGAATCTATGCATGATGATAATGGTGTTGCCTAGTAGAGCAGGAGCGGCCATCAATCAATAGAGAATACTCTACTGATGGGTTTTGTGCTGGGCCACTTTGCTGATGAAAGACAGAGATTATCTGCCTACCGCTGCTGTCTTCAAGAGTATCACTGAGAAGCTGAGAATACATATAAATAAATTGGTCTCATACCTTCTTTGAAATTCCACATTAAAGCAAAGTAGTTAGTTGGAGTTGGAATGTATTCATGAGGTTCAGACAAATGTGAAAAAGCTTTCCACTCAGCCGCTCTGTGAATGCCCCTACGCTGTTTGAGATGTGCCACAAGTGCTCTGGGTGCTAAATACAAGACCTCCCGAAAAAGGATGGGTAAGATAGGCCTTGGTGGTCAAGCTATTATCAATCCCAGGCCCACAGCTTGATGACTAACATACTTCAGATGTGGTTAATGGCTGCGTTAGAACACTGATGCCACAGCCATTCTAAAATCAATCAGTTCAAGTTTTAATGTATCGACTGCTCGAGGAGGACTAAAAGAGGGTGAGCTTCTCGACACACAAATGCAGCAATGGATGAGGTTGATTTCGCCGTGAAGATACACTTTGGAGAAAAAAAAGTTTAATTAAACCTGAGGACTCACTTGTGCTCATACACGATGATACCCAGTCCTATCAGCATGAAAGGCTTGGGTAATTTTTACTCACAAATACATGCACTCACCAAGGTTTATTGTTAGATCACAAAGTCCTCAGAATCAAGGCAAGTAGATGGCAGTTTTTAGCCCTTAGTAAGAGGAACTGAGTTGTTTTCCAACAAAGTGCCCAATTCTGCACACTGGTGTAATAGCCCATCTCTTAAATGACAACCGAACATTGTGAATTTGAGGAGCGGTTGAGTGCAGGGCGATGAAACTTAACATTTTTGCCCTGCTATGTTACATGCTGGAGATGAAGTGAAGAAATGGAACAATGAGTGTGAAAGTGGTGAGTTGTAGCCAAGTGTTAACTGAAAAAAGTTCTTCAAGGGCACACATGAAATGTCTGGTATTTTCCATCAAAATATCAGATTTATTGGGTTGCATTGAAGGGTTTTGTGGGCATTACTTGACATGAATAACTTTATACATGAATACCTCTTTTTCAGTGCTAAGCCTTTGGTGCGAGGTCAGTGCTCAGCCTTGAGGAGCCATATAGCCATTTGTAAACGGTGCCGCTGAGGTCACAGGCTAGCCGACCCATTCTGTAAGCCTGTCGGCCCCGTGGCATGCAGTTAGAAAAGAAACAGCCCTGTCTGGGTAAGATATGTGAAAGCCTTTTAGCCACAAATAATGATGATGACCAAAATAATCACAATCTTCATTTAAGAACTTGCAGACTGAGTCAGACGCCATCAGAAAGCCAGGGTAATGTGGATCGCTCAAATCCAAAGACATAAATGAGGAAACTGTATCTATCCTTCAGACATGAAAGCTGTAAGTATTGTGAACAAATAAATAACAAGGACCAGATTTGTATATGTCTGAAGCTGCCTTGACCTTAGACAGTTTTATTATTATACACTTGTGTGTCTTCATAACAAGCGAAAAGGTCTCCAGAAACGGTTGTTTCCAACACTATGGACAGCAGCTATCTTTCAAGGTAGAACCATCAAATTACTGTTATGACCACTGTAGTGTGAAGCAACCTTTGGGATTTCAACTTTCATCTCCAGAAATTCTTTGGTCTCCAGCCCATTTCAGCTGACCAGTTGAATTTCATGATTTTATGTAAATCAACTAGTTCAGCCAAAATAAATCATGTGTCTCATGAAATCATGTGTTGTTATTATTATTAAATGGCTGGATAAAATCTCACACTTGTTTATCTCTCTGACATCATACAGGAACAACTCTGCAATTGGCTAACTTTACACCCCCTTTAACTTGTTTAACTTGTAGGCTCTTTATTATGAAACAAATTAAGTAGTCTTGGCTGACTTAGTCTGGTCAGAAGCCAAATTCCCAGCTAAGGAGTGGAACTGAAAGGGACTTGCAGAACAAATCTTCTATTTTAAGTGAGAAACTAGACCCTACCGAGAAACCAATACCAGGCTAGTTCCTAGAGCTGTGGTTGCAATTAATGTTTTGCATGATTTGTAACGCTAAATTCATCAAATTCTTGTACGAAGTCCCTTTTGAGAGTTATTTTTTTGTTTTTTTCTGACGTGTTCGGAATTTCTCAGTTACTTTTTTCAAAAGAGTCACCCTTGTTCTGAATGCAACGCCGGCACCAGGAGAAGCCATATTTTTTAGGAGTGGCCTCTAGGCAGACATTACCACTGTTGGAGCCGAAGCGACAGTTCTGCAATCAGAGAGAAGGATTAGGGTGGCAGAACCGTGAAGCAGGAACAAAAGTGGTTCTGAGACTGTCTGATCCACAGTGGGCACTGTCTTAACCTGTTATTTTCCCAAAGTTATTGCCCAGTTCGTAGGATGTCCAAGACGTTTCTGAATCTTTGAGTTGCTTCCTTTTTTCTCCTAAACGTTTTGGATTACAAATACAAAATGTATTATCCAACTAGCTTTCCAAATGTCATCTGAGAATTAAACAGAAACTTGATAACTTCTAGATTTTATTCTATTTTGTTTTGTGGGAAAATAACCTCCCTTTCATTGTAACTTTCAGTCAACAAGTAGTACATAGTTTGCAATAAGCTGTTTGTCTTAGTCTATGTTTGCCTTGTTTCTTAGTTAATCAGGCTTGCCTTATTGTATTCTCTTGAACTTAGTCCATTAAGAATGAGTAGACATTGAGATATGAGTGCATGCAGACACCATCCAGGATAAAATCTTAATTTTCCATGCAGATTTATTTAAATAGACATTAATTCTGAACTATAACAAACTTCCTCTACTTCTTCATTAACACAGTTCTTTACTCAATAGAAAAAGGTGTAATTTATGCTTCAGATGGGTTTTGGGACTGATTAAATTTTTCATAAATAATGAGTGTGGTTGGCAGTGGCAAGGTATTTTATCTTAATGAAATATCCAGAAAAGTTTTACGATAATTAAAAATAAAAATGGATGGAAAAAGGTAAACGATAATAAATAAATAAATAAATAAATAATACGTTTTGTTCTTTATAAATGTCTGAAATTACTAAAAACACTTTTAAATAATCAGAAAAATTGTGGCCAGCAATATAACGATGTAAAAGAATAAATGTACAAAAAATGGTTTTCTTCACCAGCCCACTGTTTTATCTTTGACCCAGTGATGATTTTTGAAGGAGATGCTGTTGTCGCTTATGAGACCCCATTGGGGAAAGTAAAAATGCATTTTGGGGACATAAAATGTTCACAAATTCTTATTTTCCCTTTTTCCAAACCATTAAACCACAAAATGATATGCAATGTTAAAATATTTGTGTAGTTTTGGGAGTTTTTCAGACCCTGATTTGTGAGCAGTTTTATGGTTAGAAACTGGAAAGCATGAACTTAGTTTCAGTTTCCATTTGGCTAAGGCAGTTCTGGTGCTGGAAGAAATTTCTGGACCAAGAAGACTGTGCAGAACTGGAAAATCCTTTGCGAGCCTAGGCTGTTTATTCAAAGCTTCAAAAACCCCAAAAACAACTGTGGTTGCCTTAAACTAATTATCACAATTACACTTTTGGGAACATATTGAAGAATTTGGTTATTCAAATAAACACACTACTAATTGGCTAACTTTGTAAAGTTAAGGCAGTGTCTTTCAAGTCAGGGCTTGAGCCATATTTTGTGTATGTGCGCCTGTGTAGGTGGCAGTGTTAGCTGCAGTGTGTTGTTATTGGGTTTGGGTATCAGGTAGAGAAGGCCCGACTGTGAGAGGTGTGACTTCCCACATGTTTATGGGCATTTAAGTAATTTAAAGCAGATGGCAATTGCTACACTGCCTTTAGAGTAAGGAACATAATCTGTTGGAGAAGTCATTGAAAACCTTTAGAAGCAAATCATGGATGAATGAAGATCTACAAACCAATTGAGGTGCACATTAAAGTGGATCAGTTCTGATAGTATGCCAACGCAGTCGGCCTATATTAATTCGTGAAGATATTTTAAATCCGCTGTGAAGACTTGAAGCTAAGAAATAATGAGAGCAATAGTTCAGTTACTTTAATCTTTCAACATCTCAGTTCTATAAAACAATAAATCAGAGCATGAGTCCAGGATAGATCATTGCAAGCTGGTCCGAGGTTGGCCTCGCCTTCTCTTCAGTGAAACAGAGCGGCTTTTAAGAAAAGGTTCAAATGCATCACAAAAATATCTGTTACCTTTGACATTGTGTCCGCACTGAAGCAGGGCTGCATGAATACAACTCTTGTTTTTCAAAAGAAACCCAATGATTGACAAAACAAGCTGAAATTCTAAAGGGGACGTGTGAAGGCCGTTCATTCTTACGAATGTATCTTTCTATGAAATACATTTCTAAAACCTGTCAGGAAACAATCCTTGGTGGACTTGGAGATGCATTGGATTATAGTGCTGTTGGAAGGTCCAATGATGCTCGCGCTACAGCTTCTTCACAGCCAGCATGACATTGTATCCCAGACTTTTCTCGTACTTGATCAAATCCATATTGTCATCCACATACTGCAAGTCTCACAATAACCCCAGCCACTCACTGAGACAGGGCCATGCTTCATTGTAGGCATGGTTTTATTTTCAGTGTCTGCATTTATCTCACTCCTGTAAACATGTGGCTGATCCAAAAACCTTTAGGCAATCACTCCACAGAATAGAGTCCCCAAACCTCTTTGGCTTCTTTACTTAGTTGTGAGCAATCTGTTTCTGACCTTTCATGTGCTTTTAGTTCAGTAGTGGAATACAACGTAGAGTTCATGCAGTGATCCTATGGTATTTAGTTTTTGGCTTACTGTGGGAACTGAACCTTCATGGTTGCTGCCACCAAGTATTACTGCAGGTATTTTGCAGTCAGCTGAACGTTTTTGACAAGCTTTTTTGTCTTTCTGGTACACCAAGGTGGTGTAGCCACTGTTCCTTAAATTTTAAACTGGTGAACTCTTCTTCCAGCTGTATTTCCAGGAACAATTGAGATCATGTGCTCTTGTAAAGAATTCAAATCAGGAATTGAATAATTTTGTTTTTAAAAAGTAGGTTTTAGTGCTGAATTTCAATATGATCCTTCTAATTGTAGTTTTACCTATTTGAACTGCTCTTAGGTAATCTGCTTATTGCAAACAACAACAAAAATTTTTATTTTGCCAATAAATCTAATTAGCCGTGGTGGGTTAAAAACTATTAGATGAAGCCGTAGGTTATGCATTATCCTCAGGTGAATGCTGGGAGATGAAGGCCATGCCCCTTTGGTCCCACAATCCTAACATCATGCCCTGAGAGCACACGTCTTGATCTTAGCAGACTGTTCTGAGCAGTGACAATGACAAAACTATTCATCAATGAGGGGTCATGGTTGCACATTTGTTAGGAAATGGTGTTCTGAAAGAGGACTGAAATGTCTTGATCTCTTATCTTTCCCTTTTTGAAATGTGGCTAAGAGAAATTACCCTCTGTGACACATCATGCTTATGTCCCAAGAAAGCAGGAAATAATGGATTACTAATCAAAGATAAGTGATCAATCTTTTTTGTTTAATGTGGAAAAATAGGAACATATTTCTTTGCTTGATTATCATTATTATTATTATAACTTTATTTCACCAGGAAACACCCACTGAAACTTTTAATCTCATTTACAAGGGTGACCTGAACAAATTATAAAAAGAAAAAAGTCAAATAACATATTCAACCACGTAGTCATGGTCAGTTATTCATTAATCAAAATATTATGCAAGTATTGCATTTGCATGAACTCACTTATAAAAACAAGTTCCTTCAAATTTAGCTCATTTTGGAGCTGATACCCTGCATAAAGGGCGAAGTACTTTAATGCCTTTTCCCCAACTCAATACGAGCTCTTGGCGTCATCAGTAGGAACAGATTTTATGTATGTTTGCGTGTTTTAAATAGTAAGTTTCTACACTTTTCTGGCTAATGTAAGATGTTAGATATAAGGACAGAAGGCCAAGGATAGATTCATTAATAAGGATATGTCAAAGGTTTAATCTTCATTGCATCGGCAATGCAGATCATCTGAGAGTAGAGTACAACATACAATGGTGAGTCAAACTATTAGGGTTTGTGATGAATCGTAAGGCTCCGAGGTAGATTGTGTCAAGAACATTTAAGCACTTTGACGTAGCATTTATATAAATTACATCTATGTGTCTGAGGGGACAGACGTTTTTTTCTTAGATTCCATAGAAATACATGGCTTCATTCGACAAAAAAATCAGAGATTCAGCTTCAGCTTTTACTCCAGCACATTTAAAAACAACTGGTTTACAGACATCTCTATCTCTTTCTAACGAAAACATTTGGGCTGAATCAGTTACAAAATGAAGAACAGGAGAAAAAAACACAAATACACCATTTGAAAATGAAAGGGATCTATATTATATATCGAGGGAAAAACATTTTGGACTTTCTCTTTGTAAATTCTAAGTACAAAAGGCTTCGCTTTATGACAACAGTTTGTCTCTCTCACCTCTTCTAGGAGGAGACACTGTTTCACAACCTTGAAATGTAAACAAACCACTGTCATCACCTATTGTGTCATAGTATCTGGCCACTGGACAATTTTCTATCTAATATAACTTAAGAAAATCAGATTTTTAATTCTGTTGTTACATCAATGTACACAAACCACGAAGGAATTGTGATGAATATTCTAGATACGAAGTAATTAAACACTCCGAACAGCTTGAAAAAGTGAAGGATTAAGAGAAATAAATGCTTCAGTTATGTTTATATTATAGGAATTGTTTTAGGTATACTGAAAATTACAGTTTATTTTTGTGGGATTGTTTCTCCAACTGAATAAATGTGGTTAAAATAAAAAAGTGTATATTTTTCTATATTTTTACTGTTCAATCATGCAGCGGCAATGAGGGCCGAATGTATTTTAATGCTTTTTACACAGCTTTGCAGAGGGTGCCAACATTTGTGGAAAGCACTGTATAAAGTTGTCCATCAGTGTACCCACATTTGAATCATGAACAGAATAACAGTCAATTGTGATTTCAAAGATACACTGCATGTAAAAGTGTAAACCTGGTAATTTTTAAATTATAAATTTTAAAATTATTTTCCTTTTTTTAGAAAATTTTAAAGGGGCAAACATTATAACACTAGGGACTGCGTGAAAAAAACAAAAAACAATTGTTAAGCAACTTAAAGAGGGATTTTATTTTGTTTTATTTTAAATCATGCTGCTGCAATAAAATATAGTTTGTTTCAAGATTCATCCTTAACTTAGTGAGACATTAAAGATGTCATAAAATGCAAGGTCACTCTAAGAAATTAACTGCCATCATATCCAGATTTTATTGTTTGATGGAATAACATAGAAAGCTGCAATTTTAATGAGACAACGCTTCTAAAAGTGATCAAATATATATGCCTCTACTTTGGACAAATTTTATAGTACCACAAATGGCATTCAGTGTCAGGTTCTGCACAGGTAAAACCTGGGATGTGGAAAGGAGCCTTTCAACTTTGAAGGAATCAAACTCTTCAGATTTTGACTAAACACAGCAATAAGTCAAAAGAACACCAAATAAATTTTTAAAATTACAAAACACATTTTAAAAAGGCTTCAAAGCACAAAATTAAAATAACGACAAGCATGCAGAAAACACAATAGTTAGTATACATAACATGATAAAGTCTTCATAAAATCATGCCAGCAGCACGGGGGTTCATTGTAAGTTCATTCCTTTTTCAGTCAATTATTCTGTAATCTAGTGCAAAATAATAGTTGTGACGCATGTAAAATGACCAAATTAGGTCTTGAAATGAAACCCCCAGTCGGTCGTGGCAGATGGCTGCTCACACTGAGCCTGGTTCTGCTGGAGGTTTCTTCCTGTTAAAAGGGAGTTTTTCCTCTCCGCTGTCGCTACATGCATGCTCAGTATGAGGGATTGCTGCAAAGTCAACACCAGTGACTGTCCACTGTCTCTACATGCTCATCCGGGAGGAGGGAATGCTGCAAGTCACTGACTGGATGCAATCTGCTGGGTTTCCTTAGATAGAAAAACTTTTTATCCAATTTGAATAAAAAGCTAACTCCGACTGCACTGTTCAATTGTTAGGATTAATTGGGATGTATGTACCTGACTGTTGTGAAGTGCCTTGAGACAACATGTGTTGTGACTTGGTGCTATATAAATAAAACTGAATTGAATTGAATTGAAAATGAGCCTGACAAGTTTTACTATTCAAATAGTAATTCTGAAATGCTGATACTTTGAAGATCAACACCTTATTAACTTATAGATACAGAGCAGAACATGTCTCAGGTAAAGATGATTTCTCAAATACATTTCCTTGACTTGCTAAATATTTGGTTTCGTGCACGTAAAAATGATGATTGTATTCATCTGAAAACTGCAAATCTTTCAAGATTTCAAAACTGTTGAAATCCATTTTTAAATTCTAATAGCAGTATTGCAGTTTTAAAAAAAATCTATTTTCTCAGCAGTGTGCTCTATAACTTCCTAAAGGTTAAGAATTCAGTTTTAAACCATGAGCCCTAAACTGCTTTGTTGTTCGAGGGTAAAATACCAACATCACTGTGAGCTCCTTTTTTCACTTTATTCATGTCTGGAGCAAAGAATCCCTTCTTTTGCCCGAAAATACTTGTTATACCTCAAAATCTGACTTTAATTAATGTTACAAAAAACATAAATTACTCAAAACACTCTGGTTAAAGCTTTAGCTGCAAGTAGAGCAGAGTGCATGGATTTTTACAGCTGTGTGAGTTCTTTTTCTATGTGAGAGCCTGCATGTGTGCAAGCAAAGTCTCTGTTTGGGTACAGTGAACAGCCCATCAGGATATGTAACCAAAGTAACACAATGGGAGGAAACAGAAGGGCTCGGGAGCATGAAACAGTCACCTTGAACCAAGCTGCTCCTTGCAAACATAAGGATTACCCATCTGCACATTTCTGAAGCCTTTTGATTAACAATGTGTCCAATATGAAAGCCGAAAAGGAGAAAACACAATTTAGTAATTTCAATGGCTTTCTGCAGATGGGTTGCCAACATATTTGGATAATTAACGTGTAGATATTTTCTTTATACCAGGCTCATGATGGCAATTAACATGTTTTGTGGAGAGGTGAAAACTTTTTTTGAGGCAGTGAAGATGGATGGAAATGCATTAGAGGAGGTCATGAAAATGGGCATCTTTTCTTTCCACTAAAAGGATGCTTTTATAAGTTGATAGCAATTGAAGAATAAAAACCCCAAGGGCAAATAAATGATAAAGAACTCATCTTTAATTGGCAATCATTTTAGTTCATATGAATACTACTCTAAATTTTGTATCTACATTTTTGCTGAAAGCAAGGCAAGTCTCTCTTGAACCAGGTTTCTGAAAGGCAAAAGGGACGATCAAAAAGGACAACTTTTCCTCCTTTTAAAGCAAATTGCCAACCCTCTCTTCATCATGATACTATTAATTTCAATGAGTAGAATATTAAAAATGATTAAAAAATTGTTTTAAAGATGTGCACTGTAGTTTTAAGAAAACATGCTTTGTGAGAGCCCTAGTTAGTTTTTATAATTTAAACAAAAGCACAAAAAGATCGTGTTTCAAAAAATGAATTAGATGAATCCAAGCCCATTCTGCTTACATTTATGTAAATGTCACGAATTATAACTAATCCTAAAGTTTTTTATTTTAAAAATCTAACTTTTGTTTCCAGTTTCCAGTTTTATAACCCATTGACATTTTAGGACATATTTGCTGTTGTGTGTGAGTATAATCCTTGACAGGTCTTCCACCTCCTGAAAGCAACTCTACTCTTTCCCTCTGTCGCCATCTAATGGCAGGAGTTTGTGCCAGTTTCTGAGCTTTGGATCCCAGCTGAGGAAAAGTGTGTACAACACATCCGCCCTCTCTCAGGTAATTATGTCTTTTATCTAACACGTACAGCTACTTTAACATCGGATATCCAGCCGTCCTAATGGCCCATTATTCAAATAAATGGGGGAAAAAACTGTTGGGGTTGGTGACCTCCTCCGCGCCGCAGGGCCCTCCATACAGGCACACCTGCTGAGACAAGGTAACATTTATCACTGACACCTTCGCAGGACAGAAACAAAATGGCAGGTGGGGTCAGCAGTAAGGAGAGCAGCGAGCCCGTCATATTGCAAACATATCCATTTGGTACGGCTCTACTCTTGTGGTTGCCAGGCTACTGCCTAATATATGGCGACTGAGTATGCATCAGGAAAACAGAAGTAAGATGTTGACTTTGGGATAAGCACCTCTTCAAATTAAACAGCGCCATCACATTGCATTCAAAATAACATTTCCAAAGGTCAACTTTAAATGGCTCCCATTTGGCAAAAAAAATCCCTGTGTTCTTCAACTCACTAAATCATCTAAATTTGCATACCAGTTACGTTAGTTAGTGGCATTTAATTATTTATGTTTTAATTACACAAAATGAAGGGGATAATATCACTGTACGGTAGTTTGATGGCGTGTGCATGCGCGCCTCTGTCATCCGAGCACTCGGATGTCTCCTTATTAAAGTACACAAAAAAGATAATTATGCCCGGCTCTGTCTAAACATTGCCGTGGTGCTGCACTAGAGAATCACCACTGAATTGGACACAGGAGAGGATTGGACCTCTTATGATTAATGTGTTGGTCACACGCATTCAGGAGTGGTGATGGCACGTCAACTGCTTTTCTTTGCAGCGCTCTGTTATGGAGGCAAAGTTCCAAAAACATTGCTTTGATGGCGCTGATTGTGGCATGAATCAAACTTTTTTCTGCAACTCTTAAGAAGTATAATGTATATATATATATATACACATACAAAACCTATATACAAAACCAGTCAAAAGTTTGGGACATCTTTCTCATTTAATGGCTCAATAATTCTAGACAATTAAAAATAGCCCCTTTTTGCTTTGATTAATGCTTTGCACACTTTTGACACTCTCTTGATGAGCTTCATGAGGTAGTCACCTGAAATGCTTTTCCAACAGTATTGAAGGAGTTCCTAGAGGTAAAAATGAAGACAAACCATTGAATGAGAAGGTGTGTCCCAACTTGTGACTGGTAGTTTAGATAGATAGATAGATAGATAGATAGATAGATAGATAGATAGATAGATAGATAGATAGATAGATAGATAGATAGATAGATAGATAGATAGATAGATAGATAGATAGATAGATAGATAGATAGATAGATAGATAGATAGATAGATAGATAGATAGATAGATAGATAGATAGATAGATAGATAGATAGATAGATAGATAGATAGATAGATAGATAGATAGATAGATAGATAGATAGATAGATAGATAGATAGATAGATAGATAGATAGATAGATAGATAGATAGATAGATAGATAGATAGATAGATAGATGATAGATAGATAGATAGATAGATAGATAGATAGATAGATAGATAGATAGCCTGGATTTGTAGGGCTCATTCCCACCAACCTTCCAACAAAACTCCCATCACCTGGAAAGTTTTGTTGAATAGGCTGGTTGATGTCATTGGAGAGGAGGTATTGATTGACCAAGGGGCAGCAAAGGCCAATGCAATTAAGAGACAAGAAAACATATAGTGTTAAAGACTGTGTAAATAAAGGGACTCTGCAGCAGAGCCAGACAAAGGCCAGTTCAGAGTCCATTCAGGAGCTCCTTGTTCCTGTGTTGGTCTGGGGGTCTTCTTCAGGGGCTGAGAGTCTGGGTGGGAGGCCTGGGGGAGGTGGAGAAGTTGAGAAAGACAGTGCGTGGGTGTCCAGAGGGAGGAAAAAAAGGACATAGGGTGTTGCTAGGCTGGCTCTGAGGGGTCGACAAGAGCTTAGCCCTTCCTATGTCCTAAACTGTCAGGTGATCACGCTTGAGCTGCATCTCAAGGACAGGGCTGCTGAAACGAAGAATCTCTGTTTTTATAGACTTCTGTTTCCTTTTGGTTTGCTGTCCTTTTTAACACAATTTCTTTCACCTTCTTTTCTCTGGCCTGCACTGTTATTTGACTTTGAATGAGATTATCAAAACTGGGGATGGAGGACTTGATTCGGTCTAATGTATTTCTGTTAAAAACACTTTAATATTACAAGCATTGTAAGAAACATGAGGCAACAGAGTTTACCTAAGAACTCAAGAACTGAAAACTCCAAACAATCCATTGTATCTGAATATGTTCAAATGTTTACTCTGTTTAGGCTTTTACAAACATATATAGAGACTTGACTAAATGTTCTCTAAGAAATTGCAGAGAAACCATATACTTTTCATAGCCATCCACAATGTGAGCCTGGATATCAAAACTGATTTGATCACACTTCTTACCAGGACAGTTAAAGCTGATTTTAAATGATTGGTTACAAGGCTTTTAAAGACAGTAAAAAAGTTTTTCAATGTGGTTGGCGTATGTATTTGATTAATGTGCTGTTGGATAAACTATTTTAGAATTATTCCACCTAATTAGTCCAATGCACTAATACTACCTTGTTAAAACTGACCCCCAGTATCATACTACCACCACCATGCTTAAACATTGTTAGAGTTTTCTTACATTTAAAAGCCTCGTTTTTACTCCCTCAAGCAAACGTCTTGTGATCATGGCCAAATACCTCATTTGTCTCCTATGACCATACAACTTTCTCAAGAAAAGTGAGGAGTGAGGAGCTAAGAATTTCATTTAAGGTTTAAGGTGTTTTATTTTAGAACAGAAATCTATGTTTTAATCAAAACTATTTAACTTGATATTGATTTTCAACTCACCTTACTGGGGATGGTGACCTCCCTGCTGTTTTTGAACATTCTAACAAAGCGTGGGTCAGATAGTCGAAACTTGTATGCTGTTCAGTGCTCCAACCAGACATTGATCCTTAACACACATTAAAACTAGTTTGAGAATGGAAAGAACAGGCTAAACAGTAAGGTTCTGAAAATATTTTAATTTATCCTGCAAAGTTGGGTCAGTGCCACCCAGCCAATTTAAATAATGCCCAAAGGTTCTGATAGAATTGTGCGAGAATTGTGCCATAACATTGGTAATAAAAATCACAAACAGATAGTACTTAGAATATCTTGAAAAAGTTTAATGTTTTTTGCCACTCATTTCAGAAGGTCAAACTCATACATCATATAGAAATATTATACATAGACTGAAATACTTCATGACTTCATTTCTTGAATGAATTAAGGAATTTTACTGATTGTGACATACAGTTAAAGAAAATCCAATATTCAGTGTCCCAGAAAATTTTAATAATTTGAAAAAGTTAAATTATGAAAAGCCAAGGTGTCAGACCCTCTTTAACTCAAAAGACCTGCAAAGGTTTCCTGAGTCACAATGAGTGATCTAAGGCTAGAGCCACTAAGCACAGACAACTTCTACACATGGGCTAGAAATGCCACAGCCCTCTTGTCAAGCCAATCTTGAACCAGACACTGGACTGTTGTTCAGTTGTCCAAAGTCCTCTTTTCAGTTGAAAATAAAGTTTGCAATTAATTTGAAAATTAAGGTCCCAGAGTCTGGAGGAAGAGTGGAGAGGCACAGAATCTACACTTCTTGAAGTCCAGTGTGAAGTTTTCATTGATGATTTGGGCTGCCATGTCATCTGCTGGTGTTGATCCACTGTTTTTCCACAGTCAGCACAGTCACCTACCAGGAACTTATAGAGCACTTCATGCTTCTCTGTGCTTACAACCTTAATGGAGATGCTGATTTCATTTTATAGCAGGACTTGGCATCTGCCCACACTGCCAAAGCTACCAAAAGTTGGTTCAGTGATGTTGTTACTGTGCTTGGCCATCAAATTGGCCTGACCTGAAGCTCATAGAGATCCAACAATAAAGATGAACTTTAGGCCGTTTTCAAAGCAACCTGGGCTTACATTACTCCTCAGCAGAGCCGGAGGCTGATCGCCTCTATGCCATGCCACATTGATGCAGTAATTAGTGCAAAAGAAGGCCCAACCGAGTACTGAGTGCACAGACATAAACATACCTTTTAGAAGCCTGAAATTACTGTTTAAAATATTTTTAATCTTATGTACCATCTGTAATATGTCATATCTGAGATGCTGGGTTTTGGGATTTCTTAATCTGTAAACCATAATCATGACAAGGACAAGAAATAAAGGGTTGAAATATTTTATGTGATAAATCTATATAATATATGAGTTTCACTTTCTGGAAAGAATTTAAAAAATACAGACGTTCTTTTGAAGATATTCAAGTTGTTTTGGATGTATTGATATTTTGTGGATTAGAGAAAATGCACAATACATTAAAACTTGGGCAACCAGTTCTTGAACTTGTAGTTTGGTTTTACAAGACACCCATCAATTGCATTATTAAATGCTGAAATATTTAATATTAAAATCCTGTCCATAATATCTATAGTCATGCAAGAAAGGACAAATAGATGCATATGTAATGCACAAAAGGAAAACATCACCATCTGATAGCTGAGCCTGTGCATGAATCAGAAGCACGTTAAGCTGAAAGCAGCCTTAGAAAATGGTCTTCTGGACAAAATCATACTGAAGCCCGTAATGTCAGCACCAAATCAAACTGAAGTTGTTAACTGAATCTCAAATAGTTTGATATATACATTCAACAAGGCTAAAAAGGCAGTCAAATGAATTAAGAAACTGTAATTATTTAATCTGCCAAAAGGGAATTTTAAAGAATTTGGTATAAAAAATACATAGTTGTACAATTCCTGTAAAACAATAAATACTGTTAATTTTACATGTGCATGGTGGGTCAGTGTCACAGAGAGTACTCACATTAACAGATAAGGTTGCCAAACAAACAGAGCCAACCCCTGGCCACCTCCTTCCCACATAGTTCCTGTCGCCATCTTCTGCCTTTTCTGAAGCTGCATTTAGAGAGAAAAAAAGAGTAAAATGCCAGGGCTATCATGAATAAATTACCGAGCCTTTCAAAAGTATCGCTCTATTTAACTTTTTTACATTTACTGACAAAAGAGCCACTGACATTTCATTGGGGTTTTGCGCTACAAATCATTGCATAATAACAGAAAAAACAACAGAGAAAGAAAAATCTGTCAGATTAAATGAATGACATCAATGAACATACATTTCAAGTATTACAACAGATTCTCTGTTAGATTTACAGTATAGGTCCAGGCCATTTTACAGATAAACATCGTTTGATCTATAACTGAGTAGTAGCACTGGCTGCAGAAGGTGAACTTCTGCTCCAGTTTCAAGTCTTTTGCAGCATCTAATAGGTTTGCTTCCTTGATTGTTCTATATTTAGATGTAGCTCCTTCCATCTTCTGATCAACTTCTGATCCACCTTTCTTGTCCAGCCGAAGTAAAACAGTCCCACAGCATGATGCTGCCACCACCATGTTCATGTTGGGGATTGTGTGTTTAGGTCATTTGTTTTCAAACACACATGTTGTTTTGCATGTAGACCAAAATGTTAAGCCATTTTTTCCATATGTTTGTTGTGTCTTCTACCTCAGTGATTCTCCCTTAGATTGGGTGCAGAACCCACTATCACTTCTTATTTCAAGCCGCGACTCAGAGCATTTTTTAAGCATTTATCATAAAGATGACAATTAGTCATATCAGTAGCAACCATTTTAACAAACTGTTGCTGTTTTGATGCAAAAGAACAACGTAAAAAGAGGAACTACTGAGAAGTATTTTTGAATTCAGTTATGTAGCTTTTTGCTTAGAATCTTCTCTCACTGACACTATAACACACAAAGTTTCTTCATTACCATTCTTTATTCACAAACTGAGAAAAATGAGTGAACAAATGTCATTCAAAAACTTACCTTGTCTACTACCATCATTCTTATCAGGAGCTAAAGACTGAAAATATTGTGGTTTAAAGCAGCACTAAGATCAACCTTGAGTGTGACACTAACATCAAGAACCTGAATTGCAGAAATTAATATTAGAAGGTGTTTTTGCTCCTGATAAGAGTTGTATAGTCTGTAGTTATAGTAGACAAAGCAGCTCTGAGGTCTTTCTGAGAGGCTTTCCTCCACAAATGTCATTGTGTATTCACATGATCTTCCCATCTGCTGACTCTCTTCATTGCTTGGAGATTTGACTATTTTTATATTTTTTTAATATTTTTATGTGCCCTGCTATGGATTGGCGACCTGCCCAGGGTGTACCCACGTCTCGCCCATTGACTGCTGGAGATAGGCACTAGCTGCCCTGTAACCCACTATAGAATAAGCGGTATAGAAGATGAATGGATGAATATTTTTATGATTCCAAAAGGGTCACATATCCAGTCGTCATCCTCTTTTTTTTTTTTTTTTAAGGAAAATAGAAACTCATGGTTTGCCTTTTGCCAGGCTTGATTAGCTTATATTAACATGTCTTGCATGTTTTGCGCAATTTCTTCTTTGGTTTGAAACAAAAGGTGACCACTCGCATTTTTTGACCGTGGAAATTATGGCGCTGACAGGTGCAAACACGCAGCAAACTGGTAAAGACCCCGCAAAACACATAATTGATGCAAACTCCAAAACACACAAACACAAAACCCACTCACTCTTCTTTAATTTATGTGTTTCCCACACAGCACCCGCTGACACAATAAATAGCTTCTGTTGTACACTTAAACCATAACACCTGTTTCGCTGTGTTTACTGTTGTGCTCCGCTTGACGACACACTTATTGTTCTTATGCGCATGCGGGTCAGTTTGGAACCGCAAACAGTTCACATTAAAGTCAGATATAGGCAACATTTTCAAAGTAATGGCAATGACCAATGACCAATCACCACAAAATCAGATTCTGGAAAAAATCGGATTTGAACATACCTGCAGTGGGAACATAGCCTAAGTGTCTGGTTGGATATGACTTAGCGATTGACTCCCCCTAGTGGTCTGGCTTGGAAAGTTTGCAGCTTCTCTTCACTGGTTTTTACATCATTTTCCTTGTTTAATTGGTTGTAGATTTTTGCTTCTCTCTATTTTCTGTGATTGCAGCATTTTTCTTTTGCAGCGTTTTTCTGTTGCATTTGTTTTTTTATGTTTGTGTGTTTATTGAAGTTTGCATCATTTACTTGTGGTCAAGGCGTGTTGCAAACTGCATAGGGTGCATTTTATGGTTTTCTTTTACCAATTCAACAATTGCCTGTCTTCTGTAGATGCCAAAGGTTATGCCTTAGTATGTTTGCAGTTGTGCTATACTCTTTCCATTTGCTAAGGATGGATTGAGTTGCACTGCATGAAACGCAAATGCAGTTGTTTGCATTGGATTTCGTTTACGGGTAAAACAGTAAAAAAGGCTGAATATATATATGCAAATGCACTTTTCAGATTTTTGGTTGTAACAATTTTATAAAATCATGTATTATTTCCTTCCATTTCACAAACGGGCACTACTCTGTGTTAGTTTGTCACACACTATTGCAATAAAATATATTGAAGTTTGTGGTTGTTGAATGACAGAATGTCGAAAGGTTTAAGGGACACAACTATGTTTGTGAGGTATTGTACATTTTTTCTTTAACCTTGTCCAAGAAGAAAAGCTCAAACACATAAATGATTGATTAAATTACCATTTCTCGTTTTACCTTGCGTAGTTCATGTTGGTTCTGCTTATGTTTTTTATAGGTGAAGCCGCTCTTTCCACTCAGTAAAATATGTGAATTATTTTCATTATTTTTTTAATGTGTTGCATTTGCTGTGTCCAATGAAGAGAGGAAATGGCAGCCCGCTTTAAATAGACTGGTGTTTTTACAATGAGGGTCCTAATGTCTTCAAGAATGGGGGAACATTTCATCTGCTAAGTTCAATGTCTACCTCTGAGTGAAAGGGAATTGTGGAGATATTACTCACAGCCTGCACAAAGTCAAGTCTTTGACCATGATTTTAAAAGGTTCAGCACTCTATTGTGATTTTTCCCACAACATTTAACTATCTGAATGTGCACCATTCCATCTATTTAAATGATATGAACTGTATTTAATGTGTGGCTGTACTGCAGCAAGTCAAGGATGCCTTAGAGCTGTGGAATGCATATGAAATGCAAGCATTTTCCTTTGCAGCATTAATTACTTAGTACTCAATATACTCTGTTGCTGCGAGTAATTTTCCTTTGGTGTATCAGTTAGTGATGGGGGTTTGGCAAGCAGCAGAAATTATGGCTTTTCAGTGAACCAGTTGGTAATGTATCAGATAAATTCACAAGTAATTTTAAAATAAATCCAGGTCAGGTCTCTAGTCTTTGATGACATACAACAATGCATGTCTGTGAGTTATGAATTCAAATCCTTAAGCCTAATTTAACACATTGACATCTAACAACTTTATCTTTTTCAGAGAATTCAGCTCAGTATGTAAAATACCTGTTGTTAACTGCTGTGAATTATCTTGAAATGTAGTAACATTTGATTCTTTCTTTCTAAAAATACAAATAAGCTTTTATGTTCGAAGAAAACAAGCAGTAATAAGGTTTTTGCCAAAAGTATTTGTCTGTCTACTTTTACATGTATATGATGACATGCTATTCTTAGAAAAAGGAAAAAAAGCATGAAGAAGAATCCATCCTTTAGTCTGCATGTTCACAACAAAAAGAATGGAACAACAGCAATTTTATGCAAACTTTGGGATTTTGTTTTTACTTTGGGATTTTAATCCTAGCCTGGAAATACCATATATGTAAATTGGGGATTTTCTCAGGTGTATCCTTTCTGATGGACAAAAAATATAAAGAATGATTTGAGCTTAGAAAATTCAACCAGTCTGAATCTAATAAAAGCTGCTTTCATTTTGCTTTTTGATTAAATTAGGGTTCCACTTGTTTTGTTTTACTGCATCTGAAGGGTTCAGTGGTGATCAATAAAATTACTTTATCATGATCAGCCAATGTTCCGAAGCGATGGATACAATAAACACATTAATAATTTCTACTAACCCCAGACTAGTTTTTCCTTGAGCCAATAAACAAGGGAAACAACATAATTTTCTGGATTCAAAGGGCATTATTGTTATCCCAGTCTGCACTTTCATAGGAAGAAACAGAATTGGTGACTGAGGGTCCTAAGAGTACAATGTAATGCACCATGTACTCAGCAATCGATCCATAATATGTTAAATAGTAATGTGCAAAAAGGGTTCAAAGGTGTGCAAATGCAAGTTAAAAAAAAGCAAAAAGCAGTTAAAATCAAGTGTTTGTATTGCAACCATATTCTTAATGAGAACCAGCATTTCCTGTAGATGTTCAGTAGTCAGACAACTGATCCTTCTAAGAAGTCAGCTGAAAAAAAGAGCACACTGCTCAAGAGAAAAAAAATGAATCAGAAATGAATGTGAAAGGGTTCTTGGATAAACAGCTTCCTCTTAAATAGTTTTTTCCGAAGCAGCAGTGAGATCCAGGAAATGTTTGCTATCACTCAACCAAAGGGGTCAGGTGAGAAGAGTTGTAGTGACCCGGGACATAAAGAAGAGTCAGTCATGACAGAGCAACTTCTAAAAATAAGAACTGTTAAGCTGTCTGTGCATTTAGCTTTACTCATTACAATATTTATGCTTTGGATATCATTCTGTTTGCATAATAACTGCATATCCGTGTAACACACTGAAGTAAGTTCATTAGAGATAGTCTCTTTCTTCTAAAGAGTGGCTTTTTGCACTCAAACTCAGGTGATAATTAAATAATTTCTTGATCTATTACAAGAAATTATCTATTACACTATTAAGTAATAAGTCCTGCATTTTCTGTTTAAGTTTTTTTCATTTTATTAATTTACAATCATGGTAAAAATAAGGTATATGTTGTTTTTAACACAGACATTTTCTGATCTTTACCATGTTCACTTATCCATTTGTTGTCTGTACTTGCAGGGTGGTGGGGGCCGGTGCCCATCTCCAGGGGTCACTAGGTGAGAGACAGGGTACACCCTGGACAGGTCGCACGTCCATCACAGGGCAACATAGAGAGAAACAATAGTGAATACACACACTCATACCTGCATGCAGTTTCAGAGTAACAAATTACCCTAACAGTCATGGTTTTGAACTGTGGGAGAAGGCTGGAGTATCCAGAAAGAACCCATGCATGCAAGGGGGGAACATGCAAACTCAATGCAGAAACACCTAAGGACCTGCTTACTGCAAGGCACAGTGGTTCGAGGTTAATTAATTTAGCCTCAAATGTACAATAACACAGCTCACATTCCAACATGTTATTTGTTAAACTAAGATGAAGTCAGAATGAAATAGTTCGTGGTAAAATTAAGCATAACAAAAAAGATTATATATATATATATATATATATATATATATATATATATATATATATGTGAAAATCAGTAATAGCTGCAGGTAACACAGGTATAGCACGTACTTAGGGCTGTATCTCACTGAAAATAAGTGTTGAATATTTTGCTCATCAAAAATAAGGCATTTTGTGGTTAAATCAATTGGAGAGTAGTGCTCAGAATTGTTGTGTGTAGTGCCAAGAAAAAGCCCAACAGATTTACTTTCACAAGTGGAGCATTACAGCTAACGCTTTAAAGCTCTGCTTGATATTTATAAAAAGAAACTTTATTAGAAACTGCTTTGGGATTATTTCAGTTGTTACGGACACGGAGACAGAAATGGAAAAGGAAAAAAAAGAAGCACAAAAGAGAGAAAGGGAGGCAAAAAGGAAAAGGGGAGAGAAGGAGAATATAATGGAGGAAAGAAAGAAATATTAAGAGAATACCAGATAACACCATGCTTGCTTCTACACCTGCAGAAATGATCATATTAACAGCTTTTTTACCAAAGGTGCACAGTACTTATCAATTGAAGATGTATTTAGTGGTAAATGCGGCTCAATATAGAACCTTTGTGTATCTGTTAACACCTGAATCTAAACTGCAAAATGTTATAATTGGGCTTATAACATTTTCAAATGATGTATTTAATACTATGTAAATAATTTAATAACCAGTAAAATACATAATAACTTAATACATTGTTGTCAACATGTTTTTATTGGCTCAAAAACATTATTTTACTTTTGACTTCATTACATTTAAAATAGCCTAGGGTATTACATTAATGGCCACTATTACATTAGTATTTGCTACATGGTGTAAGTTGTTTTTACCATAATTTTAATTTATAAAAGAATCACATTGGCTTAAGATAATATATGTATTAAATTAAAATTGTGTCAACGAGTATCTGTGCCTAGGGGCCCTTGAGTTTCGAAACCCAGATGCTACATGCTCATCCAGTAAGAGTGAAAAGTCACTGACTTGCTGCAATCTGCTGGGTTTCCTTAGATATAAATATTTTTTAGCCAATTTGACTATTAAACTGAATTTTACTGCACTGTTTTGGTGGTTAGGGTTCATTGGAATGTATGTACCTGACTTGAAATCTGTATAATTAAATTGAATTGACTTTGTAAAATGCCAAGAGATGAAATATGTTGTGAATTGGCGCTATATAAATAAAACTGAATTGAATAGAATTGAATTGAATGCCTCTGAGTTGTCAGTCCTGCTTGTTCTAACCTAAATGCTTTTTGAAAAGGAGCTGCCCAGAATGAGCAACCGACAAGACTTGTATGCTATGTAAGTGCTTTGTATACACAAAAGGGATGGAACAGATTCACTTCCTTGCTTTGGTTTGCTAGATAGTCTATTTGCACTGTCCACTATAAGCACACTGCATCAGGATTTACTTGCAAAGGAATCAAGATTGTTGTACAACAATAGAATTAGTTTGGCTTTGAATAACTAGTAATAGGTGCCAAAGGCAGTTAATATCAAAGTTACTAATTTTAATCAAAATTACCAATTCAGGGCACCATCTGATTAACAGGAATTTGTAACAGCTCTCAGTCTCTCAGTTATTGTTTTATGAATACTGCCTGGTGAGGTGTGGCCTATACAGAATAAACAAACACAATTTCTTTCCAAAATACAAGAATTTACTGTCAAAATATTTTAACTTCCACTTAAAATATTTTTGTCAAGAAACTCTTTAACTTGGCCAGAAACATTCAACTAAACTACAAGTAAAAATCAAAAGAATAAGGAAAGCTAATGAACTATGGAAAATAAATAGTTAAAAGAAACAAATAAGAATAATACTAAAAACCAATAACCAATTAAACGATGATAGTTCGCTTTGAAAATGCATGTTTAAGAACCAGGAATTAGGAGTTCTGAGAGCTACCAGAAAATATAGTTGCCATGTGTTGAAACAACCAGTTCGCAATGCAAAGCAGAAGGGAAAATGTAACACTGTTTTAATAAAATAATCTTTCAAATATCTTTGCTGAATTGGAAATCAATAACAACTGATTTTTATGCTGGTTTACTTAACTATCACAGTGGCTGATTGAATGGAGTGATGGACTATGAAGATGGTGCCAAGAAATGTTTATGGAGTCACAAAATGAGGGAGTGGGGGCCTAGTGGTTAGAACAGGAGGTTTGCGTTCCGGAGGGGACTCAAGGGGCCGGGTTCGTATCCCAGAGACTGCCACTCTGGGTCCCTGAGTCCTGAGCAAGACCTTTAGCCCCAGAATGCTCCCCGGGCACCGCATAATGGCAGCCCACTGCTCCCTATAAGGGTTAAATGCAGAGGACAAATTTCATTGTAATGTACATGTGCAATGACCAATAAAGATGATTTAATTTAAGATGGCGAATAGATGGTGCAGTGATGTCACATCTGGAATGGTTTAGCTGACAACAAACAAAAAGCTGCATTGCTATTTAGCAACCCCTCTAAATCAAGTAATAATGTGTGTGGCGGTGTGCTATGGCCCATGGCAGTGTGAACAGAACGAGCTTTGTTGTTCACTCAGCAGAACTAATGTTGGCTATTGCCTTAGCATTAGCTGTGCTTTAGAGACAAAATTTAGCATGTTTATAAGGACTATGCGGACATATTTTCTGCAGGTTAGTGAGAGGAGATAAAGGGGAAACAGATATAATGGAATAAGGTCACAGTGCAGCGGTAAAGTGACGCTTTACCTGATATCAGTCAGTCAGTCAGTCAGTCATTTTCTACCGCTTATTCCATAGTTGGTCGCGGGGAAGCTGGTGCCTATCTCCAGCAGTCTATGGGCGAGAGGCAGGGTACACCCTGGACAGGTCGCCAGTCCATCGCAGGTTTTACCTGATATCAACTTTACAAAATAAATTTGTTACATTAAGCTCAGTGGCTTGTTAGCACTCAATCTGTTAAGCATCACAAACAAAGCAAAGCACAAACAAATAAACAATATTTAAATTGTTTTATCCTAAATTAATTTTCTCTGCCCAGACACAACCATCCACTGTTCTTATGAACAGTGGATGGTTGAGCACGTCCGATGGGCGAGTGAGTTGTGTGGTCGGTGTTCTCCGTCTAGTGGTTGAAGTGGCCAGTTGCCCGCAACTGGTTGCTTGTTCAGTACAAGTAGCTGCGGTTTCAATGCTGTCTTCTTCAGGCAGTGGGAAAAAAAACTCTTCATTGATGTAATCAGAGACACTGTCTCTTGTTGGGGAATCTATTCTCAGATTATTTCTGCAGGAACTCATGCTGTCAGGTTCAGGCGGCTAGTCTTCTTTTTGGCCAGCATACAGTCACAGACAACAGACATACTTCACTTTTGATCCAGGGCTTCTTCAAAGATGTAGTGTTTTACTTGGCCAGTGACATCAAGACACCAATGCCAATGCAGCCTACGGAGAGCTCCAGGCAAAGAGGAGGAAATGATGCTGGAAGCTCGCTTTTAAAGCTCGGTGATGTCATGGGGATTCCAGCTGTGACTCCTCCTTCCAGGGACCTGTCATGAAAATGGGTTAATATTGTACATTCTGGGATTCAGAGTTTTTTAAAGTCTCTTTTGTTCTCTGTGTGTAGTTCAGTTCTTGTTTTCTACCATGACTAGGCCTAACTATGTTTTCAGGAGTTGGCCTGCACCAGAATTCACAAGCTTTCACTTCTAAATGAAACAGACTATCCAAGCAAATAATCTCCAACCCCTTTAAAGCACACCTAAAGCTCTGTTGTAGTGTGAAAGAACCCTAAGATGTAAGAGGTAAGTTTATCTTGATCTGAAATGACTCAAAGTCATTCAGTACACACAGTTTGAAAGAGTGGTCAATATGTTGATGCTACAACAAACATGAACAGGTTATTATTAACCATCAGTAGACCACCGTGAATGCAGCAAATGTGCTTACTTAGTAAATCAAACACACCCTTAAACCGTAAAGTCTTGTATCACTATCAGATTTATTGTTTTACTGTAAATGCTGCTTGATAAAAACAGGTAAACTTGGACCTGGTGGTAAGTTTTTTTCTCCTTCTGTCAAAAAACATCAGAAAAAATCCCTGGATACTTTGTGTAACATTGCCAGTCATTTGTAGACACTTTGAGATCTCAAAGGGGGTAACATTTTTTCATTAACTCAAATAGATCTACAATTATCCAGTTACTTTCAAAGCAGATTAACCAAAATTAAAATTATTCTCAAGATACAAGTTCAGCAGAGTCCTTGACTCTTTAGCACTCAAATCAAAATGATGTCTGAACTCTTTGTTTTTGTGACTTTAGTATGACATGAGTCTAGGTCGCTGACTTGAGTCCCCATCTCTGTAATGCATGTTCCTGAAAAGATCATATACATCAAGCAGCTAATGTGTATTAAAAATCACTATGTCTGCAGTCAAGGAGAGAGAAAGTGAGGAGTTGAAAGGTTCAATCTAAAGAGATGGGCCCCGATTAGATTAGCTATGGATGGCAGCATCATGGGGTAATATTCTGAGACATCTTTCCACAATAAATATATTTTTAATTTGTGCTCCTTTATTAACCACCGAAATCACTTCAAAATGAATAGCACATTATTAAGTCTTCTAGTGGCTCTTACTGTTCTTTATCATGAGTTTGTATCACAGTGCAATTCATCTCCAGCCATTCTTCACTCCAAATATGTTTTATATGAGCCTTCATTTATCATGGCCTGTCAGCTCTTAACTGTATCATTATTCAGTCTAGAGTTATAAATTGGAATCATTAAACGGTTTTTCATATAATCTGATGCAATAACTGCTCCCCCTTTATTGGCTTGTGAAAAGAAAATAGTAAATACAATTGTCTGTCAAGATCTTTGGAGATAGCCGTCTCTCCAGCTGGAATGAAATTAGGCCGGCCAAGGAGACAGGATCAATGTCAGCAGATTTGTTCGACTTTCATCGTGGAGGGGACGGGGTGGTGAGCAGATGAAGGATGGAGAGAAAAGGAAGCTGACACCGCCGAACCCGAAGAGGAATGTGGACTATTGCTGTCAATATTTTTTTCATACAGTGGCACATCAATCAGGGACACCTTTGAACTTCCTGATCTGCAGCTCTGCAGGGACATTTGTAATAGAGCTATTTAATTTCATCAAACTCAACGTGTGGACTGTACATTGTTTGTCGGAGACATTGTCATGAGAGGACATGGGGTAATTAACGGTGACAATGTGAGGTCAAACGTTTCATCTTTTGTATCATATTCAAATCAGAACAGGATCTTGGCAGCATGGACTATGCCTATGACTACAAAGATCTGAGAGTCAACACAATGTTTTTTTCTAGATTTTTTTCATTTCTATGAAAATAATCTCTTTGCACCGCTTTTGTAGCAAAATACATAGACGGTTAAAAAAGAAGCTGGAAGGGGTGTAAGTTGAGTAAAAAGATTGTTCTAATTAAGGTTAATAATGTATTAACAAACAGTCAGCTCTTACAAGACTAAAGTAATTCCTAATTTACCAATTATAGCTATCGTTTCATAGACAACAATAAACCTATTTATCTGGGTAAAGACTGCCACCTGCTGGCAACATCACAGACAGCCTAATTTATTTTGAATTGTACTGTTTTTATTCTTATTTTCAGATAATTCTGTAATATTTGAATATAAATTATATTTATGATATTTTTAAAGCATTTTAGACATTTTATTCAGCATCATTTTGATATAAGTGTACAGGGGTTGGACAGTGAAACTGAAACACCTGTCATTTTAGTGTGGGAGGTTTCATGGCTAAATTGGACCAGACTGGTAGCCAGTCTTCATTGATTGCACATTGCACCAGTAAGAGCAGAGTGTGAAGGTTCAATTAGCAGGGTAAGAGCACAGTTTTGCTCAAAATATTGAAATGCACACAACATTATGGGGCATATTCTAGAGTTCAAAAGAGGACAAATTGTTGGTGCACATCTTGCTGTCGCATCTGTGACCAAGACAGCAGGTCTATGTGATGTATCAAGAGCCACGGTATCCAGGGTAATGTCAGCATACCACCAAGAAGGACGAACCACATCCAACAGGATTAACTGTGGACGCAAGAGGAAGCTTTCTGAAAGGGATGTTCGGGTGCTAACCCGGATTGTATCCAAAAAACATAAAACCACGGCTGCCCAAATCACGGCAGAATTAAATATGCACCTCAACTCCACTGTTTCCACCAGAACTGTCCGTCGGGAGCTCCACAGGGTCAATATACACGGCCGGGCTGCTATAGCCAAACCTTTGGTCACTCATGCCAATGCCAAACGTCGGTTTCAATGGTGCAAGGAGCGCAAATCTTGGGCTGTGGACAATGTGAAACATGTATTGTTCTCTAATGAGTCCACCTTTACTGTTTTCCCCACATCCGGGAGAGTTACGGTGTGGAGAAGCCCCAAAGAAGCATACCACCCAGACTGTTGCATGCCCAGAGTGAAGCATGGGGGTGGATCAGTGATGGTTTGGGCTGCCATATCATGGCATTCCTTTGGCCCAATACTTGTGCTAGGACTACCGAACCATTCTTGAGGACCATGTGCATCCAATGGTTCAAACATTGTATCCTGAAGGCGCTGCCGTGTATCAGGATGACAATGCACCAATACACACAGCAAGACTGGTGAAAGATTGGTTTGATGAACATGAAAGTGAAGTTGAACATCTCCCATGGCCTGCACAGTCACCAGATCTAAATATTATTGAGCCACTTTGGGGTGTTTTGGAGGAGCGAGTCAGGAAACGTTTTCCTCCACCAGTATCACGTAGTGACCTGGCCACTATCCTGCAAGAAGAATGGCTTAAAATCCCTCTGACCACTGTGCAGGACTTGTATATGTCATTCCCAAGACGAATTGATGCTGTATTGGCCGCAAAAGGAGGCCCTACACCATACTAATAAATTATTGTGGTCTAAAACCAGGTGTTTCAGTTTCATTGTCCAACCCCTGTATATCTGTGTTATTATCAAGTTGTAAACGGGGGGCGGGGTGTGTGTGTGTGTGTGTGTGTACGCGGGGGGTGGGGTGTGGGTCCAAAAGGGGTCAAGTACTGTGTTCGTTTTTGTTTTTTACATTAGAACCTATTTTTTTCCCCCAAAACAACAGGAGTTGTATAATGCATAATGCTGTTATCATGATGAGAGAGTCAAAGCCAGGAGGGAGTGAAATAAATTCAAACTGGCATTGTATAAAGGGGAAAAAGACATAAACACATAAATAAACCCATCCATCCATATTCTATCCCTGCATAATTCTTAAGGGGGCCTATAGTGGTCAATAAGTAAAAGGTCAACTACCCTAAAATGCAACTGTCTTTGCACTTTGCGAGAAAGAACCCATGCACGCACGAGTACAACATGCAAACTCCAAGCAGAAAGGCCCTGTCTAGCATTCACACACAGGACCAGCAACTCATTGAAGCGTGTCCTCTTGTTTTCTATACTTGTTCTTTTTTTTGGTAGAAGTAAAACAGGAGATAAGCAGTGTTAACAGGAGTAGAATATGTACAGTATATACATTTAAGCCTATAATAAATCATACACATGTGAGATTTAGACTTAATTATTTTCATTCAACCACGTAACCGTAACCTTTTCCAATATCTCCAAAGAAAAACATAAAAAGAAATATTAGTTCTGAGAACATTTAGGTTAAAAGTGATCTTGTAATTGTATATACAGACTTCCTCTGGCTGTAAGTAATATTAAATCTGAATCTGATATCTCTGGAGGAGGCTAAAGATTAGGGTGATGGCAAGGACCCCTTCCTTAAAGACTTGGACCTCATCGCCAAGAAAAATGTCAAAATTCTAGTGGAAACATTCAAAATGCCAATAAAGAGTTTTTCATTGATTTTCTACTTTAAAAAAAAAAATGATGCATCTTTTAGATTTTTATAATGTATCTATATCACATGAAAAAAGAAATCAGATGCCGAAAGAGGGTGAAGATCAATGAGAATTATAGAGGCAAGCCTATGGCGCCATCCAGTGGACGCTACAGTAAAACGACAACGTGTGACTTGAGATGACAAATTCTCCTCGGTGAAAAGGGGGCTATTTTGAAGAATCTAAAATATGAAAGATGTTTTAAGTTATTTCACAATTTTTGGTTTGCTGCATGATTCCATATATTTTGGCTTCATAGTTTTGATGAGTTCAATTTATATGGAAAGTATGAAGGAATAAAGATGTAAAGCCATCAAATGACAAATGTAACCTTTATTTAACCCGGAGACATACTAGCATCCAAGAATAACAATAATAAAGGTTCATTTTTAAATAAATGGACTTGGTTTATGTGAGAAGTTCTTCTCTTTTTGACTGAACCAGCAACTTCTAAACCCTCTGGTGGAGTATATCAAGCTGTACATACAGACATTAGAGTATAATTATTACACAGGTGCAAAGATGTTTCACAATTTAAAACCTATTTCAAAAAAGAAGTAATATTTATTTCTTCATTTATGTGCTGTAAAATGTGAGGTAACAGAAGTCTGTTCCTTATTTGACCATTTGAAGTTGGAAAAAGTACTCTCCTATCACATATTTTAGAGAGAGGAATTTAATGTTTATTGTTAACAGGGAGTTATTTTTATCCACATAGGATTCAAGTCCAAATTTGTGGGAAAAAGTCCACTGTTGGCAAAATATTCAGAGCTTCACAGCAGTGATATTTATTTACCCTCTTCCTATGCCCATATTTCCACCTGCACATTGGATTTGTTTATGTGTAAACTCCATCGAAAGCGAGTCGGTTCACCCCAAGGTCCCTGTTCTGTCAGCATGTGACGAACCTCAATCATGCTTCTTTTGCCTCCTATTTCTTCTGTCTTTGTGTGTCATTCTTGAGCATGTTGCATACAAAATGACTCAATATATTAAACCATAGCTTGGTTTAATATAGTGACAGTCCCATTGTTTGAATTAAACAAAAAATGGGACTGTCACATTGTTAAAAAAGATTCACTTTTCTGAACTTCGTGTTCGCTGCAAGCCAGCAAGTGAATTTGAAGATATCTGATGCAAAATAACAAATTAATTCTTTAAGTGGCTGAATAACTTTGCTGTACCTCCACCCCATCCCTCCTCGAACAGACAATCTTATATGCGTCTTTTTTTAAATTGCATATAAATTTAAGAGAGAAGAGAACAAGTTCCCACATGTTGTGGAATGTTTATATTTCCTTATTACTTACTTTATTAGTGTCTATGAGTTTTTGCTATTGTTATAGGGATTATTAAAGATCCTAATCTGGCACCGCTTTAGATTCCCAAGATAAATTGCATACATTTTTATTTTATTTTCACTGAAAATTATAAGAAATGATGATTAAAATTAAGCCTCAAATGTCAGTTTCACTCAGTTTTTACTCTTTTTACCCTCCTTAAGCAAGTATTAAACAAAAGACACATATTGTGTCTATTGGCATTATTTAATATGTCTCTAACAAATTTTGTATCCTGTATGTCTTATAAGACAAGACCATGCAACCAAGCCTTTTGTCAGTGCTTACAGATAATGAGATGAACGACCAATTGCGTGTAGTCAGTCATCTGTGACCCACGTCTTGTTAGAAAGGCTGATTCTGCAAACGTGTCATCACTTTGCACCATCTTGTCGATAGGATCACAGATGCTTTTTCTTTCCCTGAGAACTTGATATGACCTATAGAACTGTCAAGTGAAAAAACAAAAAGTTACAGGAATGTTTTTAACGTGTGTCAATTAAGGTCAAAGTTGAAATGACTGCCAGGCTCCTCCTTTACCTTGCATAGTTGTATTGTAACAGCAATGGGACTAGTCCTGTTTTAAATAAATTACATTAATAAAATAAAATAATCATTTAAAACAAAATCAGAGGGACGTGCATGTCTTTAACTTTGAAAACCCATGTTTACACTTATCTCTCATTCAGCTGGAAAAACTGCTGACTTTTTTCCATTAATTTTGCATGGAGAGAAAAGAAGACGTTTAAACTATTAGAAGGAGCACATCAAACCTGTCCTCCTGGGCTTGTTTCCACTTGTCTTGGCTCCATTAAAAAAGAAGAAAATGAAAGAGAGCTGAGAAAGGCTAAGGATGAATCATCTGAAGACAAGGAGACAGTGACAGATCCATTTTTAGCTTTAACTCAAACATTTTAGCTCCAGAATGCTAATAACGTCTCGGTTGGTTTAGTTAAACAGCCACTGAAGAGTGGGTATCAGTTTCAGGGGGTTTCCTCTTTGCAGGCAGTATCACCGACACTCCATTACCTCCCAATCCACACACACCTAAAACAGCAAAGTATTCATATCCCTTGATTTTAGTTTTTACCTTGTCTGACATTAAAACCACAAACATGTATTATTTTGGAATTACAAAATGTACCAGACCAACACAAAGTAAGGTTTAATTGTGAGGTGGATGGAAAATGATTCATGGTTTTCAACATTTTTGACATATAAAAATCTGAAAGTGAGGCACACATTATCGGGATGGATGGATCGTCTTTACTTTGATATCCTTTAATAAAATCCGTTGCCTTCAAAGGTAACGTAAAATGTAATTAGAGCCCCCCTTGTGTAGTTTATTCCCAGTATACATAGAGTCACAACTGCGTATTTTTCCAGTGGCCTTAATAGAAAATGAAGCAAATGTTAAAATACAGAGAAGGATATATTAGATTACATTGACCAAAGCCAACACAAATCACTTAAAAGTTTCATTAGTATATCAGTACAGATATGTTCACAGCACTGTTTTAGTTATTCATTGCTTCATATTTAGCATGCTCTTTTTTGCCAAATTTCAGATGGCTGTGTCATACTGCATCATGCAAATATCAGTGAGTCCTCCACCCAATCCGACCATATTGGTGATTTATGCAAACTCTTAAGGAAATCTGACACAAGCTTCTGTCTCCTGACTTAGAGCCAAATCAAACAGCCATTTCAACACAGAATGGACTTTGTGTGTCTTTCGCCTGCAATGACAATCTAACTATGTCAGCACAGTTAAATAGAAACCAAAACAAAAAGATAGACATATTTTCATAACTTTCATTGTGAATGCAAATGATTTGCACAGAAAAAAAAAGAACAGTTAAGTCAGTTTTGGAATGACCTTAATTATACAAATCGTCTTCTGATAAACCTTTACATTATTGGTTAAGCTTTGCACCAAGTCACAGGGATATCCGTGCCATGATTTTAAGTGAAATCACTGCCAAGTAAAGACTCAACTTCTAAACCTGAAAATTGTGCTACTCTCTTTTTAATTTGATGTGTTTATTTTTTCTTTTTTACACTGGAGATCCATTCAACATTTTCGTGTATTAGGAAACACTCGACTTGAGCACTGACACCCATCTCTGTAGATGTTTTGGAGATGCGGCAGCATGTTGTGGTCTGCAGCATATGGGCCCACATTAAAAGCTCCACGAAGGCTTCTTCCTTGAGATAATTGGACCATGAATTACACCAGGGGAGGTTTTGATCTATCAGCACAAGTTTCCTTCACTTCAGAATGTCTTTTGAGAAATCAACAATGATAACCAAAACATCGTGATAGCACCAAACAGCCTCAAAGATAACATTAAACAGCAACAAATATCATTTAATTCATCATCTTGAACAGATTCTTTGACGTGTAATAAGTTAATAAATTGATGGTGTTTGCAAAGGGGCTGACAGATGTTGCAGATTTCAACACAGCTGAACGCCCTCTAATTACCGTGGATGAAGGTACGTTCTCCTTGACTTCTCATAACTCTACGTGTTGTCTAGGAAACTCACAGAGACCTCAGGCCAAACCTGTAATTAGCTGTAATATGGGTGTACACAACTCAAATATGGTTACATCAACACTGACATTGAGCAAGCTCAGTTTTTATTTTAGTTTTATATTCTAAAGATATTCCAAAGAATAACATCATCACATGTGGGCTCCACCACACGCACCATCATTATCACAGCTGCTGTCAACACTATGTGACAGGACTCATAATTTTACTTGTAACTGTTACCACTAAACTTCTAGTTGTGCAACCTCAGACTGTGCATCTCTTATTTGGTCTTGCAGGCCTTTACAAAGTTTACCTAGATCTAGGTGCAATTAGAATTTGATAATATTTTTTGTAAACCATCTAAATAGATATTGGAAGAGAAACTAGTTGATTTATATTTCCATTTATTTCTATTTTTCTATTTTCTATTTGTATTTCTCATTTTGAATGTGACTAAAACAAAGGAGATGATTGTAGATTTTAAGAGAAACAGGAATAAGTCAAAAACTATTTCTATCATGGGAGAAGAAGTGGAGGTGGTGGTTGAGTATAAATACCTCGGTGTTCACCTGGATAACAGACTAGAGTGGAGATGCAACTGTGAAGCCATCTACAAGAAGGGACAGAGCAGACTGTACTTCTTGAGGAAGCTTAGGTCCTGTTGTGTTTGCAGCAAGATGCTGCATATCTTCTATAAGTCTGTTGTGGAAAGTGTGATCTCTTCTACCATCATCTGCTGGGGAAGCAGCATCAGAGCCAGGGACTTAAAAAAGCTCAACAAGCTGATAAAGAAAGCTGGCTCTGTTCTGGGGACTCCTCTGGAACCTCTGGAGATCATTGTGGAAAGATGGATTCTTCATAAAATGAAGAACATTATGGAGAACCCTGAGCATCCTCCTCATGAGACTGTCCTACAACAACAGAGTGTCTTCAGTCAGAGGCTTCTTCAGATCTGCTGTAAGACGGAGCGCTACAGGAGGTCCTTCCTGCCCACAGCCATCAGCATCTACAACGGCTCTTTGAAGAAACCTTCATAATATGAGCTACAACAACATTTAATTTCCCTTTGGGATTAATAAAGTATTTTTGAATTGAATTTTTGAATTGAATTTGTTTTCCGACCCATATTCATTTCTGGTTAAAATTATTGCATTCTTTATCTGTCAGGCTGAATGTTGCCCCTAACATGGTTAAGTGGGCCAAAACCTTATCTGCCTTAAAATATATGCTAAAAACCTTTAATTTCTTTTAAACTTTTAATTAGTGCATGGGTGCTTCCTAAAACCCTATTCAGGTTCACAAAACACAGTGGGCAGGTCTCCATTCCATGGATGGATGGATGGATGGATGGATGGATTAATGTATGGATGGATGGATGGATGGATGGATGGATTAATGTATGGATGGATGGATGGATGGATGGATGGATGGATGGATGGATTAATGGATGGATGGATGGATGGATGGATGGATGGATGGATGGATGGATGGATGGATGGATGGATGGCATCCTGATCAGGTGCCATCCTGGGAGCATGATCTATCGTTTTGGACGTTGAATTTTGTAACTGTCAAGGAGTGCAAGTGGTGTTTACCAAACAGAGAAAGCAGCAAGGTAGAGTCTAAAAGCATCTTTTTTTTAAAAGTATTTGCATGGTTCAGTATAAACACAGAGGGACTAATAATTGCAAAATATTTGATAGGCTTCTTATGAGGCCAAACGTTCTTGTTAGAGTTCTGTTAGGAACATGCATCTTCTATGACTGTTCTTCTGTTACCAGTTGGTACAAACAGGGAACTTTTATCTGCATCAACCGTTTTAAAATACTGACTGCAGGGCCTCAACTGTGGCTCAAATGAAGATAGAAAAACCAGAGGAATATTCTTCTAGGTCAAATTCTCACAAGATAAATGATTTATTAATGCATAACCCCAGCTTAAGGCTACGGCTAACCATGGCTTGAAGACACCAAGAGAAACATATAATCTTCAAAAACAAAAGATGAAATGCAGCGGTTCCTAAACCAGACATCTTCCTCTCCATGACTGCACCTTCAGATAAATAAACTCACAAACAAGATCAGTGACAAAAGGCAGCCTTGGCAGAGTCCAACCTGCATTTAGAACAAGCTCAAGTTCATGTGAACACATAAACAGATTTGGTTATACAGGGACTGGAAAAGTAACCCCTGATCCTTAAAAGCATCCCAGACAATCCATTCTACCCAAGCAACCAGCAAAAAAATGCCTCAGTGGACAAGGCTGTAACCATTTCCAGATCCACAAAAAACATGTGGATGGGACAAGCAAACTCCCATTAACACTCTTCAGCAGTTCCACAAGGGTAAAGAGCCAGACGTCCAATTCTATTTGAATGATCATGCTAAAAACTCTAGGCTCAGTAAAACAGTTGTTAGTACCTGGACCTTGCAGCATTAAGGACCTGGATTCTTGATTTGCATGCACATGTTTTCACAGGGTACTCCGGCTGCTTTCAAAAGTATAAAAAACATGCACGTTAGGTCATTTGGCCTCTCTGACGTGCTCTTGTTGTGCATGGTTGTCTGTCTTGTGTGTCTCTGTGTTGTGTGCCCTTTGATGGACTGGTCATCAGGGTATACTGTCTCTCTCTCAATAACTGCTGGACCCACAAACCCTGCACAGATTCAGTAGGCATAGCAAATAGATATATGTTGCAAAATGTACATAAAACCCAAAAGAGCTATTTAAATAACATATTATTAGTCAACTGATAAAAAAAAACGTATTAGTTCAGGCTGTTCATTAGTTGAATGCTTTTTAATGCTAGTGCTTAATTGCTATGCTAGGTCACAGAAAAACTCAAACGTGTTTATTCACTTGTCTATTTTTTTATTGTCTAACTTTGTTATCATGGTGGCTAATAAACCTCAACAACACCAGTGAATACAATTTTTATGATCATGCTTGCCTAGTGGTTGCTGCAGGGCAAAATCAATGAAACTGACAAAATATGTGTCTTAGCCTCATCTTTGAAGCAGTGTGAGTTTTTAACTGGTATTCTGCTAACTTCCTGCTGCAGCTGACCGTGCTACAGTGCTAATACTAGTGTTTTCTTTCATTTTGTATGAACAATTTTAATTTCAGAGCTAGTGTGCAATATTTAAATGTTTTCTATAATGTTGTAATTACAGGGCAACCTTGTACTTTTTGGATGTTTCAAATAAAGTATTTGCCACCTTACAGATATCTTCTGTTTCTCCTTTCTTGTAACAGTTAAATATCTCTGATCAAACACATATTTATATAAGACAATATTTACCTGACAGAAAAAAACTAAATATTGTATTTTTTCCAAATAATTTGCATTAACTTAAAATCTGGAACATTTGTACCACTGACAACAGAAAATGTCTTGCTTAACTGCAAAAGCACAAAAATATACATCGTTCGGTTACTATGCCATATTGTGAATTGTGAACGCATGTTTAATGGAAGAGAAAAAGTCAGAATATGTACTTGGAAATATTACTACACTGTCACAATATTATGATTCCAAAGCTTGGGTGTGCAGTTCTATAGGCAGCACATTCATTCAGGAAGCGGCATGTTGGAGAAAATGGGGGAGCTAAGGGACTTTTTCTTGGCCAGCAAGTCCAGGCTTGGTTGCAGGCCTGTCTGTCCCTACTCAGCGCAAACATGTCAGACATTTCAGCACCAGTATGATGGAGCGAAGTTCACTCATTCCTCTGCTAAAGGTTTAAGTGTCTGTATCATATGCTCTAAGACTAATGTCTGCTTAATGACATTAAATGCATCTGCTTTCTTTTTTTATTGAACTAAAAAATCTCTTGTATATTTAAAAACTTAAATTGAGTTTAGGTAGGCTTGATTCAGATTTACCGTCTGCTTTACCAAAGCCCAGGTCAGGTTTTTCGGATTTGTTTTCTTGAACCTGCATCCAAAGCTACAGCAACTCAACAAGGAGAGAGAGACGTCCAGCTGATCAATCCACACATGTGGTGGGGGGGACAAACAAGTCTCCTTATATGGACACTGGCCTGTGATTCAACGGCTTTCAACGAATCACCAACATTACAGACTACCACAAGCAGGAATTCAGGTGCATTTCAGGAAACTGGCTCAGCTGTCTTTTTAGAAACGTGAAAAGCACAAGTCATGCTGGAATATAAGCTACTGAGAACACCCTAAACAAACCCACTTCTCGCCCCAACTGGCATCCACACCAGGGTGAAAATAAGGGAATGTATTTATGGGGGCTTGGCTCTGGTACAGTAATGTCAATGTGCTGATATCATTCAAGAAATTATTGCTGCACCCCTGTTTATTGATGTAAAAAAAGAACTACACAATTTAAACCTTTTCTTTCCTATACAACAACTATAAACAGACATTTTTTGACTAGAATAAAAAAAAATCATATTTTATTCCCAGGATCCTACGCCTTCTCAGAGACAAAAAACCCAGATTTTGTTTCTACAGTGCTATGTCAACAATGTCCAATCCATCTTTGAAGAACAAGATTATGCCGGTAATGTTGACTGATATCGAGCCTGGCGCTCGAAAGAAGACACACGGTTTTCATTAGCTCATTAATCTTAAAAGGAGGAGCTGTCAGAAGACATATAGTATCTCTATCCCTGACATAGAAAAGGCCTCTCCAAGGCCATGATTTCTGGTTTGGCGGTAAACAATATCACACTGCGCCTGACAAAAGGCCTTCAATGTCCTCTTGCACAATTTTCCTTTGTGGATCTGGCATACTTAAGCAATGAAGAACAGAATCATGCAACAACAGTGATCTGAATAATACAGGACACAAGGCTGGATTTGCTGCTCAAAAAAAGAGGTCAGTTAAGGAAAGACTAACTTCTCATGTTATCACAGGCGCCTTGAAAGGAAGACATTTACTTCTCAGAGAAAATACTCCTAAAATAAAAAAAAAGATCTTCAAAAGGTAAAAATCCAAAGTTCTTCATGAAGGTTGTAGAATAATGAGCTGCAAATGCAGTGTTTTTATCAATTTCCACATGTGACCTACTATTTTCAGCTCCTCGGGCTGACTTCCAACTATGGCAGCCATGAATTAGTCTGAAGTGCTCCGAAATTAATTAAGGGCCGTCCTCTTAATTGACAACAGATCCAGACAAGCAAAGCCTGAGTGCCAAAAAAAAAACCTTGAGAGTATACAGAGATAACAATACTAGGAATAGCTCTTTGTAGAGACCATTAGCTGAGAGGGTTAACCATGTAGCAAGAAAACATGCTCTATAAACAGACATTAAAATGGTTATTTTTCTCCTTTTTGTGGATTTTGTGAGATTTACTTGAAATAACTTGATGAATGAACTGTATCACACTTCATAATTTTTTACATCCGCTTAGCCATTTTGTTCTATGTTGAGGGCTTTCCTCACTTCTGTAAAATGATAAAGTCAAATGTTTTTTCCAAGTTTTCAGCACGCAGGTGTGTTCTACCAGTGGCCACAGAGGGAGCTCTTCATCATGTGTTGACTGCCTTGTGACATTAAACACCTTAGTGGTGATATTACACAGAAGGTCCTACTGGGGCACAAAATCCGAATATGAGAAAAATCAGGATTGATGTCTCAATTTATAAAAATAGAGCTTTGATAATATATCCATCCCCTCCTGTTTTCAAATGATAATAATATTTTAATTCAGCCACATTAGAGGATTTTAAACCATGAATAGCAATTTTAAAGACATATGCCACACCATTACAATTGGCTTTAAGTCCAGGCTTTAACTAGACCTTTCTGAAACCTTTATAATTATTTTTTCTGTGCAATTAAAAGGCGGACTTGTTGGTGTGCTTTGAATTATTGCCCTCCTACATAACCAGAGTGAGCTTGAGCTTAAGGGTTACAAACAGATGGCTGGACCTTCTCCTTTAGGATTTTCTGCTGGAGAGTAAATTTCATGGTTCTATCAATTGCAGCGAGTCATCCATGTCCTGAAGCAGTGAAAGTGCACCAGATCATCCCACTGCCAATACTATCACCATGTGTGTCTGTTTGTTTGATGTTCCTTTCTTAAAATGCTGTGAGTTTTACACCAGATGTAAAGGGACGCACATCTTCTAAAAAATCTTGTCAGTCCACGGAATATTTTGTCTAAATGTCTTTGTGATCATAAAGATGGAGCAATGGTTTTGTTCTTGGAACACAACAAAAATCAAAAAACATGGTTAATCACAGGGCAAATACTTTTTTAGCAATATTTTAACACAAACATTTACTCTAGTAGCCTGGCATTTTTTTCAACATACTCTAAATGCATAAAAAACTAGACATTTACCTGCTTTCCACACAACTTTCATTACAACCAGATTTAAACATGCATATGCATGTGTATAATTCTTTAGTCTCTCCATTATGTTTTCTTTCTGAATTTCTGGTAATCTTCTGAGGAGGATCTTTAGGCACTGTAGCTCTAACAATCACAATGTTATGTTAAAATATGGGTGTGAATTCTACTGGGGCACCGTAGATAACATTACCCAGTAAAATGGGTATATGGTGCAGACTATGGGCTCTAGTGAAGATGTATACAGATAAAATGCAACCTGTAACAAAAACAAAAGTAAAGCAAAAAAAACAAACAAACAACAGTTATGTATAGTCAAGGGTGTAAAATGCTAAAACATGTTTGCTCTATGGTAAAGTATGAGTTTCAATTTTTTGATATGTATTAAGTAAAACAAAATTCTCCTTCACCTCAGTGACATAAGTGCAAAATTTAATATCCTTAATCTTTTAAACTGATGTCTGATTTATCCAGCATAACACTTTATTATCCTGATAGAAGGTGGTTATTATTTAAGGCTCTCTACACCAAAACAGTGATTTGTTTTTTTTATTAAATACTGGTTTGCCTCTTCTATGCATCAACTGAATCAAAAGCATTGAGATTAACAGCACCTGCTGTATATATAAAGAGAATTGCTATTAGGCATTTGAATTACAGTCTTTCAACAGGTAGCAGCTTTGCACCTGGTAAAAGGAAATGTTGTTAAAGAGGAAGTAAGAGGCTTACAATTCAAAAACCTAGATGTAGATTCTGGTAATTTGGTACCAACAGATAGAAAAACACAAGGGTCCCATGTTCTGGACAATTAGCTTTAAACAAAAAGTTCCTCCCTTTACAGTTCATTTCTGCTTATTAGGTTCTTATTGTGTGATTCAAAATTTTCTTTACTTGTTTTCAAGGAATTGATGAAAAGACTTAAAGTATCACTGGACCAGCTCTATACCCTCTACAGGGTGCTCGAGGGTTCATGGGAGTTTGCCCAACCGGTTCACATGTGTTTTGTGGACTTGGAGAAGGCATTCGACTGTGTCCCTCGTGATGCCCTGTGGGGGGTGCTCCAGGAGTATGGAATCGGGGGCCCTTTATTAGGGGCCATCCGGTCCCTGTACGAGCGGAGCAGGAGTTTGGTCCGCATTGCCGGCACTAAGTCGGACCTGTTCCCGGTGCATGTTGGACTCCGGCAGAGCTGCCCTTTGTCGCCGGTCCTGTTCATAACTTTTATGGACAGGATTTCTAGCTGCAGCCAAGGGCCAGAGGGGGTCTGGTTTGGGGACCAGTGGATTTCGTCTCTTCTTTTTGCGGATGACGTGGTCCTGCTGGCCCCCTCTAGCCAAGACCTACAGCATGCGCTGTGGCGGTTCGCAGCCGAGTGTGAAGCGGCTGGGATGGGGATCAGCTCCTCCAAGTCCGAGGCCATGGTACTCGACCGGAAAAGGGTGGCTTGTCCTCTTCAGGTTGGAGGGGAGTTCCTGCCTCAAGTGGAGGAGTTTAAGTATCTCGGGGTCTTGTTCACGAGTGAGGGAAGAATGGAGCGGGAGATCAACAGACGGATCGGTGCGGCTGCCACAGTAATGGGGGCGCTGTGCCAGTCCATTGTGGTGAAGCGAGAGCTGAGCCGAAAAGCAAAGCTCTCAATTTACTGGTCGGTCTACGTTCCTACCCTCACCTATGGCCATGAACTTTGGGTCATGACCGAAAGAACGAGATCACGGATACAAGCGGCTGAAATGAGCTTCCTCCGTAGGGTGGCCGGGCACTCCCTTAGAGATAGGGTGAGGAGCTCGGCCATCCAGGAGGAGCTCGGAGTAGAGCCGCTGCTCCTCCACATTGAGAGGAGCCAGTTGAGGTGGCTCGGGCATCTATACCGGATGCCTCCTGGACGCCTTCCTCGGGAGGTGTTCCAGGCACGTCCCACCGGGAGGAGGCCCAGGGGACGGCCCAGGACACGATGGAGGGACTATGTCTCTCGGCTGGCCTGGGAACGCCTTGGGCTCCCCCTGGAGGAGCTGGAGGAGGTGTCTGGAGAGAGGGACGTCTGGGCGTCTCTGTTAAGTCTGCTGCCCCCGCGACCCGGTCCTGGATAAGCGGAAGACGACGAACGAACGAACGAACTTAAAGTATCATTGTTTCACTTACTGAGTTTGTTTTTATTTGTTCTTTATTAGCAGAGTTTGAACTGAATTAACAAATTAGACAGAGGTGCAATAGAGACTCAGCAACATCTCCATCTTGAATTCAGCTTTATCCTTTTATTGATCTAGAAACAGTACATTTAAACTGTTTTCTTTATTTATGTCTTACTGAAACAACTAAGCATTTCATGATCATACAAAAGATCTTTATATTTCCGATTCAAAAAATTGGAAAATATCTCTAACATCTGACCACTGAAAATCTTGAACTTTACTTAATGCCCAAACATCTGGATGTAAATGTTTAAATTAAATTAATTTTGTCAAGGATTAGGACACATATCATTCTAATTTCTTCCTATTATGCACACATTTTATGTGTAATTCTTATCTGTGTGTTGTATTTTAGTGCCAACTTTTCTGCTGTAATCTTGCAAATGAATGAACAAGTGAATAAAAAAGCTCTTAGATCAGGCTACAATACATATGAATTGTTTTCTTTCTCTGGAACTGACAAACCAAATGTAAAAAAAACATTTTTATACATCTGCTATAAAGCAATTACCCTAACCAGTCTAGCAACTTTCTGCACTTATGGTGGTGGTTGTTGTAGACAGTTATTGCTGATATTAGTACATATGCGGAAGGACTTAAATTAAATATGCTTTGTTTGTTACCATGCAGCCTTTAAAACAGAAGTTTTTTTTTATTTAACCAAAACAATTGTTGTAACAATTTGCAGACATTTTTTTCGGGTAGATTTTAATCAACATGTCATTGTGGAAATTACTTTTCACTGCTAAAAACACACACAAATTATTTAATATCATCCTGTCTTTACAATCTACTTACAAAATTTATATATTTCTAGGCAATGTTTGGGATACCTTTGCCTAAAGTTATTGATTGCATACTCAACCAGGTTGTAAACTTTCTTTCATTTTTAAATTTGTATTGTGAACCAAATGTAAATGTAAAATATTTGCACCATGTCTGCAAAATGTCTTAATTCATAAAAATCTTTCTTAATATTTATTTACACCCCAACATGTTCAGACTAATCTGTACAAAACACTCCTGTATAATAAGGGTACACCTTCACAGCTGCAGTCATGTGCACATGAACATGTTTTGGTAGCAGAGCACCTCTGTTGGGTCTTCTTGGTAGCAGAATCAGGATTAACAAACATCTTCTCTGAGTTCTTTCATTAAGTCATCCAAGTCTGCTTCATGTTAAAAATATTTATTTTTATTAAATACAGGCATAACACATTACTGAAATACTAGATTTATTCTAAAAAGGTGGTATGTAAACCTTTTACCCGACAGTCACAGCTAAGCTGTGCTATTGATTAGCAACAAAAATCTGGGAGATGTTCAGCTTGCTAGCAATTTGGAATTTAGCGTTAGCGCTGTCGCTATACTAGTTAAAATGTTATTCAAATAGCTTCAAACTTTTTAAATATGTCTAACATTGTAGCATGTAAAAACTATTCCATGACAACCACAACCATTCATTAGCAGCAACTGCCTCAGGGTCAAGAAGGTCACCTTACTAGCAAGTTTGAATTTAGCATTAACGATGCTCCTAAACTAGTTAAGGCATAAAATGTTACTGAAATAGTAAAAAACATTTGAACATTTATTCTGAAAATATGGTAAGTAAACCTTTCCCCTGCAGCCAAAATAAGCTCTTCACTTGAAACGCCTGTCTCACAGAAGCTCAGTTTGGTAGCAAGTGTGACTTTAGCATTAGCATTGTCACTAAACTAGTAACAGCTCGAAACTAATGGAAATTCTTGTTCTAACACACACAATATGTTAATCATAAGTGAATTCAATTGAGAGTTTAGAACTCTTACTAAGTTGATATATTCCTTCATAATGCAAAACATGTCAAAATACCAGACTTATTCTCCGGTGGACACAAAGGAGGATACAAATGACAAAAATAGCTAATCAAATCAACTTCTACAGTTGAAATATGATCATGTCTAGGATTGGTTTTCGGATGCTACAAAAAAAGCAAGGATTCCTTGTCGTTTGAATTCAACCATCGTTGTCGTTTGACTGGGTGGGCTGGTGTACTTTCTGGCCAATATGAAACATCTCATTCGATTGGTTTCTAACTTTGAGAGGCCCAATCACATCATTTACACCTGCTTCATACTCGCTGTTTCTGGCAACTAGTGCCACAAGCACACTTGCATGGGCTGTTTTGGGGAGGTGTCGCCAGTCACCTCAGTCAACTGCGCACATACCCATTTTTTGTAGCAGTTTGCGCTATTGATAGGTATATTAATGATCCGCGCCTAGTGCAAGGGACATTTGCCAAACAGGAAGAAGAGCAAGATAGTATCTGAAGTCCTGTCCATTTTTTACAGTCATATACATGGTTAAATAAAAAAACATATTAAATAATCATTCCTAACTGTTTGATAGCCTTGTAAAAATAAGCTTATAGGTCAAACGTATGAGGCCAGACTTCATAGTTAACCATATGAATGCACCTTCTCCCCTTACTCTTTTGCTACCAGTGGTTGAATACATGCAATTTTGTCTGCATGTACTGTTTAAAATGAAAACTATAGTGCTTCAATTGTTTTCAAATAAACAAGGTTATTTCAATTAAGTAGTGGAAACTGGCTGCCACAACCTTATTTGGCTAAAATTTCTGCATAAATGTAGTAAGGCCTGGCGACTGGAAACGTTTTTAAATGGACCGGATGCAATTAATCATAGACCGTCATGTAACAGAGACATAAACTGTGAGTCAAATTAAGTACATTGTTTACTAACAATACCTTATTATTAACATTAATGTAAACATAAAAATATTTCTGTGTGGTATTTAGCATCAGCATTTATCCGTTACACAGCCAACTTTAAATCCATATAGTTAGCAGCACCAAGAAAGTTGATGAAGTCACCAAATACCATTTGTTAAACCTAAAACTGTATGCATACATGAAAGTTTTTATATTTATGTTTTAGTTTTAACAATTTTATAAAGTGTGTGTATAGTTGGGTCTTCTTACATCTTACTTCTTTTGCGAAATTGTTTACCATCCTCATACCGATGTAAGCACACATAAGGATCATCTGAAGAGGTCATGTAGACAAATCATGGTGGACAAACTGGACCAAAAATGCCTGGGCCAAATTATTGTTGCTTACCAACCTTGCACTGCAGTATATTAATTGACAAAAATCCACCCTATGTTTTAGAGGTAAATACTTTAAGGCATAACTGCACATATCTCTTATACCTTTTATACCTAAAAGGTTTTGACAGATATTATATCAGATTTTACTCAGCATTACATGAAGCACAAGCACAGACTTTCCCCAGAAGTTTCTTTTATTTTTATTAAGATATAAATACTGTAAACTTGGCCGACCAATGCACCCTGTGTACTTTGTGTACCCACTTTAAAAGGGGTAAATAATTTGCCATTTCCGCTGCTTCTCTCCAAAGCACCAATCCTCAGACAACAGATCTGAGTCATAATTAGAAGTACGCTTAAAACACAAAGAAACACGAGACATGTTTTGGGAAGGTCACAAGCAATTACCAGCCTGGTAAAACAAAACAAAAAAAGCTGGCATGTCTCACATGGCACCACTGCGCGCCCTCATTAGGCTTGTTCTGCAGCTCAGAGTGGGTCTCATGGCTATAAAAGAAGTCAGCTCGCTGCCGTCTGATGCAGGTCTACCCAGCAGGAGCACAAAGAAACTACATAACACCACCTCTGATAGGATCGGACAAACCTTCTTTACTATGATTATCGGTGGGAGGGTCTGTGTGGTTCTTTACAGGTCAGGAATGGTTGACTTTGAGGGGATTAAAACAGATTTTCACCCTCTCCTTATAAATAATGAGCAAAATGGACTTCAAGTAAAACCATATAAAACTTTCAATTTATAATAAAGTGTTTACACCACAAGATTTGAGGTCTCCAAAGAAGGCAAAGTTAACCTTCCATAGCACCAAAATGAAGGAATAGACAACCTTGAAAACATGAACCATTATACTTTTAAATTCGCTCTTGTATGTGTTAAATGATGCAAGCTGAACCCTAATATTTTCACCGTTTAATTTCACCGTCCTCGAAAGATTTGGGGTTTCTGTGGGCATGAGCAGAGCTATATGACATCAGTATAATTGCAACCGAATAATTACTAAAAAAATTTCTACCATCAGACTTTAACGCTTTCTCCGTCCAGCAGAGAAGAGGGAAAATAGGAGTTTAAATTAGTCTTTAAAGACAAAGCACACTTGAGGACGTTTATCCTTTGATGACACTTAAGACCAACATCAATATTTACTGACTGGGGTCGTTGCACCATGCTAGTGTCAGGTGTCGGTCGGATGAGTTTGGGGGGGACATTTGTTTTTACTTCCACAAGACTTCTGTTTCGCCTTTTCAAGACAGCAAACAACTCGATGTAATAAATGAATTACTTTCGGAACAAAATTAGTGTATTAGTGTTTACACAGGCCTTAATGTTCAGGCTGAGCTTTTTATGTACTATAAAAACGAGGTTTAAAGTGTGGTTAACATTAGTCATTAAACTTATTTTGATTCTAATCAAGTATATTAGTTTGTGTATTGTTCAATAACGGTTTTATTCTATACAGATTACCTTCTGTTTTGGTTACCACCTACCTAAACATTTTCATAAGAATTTAACTGACATTTTTGGTCAATAAGCCATCGTTCCCATTCCTTGTGGGCAGTGTTCATCAGAGAATGGTAGCACTGATCTTTATACAGGGGTTAAATATGTCCGCTTAGTAAATGTTTAGAGCTGTCATAAGACTTGAGGTTGGGGAAGTTTCTGTGTTGGAGCAAAAGTTGAAGTTTGTATACAGCGTTAACTAGTTTAGTATATGCACTAATGCTAAAGTCAAACCTGCTGCCAAGCTTAGATTCTTAGTCTTGAGGCAGACGTTACTTTTTCGCATCACATCTAAGTTGTGGTTGTCAGGGAAACAATTTACGTGTTAACTTTTTAAAATACATTTAAAAATGTTTTTACTATTTTAGTGACATGTTATGCATTAACTAGTTTAGACACAGCACCAATGCTGAAGTCAAACCTGGTTGGATTATTAGCAACCCTGAGGCAATTGGTGAGCATCACATCTTAGCTCTGGATGTCAGTGAGAAGGTGCCGTTTTGTTAGAGTATATTTAAACGATTTATTACTATTTCAGCATTATTTTAGGCCTAAATAATTTAGCAACTGCGCTAATACAAAAAGTCAAACTTGCCAGCTTAAGCTAAGTTTCCTAACCCTGCAGTTATTAAGAATTAAACATTATCTCTAAGGTTGTCAGAGAAGACGTTTAAATGCTCTTAGACACGATTTAAAACATGCATAGCAATTACAATTGCATTTTTTTTATTTATTTTTTTGCCTTAATCACATTGTTTTGTTTCTTTTAGCATGACAGGACAAACTAGATGAACAAAAATGTTCTTAACATTTATTTTGCCTAGTTTAGCTGAGCAGGCGCATTTTCAAAACGGGTTGAAATATATACATATATATATATATATTTAAATCTCTTTAAATCTCGAAAAAAATACACAACTTAAATAGAGATTAAGTCCTAACTAACAAAAGGTTTATAATTTGTTAGACTAATTTTATTGGTTAAATTCTAGTAGTTTTGTCTGTCAGTGAAGATTTAAGGCTTTTCTAAGATCTCAGCGCTCTATTCGCTTCACAAGAAAGTGAAGTAATAAAATTATAAGTGATCCATCCATATGATATAATCACCATTTGGAAGTATAGTTTCATTATATCTTATGAGGAAAAATTTTTTTTTTATAAACACATCAATCTGGCAGCACTAATAGGTTATGAATTCACGTATGAAAGAAATGCGCACAAACTATTTTTAATTGTTAAATATCCCAACACGCGTCAAGTATCATTACAAATCTATCAGCCATTGTTGGAAGTTTACTGAGTGTTATTTCAGTTTCTATTCCTATCGCTTTTAAAGCGCATTCTTTTGTAGGAGTTTTTTTTTTATATGTATAGTTAAGAAGCTCGTTTCAAAGGGAGACATTTGAACATCAACAACATAACGGGAATCTTTCCAGAGCTCTGGCTTATAGGTGAAAAAGATTAGAAACTTCAAATCAAATATTGAGGACTGTATCTTGGTATTTATGTTTCTGCTGCCGTGTTTATGGGGGAATGTATTGTGGGAATACACCGTTGTCCTGGAAAAAAAGGACAGAAGCCGTTCAAGTCCTGCTTTTGTTTTGTCACGCCTGAGAAGCAACATCAGGCAGTTGTGAAGAGCGCAAACCTGCACCAACGGCCTCTGACACCCAGATTTTATTATTTTATTATTATTATTATTGTTTTTTGTTTTGGTTTTTTTGCCTAATTTACATTTAGTTTAGAACATAGCTTTTATTTCTCTAACTACTTTATTTGCAAGGTTTTCTAAATGGTTTCAAACACGAGAAAGACACTTTGTAAAAGGTTTAAAATTCCAGCTATGCAGCTGGGGTAACTTTGTCACAATTTACAAAAATTTGCTCTTTATTCTGGCCTTAAATATGTTTTGCATCTCGGAAATTAACAAAACGTAACTTCTAAATTGCGCAGTTTAATAACAGATCATTAGAAAGAAGTTTTTAAATGATGAAATAAACTAAGAGCGAGGTTAGAAAAATGCGTGCGCACTTACATGTTTTTGGAGATAGAGTGTAGAGTTGTTTATGTGCCACACATATATCATTGTAGGCTATCATGAAACGGCTCCCACGATAAATAATCAGACCTCACCTTAAGGAAACAGAAACTAAAAGGCCGTAAAAGGTGACCATAACACAGAAACTTAATTATCAAAACAGATTTGAGATAGTTGTTTCAAACCTGCAAGAAACTAAATGAGAATTTAGAAGGACTTAAGCTGGTCTTCGGTAAGCAACTCATTTTTATACCCAATCTTTTCCACAAAAACCTGCAGAATAAATGCATTAATCTGAGGAGAGACGGGAGCGAGCTGCTAAAATCCTGCAGTTCAATAGTTGTCCAGAAGAGGGAGGTCTACAAATCAAGTGATGGAGAAAATAGAGGCAGATGAGAAAGTGAGTGGGAGACGGTGAAAGATTGAAAGAACAGACATTTGTATACAATTGCATATGTATATACACACACTCAAAACTTCACATTCATATATCATTATAATTGAGAATAACATGTATTTCTTTTGCATGATACAGCAAACGTTGTCTATTTTGCGTCATATATATATATATATGACGCAATATATATTATATATATATATATATATATATATATATGTATATAGGTGGGGATATATATATAAATATATACCATATTTCTCCATGTTTCTAAGGATTTTCTCTGAGAACCTCGCCAATTCTAAGCCAGCCTGATACTTTCCATGTGTCCTGCTCTATGATCTGTATGATGGGCTACAGCAGACAGTCAGGACGACGGGTGGAAACGGGTGGGAGCATGTGGAAGAAAAGAAACAGGAGTGGGGGGGAGGTGGGGATACTGCACCTTGATACCATTGGGTCGACTGTTAAGTTTTACAAGTAACGTTTTGTGAGCTTATAAACGATACTTTCTAAACTCGCACAGGAAACTCGGAAAGCACGCTGAGATAATATTCCTCTGTGGAATCCAGCCGATATCCTATAGTCTGGAATATTCAGCGATCTACAGAGGTATCGATTACATAAGGACCATTCCCATCTTTGATGACCTAAAGCTTGCCTATAAAGTGTGCAAGGTTCTCCCTCCCTATAGCTCTAATAGTAAAGTATTTCATTGAGATGTAAATAATAATAACAATAATTATATATACACACACATATATATATATATATATATATATATATATATATATATATATATATAGCTTAGAAAAAGTACGAGTACGAGTATATATCTATATATCTATATATCTATATATAGATATATATATATATCTATATATATATAGATATATATATATAGTTTAGAAAAAACATTTTTCCTGAATAAATAAACGAATGACTTATATTTACATTTCACTTTATAGGCTATATATAATATATAAAACACATTCTTCGTGCATGTAATAAATGTTAATATTTTGTACAATAAAACGTTTGAAAACAGAATGGATTTATCCAACATGCATGGCTGGAAATGTATGTTTGATCAAAAAGCCAAATCTAAGAAATATCACAATTTAAAATCACATTTCTTAAGACATTTAAATTAGGCAAAATAAATCGACCTGAAAGAGCACAGCACATTACTTTAAAATGTTGGCCACAATTCCAGCAATGTGTTCCCTTCCACAAAAACCAAAATATATCATGTGTAAGTTCTTACCATGGGCTGCATGTTGGACGAAACGTTTCCCTCTCTGCCACTTCCCCTATGCAAAATCATGACGGGAGGCTGCACAGCTCCGACCGGATGGGATTCGTATTGGCTGGCAGCCTCTCGATGGCTGGGCGACCAATGAGACCAGAGAGGAGGCTTGGCGTATAGCTGCGAAGATTGACGTGGAGGACGCGTCAAATTAATTCCAGCAGACTCTGGACTTCCCGGGATAACTCCAATTTGCATTTATCGAAGGAAGATCACTTTGGTGCCGTTGCGCTCAACAGGTTTTCAAATATAAGAAGGGGAGCGCGCTGCAGTCGGGGAGAGGCTGAGAGAGGTTCATTTTTTCCCCTGCTTCTTTGGGTTAATTCCTCTCGCTCCCCCTTCCTCGTCTGGATTCGCTGTAGGACGCTTTCAGCCATCTGGAGGGACACCGTTTACTTCACAGCATCTCACACCAGTATAGGCAAATGGGTAAGCCCATACTATGCATGCTCCAGTGATGTTGTGGAAGCGTTACAAACTCGCCACAGCAGAGTAAAGACCAAAAATTAAAAAAAATTTTGCATTAGACAAAGAGCACTAGAAGAGAGATCGTTCGCGAGAGTTTGCCAACTTTATTTCATATTGGATTTTTCCCTGAATGCCTGTTTGGAGCTTTAACTCGTAAATGGAACCACATCAACCAGTTACAAGGAGAGAAGTTCTTTAAAGGGCTCTCTGATGTCTATAATTGAAGCTCGCCATATTTAATGTTGTTTTCTTGTGTGCGCACAAGGATGAGCTAATCAAAAGATCTGCATGCTTTTGCACGGCTGTAAAATAGCGGAAAGAAACCAAAGGTCATCAGTAACAGCTTTTTAAACTCAGTTCGGATGCAAGCTGAGCATTCTAATGCACATTTGAATAAATGTTTTGCTTCTACGCGCAGAAGATGCGAACTTTTACAAAAGTTAAAATTTAATTCCCTTTCTCCCTGCAGAGCAAACCTATGGAGAGGTGAACCAGCTAGGCGGCGTTTTTGTGAACGGGAGACCCCTGCCAAACGCCATAAGGTTGAGAATCGTCGAGCTGGCCCAACTGGGGATCAGACCGTGCGACATAAGCCGGCAGCTGCGAGTCTCCCATGGCTGCGTGAGCAAGATTTTAGCGAGGTACAACGAGACGGGCTCCATCTTGCCCGGTGCCATCGGTGGGAGCAAGCCGCGCGTCACGACGCCAAACGTGGTGAAGAGCATCAGGGAATACAAACAGAGCGACCCCGGGATCTTTGCCTGGGAGATCAGGGACAGGCTTCTAGCCGATGGCGTCTGCGACAAGTACAACGTCCCGTCCGTGAGCTCGATCAGTAGGATTTTACGCAACAAGATCGGAAATCTCTCCCAGCCTAACCAGTATGAGAGCAGCAAGCAAGCCTCCGCGCAGGCCGGGCTCCCTTACAACCACATATACCCTTACTCCTACCCCAACACAATGTCTCCAACAGGCACTAAAATGGGCACCCCACCTGGGGTACCAGTGACTGCTGGGCATGTGAGTATATCCAGGGCCTGGCCTTCCCCGCACACCGTCAGCAACATACTGGGAATACGAGCATTCATGGATCCTACAGGTGAGGGGAAAACCCAACCTTTTTAAGACTAACAAAACTTGTACCTTAACAGATTACCTGAACTGTCGCCAATCAAGAGCTCTGCAAACTCAAGCAGATTCACATTGTTCTTTAATTCTGCATGATTAATTGCCATATACCCTAGTGCAATCTGTTTTGGCATCAGGAAGGACAGAGAATCCATTAAAAGTCATGCCAGTCCTCCATTTCACCATTCAGCCAGAACGCAGTAAGGCCAATCTCAATAGGCCTTTTCATGGGATGATGCATTTGCAAACACTTTCCTCACCTGTTATACATCCACTCTGATCCTTTAATGGTGGCTAGACGCATTTTCTCTTCCTTTTCTTTCTCTTTAAGTCGTGTTTTCACTGTCACGTCTTGGAATATTTTCAACATGCACTGAAGAAATGAATTATTATAAATATATTATTATAATTTACATTAGTAGGATTGCAAATGAAAAATCCAATTTATATGATTTATACCTATTAGGATAATTTACTACAGAATTCGTATAAATTAGAAATAGGCTTCCCCTAAAAGCTAAAATTGTTTTTTAATCAGAGGAGATATATAATGTATTGTTGATTTCTGAAAAAGGTCTACCTTTTGTCAATTTTTGGGTAAAACAATATTTTGTGTGTAATTTATCTCTTTTATTAATGTTAAATAACAGCATATTTTCACTATATGAAAATGGTAAATATTTTATAATATATACAATTTTTATCTATTTTATTTTATTTCCTCTGGTATTATGTATTGTTTTTTTTTTTATATATTATATGTTTGAATTGAAATTAGACGGTGGCTTCGGTACAAAATATTTTTATAATAAAAAATAATAGCTGAGCTAAATTTCACTGCGCTTGCATCAACTAAAACTACTGCTTTCAAACTATTTTGAATGTTTTCAATTCAGCAATTGCTGGGACGGAGGGATATCCGACTAAAATGGAGGACTGGAGCACCGTGAACAGAGCAGCTTTCCCTGCTCCGCACACGGTGAACGGAATCGACAAGCCAGCCATCGACGCTGACATAAAATATGCTCAGGTAAAATAAAAAGCAGCCTGACATAATAAGAAATATATCCATACTAAAATTAGGCCTTTGTGCAACTTTTGCACTGTGATGTTCTTTGTGTTGATTTAGATTTTATTGGTAAGATTGTAGATCACACACTTGAAAGTGAAAGAAAAGTGTTGTTTCGCTATATTTTCCAAGTGCAGTCATTAAATGTGCATCATGTGTTTTGAAAGCAACATTCAACAGACACCTTTTGGCCTATTCGATGTAAAAAATAGCCACACGAACATGTTGGAGGCTAAATGTCACAGTCGCACTCAATTACGTCTAATCTTTCCGCCCGCAGCCTTCCTCGACTCTGTCCAGTTACGTCTCGGCGTGCGCCTATTCTCCAAGCAACCAGTACGGGGTGTACAGTGGCCCTGCAGGCGGCTACGTGGCCCCGGGCCATCACCACTGGCAACCCCAGAGCCCGGTCTTGTCCCACCCAGGCAGCGGGATGGCAATGCACGCAGGGGAGATCCACTCGCCTATGGCCTTCAAGCATCAAGTCCGAGAAGGTATTATTATTATTATCATTATTATTATTGCATCTTTTTCTTAAATGCGGACACTTCATTAAAAATGTATTTTATGAGCGTATTTGTTTATCATGCTTGTAAATAGGCTATAAAAAAGTCTTATCAAGTCTTGTTAGAGATTAAATTTTACATTTTAAATTTGATAAATTTTATCATAACCATCTAAATCGAAAGGTGCTGCGCGGCAAATTTTAGGTGCTAATAGAAAACCCTATCTGTAACTTACAATTCATATCTTTTTAATTAAGTTGAGAATATTTTTCCTTTGTTTCTTCCTTGTGCCTCTCAGGAGACAGAAAGCCTCCCAGTCCCCTCAGCAAGCAGTCACAGCAGCAACACGAAGGCTTGAACAGTGTGCACGGACTCAGCCTCGTTACCTCATCCTCCTAACCGGAACTCAAACACACCCCAATTACCAGACACATTTAACTGAACTCATTTCAACAGCTCCAACAGTAAGTGAGATCACTGCAACGGCTTGTTTGTGACTGACAGTCAAAAACAAAAACGCAGGCCCCGTCCACATGAGTAACGAGTGCGCACAGCAGCTCTGTCGGCCTTCATGGCCACTTGAATGTAAGCTTGCATGGATGTATCGATGTTTCCCCTCCCTGGTGGATAGTTTATTTACTTTTTGTTGTTGAGGTATTTCATGTTGCTATAGGCTGTATTTAATTGAGGCTACAGGATAAAAAGAATACATGTAAATCCGCTCGATGTTTATTAAAAGACAAGATCTATTCTGTAATTCGCCGTTTATTATTATCCGAAATTGTGGCCATGAGTGACTTGACGATGCGAACAAAAGTTATAAATTGTCTAAATGTAAAGTATATGGCAAAGCTTTAATTATATATTTTTATAATTTCATTGTGAATATCAAAAATAAAGGCGGTCTTCAATGCCATGTGTTGTTCGAGCCTATATTAATTGTTTATTGAAGAAGGGGTCGCTGATCGCCTAATGTTAAGTGAAAATCCCAAAAATTAAATTTTTTTTATATATTCATACAATTTTGTTTGTTTTTATTTTATTTTAGGAAAATAAAATGACATTTCAGGGTACAGAAGTTTTAGTTTAAGAGCGGCGTTTTGCTTTTCCTAGCAGCTTTAAATATGCGGGGTAAACAAAATAAAAAACAAAAAAAAGAAGTTTGGGCTTACTTCATATGAAAGCATTTTTTATTTGGAATTGGACCCTAATGTCGATAACGATTAGACAACTATTTAGTGGGAATTTTGTTTACTCAGCCATGGAGCTATCTGCAGGCTGGGCGCCTCCGCTGATGCTATCTGGCTTGTAATTGATACCCGCCATGATGGAAATCTGAGGGCTGATCGCACACCTTCATCAGCAGGGCTGTGCTGGAGAGCAAACAGAAATCTTAGGCTCTATATGCACCTATAGCCCCCAAAATACGTTTTATCCGTATAAAGTCGGAGGTTTTCCCAATACAGGCCTATGAGACTCTGCCCTCTCTATCCTGCTCTGTAAACTGTTTATTTCTGTAACCTGTTTGTTTTCTGTCAACTCCAACGAAAAGACTTCTCATTGCATGCTCTTCCTCACAGGTTACACTGTGTTCCACTGAAAAGTGGTTGCAAAACATGACTTGTCAGGAAAAAACTATTTTTTTTACTAGAAAGAGCTTCTTGATTTTGGATCAGGTTTATAAACAGCCTTAGTATTAATTGATTTTCTTATCTTTTTCTCTTTTTTGATAATGTTTGAGATTGTTAATTTCAGATTTCATTATAAAATAGTTTTTCTCTATACACTTCGATTTTGATTTCAAAATAATTTACTCTGTGATTATTTTATTTTATTTTAGCAGCCCAACAAATAAAACAGCATCTTTTATTGCAATTAGAATACAATGAATTCCCTTTTCTTATATCATGTATTGCCATGTTTTGTCATGTTTTAAATTAGACATGTATTTAATCCAGCTAAATCAGTGAACAGATGGAAGGTTACATTGTTTCTTCTATAAATAAATGCAGGTTAGAGTCGTGATAGAGAATCCATGCAAAACAGCTGTTCGTGATGCTTAACATCATTTTATGTGGAAAATTATTAGGAATCTGTAGACAGACCGATCAGACTTTTCCTGGTCCGTAGACATTTCCATTTTTCTTTAGGTCTGAACTGCTGATTCAAATTTGACCGAGTTTGTTTCATGGACTATAACACATAAGACTGAAGAAAAGGTGCTGCAGTGCCTTTTACACGGGAAGCAATTTTGAATCCAATCAACAATGAAGGACTTATACATAAATATCCCAATTATACATGAAACTATGTGCTTCATCTGATTTTTAATTAAACTTAAAAAAAAAAGTTAACTGAGTACAGGCTCAGGTCCTTGCAAATTTATTTTCTTTCTAACTTTTTTGTTTTAGCAGCCCAACAAACAAAAAAAGCATCTTTGCTACTAAAATAAACTGTTTTCTTTAGACGCTTTTAATCCTCTTCGTCTCAACCATTTTACGAACAACATTTACTGTCAGACAAATAAGTAGTGCAAGGTCCTTCTGTTGCTAAAATGAGAATGGTAGATGAGGGAGGATTCCTGCAAAATGTTGGTTTGCTGAATCTATAGACGCACTGATCAAACATTTGGCAGCTAGCACCAGTTTGACTTTTTTAGGTGTGATCTGCTAATTATGATTTAAAATGACTTTTTCTGAGATCTGTGACACATAAAAGAAGAAATATGTGCTGCAAGTTCTTTGACAGTAATAGCAGGTGTGGATTCCAGCACAAAATTGTAACCGCTATCTGATTATTTATTCTGAACTCAGAATAGTGCATAAATGCACATGCTTTTGATTGATGCATTTATAGACTGAAAATGATGGAAGTTATAAATATATTAAGGAAAAGAAGGAAAACAATCAGATTTGTTTGTACTTCACCTGCAGAACACAGATCAGAGCTTATTATCGAGTGTTCGTTTGATGCTAAAGTTTATTTGTAGTCATTTTGTTTCTTACAGCAATATTTCTGTAAAGCTTGAATACTCTCCCTCATAAGTTTCTTTAGGATGAGACCATCTCTTTCATTTTTAGAAATGAAAGCATTCAAAAAGCAATACAAATAATCTTTTGGCTTACAATGCTATAAGTTTCAGGAAGAGGCAGAAACATTTTTGAGTGAAGTGGAGTCAGGGTTATTAATAAGATTATGAATGAAACCTGTTTTACACATAATCTTTTTTCATTTATCATGGAGGGAAAAAAAGACCAGGGTTGGTATTTTCTAGCAAGAACATTATAAACATTAAATAAGCCTTGGCTTGAAAGAGAAAATAGAAAAGGTTCAATTTGTATTATGAATTTTGTATTGTATGTTTACTTATTTAAAAAGAGCTACATTAGTTTTATATAGAGATTTTGTAGAAATAGAAGTAGATTTCATGAAATGCTTCATTGAAGAAGAATCTGTTTGGCAGAGCCTCAGTTTTCCAGTGAGTTTTCTGATCAGGCAAATATATACATTTGAAAAGCTGAATAACTCAAGAAAAAGCAGACATGAAGATTTTCTGGGTGCCTGTAATGTTAATCCATTTGTGTCGTTAAAATATAATTATTACATTAATGTTTTATAATTACTGTTATCAGGCTCCATATACCAGGAGTATAACATAGTATTACTGTTAGTTCAGACTGAGTATTGCTTAAACCAATCTAGAATATAATTTATGTTTATGAGGAAAACAGATCCCCCTGGAATGGTAGTAGTTTATTAGAACGTTGGCTTTTAGCATTGTATCCCAACATAAAGGCCATAACATAATTTTACAACTGAGGTTTAAGCTCACTGGAAACAATCTGGGTGCTATGAACTCTGTTTTGCAGAAGTCAGTCCAATCCTTTTCCCGTTTTTTACTCAAAATCCCAACTGGCTGAGCATATCCAAACATTAAGATGGCCTTTGAGTACACATGCTCCCTGACTGGAATCATTCATGTTTTCCCGGATACCACTTGGGGTTCGGAAAACACTCCTTCATGGTGGTGGGGTTACTTCCTGTGGGACTCACGATCATCAATCAGGGGAGCAAGTGATACCCCCCATGGCGTCTCCAACAGACGTTCCCCGTTCAGAGGGCAGCAGGTGGTCTAGTTTCAGATGTTTTTAGGGACTGACACGAAGCGCAGAAACATCCTTTGGAACGACTGAAACATCAGGTGCCAGTGAATTCATTTGTTTGAGTTGTTTGTCAATATCAGAATTTGCATTCATATTTTTTCTATGCAACAGAGAGCTATTTGTTGATGCTATTTCCTTTTATGAGTTGATATAAATATGTCTTGAACTTCGTACTAAAAAGTACAAAGCGTAAACCTTTGTACTAAAAAAGCATATATATTCAACAAAAGAAACAGACTGGACAAAATGACACATAAGAGAGAGTTGTGAAGTGAAAACTACTGCTGACCAAGAACAACACAAAGTCCTATATTATGAAAAAAAAAACATTTTATTGAACCTTCTAGACTTTTGGGAATATATTTTGTGGACTGAAGAGACAAAAGTGGATGTTTTTTGCAAGGTGTGTGTCTTATGTAAAACTAGCACAGCATTTCAGAAAAAAAAGACATCATACTTACAGTGAAACATGGTGATGGCAGGGTCATGGTCATGGTCAGAAGCTGGACAACTTGCTGTGATTTATCAAACTATAATTTCTGCTCTCTATCAGAATATCCTGTCGAAGAATTTCGGGACATTCGTTTATGATTTTAAGCTCAAACGCATTTGAGTTATGCACCAAGGTCTCAATAGCAAAACATAAATACGGTTTTGGAGTGTCCTAGTCAAAACATGGATCTAAATCTGATTGAGACTTTGGTATGATCTTAAACAGGTCCTTTATGATCAAAAAACCTCAAATTTGGCTGATTTGAAGCAATTCTGCAAAGACCATTGGGGCCAAAATTGGTGATGTAAATATGTATTGTCAAATTTCGTGAATGTTTGATGGCAGTTGATTTAATCAAAGGTGGTGAAAATAGGTATTAGGTTTAACTGCCAAATACTTTTTCTCACAGGGCAAAGTTAGTTTGCAAAGCTTGTCTACCCTAATAAAATGAATTTTCTGGCAGGGAAATAATTATTGTTTTATGTTTTTATTTACATTTGAGTTTATTCTGGTAGTTTGGCTTTTTAATAATGTGCTTCAAACAAATACAGAAGCACAATAGACATGGAAATGGGAACAATATTTAAAAACAAAATAAAAAATGTGTTACCTGCTGTGAGTTTATGGTGTTAAAATCACATGATGTTTTTGTAAAACATTATTCCTTTTCACAGGTGAAATAAACATTTTGGCTTCCTGTGTGCTTTCCAAGGTTGGTCACGTATATGCAAATATTTCTTCAATTAAATGTCTTTACAGTGCCAGCTCATTTTCAAAATTGTGCTTACTTCTTTAGTCTTTCCTTTATATTGTCCTTTCACACAGTCCAACTTTTACATAATTCTTTAAGAATTATTATTAGTTCTTTTGTTGCTTATTAGGTAAAACTTTTGTTGAAATTTTATGTATTATGCAGGCGCAAAGCAGATGTAGCCAATAAAATGAGTCTGGTGACACAGTTGTTTCCACTGTAAATGAACAAATCTTTAAGGACAAACAATTCAGCACAAATGTGTAGGAATCCTTGATTTAAACCCTGCTGTTCTATCATTTACATGGTTTGGAGAGCATTGCAATGGAAACTTAAACCTAAAGGGAATTTCAGATAACACAAGCTTCCACAGTTACATGGAAAGAAAGATTTGAGAATTGTCCTTCTTGATGCTAATGGCTATTATATTAAGCACAACTAATAATCTGTGATGCTCTGAATGATGACAGAGGCTACCTAAAACGCAAAAACAGATTTTCTGTTATTCATCCGTGACAATCCATCAATGTCTGCCATGTATGCAGGAGGGATTGAGTGTTCTTAAAGGACCAAAGTACCAATAATGTAGCTGACACTTTGTTGGGTACAGTATGATTTAGTGCAATTTGTATTATCTCTAAGCTTTCCCTTAAAAGGAAGACGCTACCCCAGGCTGTTCACGAGTCATTCACTCACTCATCACTGCTTTTATATGCCTCAAAGTCAACAAGAGAGCATCTCAGGATAGGCAACACAGAAAACCAGACAGGTCTGAGAAAAAAAAGATTCAGCAGAAAAAGAGAGTGGTAGGCTGGCAAAGTCTCAAGTCTAGAGAAAAAAGCCAATATCAGCACTTCTACCTCAGTCTGAAATTAGAAATAAATTTACTTGTCATGGAAACTTGATTTTTTTACTGCTGACATAGCAGTAGCAGTTCTTGGCTGTGAGCAGGAAGCATCTCCTGTAGCGGTTTGTCTTACAGTGGATCTAAATAAACCTCCGATTGAAAATAATCTGTTGTTGTATGGCAGCCTCATGAAGTGAATGCTCAAGGCTGTCCATACTTTTATGACGATTTCCTTCTTTGCCCAATTATCTACTGAGGTATCAGGTCAGACTGCAGAGCAAACCTTCTTTATCAGCTTCTTGAGCTATATATATATATATATATATATATATATACCCACTCTCTATTCACTTGAAATATTTGCCTCGTTCTTCTTTTTCCAATATGCCTCAAAATTGATATGGTTCTTAAGATATTCCTGCTGTGTGTGGTGTGTTAAGAATGATCTAGTCTGCTTGGATGGACACCGGGACTTCTCCGAGCTCGAATCATCCAACATGTTGGATTGTCTTGGCCCGATATCAACTATATCAACTATGTAACACAATAAAACTAATCCTAGTAAGAAAAATTTAAACCAAGAAAGGATCAGAGGTTTTTGATAAAAAAATATTAAAAGAGAAAATCATGAGAGTTACACCAATTTATAGATTAGTTTGGAAATTTTGCTTCCAAGTTTTAGCCACCCATTATTGAAACACCAATGCAGTGGCTCTGCAACTCTTGTAATTCAATCAGCACTACTTTTATTCCATAGACTGTCCACAGGATTTCCAAGTAGGCAGAGTTACAGCTCTGAAGTCTAGAGGATGATAAATGTCTTCTTCCCATGTTCTTACTTGCTCTGCCAGCTCACCACATCAACCAGATGCTCTAAAAGCAAAAGGGACAGAGACATGATGATGGCATTTGGCTTTCTAAATGAAAACGTATCATTTAACATTTGCTCTCAGGAGATCCTGCCGCTGTTTTTGGTCCTCTGAGTATAACAGCAGCACAGCAATGCAGAGCACAACCGCAGGATCAAGTTGAATTGTAGAGCCCAGTTTTGATTATTATACACAGATGACTAAAAGAGCATAAAATTATGTTTGCAAACACAATAAATTTCACTGTTTGAAATCTCTGCAATGAAAGGAGGCAGGTTTTTGGAAAATTGAAATGTTTAAAGTATGTTTTTGCACTTAAGTGCCTTTGCAGTTGTAGCATGCAATTTTTCATTATCAAAATACAGTTTTTATCATGGAAAAATAATGAGCAAATTTACATTAGAAGAATGTTTTACTTAGTAGAAGGGACAAGAGTCATTGTTATATAATAATCCTATAAAAAGAAATAGAAATTATAGATTTAATGTTCAACCAGAACCTCCATGTGGGACTCATTTAAAGTGTACCAAAACATATGCCACCCACATATAAGTTCTACCTCCAAGAAAATTAGTTCTAGGTTTAAACTATTAGTAGGTGATAATATGAGAATGACATTTCTGTAAAAAGTGCACATGATAAACTATCCCAGGAGGAGGAGGAAAATCATCACTGGCAGCTAGGTTTCTCAACTCAGAAGCTAGATGTTTGTGTGTTCAGACAGAATTAAAGTTTACTGAAGGCTTTACTTTACTTTACTACTATCAGTTACATATAAAATTGTTATTGAAATATTTAAGTCTAAATAATCAGGCTTGCGTCACTTCTGTCAACAAATCCTGTAAAGCGACGCATATGAGACCACAAGATAAATGTATTTCAAGTATTTAAAGCACTGAGGGAGTCCATCTTTCAGTACTCTGTGATATCCTTTGCTTGTTTGCTGCCATTCATTCCATTTAAAAACCAAAACCTTCTATATAGTTCACTTTTTCTAACAAAAAGTTAATTAATTTCCCACATCATCTGGGAACTGAAGCTTTAAGCAAATATTTTTCCATGGAAAAGCAAATACTGCACTTGTTAAGGTCTATTTTCAGCTGTGGAGGATGAATACTAAGTTTGAGACCCAGTGAGTATTTATGGCATTAAGATGCTGTAAACAGATTCAAAGCAAAGCACAACAGAAATAGAATATATAATAAAATCTTTCACAGTGTTGGTCATTTGTTTTGTGTTAATAATATTTTTGCTTAAGCAATCACAGTTATTATAGAAATATGTGTTTGATCAGTTCATTTTTTCTTCTCCCATTAAAAACAATCTGAAATGATTTAGTAGGAAAAAAATAACTAAAATAATTAGATAATTTAAACAGCCCTAATTTAAGGTGCCTCTAATAATCTCAGATAAAGATCAGCTGTTCTAGTTGCCTTTTTCTGATATTTTCTTTGTCCGATCTTACAGTACAACGATGGTACGCAGAGAGCTTCCAAAGCATCAGAGGGATTCATTGCATTTCCAAAGCATTTGACATACCATGAAACACAGTGAAGGGAGTCACTGTCAAGTGGCGACAATATGGCACTGTCCAAATACCAATAACCGGACATCCCATTAAAATGCTGAAAAGACAAAAAGAAAACTGGTCAGGGGGGCTGCCAAGAGGCAAATATTGGCTGTGTACAGCATCTGGCAACAACGTATTCCTTACATGTCTGAGCTATGGGGTAGAGTGAAAAGACCGAAGAACTTTCATTTTACGAACAAAAACACCAAACTTGGCAACATTTTCCAAAATACACATTTAAAGTTTTCCAAACTCATCTAAGAAAATTTGACATGGTCTGATAAAGCCATGGTTGAACCTTCTGGCCATAATTTCAAAAGATATATTTGGCACAAAGATATCCACTACACATCATCCAAAGAACACCCACACTGAAGCATGGTGATGGCAGCATCATGCTTCGTTGCTTTTTTCTTCAGCTGGAACTGAACGCAGATGGACCACAGTATTTTTCTTTTTTTTTTTCTTATAGGAATTTAGTTTGTTTTTCAACACAGTTGTACAGGTTATGTATCACATGAAAAGTGAAAAGGCTCTGAAATTATTTATCTTGATATCATTTATTTACACTATAGAGAACAGGCATTTTAACATGGGAATGTAGAATTTTTAAATGCGCTGCTCTAGCAAGATGAAAGAGACCTTTCTGTTGTTGTGTAATTTATTTGTCTCCCACGGTTAAAAAAGTGAATCTGCCTCATATTAAACTGTACATTTCTGCTGTCGTTATTACGTTTCTGCAGTTTCCTCTTCCTCTTGAACGCACGACCAGTCATATTTGTTTATTTTCAAATTAACCCTATATGTCATTTGGTCCGCTTTGTGTCGCTGCATGTTCCTCCCAGTGGAGGGGCTGCATCTGACCCTTGGTTCAGTTTCAGATTAGTGTTGTCGCCATGCCAAATTAACAACCACCCTTTGGGTCTGTGCTGCGTGCGAGTGCTGAAATAGGTGAGGCACATTTGAGTGAGAAGCGCCAATAACAGCAACATGCATGGTTCTCCACAACTGGCTGCACTTCGTGTTCTTCAAAGGGCCTCCCTCCCCCCCTCCATTGTACTTTGTTTTAGAGCTGCACAAAACGCTGAGCTTCCTGGGACTCCATGTTCTTGAATGCCACAAACAGCTGTTGGTTGTTCAAACCTACTGACACTGTCAATATGGGAAAAGTTGGACAGCTATAACACGCATTTTATTTATTTCCGGATATTGCACAAGTTCAGAGGGCAACGTAGATTTATGTTGATGTAGACAGCAGCCTGTCCTGGTGATCACCAAACAAGTTCCTTAAAATCTGACAAGTGATAGGGGTTGGAAGCTCTTGGTGGCGCCGCTGGCGCAAAAGCCTAGGGAGTGGCAGCAACAACGCAAGGTCAAAAGGTTGATTAATGACTGTCATTGTTGTTTACATTTCACCCTTTGTTGCATTATCTCTCAGTCTCACTGCACGGTGACAGGTTTTGTTCCTGGACTGCATGTACACATAAAGTATTCAACAGAGCAACAGGTTCTGCATGCAACAGACCTGTACCCTTGCAGGAAATGGTTCACTCTACTTTGTGTTATCTCATCCGAGGACAGATGATGAGCCTGTGGGTCTCTTCTACAAGACACATACACAAAAAAACCGCAACCAGTCAGACAGTCATACAGATGTCATGTAGTGAAACGAGACGAAAATTCTGCTGAGGCAAAATTTATAATAGCTGAACAAGATTATTTTAGTCCCTTCAGAAGAAAAAAATTTATGAATTATTATTTTGCTTACTAAATAAAAAATTGTCTGTTACATTTTTCAGCTGTCTAATTACTTTCAACTTTTACCAGGTCAACATTTATCCTATTATTACCAATAACACATGTCTATTTTTGGTGATCTTATCCAACAAGAATATCTAAAAAGAAAGCAACACATCTCTTTTTTAATGCCTTTCTTCATGGGAAAATGGAAACGAAAAGCCTTTAACTTCCACACAGCTCTTTCTGGAGTGCTACCTGAGACAGACAAAAGCAGAGTGTCAGGATGACAGAGGAAGTGTTTGTCTTCTCCAACTGTTTTCAGCGCTCCAAGCATGAATAGGCCAATGTCTCTGTGGACATTAGGGATATCTGTTACTGAATTTAGACAGCTTCAGCCAGTCTACAAGTGAAATCTAAAGCTGTCTGTCTGTCACATTGAAGAAAAAACAAATAAACAAGCTTATGAGTTGGTCAGGGTGTTGTTCAGGGGCCAATGTGTGCGAAAGACAGTTAGCTTCTCTCCATTAAAAGACATGATGCTGGACGGAAGCACGATTGTGCCTCCACTTGCTAATGCAAGCAGAGAAACTCTAACAACTTACATTCTACATTAAACACAACAAGCACTTGTGAAAACATCATGTTGTCACTTGGATGACTGAGTGGCAATCTTTGTTATAGGCAATATGGCTCACTGACCAGGGCACCAAAACTTGTGGTGTGGTAAAACAAAAAATATTATCTGTTAGTAACACCCCTAACAAGATTTTTCTTGCACTTATTTGCAAGTCCAGTCATTGGGGAGTTAGTGGCCGCCTCTGTTTTGTATAGTATACACTATAGATTTTAAGATTAACCAATCTATACCAATTCATGTACTGCATTTATATGACACAAGTGCAAGTGTATAGTGCAAATGTATATATATATATATATATATATATGATCACTGCCCTGCATTTTCTTAATTAATTTTAATGTATCACTTCAAACTGAGTTGCATCACATTCAGGTGAATCAAATATATTGGACTAAATTGAGGTGGAGTGGTTAATCAAATTGCATGAAATTGGTGATTTTTCTGATGTATCTTTAATGTAATGAATAGTTGGCAGTGTTTTCGAGATACCCAACCCAATTTGGCAGTATGTCCTCAGGTTGCAGCTTAAAAATGAAGCTCTGATTTGCAGTGCTAAATTAAAGGGCTATTCTACAGTATTCATTTATGGCAGCTCAACAGCATTAACTCATGTAGAGAATTTTTTTTTATACTTATAGACAAAATCTGAAATACTTAGACTGATAATTATTTTGACCTTGACATTTATTTTTTTGTGAAAACACTATATATTTATATAGGGGTTGGACAATAAAACTGAAACACCTGGTTTTAGACCACAATAATTTATTAGTATGGTGTAGTGCCTCCAATACAGCGTCAATTCGTCTTGGGAATGACATATACAAGTCCTGCTACGTGATACTGGTGGAGGAAAGCATTTCCTGACTCGCTCCTCCAAAACACCCCAAAGTGGCTCAATAATATTTAGATCTGGTGACTGTGCAGGCCATGAGAGATGTTCAACTTCACTTTCTTGTTCATCAAACCAATCTTTCACCAGTCTTGCTGTGTGTATTGGTGCATTGTCATCCTGATACACGGCACCGCCTTCAGGATACAATGTTTGAACCATTGGATGCACATGGTCCTCAAGAATGGTTCGGTTGTCCATCTTGCACAAGTATTGGGCCAAGGGAATGCCATGATATGGCAGCCCAAACCATCACTGATCCACCCCCATGCTTCACTCTGGGCATGCAACAGTCTGGGTGGTACGCTTCTTTGGGGCTTCTCCACACCGTACCTCCCCCGGATGTGGGGAAAACAGTAAAGGTGGACTCATCAGAGAACAATACATGTTTCACATTGTCCACAGCCCAAGATTTGTGCTCCTTGCACCATTGAAACCGGCGTTTGGCATTGGCACGAGTGACCAAAGATTCGTGTATAGCAGCCCGGCCGTGTATATTGACCCTGTGGAGCTCCCGATGGACAGTTCTGGTGGAAACAGGAGAGTTGAGATGCACATTTAATTTTGCCGTGATTTGGGCAGCCGTGGTTTTATGTTTTTTGGATACAATCCGGGTTAGCACCCGAACATCCCTTTCAGACAGCTTCCTCTTGCGTCCACAGTTAATCCTGTTGGATGTGGTTTGTCCTTCTTGGTGGTATGCTGACATTACCCTGGATACCGTGGCTCTTGATACATCACAAAGACTTGCTGTCTTGGTCACAGATGCGCCAGCAAGAAGTGCACCAACAATTTGTCCTCTTTTGAACTCTGGTATGTCACCGATAATGTGTGCATTTCAATATTTTGAGCAAAACTGTGCTCTTACCCTGCTAATTGAACCTTCAAACTCTGCTCTTACTGGTGCAATGTGCAATCAATGAAGACTGGCTACCAGGCTGGTCCAATTTAACCATGAAACCTCCCCATTGTCCAACCCCTTTATCTATCTATCTATCTATCTATCTATCTATCTATCTATCTATCTATCTATCTATCTATCTATCTATCTATCTATCTATCTATCTATCTATCTATCTATCTATCTATCTATCTATCTATCTATCTATCTATCTATCTATCTATCTATCTATCTATCTAGATATATATATATATATATATATATATATATATATATATATATATATATATTATTGGAACGTTATTAAATTCACCTGAGATTAATATATAGATCTGTCTGTATTTATCCAGGCATATATCTATATATGCCTGGGCATGGTAGGGGCACAAAAGTAGGAGCTTATCCAGGGCACCATTTGTGCAAGAACCGCCCCTGCTCTTCATTTGTATTTTGTTCATAATTTTAATTTAGTAATAATTAATTTAATATAAGATTATCCTCCAGGCCAATAAATGTAAAGCTCACAAATAAAACCAATTTAGATTAAATTGTTTAGTCCATTTCTTTATAGCAAAAGATGTTTTGATTTAAGTTTATCCATTCCATCCTTCCTTCGAATTGATGCTGCAAAGCAGTCATTCTTGTTCTCTTTACCTGGAGCTAACAGATAGGTCATGGGAATCCGGTTTCTTCACTTGGTGTTGATGGGCTGGATGAAGGGAAGGTTAACTGCTATGGTCTCATCGTTGCAGGTGTGTGACTTCATGACCAGTGTCCTCTGCAGGTAGTTTATAACTCTCTGGTGAGAGGACATTTATGTTTCATGCATTCCAACAATGCTCTGAAGAGTGTGTAATTTTGAAGACTACATTCGGTGGGGGAGGCAAATCATTTTTTATTGAAAGCAGCCCTGACTAAAACAGAGATTCACCGCAGTGCGGTCAGACTTCAAACAAAGTCATTACTTGCCTTTTTTCATGTTCAGCCTGCTGCAAATCTTCAGTCCCTCTAAGCAGAGCAGAATAAAAAAGAAACAGATGCTTGTTGATTTTATTTAAATTTTTTTAAGAGACTCTTCTAAACATTGGTGCACATTTTCGGCTCTGCAACTGACTGGTCATTCAAAAGCAAAGATTTTTAGAGCATTAACAATTCAGTAACTTTAATCATCAATTATCTTTAGTTTTTTTTCTGAGACCTTTAATCGTTCGGTTCAGAACTTCTAGTAATTTCACTTGCGAGTGATTGATGCAGAGGACTCTTAGAAGTAAAGCCTTCAGATCAAACCGAGGAGGTAGGTTAGATTTCATCGTTAGAGTTAATCCATCAACAATGCCAGACCATTGAATAAAGCCAGAGTAAATGTGTGTGTTTGCACTGTCATGGAGTAAATATTAGTTTGTCCAGATAATGCTACGGGCTGCAGAGGGTTGTCGCATTGCTTAGGTTACACCAGCCTTCTGTTCTCTTTCTACCTGAAGAATGGCTCCTCACTCTTTCTTCTTCTTAAAAGCAAAACACAGGTAGCCGTCTCAAGTGGCTGAAAGTTTTAGTTGATAATCTGGTCTGTCACTCAGAATGTCCATAAGATTAATGGTGGGGGAAACACTTATCTGGCAAACATCCCGTGCAATTAAAACAGAAACGTAAGTTTGAGAAGCAGTTCTCAAACTCCGATCTGATGTGCACATTACTTCTTTATGGATTTAGAGACCAGCAATGAAATATGATGCATTATACATTAACTTATGTTCATCCAGTGTTAAAAGTGAAAAACATTTTCAAAGAAATGTAAAATTAATTACTATTGCATTTAAATATTATGTGATCTATGAGAGTGTTGGTATTTGAACTATTCTTAAAAGTGACTTCAATATCAAATATGGTGAGAGGGAAAAGAGAGCCCTCTGCTGCTGAGTTCAGCCAGCAAACTGCACTAAACACCAACACTTCAATGCGACAGTTTGGGTTTAAGCTGTTCCAGACCTTTGATGAAACAAAAATTTAAATCAGTGTAGCATTTCAAAAGATAGAGCTTGTAGACAGACATAATTTAAATCAATCTATGCTTTTAAGAAGACAGATCTGACAGATCAGATTGTACTGATCAAACATCCATGTAGGTGATTAATCAACTTCCTTGAATAGGTATTCACTTAACCAAACAATGAGGAATCAAAATATTACATATAAGCCAATCTGATGTATGAATACATTTAGTCTGTTTTAGTTACAGTGTCTTGCAAAAGTATTAATAAACCGTAACGTTTTACACATTTCATCACAGCCAGCTTCCCTGTCTTGCTGAAGAAAAGCCTCCCTACAGCATGATGCTGCCACCACCATATTTTATGGTGAGGATGGTCTTTTCACAGTGTTAGTTTTCCAACTCACAAAGCATCTTCCATGTCAACCAAAAAGTAAAATTTTGGTCAGATGTGACCAGAGCAGCTTCTTCCACATGTTTACTGTATCCCTTGCAAGCACATGCGAGGGATGAGTTTGTGATATCGTTTTATAGCGAAACCTTCCTTAAACGTCTCCACAACGTTGTCCACAACCAGTCTGCTGTATTCCTTGGTCTTCATGATGCTGCTTGTTCATGAATGTCCTAACAAAACTCAGAATATTTCACCGAACAGTTTGATAATAAATCCTACAGCTGGTGGTGTTTATAAGACAAAATTCAAGGGTTGTGAATACTTTTCAAAGGCACTGTACGGTGTGCATTTTGGCTTTTTAAAATGTAAACCTTGCATATGTAGTTGCTTTAGGCAACAAGACGTCCATGTGGAGTAGATCATGACAAATCCTGTAAAGATCATTCTTGGTCGTTTGTTGCGTCTGCAAGATATTTGATGTTTATTTGTTTTTGGACGGGGCAAATGCATATGCTTGTGGGCATGCCCTATAAATGCAAATTCATTAGTGCCTTTATTTTTTCAGTGTAACACTTAGGGAGATAATAATACATATGAAACTGTTTGAAAGCAAAAGAACTTGGAGTTCAGCAGAGCCATATCTTAGATGTTACCTGATGATCTCTTTTGTTCCCAAAAACCCAGTTCTCACCTCAGGACCACCGATTACCATCTCTAATGAATAGCTGTGTGGAGTGCTGGTTGATAGAGATCATTTCGCTGGGGTTCAGGTCTCAATAGCAATCAGGAAATTCCATCTTGAACATTTGGATGTCCTCCATAATGCCACACACTCTGAGATTGTTCTTGCAGTGGACCTACACCAAAATAAAACTTGGCACTGGTAAGGCATTCTTGCCCAACTCAACAGCAGCTCCAAGTGTTAAAACTGTAATACCGCCCCCATCCCCCCTGGCAAACCCAGCTCAAGAAACTATGTGCTGATGTGAACGCTGACTTTTTTGACGCTGTCTGATCTCAGGAGCAGATACAGCACAGCTAAGCGCTCCACAAGGAGGCTGGTAAATGAAGGCACAAGCACAGCTCCCTGTGAGTACGTCTGAAAGGCCCAAATTGAGCCATTTCCCCATTCCCAGGGGAGACTCCTTATCGCCTGCAATATTCCAGAGTAGACTGTGTATAATTAGCAAAATACTATGCTGATACTGCTAATGAGGTTTAATAGCTGTTGGGGCCCTGTTCTGCTTTATAATGTACATTTGTAAGCTTTGATAACTAGTAGTCTTAAAAAACACACACACAGGGATATGCAGAGGAAATAAATTGCACCATCAGACAGAGGTTGTCTGCTGTCATACTTGACTGATATTTGTGGGGTTACTCATTCTGTACTGACAAAGCAATTAAACATGAACAGCACAAGCAAACTGGTTTGTTTTATCTTGTCCCTGCGGGGTAGATGAGGGCTATAATTAGTCAAGGATGAGTCTGACACACTGTCAGCCCAAATATGGCATGTTGTAACACCCAGGGCACTGTTCGCTTATTTCTAACCCAACCTGCAAAAAGATGTAGTAATTGGTTGAGTTATTGTTGTAATCATGGATTGTTCTGTCACCACAGCAATAAATCTTGTCAGCAAATCTATCTTAAGCTTCTATAATTTTAGGAGGATCTGCCCTTGTGCCTGATGTTAAAACAAGTGAAATTAACAGATTAGGCTGCAAGGATATTTGTGGTAGGAGACAAACTATATTACATTTGAGCATTTGGTCTCTTACAGAGCAAATACAGATGTGCATGTGCAAACATCAACAAAAATAATCGTAGCTGCACCTTTATCTCTTAATGACTGGTAGGAACCTCAGAAGAACTGACATTTAATTACAAATAGTAACATAGTTAGCTGTTTTTTCAGCTCCACTGCAATGGGCAGAGAATCTATAAACAATCTAAAAAGCTCAGAGACACACCGGTGCTTTCACGATAGTAAGGTTGGTCAGTTGGTTTTATAGATTAAGGTCGGACACAACCTCATGACTCAAGTTAGTTTTATATCAGGTGTAAAAAAACGCACAGTTCCACTTTTGTCTCGTCAGTCCACAGAGCATTTTCACAAATGTTTTGGGGATCTATGAGATGTTTTTTTGCAAATGCGAGAGACCCCTTTGTGTTCGGTTTTGGTCAGCAGTGGCTTCCACCTTTTAACTCTTTTTCTTATTGTGAAATCATGAGCCCAACTGAAGCAGGTGAGGCTCGTGGTGCTTTGGAAGTTGTTCTGGGCCCTTTAATGACCTCCTGGATGAGCTCTTAATGCCCTCTTAGAGTATTTTCTGTAGGCTGGACACTCATAGGAATGTTCAGCACTGTTCCCTGTTTTCTCCATATTTGGATATTGGCTCTCATTGTGGTTTGCAGGAGTCCCAAAGAAATAGGAAGTATTTTGTAATCCTTTCGAGACTGATAGACGACAATCACTGTTTCTTGAATTGATTTTTGAGATCTTTTAGTCTACTTCATGATATCAGACAGGTTCTATTTAAGTATTTTTTTGATTCTACAAGTCTGGCAGTAGATCTATGTGTGGTTACTTAAGTTAAACTCTGGTGTCCAAAAAAATATTTAATCACAGTTAATTCAGTATTTCTGAAAAAGTACGTTTTGATGGCCTGATATGTTTGGATAGCAGTTTTCCTATAATAGCTGAAGCAGAAGAAGGCAGAGTAGCTGAGGGGAGAAGACTAAATAACACAGAGCAACTAAATGGAAAGAAATTAAACCCAAATCTAAATCTGCAAAAAATGCAAGAATGAACAGAAATAAGTAACCAAGGGAATACACCAACATGGTGATACTAAAGCAATATAAACAACAGGGAAATGAAGAAAACAGAAACAGAAAGGTCATAAGAGGTCTATATTTGGCAAGGAATTTCTTCTGTTCTGTGCTTTGTTTACTGTTGAATAAAGCTGAAAAAATTTACTTTTGTGCACTTTTTTGTTGTTTCCCCTAATGTAACTACAACCAAAAATGTTCTCAAATATGAGTTTTGAGCTCTAAAGTTACAACCCCAGTCCGTTTATATTTGTATTAAACGCCATGCCTATTTACAATGTTGTTGCAGAGACATATCAGTCTGACTCACATGGACAAATCTGAGCCTGAGATTACAGGACAAATTAGGACAGGAGGGTTATTTTTTCATATATTATCATGAAACATCGAAGATTATAGAGCATAATAAGAATAACAAAACTTTAATAATAAAATTAAGATGATTCAGTGTGATTAGTACTGTATTTACCAATTTAAATTGTGTTCAACAGAAAACAAAATATAAACTTAATTGCTGTAAAGTTAGATCGACATAAACTGTCCATGTAAAAAGTTACATTTTTTTAAAATTTGAGACCATGTATTTTGTATTTTGATTTTCTTGAAATACTTTCTCTATTTAGTATTTCATTTCTGATATTTTACCCTATACTAAATAAATATTGAGAATATAACTTTATTCTAAAATTGGCTTATTGGTGTCAAGAAAAGATAAAGAGTTTGGATACGGATATCACCTGTCACTATACCAGGCAGTAGAAAAAGACAAAAAAGACAACTGCCTGCTCTATAGGTTATCTCACATCAGCCTACAGGTTGTGTGATCAAGTTGAATTCATAGATCTATGTTTGACTGATGGTTCTTAGCTTACAGAAGAGGTTTTCTACATGAAAACCTTCCAGATCATTGGGATTGGGATCTATTTTGGTTTAATGGATCTAAAACGGTAGCATGAGGTATGATCACAGACAAATTATTCATTCAGAAAGGAACTCCTTGAGCTCCCATGTGACCGGAGATAGACCTGAGCAAACACATTCTCATCCGCTAGTGAAAATGGATCTGTTGACCTGTCCAGCCACACTAAAAGCCTTTCCCGGGTGCTCAGGTGAGTTACCCTCCTCCAGTCTGAAATCTCTTAGCTAAATATTGTGAGGGTCCCTCTTTTGAGAGAAGATCTGTGTGTTTACCTTCAGATCTAAGGGATTAAGAGATCAACACTCCTTGCAGGTGGGGGGAATAAAACTGCTTAGAAAGACAAAGAAATTCTCAGTACCTTTTACTGTTTGGAACGAGATTATATACATCATTTTAAAAACATTCATATCTAAGCAAGTAACAATGGCTAATATGTTTAAAGTAAAAAAAAAAACCTTGCAGAATGCTTTAGCTAAGTGTTAAGATTGGTCAAATCTTCTTGCTTTAATATACTGCGCCCAAGTATTGGTATCCCTAGTAAAGATGCATTAAAAATAGTAGATTAATGTTTGTTTGCAACCATTAGATTGAACCCATTTATCCAATAGGGAAAAATCCCAAATTAAGAAATACCCATCACAGTTTAAACAAGTTCAAACAGATTTGTTTGAGATTAGAGAGGTTGATCCTGTTACTGTCTTAAAAGCTATTAACAATTTGAACAACTCTTTTTCTAAGGATGTATGCAACCAAAATGAGGTGTTTTAGCAGAGCCTTTAGCTTAAGTGATTAATATTTCCATCAGAACAGGGTGATTTCCTGAAAGCCTATTTTTGAATCAGGGAATTTTAAGTTGGCATCTAGAGGCCAATAAGTCACCTTCCTGTCATGTCAAAGGTGTTACAGAAAATTGTCTTAGAACAACTGCTAATATATTTAAAAACTAAATACCTTTTACATCCTCGCCAATTTGGCTTCAGATACAATCGCTCAACAGAGATACCCATATGTTTGTTGTCAGAACAGGTTAAACAATCTCTTGACAGAGAAATGAGGTGCCGTGCTCCTCAATTTAAAAAAAGCCTTTGATACAGTGAATCATAAGTTACTAATTTCAAAGCTTTCATTTTTTAATTTGTCAGAACGATCAGTGTATTGGTTTCAGTCATATTTTAAAGATCAGAAACAGTATGCCATCATTAGCAATAGTAAGTCCTCTGTTCACAAAATTCAGTCAGTCAGTCAGTCATTTTCTACCGCTTATTCCACAGTGGGTCACGGGGGAGCTGGTGCCTACTCCAGCAGCCTATGGGCGAGAGGCGAGGTACGCCCTGGACAGGTCGCCAGTCCATCGCAGGGCAACACACAAAAAACCAAGCACACACTCATTCATACACCTAAGGGCAATTTAGAGAGACCAATTAACCTAACTGGCATATCTTCGGACTGTGGGAGGAAGTCGGTTCACAAAATTGAAACAGGAATTCCTCGAGTAACTATCTTAGATCCCATCCTCTTCGGCTTGTATATTAATAGCCTTCCTGAAATCTGTCCCACAGTCTGTTTTTAAATGTACGCTGATGACACCTTTGTTTACATGTCTGGAAAAAAAGTTGCAACAGTCAGTAAAAAACTGAACAACAGCTTACAGAAAATATCAGAATGGTTTAATGACTCCTGCTTAGCCCTGAATACAAAGAAAATTTGCTTTTCAATCAGAAAAAGTTTCTTTAAATTCCTTACAAGTTTAGATTAACAGGAACAAGTATCAGAGGAAAACAGTTTAGGAATAATTTTAGAGTCCCCGGTAAATTTCAAAAGTCATGTTATAAACATTAGCAAACCTGTTCTTAAAATTAATGATTCTTTAACACCTGTCTTATAGAGTTTCTGTCTGGTCACAAACTCACCAAACTACTCTCAAACCACTGGAAAGTGTTTACAATCAGGCCTTGAAAGTTAAAACCAAAGGCCAATCAGATTCCAACAAAGTAATATTTTAGCTAGGTTCAGTATTTAAGATTTTGCAAAATTTATTAATTTCTACTTTTTAAAACTGATTTTCAAACGTCACAGTAGATTTGTTTCCGGTCCTCTAAGTGACTATAAGTGACTGTGTAAATGAACTGCATGTCAAAAGCAAATCTACCAGCCTCTAGCAGCCTCAGATGACGACTGTAAGGTTCCTTTCCATAAATCCTTTTTTTGCTCAAAGTACTCTCTCTGTGAGATGTGCTGGACTTTGGAACTCATTCCCTGTCAATTTAAAGTCTGTGAACAAATTCAGCGTTTTAAAAAAACAAACCAAATCCTGACTGTGTCAAATCAGTATTGTTATTGGGTGAAACATGTTTTACATGTTTTTTGAATATGTTGTTAGTATCACTGTCAACTCCTATATTTTTATTTTATTTTATTTACTGTAGTATTTTAGATACATTGTGCATAAAAGCACTTCGAAGGACAAATGCTGCAAATTAGCTCACAGTATAGGCACCATGATGCATGTATGAGACTGTTACTTTCTCAGTTTGTCTCTTATTTTGTATCTGTCCCTACAAAATAAATTCAATAAATTAATAAACTGCAGCATAGTGTGGCAGCTTGGGGTTAACTAGTCTTCATAATAACAACTTACGTTAAGGTTCTTGTACAAATCTTTAGCGGGCATGCCTATATTAGTTAACGTTACTTTATAGAAATATAGGAGGGCATGATTTTCTTTTCACTAATTAGGTTTTAGAACCGGCTTTTAAACCTCCTAAATCGTGCAACACAATTTACTCTAATATTATCCATTGAGTAATTACTGCTGGCCTGCACCTCAGTAATGCTCAGTGAGCCAGATGGGAATGAAGATTCTCTTCTGTGGCTACCACAATGGAACATTAGCCAACATGAGATTTAGAGCAAACTTCAACATGTCAGCAAGTCTTTATATCACTTATTTTCCACTGGTTGGGATGGCTACAGTGAACATGATTGCTGATGATTTTCTGAAATTCTTCCACAAAAGGTTGTTTAACATGATCTGTCATGTGCATGACTTGTTTATGGCAACAGCAGGTAGAAAACTTCATTTCAGAGCCCTTCAAAGGCTATCAGTGATTACGTGAAGAGATTGAAAGGTATATATTGTGTTGGATTACAAATTAAAACTGCTGGAGGAAAAGCCACCCAAGAGAGAACATTCTTCCTCTTGACCAGTACAAAATAACTGCCAAATGTGCTTTCTCCAATCTCAGCAAATCTGTATGGGCTCTCTTCCAGCTGATTGTGCAAAGACTGTCCTACATGAGGGCACATTGAATGTGTGCAGTGGAGGGAGGTATCTTAATCTAGCAGACATCCACATGGGTGGTAAAAGAGAGAGATTAAAATGCTATCCGTTTTTTCTTTGCTTGCAATGAGTCAAACAAGCAAGTGGAGAGTTTTGTGTCATGTCAGAAATTATTTCTTGTCAACTCATCACCAATAATTCCTTGTGCAAAAAATATTTCCTTTAATGTAGCGACATCATGGTTGTGCTTCATCTGTCTTCCAGATAATGCAGCTGGGCATCAGCGCTAACCTTGACATCTGTGTCTGTGAGGAAAGCACAACAGTCAGCCTATTTTCAACCAGTGACCCTTGCTGCCAGGTTGAAGCAGATGGAAAGTGTCTGCTTTTAACCGCTGCCCCTCCAGAGGTGGCAGATTAAGAAGCCTTGTTAGTGCTTATCTGTCCGCCTGATATCATCTTCCTTGTCCAAGCGAGGGATTTTTCTCAAGATACATAACCTGATTAAGCTTGCAAGAACTGATTCACTGACTCAAAATGCTAGAGAGTCAGTGAGAGGGGTGAGACTAAGACTTTGTTTTAAGTCACTCGCAGTTATCTTCTGAAAAGAGAAAGGCAAACACGCTCAAGAAAAGCATGACTTCACTGATGTAATACATTCATTTTGATGGTACAAGCAAGTACTATAATGATAATAATACCTATTACCAAACAGGCTGCTCGAATATGTTGGAACACACCAAGTTGTCAGTGTTTTGCTGTGAATTCTTTCCTTTACTCTTGTGGTGAGCTCTTTTTTCCCAAGGACATTTTGCCTAATCCACCTCAGCTGCCTTCACTCAGAAATGGTAAAAGAAGCCTGCAAGGCTGTTTTTCATAAAACATAAATATCTGTTAAGGCTCTGGGGTATTATCCACTTTAATGAAATGATGATTAACATTTCCTTATTGTTGCTCGCCACTCTGCAACAAGTTGTTTTCCAAAGATATGACTACCATTAAAATCTGTGATCAAAGGAGAGCAACAGGAAAGACTCCATGAGTAAATATCTTGATTTCAGAATTTCCATTCTTTTTATCGGGGGATGTATCATATTTTAGAGCGTGAAAACCTAAAAGTCTTGAAAGTATGAAGCATGAATAAATTGCCTTTCAACTGTTTATGAAAGGAGATTATTTTTAAAAGCATTTTTTCTGATTTGGTGAGAAATTACATGTTGTGATGAGAAAAATAAGTGCAGATGGATTTATATTGTTTGAGTTGTGTGACAGGTGGTGTCCTCAGAATAAGGTTTTGAAAGCTTCATTACTATAGTGCAGATAAACCATCACGGCTAAAACACAGGATGGTTATATGGAGAAAAGTGAGATTTGCACAATCATTGCCTGTAAGGCAAGGCAAATTTATTTGGGTTGCACCATTCATACCTAAGGTAATACCAAGTGCTTTGGATGAAAAGCAAAAGGACAGAGATAAAAGAAACAAAATATATGGGAAACGTCAATTAGGTATCACATAAAAGTTTAAAAACAGAGATATTAACCCATAAAGAGAAAAAAACTTTAAAATTAAAACATTTAAGCTGTCATGATTTGTACTTCTCTTTGCTTTGGTTTTGTTTTTGGTCTTGTCTCTGATTGTTATTGATTATGCTCTCCAGGTGGTACTTTATAATTTCTTTCTTTTTGGTTTAGTTTTTTAATTAATTTGGTTTCTCCTTGTTTTCAACTGTGGCATGCTCCATTTAAATGCTTCTGTTCTGTTGACAGTATACTCTCCTTGCGGGAGTATACTGTTTGCCATGTTGTTCCTGTTATGCCATGCCAAGCCAAGCCAAGCCAAGCCATGCATGTCCATAACCTCGAATGTTTTTGCTTATGCCATGTCCATCCCATATTCTTGCCTGCATCTGCTACCTCCTGCCTGCTGCGAGTTTCATTTTCTGTTATTTATTAAACCTTTTTTACTCACCAAGCCTCTGCCTGCCTGCCTACCTGCACTTAGGTCCAAAAACCACATCCTGACATAAGCAAATGAAAAGCTGAGACATGATGGGAATCATAAAGCAATCATTGGACTTTAGTGGTCAGTTACAATAAACACCAATGTTTTTATTCCTGATTTAAAAGAGCCAAACTTTTCTGTTTATCTCAGGTTTTTTATGCAGTTTGTTCCAGAGCCAGTGGTGATCAGAGTAACATTCCTAGTCTGAATAGCAGCAAAAATTATGCTTAACTGAATTGGCCGAGAGTGTTTTGAAATACAGTTTTAGTTACAAGCAGTCATTCTTCATTGTTAGGAATCACAGGTAGGCTGGGGTCACCAAGGACTGCTTTTACAACCCTGTGTAGAGTGCCAGTTTGTGCTACTGACAACATTTCTCCTGACTTCCTTCTCCTCATTGGATAAATCACCATGTAAATCTTCACTTTAAGAACTCAAATTAAAGCTGAAGACTTTGCTATCATATCTTTTGTCTTGGGTGGCCACTGGACTATGCATTGATGCCCGCGTTTGGACATGGAAATGAATGAGCTCCAAGCCTTAATACATTTGAAAAAGTAATTGTAAAAACGATTAAACAGGCCCTTTATCGAGTTATTCTGCAACAAACACATATTAACAAATGATTATGAGACATTGTTTACATTCAAGTCCTGAATATTTGGACAAGTTTGCTATTTGTACTCTAGTCGGGGTGTGCGCCATTTCCTGCAGGACGTTGGGTACACAAGACTGCTGGGTATTCTAACAGATGGATACTCAGTATGAATCGCGCTAAGTTTCAGCCAAGTCTGCTGTGTGTGTGTTGGACTGCTTGTTGCATTTTTGGAGACCACACAGGTTCCATAAGCCTGTCTAAATGTCTGTACTGTCCTCCGTCTTTGTCTGAGCGTCTCTCTTGGGGATCAGGGTCATAAGTTCAATACCAGCAGGAGGCTTGCACTTAAACAAACATGTGGCATTGAGCTGATCATTGGCTTTCAACATCTCCTTTTCTTTTATGTAACACAACTGTAATTAGTATTTTCAATATCATGAACATGTGCCTTGGTTAATTGTGTGCATCTACCCAAGATTTGATGATTTCTATGAATTCAGAAACATGACAGTAAAAAAGAAACATGCAAAAAATCAAACAGATTCTGCATTTACTGCTCATTTTCATCTTCTTATTGCAATCCACCATGTGGTGAAAACCTGTTGCCACTTTCCTATTGTCTAAACAGAGTTCGGCACCTGTGAGAGAAGAAAGTCAGCAGTGTGTGACATTGTTCCCAAGCCAGTGATCCCCAGTCAGCTTTATTGCTGCACAAACATACAGATAAACAAGTGATTTCATCAGCTATGTAGCTATAGCTGAACAAGTATGCTCATCCGAGTTGCTGAAGTCTCCAAGTTATAAATGAGTTTGTCATTCCACCGTGGTTGGCCATAAATGACCTCACCAGACGTGCTGCTGTAATAAACTGAACTAATAGGAATTTAGAGGAAGAAAAACACTCCCTGCAGCGAGTATGGCTGCTGAGAAGCAAAGGGCTACCTGCTGTTGAAAAAGCATAAATCTTGCTTTGATAAATCTCAGTGGATGGTTGTCCCTTTACATGTGGAGAGACTGAGACCTGATCAGGTTTGTGGCAAAAGGGCAACAAACTCTCTGTGCATCTGCAGCTATGGAAGAAAAAGCCCCTCTACTGCGAAAAGAGACTTCCATATGTACTTGTTCCTTTTGTGGCCATTTAACCTAAAACAGATGTTATCAATAAATACCCCTGACCCATGGAGGCATTCCTGCATGTGATCGAGACCTTTTTTGTGTATCGTCATAGACTGGCTTTCCTAGCTGGTCAACACCTGACCAAACTGCAAGGTTTTTTGTGTAATCCTGGGAATACATGTTTGAGAAACAGTGAAAGTTGTTCCTCACATGGTAAAGGAGCAGCTTAGCTTGCACACACTGCCAGCTCCCCCGGGAGCTGTGTGAGAGTTGCTACAACCTGCCTCTTGTTACAAGGTCTGCTACTAAGTTATGATGTGTCGCCTATCCATTTTAATCTTTCAACAAACATGTATAAGTAGAGATTTACATGTCCTGTGATTCACTGCAGCATGCCCATTGTTTTTTGTTTTTTTGTTTGTCTTTAAAAGCAGGACAGGTTCAAGATGGATCATTGGAAGGTGTACAACAATTAATGGCTATTTTAAGAGTCTACTTGAGAATAAGACATAGGAAAAGCAAAATTTGACAGAAAGCCTTGACAGAAAGAAACTATGAGTTAAAAACAAACTTATGGTATTTGACTAACAAAACTAGGACTGAAACACAACTAGAACTACAATTGTATCTCCAAAAGTTAGAAAATCATAAAAGTGTTTATTTATTTCCATTAAAAAAGGAAACACATTACTTGTATGGATTAATTACAGAATTATACATTTCAAGCATTTAATTGTTGCAGCATAGAGTGGCAGCTGTTGGATTATTATACTGTTAGGCCTATTCAATTATGGGGAAGATTGCTAATATACATAGGAATGGTAAGTTACAAAAGGTCATTTTAAAAGAAGCTGGTTAAATGAAGAACGTTTTATCCAAGCAAATGAATGAAAAGCTGAGTGAACAAGAAAAAGTGAACAAGAAAAATGTACTCAAGCAAAAGAGATAAACCTAAACTTTTGAAGATGGTCAGGAAAAGCCCATTCAAAGGTTAGCATTTTGTTAAAAGGACTGGGCACTAATTAGATGGGGTTTGATACAAGAATCATGCAAAACCTTCATACTCAGGAGTTCTGAAATGTGACACTATAGTTCACTTTAATACAATTAAAATAATGTACAAATTAACATCATGAATTGGTAGCTTATTTGTTGATGAGCAGGGATTGTACACTGTGAGAGGCTTAATCCCTTAACTTCCCCCTTAAAATGACTAAAAAAACATCGGCCCAAATGGTACAGGTACCCAAAAACCTGGTTTCTATATAAAGGTAACACTTAGTATTTTAGAAATAAATTGTTACAATCTGATCTCAAAATAATACACCTCATCATTTTTGGGCCCCCAGATGTCTTAAGAGGTAAGGGATGTTGAAGTTCAAAGAATGAGGACCACCAGAAACACTTTTGGCAAGGGTCTAAATAGGCGCGTCACTGGGAAAACTGGAAGTGCTTATTATATATATATATATATATATATATATATATATATATATATATATATATATATATATATTTACATTTTTTATTTTTTATTTTTTAATAAATGACTAAACAATATAAAGTAAATAATGATTCTGTTCTATTCCATTATACTTCATCGCACTCTTTTTCATACATGTTGTAAACATGTTTTTCATACATCTTTTAAATATTTTGTGTTCTGGAAATTAAAAGATGTATGTTATAATTATGTGTATAATTATGTGTATGTTAAAGTGAACTAAACTTAATTAAAACTAAACAAAAATTTGCTTTTTGGTCCACTGTCACACATACAAGGCTTGATTTTAACATAATTTGCCCATCAATCCTCTACTAATTGTAGTCTTGTGTTTCTCATACTCTTTTAGTTGGATGATAGATAATAATTCTGTAATCAAACCTATCAGTTTATTAATTCTTTGATCCAGGAGCACGTTTGAAGCCAGCAGCCAGATATATGCATGACAGGGTCACTGGGAAGTCCTTAGTGAAGGATGGATTGCGATGCTCACTGAACTGCATCTGATAACTGCAGCAAATGAAGCATTTCAAAGGACACAAACGTCTACATGAAGTGACTTCCACTTCTCTCTTTTTCTTCTCTGGCCATGCATGAGATTAAAGACATGTTCACATACCATCATGCAGTGTCCAGGTTGAATATGGCACGATAATCTATCCAATATGTTAAAATGTTTGTTTTGTAGAGCGACCTAAAAAACTAGAGCAATATTTACGGAGAGAATTGCAGCCAAATATTCAGCCTCTTTCCCAGACGTTACTGCTCCCTCATTTGTCTTCTATTCTCTTGAGCAAAATGTAGACAAGGAAACTAATGTGTATGAACATTTTCTCTGTGTTATTTTAAGATTTTCACAGAAGCTCTTAAAAATAATCTCCTTAATGTATTTTGCTTTCTGGGAACCCAGAAAGCCTACATCATATCTAAATAGTGTCACAATATTTTCACATTTTGGGGAAAAGCAAATGTTTAATGTGATTTGAGTTGATTTACACTACAAGAAGTAAAAAACTGTCTCCATATTATGTAATGGTTAACAACTTCATTAAAAACTCCTAAAAATGCCTGTAAAAATTCTTGACGTACTTGGTGATTCAGAGCATTGCAGGTCAAAATGGGGAAACCTTGGTGGTCCTTTGTTGGTTGCCATTAAAGTTGCATTATTTTTCTTCCTATTGACCCTTAGAAACGTCTACAGCACCAAGATGCCCTCTCTTAGAAATAGCAGCTGCGTGTAGTTACATAACAGGAAACAGCTGTCAGAAGCAACCCCAGTGTCTGGCTCTTTAAGTCCAAGCCTAAAGTCCTGTACAGGTTGTTTTGTTTGTTTTGAGAAAATGCTTGATTCTTGACATGACATCCTGGAGTCAGTGAGCTGGAGGAAGGCTAAAGAAAGAGAGAGATGCTATAAATTTGAGTTCTAGTGGGTTTATGTAAATAATAGTTTCAGTAAAAAAGCTAAAAGGGAATATGAAATGGCATATATCATCTTTACCCTAACTTTTTTTTTCAATTTTCTTCTGATGTTTTAAATTGCGATAATTCTTCACTGAAATGAAATTGATAAATGTGTTAAAATGAAATTAAGACTGCACAAGGTAGCTAGGTATGTTGTTGAAAGTTTCCCATGAAGGATGACATCACATTTGTAAAGATTTATGTTAATATATTAAAGACATGCCTGTTAGGTTAATTGGTCTCTCTAAATTGCCCTTAGGTGTATGAATGAGTGTGTGCATGGTTGTTTGTATGTTGCCCTGCGATGGACTGGCGACCTGTCCAGGGTGTACCCTGCCTCTTGCCCATAGACTGCTGGAGATAGGCACCAGCTCCCCCGTGACCCACTATGGAATAAGCGGTAGAAAATGACTGACTGACTGACTATTCAGTGATATGGAGATAGCCAGAACACATGTCTGAGAACAGTGGCTTGGTGACCTATATAATAAGTGTATAGAGGCAAGCCAAGTCGCCAGTAATTCACCATACTGACAAATTATAATTTAAAACACTACATTTTTGGCAGTACTTAGACACAATATAATTTCTGCTCCACTTCTGACCAGCATTGTTACTCTTTTGTTTACAGACATATGTTAGCATGTTCTTCCCAACGATTGTGCCACCGGAATAGCTACTTTGTATTAGTAATGGTATTATCAGCAAATATTTTGTACTGACAGAGCACATATAAAAAGTAAAAATCGCTGTAAAAGAAGGTATTTTGTTATGTGTTAAACTTATACTTACAAACAACACCTTGGTCCCTTCAGGGGCCTGGCTGCTGACTCACTGTTCCAGCTATCTGTCCTTGCTGTGTTCTTTGTTCTCTTTCCTTTGACCTGTTCCTTCCTTTGAATAAACGATTCCATATGTTTTATAATTCTGGAGCAAAAAGCATTTCCAACAGAAAAACTGTTTTTTGAGATGGAAGAGAAATCCTTCCCCCTTCCCTTGTTTACCTATATGGAGCTCAACCATGTTTCCTGCATGGATGGACTTTGTAGCTCTGGGCTTCTTACATCCTTTTACCTAGTTGTCAAGAGGCAGCCACTGATCGATTGCACATATTCTTGTTAGAAAGACTGGTTTTGAAAACAAAATAATTAATTCCACGACTACCCTGGGAGATTTCCAGATTTGTTGTTAAAGATGCTACGTCATTATCCATATATGGAAGTGTGCTCCTTTTTTTAGTTGGCATCACTTGCCAATTTGGTCCCCAAGCATTGGACATGTGAATGTACCTTGTTGTGCCTCATGTTCTTAACCAACTGCAGTGCCTTGCAAAGATGATCTTACCCCTCAAACTTTTCACATTTTATCACATTACAACTATTTTATTGTTTGGACATTTTATGTGACAGCCCTACAAAATATAGTAAATAATTGATACCTTGCTTTTTTGATTTTTACTGTCATCATTTCCTTCTCCATGGGGATGGTGTCTTAATGATGAGTGATGTGTTAGTTTTCCACCACACATAGAGTTTTTGCTTGGTTTTCATCAAACCGAAAGAACTCCAAGTGATTTTCTAAAGGTATGTAGTATTTAGTAAAGTTACATAACCCCAGTTCTATTCAGTAGACTATTATTATTGTTTAAAAATGATAAAACTCAAGTTGTTTCTTAAATTGTAAAGTCTGTTTTAGTTAAAAGAGAGTCTATCATTTAAAGCAGTTTTGCTACTTCAAAAACCCTGATAGGTGCACATTTCTTTACAGCCAGCTGAAAGGTATACCCCTTTTTTTTGATGGCATGTTGGCTGAAAACATAGAAAAACAGACTGAATTGCATAGACATATCTGCACCTTTATAAGGGATATTTCACCATTTTGACTTTTGTTGCATTACTCCGGTTTCATGTCATAATCAGCATCTATCTTTGTTACATTCTATATTTATTCCCTTGTTGATACGTTTTTCTGGTGCTTCTTGTCTGACCATTGAATTTACCGGAAGCCCCTGCTTGTGCATTGCTGTTGTCTTTTGTTCTATTTAAAGTTTAGTTGTTTGGCCAGTCTGCTTACAAACAGCTGTCTGCATTTGGTTTTTCCATGATCACACAATAAATGAGACAACAATTGTGCCACCAACAGCCAATGTAGACAGGCTAAGGACAGAGAAATGTGATCTCTGCGTAAATGTATCATTCAGTAAACAGAAAACAGTATTTTTGGATCATCAGAAACATTTATAGGAAATTGTTTTTTCTGGTGTAATTTTTTTCAACTAGAACCTACAGAAGCATACATAAGAATTACTAATTAAGGCACTTCATTAGGTTGACTGTTTCAATCAATGGTTTTAAGCAGCTATAACTCTTCCAGGTTTGTTCATTTAGCATCTGATTTTTTCCCCTTCTTTGAAAAATAACTTGAGCTCAGTTAGACTGGATGAATAGCATATCTGAACATCTCAGATACTTGAGATTATCAGTTGCAGTTATATCCAGACCTTGACTGTGCCATTCTAACGTACAAATGGGCTTTGATCTAAGCCATTCTATTGTAGCTCTGGTTATATTCAATTCAAATTCAATTCAAAAATACTTTATTAATCCCACAGGGAAATTAAATGTTGTTGTAGCTCATTATGAAGGTTTCTTCAAAGAGCCGTTGTAGATGCTGATGGCTGTGGGCAGGAAGGATCTCCTGTAGCGCTCCGTCTTACAGCAGATCTGAAGAAGCCTCTGACTGAAGACACTCTGTTGTTGTAGGACAGTCTCAGGAAGAGGTTGATGTGTTATGGGTTGTTGACCTGCTGGAAGTTGAACCTTCACTCCAGTCTTGGTACTTGTGCAGCCTCTACGGGTTCTCTTTCACAGCTGCTCTGTATTTAGCTCCATCCATCAGGCCACCTATCCCTGCTACAGAAAGGTGTTCCCACAACATAAAGCTGCCACAAGCATGTTTCAACATGGATTCTGTGTTCAGGATGATGTGCAACAAAAGTCTCTATGTTGGCTGGAAGGTTCATTTTTTGTCTCATCTGACAACTTCAAGGCAGTTGTCATGTCCACAGATTTTTCCACCTGAGCTGTAAATCTCAGCTGTTCCTCCAGAGTTACCTTGAGCCTCTTTGCTGCTTTGCTGATTAATGCTCTCTTTGCTCTACCTGTGAGTTTAGGGAGATTTACTGTTTTCATTTATGGATGTTGGATTGAACAGTGCTAAACATCTTCATAGTTTGGAACATTGTTTTATAACCTAACCCTGCTTTAAACTTCTCCACACCTAGCCATTTGCTGTGTTCTTTGCTGTGTTCTTATTTGTGAAAACCATGTGTCAGTTTCATTCCACTTCACAACTATGTTCTACTACGTGTTGGTTTATCACATGAAATTCTATGAAAAGCACTGTGAATAAAAGTCAAACATCACATTGTCAATGTTAAAAATAATTATAGCTCTTTAAAATTAAATTCACATAGATATTCATATCAATCCTGTACTTTTTAGTAGATTTATTTTTATTATTTCTGGCACACATAAGACATAATGGCAGTCAGTCTGTCTCGGTAGGATTACCTGTCTCATTCTAGGCTAAGCCGTCAAAGAAAAACACCCACCTAAACACAACAGAGATCTATTATGTGTAAAGGTGAAGCCCTAATGAGAGCTGAAAATCAGACGCTCGTGTAATCGGACACTGTACTGTACACAGTAAAGATTCTCTAACTCCCTTCCCTCTGAACAGCTTCAGATCAAAAGTTTGCTGAAGGTCATAAAAATTCCTCACTTTCAGTTAAGTTTATGGCAGGTCTCATTAGCCGAAATAAAACAGATTAATGCAAGTGCAATTAAATGTGACCTATAGTCCTAATAGTGGAGCAGAATCTACTTAGGCAAAGTACAATTTTAACTCCTTTAAAGAAAAATAGAATTTTTAAAGCATTTGAAACATTTGAAAAAATATCTTTTTCACTATTCAAAATTAACTGAACCTTTTTTTTTATATTTTCCCTTTAAGATTCTTGAGATAAAATAAAAGCCTTTCTGTTCAGATGGAAATGTTTAGTCTTGAAGCTTTAAGTGTTGGTGCAAGATTTTTCTGTTGATCTCGAGTGTTAGTCCACATCATGCCGTCCCACAGGGATGGCGTATTAGTTTAGAGAAAAAGGAAGCCACTACCTCATTAGACTGCTAATTTTAGGCACCAGGAAAATATGTTTGGAAACCTCTGGCTCAGATTCCAAGTGCTGGAGTGGTACCCACTCCACTCTGCGGTCCCACGGGAGAGGCAGGGGTGATTTTGGTACTTGAGTAAGCTCAAAGAAACAATTTGCAACATATACAGTGGGACTTCAAAAGTGTCTTATCAGGGTCAGGCATCAAACATGAATGATTCCATATGAAATAGCAACTTTCTGTTTACTGTAATTAGGGGAATATTTTTCCATTAGGGAAGTAAAAATAAATTAGCATGGCTTTGGTTGAGAGGTTGATGCACATTTTCTTCCCTCCTCTAATGTTATTCGAATTTTTAGTATGCCAGTATTTTTAGTTGAAAGTTTTTGGTTTATTGGCAAGTTTCTCTCTTTGCAGGGGGGGGGGGGGGGGGGTTGTTATTCATATCCTGGTGTAATGTAAAATTTACCTACATCTTACTTTTAGTCTGCCCCACCTAAAGGTCAACCTCAGTAGAATATTTATGAAGATTTGAAAAAAAAATCAAAAAATATTTTTGCAGGCAGACATACATATAATAAATTCATTCCACTCTAAAATACTTGTGGCATGTTGTTTTACTCAGTCATCCGTTTATAGAGTGTTACAAGAGTGTAAAAACTTGAAAAGCAAGAAGTCTTAAATTCTGGCGACGGCTCTGTGTTGTCCATAAACCTAGCAGGAGCTGTGGGGACGGATGAGGAGGCAAACCTAACAAACTCATAACAAAATGACGGTTGATTAATTGCAGATGAAACCAATGACACAAAAAAGTTTGCAATGAGCATGGCTGGCGCCAGGCCCCCTGTAAATGTCTTTGATGGTTATTAAAAGGATTTTTCAGTTTTTTTTTAGTTTTTTTTTTAAGTTTGATAGTGTGAAAAACTTACAAGTAAACAGTATCTTGTAGACAGTGGTCAGTGTGCTCCTAGTTTTGAAAAGTACAGATAATCCCTGACAAGACGAGCCATACAGCATATAACTCGAAACAGATATTCACTTACACTGTAGAAAAATACATAATCTTTATTTTTTCTTTACTGTCTTGACAATAAATCAGAATAAGCAGTTTCTGTTTAAGGCCAGTTTGGATTACCACAATTATTTTGGTTTCCTAAATGCCAAAACATTTGTTATTACTTTATTCAAATTCTGAGGATTACATGCAAAAGCTTACTGTGCCTTTAATCAATTTGGTAAAGCCATGGGTCCTCATGTACGAACCATACGTACGTACAAAAACCTTGTGGCACAATGTTTTACACATAACTCGGCATGTACTAAAATGAACATTGCGTAAAACTGTGTGGAAATCCACATACATTTTTGACCTGCCGTGAAAATGTGTAGCCATGCAAACCTTTTCAGTCCACAATAATAGACTACAGAGAACTAAGACACCTAAATACATTGAAATTTGACTCCATTCAGCTTTATTTAATTCATGGAGCATCAAACCTGATGTTTTTTCATGAGTTTTAGTTTATGGTTTAAACATGAAAGATGAAACTAAATCACATTTGGCCTCATACAATAACATAACAGAGTTACTCAGAAACTGATGGAAACAACCTCAGTCAAACTGTGAAACATCCTCTTTAGTTGTCAGCTGTAGATGGAAATGTGCATCAGTCTGTGCGCTGAGGAGCATAAAATGCATTTGAATTATCAAATGGACACTTTCATTGTCACTGAAAAAGAAAAAGGTGTCGGATCAGCAGATTAATTCCAAACAAGTCCGGTTTGATGATTCCTACAGTGGAGTAGCTGGAGACAATCACACATGTCCATAAATAGCTGCGGAAAGTTGCACTTAATTGTGGAACAATGGCAACTTTGGCACAGGTGGAGGACATCACCAAAATGTCAAAAAGGAGCATTTTTTTTTTTTTTTCAGATATCGTATTGACCTGCAGGTGCATGATGATGCATGCCTTGTTAGCCGGTTTAGATTGCACTGAAACCAGCTCTGCATGGAGCCGGTCTCAGTGTTACAGAGGGAAACCAGCAGGAACCGTACATCACCGTGCCAGTTGAAGTTCTCCCTATGCTGTGCTCCTTTCAACCGGAGCTTTTCAGAGGTAGCTGGCTGACAGGTTGGGTATTTAACAGTCATCCCTGAGCATGGCCATGCCAGCCATATGGGACAGCCTCATCTGTATGTTGCTCAGATATAAAGTTCCCCTAAACTGTGGCTCTCATTTGTAGCAAGAAGCCGATTTCTGAATGTAATCAGATCTATGGAGTACACTGATACTGCTATAAGGGCACCATCTGTACGTGAATATCCTTTTATGAAATGAAATTTAATTCAATATATGTGCAACCTATTTGTGATGCACAACTTTGTCTCACACATGCACCATTGCATGTGTGAGACAGGAGCTATACTGAATCGACTAAAGGAGCTACATCCACTAACACTTACTTTTCCTTCCCATAGAAAGGACTCCTGGATCAGTGCTTCTGTGTTCTTTGTGTGTCTCTGCTCTGTTCTCTCAAACCCCCAGTCGGTCGTGGCAGATGGCCGCTCACACTGAGCCTGGTTCTGCTGGAGGTTTCTTCCTGTTAAAAGGGAGTTTTTCCTCTCCACTGTCGCTACATGCATGCTCAGTATGAGGGATTGCTGCAAAGTCAACGCCAGTGACTGTCCACTGTCGCTACATGCTCATCCAGGAGGAGTGAATGTTACAAATCTCTGACTCGATGCAATCTGCTGGGTTTCCTTAAATAGAAAAACTTTGTATCCAATTTGAATAAATAACTGAATCCGACTGCACTGTTCAATGATTAGGATTAATTGGAATGTATGACCCTGATTTTTGTGAAGTGCCTTGAGACAACATGTGTTGTGAATTGGCGCTATATAAATAAACTGAATTGAATCGAATTGGCCTCCTCAACCCATGATTCCTTTATACTATAACAATAATTCTAATTATAATAGTTGTGTTGGGAACAAACCTCCGTGCACGATAGGTGGCTTTTAGGTATTTTTCTATTTTTTATGTGACATCCTGAATAGTTGTATTTCAAATTTTTCACATAGTGTGTGATGACAGTCTTGAGCTTAGTGCAGCAGCTGGACAGCACTGTGTGGATTTGATGCATCCAGACATTGTAGAACAGATGGGTTCGAGTCAACAAACGTTTTATTTTCAGTCATGTTTGAGTTGCTGATGTCATTCATGTAGTTGTTGGTTTGCTGAAATTCACTACAAAACTCCTTCATTGTGTGTAGATGCAGTCTTTCTTAGCTTTTTCCAACAAAAGGAACCGGTTTGGTGTTTTGACTGTCACCGTTGCCATGGTTATTTGGACACATGGCAGGTGCCTTCCAGTTATTTATACTACTTTGCATATGTATTTGTGGGTGGGGTCCAAGCGCCACGTGCAGCTGAGGCCCCTGATAATGATGACATGACTTTGTAAGCATCTTTTTTTCACAACACCTGAGTTAAATCGAGACACACTTGTGGATAACATCGTGGAAATATTTAAAGAAATAGACCAAGAGGTAGACAATTGGGACCTCAACAAAACTGGTCCATCATTTAGTACAATTTCCAGATGCCTGAAGGTGCTATGTTCATCTGTTCAAAACAACAAAACCAAAACACCTTGTGAAGATGTTGATTAAAGCTTATGAGAGAGTGTCATTATCCACAGTGAAATTAATCCTGCACTTACAAGGGCTGAAAGGCTAATCAGAGAGGAAGAAGCCATTACCCTAAAAGTGGTATAAAAAGCGAGATTACAGTTTCCAAATGCACTCAATGTGCAGTAGTCTACTGAAACCAAATTTAGGTACTTGGGCATGATAACCAGTGTTACATTTGAAAGGTAAAGGGGGAAGCTTGAAAGCCTTAGAACGCAATTCAAGGTAAGAAGGTGGCAACATCATATTGAGAGTTTTGCTACAGGAGGGTCTGGTGCACTTCACAAAATTTATGCCATCATGAGGAAAGAACATAATGTGGGGAAAAAACATCTCAATGTATTAGCCAGGAAAGGCTATGTACCAATTAGTCTTCCACATAATGACCCAAAGCATACTGCCAACTTAGTTACAAAATTACTTGAATACAACAAAGTTCATGTTATGGACTTGCTCTCAAAAAGCCCTGAGCTCGGCCCCATAGAAGATATGTTGGAACATCTGTAAAGACGTGTGCAAGACAAGTTAAGGTAAATCTAATAGAATGCCACAGCAGACCACGACACTGATGAAGACCAACATTAAACATAACATGCTAGCCAGTATATTTGTTTTATTCCAATTGCCATGTAAAATAAAAGCATTTTAAATATTATTTACCTACTCCATCGGGTGCCTTTGATCATTTTTGTGGCAAAGTGCTCTAGACTAGGACTTTCTTCCTGAAACCAAGGAGCCAATAATAAGGGTGCAAAACTACACATTATTTTCAGTGAGTGCTTTCTTGTGAATGTTTACATTGTGTCTGTTTTGCCTCGAGTCACACACAATATCAGTGCAACTAGGTAAAAGAAAAACTAAATGTTTTACATTTTCTTCTGATGACTTTTTGTCCATTTTGGAAAATTCAAGAGGAATCTGTAAAACCAGAGAAAGGAAAGCTTAAGAAATGCATCTTTAGCAATGCTGTTGTGGAAGTCCACAGGTATCTCAAAGTTTTACAGACATCCAGGGGCGAGAGTATTATCTGTGGGAAATCACTGAACTAATTGCCTTCAAAAAAACAAACTACTTAGAATTGTTGTAAAAATACACAACATGACCTAATCTGGAACTTCCCTGAAACTGTGAAAAGCAAAGTGTTTGTTGTTCTGCTCAAACATTCATTTGCTGCACTGTACATCAGAGTATACCGCCCCTGCCCAGTAGTGCCAGACCACCCACCCACACAGAGCTGAAACACAGTCAAGAACGAGCCATTAAACTTTGTCCCCAGGTCAATACAGATCAGCCTTATTAAAGTTGCGAAACAGAGGAAGGAGACTTCTATTTATTCCGTCCGACCATTGGTTCTTGCATATATCTGCACTCTAAAAACACAGCTACCCCATTTGTCACTGTCATTTGTTTCATGTTTTGAAAACTAGGTGGAAATGGGTTTAACAAGACCAAGGTTTTGGCTGCCGTTCTTTACTTTTTTCTCACAAGCTTTCTGAATGACAAAAAATGCCCCTATATAGATATTTCTTTCCCTCATTGAAGATTTACCAACATAAACAAGACAAATTATTACTCTTGCAAGTCTTGTAAGACTGAAAACTTTCTACTTGCCTTGTCTTATATTCCTATTGCCTTGTGGTCAGCGTACATCATGTCAGTTGTGGGCATTGCTTCCCACAGGGTACAGCTTTCTTGGAAGTAAGCAAACCATTAGGCTTGAAAGTAGCTGCTGAGGAAAGAGTAGATTTATTTGCAAAAACTGTATTTCAGACTGTATCTAAAACAAGTTGTGCAGGAAATTACTGTTAAATACATAGTGCTGAAATAGAAGTAAACATATTTTTTGCTGGTTGTACTCTGTATGTTCCACTTTGCCCAGCTTTCTTTTGTGTCCATTATCTCCATTATCTCCACTGTCTGTAGGTATATCTTTGAGACTGCAATAAAGTATGAGAGTTGCTTTGTCATCTCTGCAGGTAAATGCTTTGGCCACCTTGTGTGACGGAAAGGATTTCTGGAAAATTCACAGCAGATGCAGCCGAGCAATGAGCTCCTTCTGCAAATTTTGTCTGTGTGCACAATTTCCTGCTTCCTGGGCTTGCAAAGCAAAGTTCCTCACATTTTTTTAAGTCCAACTAAGGAGTAACTTCTGGCAGGTATACTTGCACAGGTTAGGTTAGTTTATTTACTTTTTTTAAATTGAATAATTAGTTATAACGACAACATCAATGCTAAAGTCATAACATGTTTACAGATTCAACAATGACTGCTTGATTAATAATACGTTACTGGGTTGAATATACATAAAGGTGGTATTCACATCTCACAAAGAGATAGTGAGCAATGTCTCCTCTGTTTTGCCTATGAGCACACTAAAGAGACATCATTTTGATGATTGGGCTGATTTTCACACTGATAGCAAGACAGTGTTTGCATACCTGGTTCACTCTGTGAAACTATTGGTTAATTAGCATCAAAAAAGGAACCTCAGCTGCAGGCCTGTAAAGGTGAAGCAGAGTTCATGACGTTAGCTGCTCAACCTGTCACACTGATGAAGAGTTTGCAAGACACGAAACAAGCCACAACATTTATATGTATTAGGGTATCTGAAAGAGACCTGACCAAGCCAGGAGGACTACTGAAATATACACTAGGATTCTTTAGCTGATGAAAATGTTCATAAACCACAGAGCTACAGGCTTATATTGAAGAGAAGAAAACTTAAAAGGGATGTCAAAAACATAAGTGGGGAACCAATCAAAGCAGTATGTCACCAAATCATAGCCTTGCTGCTTCTGTTGTAAAGGATTTTGAATGATGGATGAGCTACACAGTAACCAGTTCTTTTTTTTTTCTTTGAAGAAGGAATTTCTTTCTGGCAGTAGCCAAGACCATAAATAGGTGCCAGTTTGAGACTCGGTTATCCCAACGTGGTGAACTGTGGGTGGCTTTTTAGGACTATATTTTGAAAAATGCACTGAGGAACATGTTGTGTGGCCATATTAAAGGTTGTAGAATCATTTCACTTTATTTTCTCATCACCACTTTCCAAATTATCTGTAATAATCCAAACCCTGGTAATTTACCCTGTGATATATTAGCATTTTAATACTATTATATATTAGTAGTCTGATCTAGTAGTGAATGAGCCTTTTTTTGTTCCATGCGTTATGGCTTTTTGGTATTTTCTGTCAACATGTATTCCTACAAGGATTCCTTTCCAAAGAGTTTCATTGTTCAGTGTTTAGCAGATTTGGGTCAATATCATGCAAATGTTAACATTTTAACTGACATGACAGACATTGTTGGTAGTATTTTTTGCAAATACAAATACATGCACTCTCTAACAAAAAACTGTTAAACATTAGGTTTGCTTAGGTTTGACACTAAGGATGAATTGTCTGCTGTGTTGGGTCACATTGTCCCAAATTATTCCACATTGTCCCAGTGATCAGTATGCAAATGGTGAACACAGATGTCACAGTGACCCTAACGTGTAACTCTTTGGTACACAAAGGTACTGACACAGATACATGTCATCCTGCACAGAATGACCACATTGGGTCTCTGTTAACCAGTTTGTATGTCGCACATGCAGGGCAATAGCACAAAATGACCAACTGGCCTCATGCAAGCCAGATATTCAAACCCCAGTCTACTAGTTGCATCCTAGCTTGCATTTCTATGGCTTGTGACTATGTCATTTCTAGTCAAGTATCATTTCAGCATCACCTTATTATATGAAAGCATATGTAATGTGTTTTCCAGCAATCCAGGCTACAGCAGATTTAATGGGCATGCTGAAAAATTTGGTGGCATGACTTTTCAGACATCACTATATCCTATGCTTCAAAGCTCCGAAATGTTTGTAATGCCATGCAAGTATCAAAGCTATGACCTTATTACAATGTTACTTAATCTCATGCTAAAATATGCAGATGTTCTGACTGAAATGGTGAAGTTTCACTCACCTGAGCATAGAGATAATTATTGTGACCAGTATGCCTCTCTTTTTACATAAATTCAGCAAATAATGTTCTGACCAAATGTAGGTGCATTTAGATTGTATGTTGAGCAATGATTCTCGAACTTATAACAAGTACCTCCTCAGTAAACACTAAGGCTTCAGGTATGCAGTGCGTCTCACGCCAGATGTCTCAAGAGAATTTGGCTGAGAAGAATGCCTCGCTTGATTTGCACGGCATTCAGTGCAGTTCCTGTTTTAAACACTTAATGTCACTGCTGTTCAAATCCACTTGTATTCATCAACTGGTAGCAGAAGAGTCTATTGTGGAAGTGCATTCTTAATACAACTCTAGCTACACTGACCATATATGTAACTATTAGCAGTAATTATACCCTCTGTTTTTATATTTAAATATGCATATGCTGGTTTAACAAAAACACGCATTCCAACTAGCTTCCTGCTCTTCCTGTTGGGCAAGCTCCACTTGTGCTACCCATGAACTGTTCAAAAACTGGGCATGTTTCTCTAAAACGGCAAGATATGCCTACTCCCGTCAGAGGGTGCACAAATCTTTGACGTTAGATGCAGTTTGTGAGGACAGAAACGACGGGGGCAGACAATAGTTAAATGTTAAAAGGTACAATATATTGCCAAAATTATTGGGTCACACCACCAAATAAACGTATTCCGGTGTTACAATCACCTCCCAGGTGTATAACGTTTGGTGTACAGAAATGTGTTATCCATCAACACGGCATTTTTAGTTTAGTTGTAAAATGTTCCCAAGTTGAAACTGCTAGTGCCATAGTTGGAGATATCTACCGACCCCTGTGAACCACAGTGAGAGCCATTGTCCACTAATGGAGAAAACGTGGAACAGTGGAGAACCCTCCTAAAAGTGAGTGGACTATCAAAATTACCCCAAGAAAACATCAATGACTCATCTAGAAAGTCACAAGAATAGTCACTCAAGATATAACAATAAAAAAGTGACAGCAAAAAGAACATAAAGTCCACCTACACAGGGCGCAGCGCTGGTGGTCTAAGGGGTAAAGTGTGCAACCCATGTAAGGTGGCTTTAGTCATTTACACAGCTGTCCTGTGAAAAAAAATTCTTAAAAGGTCCATCTGCATATTTGTGCTTTGCTTCTTTAGAACCTGGGTGTCTTGCTAGATATGAAGGAACCATGAATTCTCCTTTCTACCTAAAATATCCTCAAGAGAATGTCCTGCCATCAGTTTATGAAACTTAAGCTCAGACTTTGGTTGTGCAGCAGGACCTTGATCCAAAGTCCACCACTAAATGTCTTAGAAAATAAAAACGCAAATATTAAGGTTCTGAAGTGGCCAAGTCAAAGTCTGCACTCAGGATTCAGATTCTGCAGCAATTTATTGTACCAAATTATTTTCACATTGTATAATTTTTATACAATACATTTTAGATCACTGGTGCCTTAGCAAAGCTGTTGTTAATGAAGGACTGGCAGTGATTATTTCATTCTTGGCATAACATTCAACTAAGAAAATGTGTGCGTGAATGAAAGGTAAATAGACGCTATTCTTACTTTTATAAACAATCTCCATGTTCTTGTCTGCCAGTACAGTTCATCCTAACTAACTGGTACGGAAAATGTCAACTTTGACAAGATTTTGCTGTTCTGAAAGCTGATAGTGTTCATCCAACTGAATTTTCTTTTTTTTTTCAAGATTGGGCTTGCTCTGAAATGCCGTGTAATGTGTCGTTTGGTGTAATTTCCCTCTGCACGTCACGTGTCTCTGCCACTGTGGCTACCTGTACATTGCTGTTTAGATAACCGAAAAAAAAATCTCAAGTAATCTGAACATTTCGTGAAAGTGTCACACACAGTGGTTTGTGTTAATAATTAAGCAAGATCGGGATTGAGAAACCTGTTGCTCACCGCGACCTCGTTTCTACCTGTCACGTCAGCATGAGTTTATTTTAACATAAAGAGATGATTTATGAAGACATCTGGACAAAATTCCTTCGCTTTTGCATCACCATGCAGGCGATTGTTCTGCCAAGACACTCACATCCAGGCCTTTTGTGCAAGAGTAGGCCTGCAATACGGCCCAGAGATAACATAATATTTGAATGTTTTGCTTTTTCTTTTTTGCTTTCGTCTCCTACTTCAGGAAAGGTGAGAAAGCGAGCTACCAGCATCCCCCTCATATTGGTAAGCACAGTTTTTCAGGAGATATATGAGGTCTGTGCAAGCTAGGGGTTGTTATAAATTACCTTTTGATGAAAGTGATAATCCTTGTCAAAACAACTGCCATACTGGCATGAGTAGAGTCCAGATCACTGGCCATCTTTGCCTGCAAAGCTTTGTCACATTTGACTAGATCATGATCTAGTTGTGGTTGACTTGGGGGCAAATGGCTGCAGTGACATGTGATGAATGCGTATTAGTGGGTAAAATCTGAATCTTCTCTATCAATCTAAAAATAAACTGATCATTTCAGATTTTTGGGAATTTCACTTTGTGATTTATTCATATGAACTCTCGAACCATGCATCATAAAAGGTAAAAGCTATCAGTCTATTTAACATCTTTTCAGGGCCCACTAACAATTTACTGGGTCACAGAACAGTCTGTTTATACTTTATAATCGAGGCAAGCTTGTGACACAAAGCTTCAGAGTACAGGGTATCATTTAAGGAATAATTACTTTGTTTAACATGCATGCAGCCAGAAACATTTGCAAACCTCTATATATCTAAACACATTAAAAGCACAGCCAAACATTTCCCCAAATTCAAACTTTTTCTTCAAGCATCCAGACATTTAACCACGTAATGACTGTGATAAGTTCCCCTTTATCGAGTCACAGAAAATGCTTTGAGGTTCTGTAGATAATAATTAAGACGATACAGTCAGTCAGAGCTTGCAGAGGGCAACTTCATGTTTAATTGCTTAAATCAACATGATAACATGGTCCTTAAATGTCTGCATTGCTCTGACAAAGCAGGCTGACATTTTGAACAGGCCTTTACTGTTTACTTATTCAAGGCCTCCATTACGAAGATCAAATCAGCAACAAACATCAAGTCGGGAAACATCGTGAGTGCACGCAGGATGTGTTTGATGTGTGCAAGAAGCAGAATATATAGCTACAGAAAAGAAACATAAAAAAATGAAAGTATTGGGAACTTAAATGCAATATTTAAAAGCTAAATCTCAGTTAAAGTGGTCATATCATCCAGGTCTTGCTCAACAGACTAGACTGCTCAGCACAAGCACAATCTCATAATCATTACCATTACAGATGAAAGGCCAGGCCCAATTAGAGTGGCTCCAATTGCTGCAATTAAATAAGTGTGGTTGAATGATAATATCTTTTCCCCCCAGAAATAAAGAAAAAGACGGCAACATTGAATAATCATACAATCAAAAACAATCAGGTCTGACTTTGATGTCGTTGTACTACCAAATCTTAGAAATACATCTGCTGTAGAAATGGCGTCCTGGGCTCGGCCGGCAGGCGCCATTGGCCCACTGCGTCACAGGCCACGGGGTCGAACCTACATGTTCCAGTTTGCTAGTCCTGTTTTTGGAGTTGTTGAGGACACTGGTATGCATTCCCACCCACAGAGCATTGCAGCAAATCGCCACAGTCCACAGCCCTTTCAGAGTCATCCAAGAGCTGTCCCATGATCCCTTCCTTGCATCAAAACCACCTGAGTGTGAGTGCGGCTTGTTGAGCGCTCATGCTCACACATAATTTGTAGCTGACTGTTACTTTTGCAACCAACTGATCGCTGTGTAAACAAACATATAACAACACTTCACTTTAATTATTTTAACTTTAAACTCATAAAATTTCCACTTGTCTTACACTGGCTGCAAGGAGAGCAGGCTGTCCATTTCACAGCTGAAGAGCTGCACACAGGACAGTTTTCCAGCTCAGCTGACATCCAGCGTAGTTCCCCTTCACCCAGTGGACTTAATGAGCACTCAAGCGTGCCAAACAGAATACACCCTGATTGCTCCAGACTGGGACAGAAGATATTTTAGTTGTAAGGCCTTACTGGTGAAGACAAATGCTGCAACCAATTTGTTAAATAAAATCAACACAAAATTTGAAAGGAATAGGAACAATTCTTCTCAATAAGCTTAACCCATGTAGCTGTTATAAATAATAAACATAACATTTGTCCAAATTGGCTCTACATTTTTCTTCTTTTAAAAGTTTTCTTCAAAATCAATCAACCTCACCGTAAATAAAGTTTGCCGTCTCTTGAATTTGTTATGCAATTTTGCAATAAATCATAACTAAATAAAAGCCTTGCCACAAATAAATTTACGCATTACGTCAATCATAGACACCATAGTAGGTAATAGTTTACTGAATGGAGTATTTCAATTTAAGTATGACTGATCAAATGGCTCAAAGCACGACTCTGTGTGTTTTTCTGAGTGTTTTGTCAGTGAGGTTTAATTTGTAGTCTGCATGGCTGCAGCAAAATCCCCCAGCAATATCTGACAACTATGCATAGGTAGATAATTTGGCCACAAAAACCCTTGGAAGAAATACTTAGAATGAGGTGCATAAGCATCAGATAAAAAATATAGCTTATCGGTCAGTTTTATCCTGAACAAGTTTTCTGTTGCTTTTATGCATGTTCAGTCAATGAGGAGCATCACCATGTGTTGAGTAGGCGTCCCCTGCTTGTTACTGAGAGTATTGACACTAGCTTACCTGCTTATGCGCTGGACTGCACAGCATTTTTTGATAACAGAGCCATTTTTTTAATCTATTTGGTTGGGTAGTGGCAGAAGGAGGGGCTCCTCATTTGTGCAAGAACTGCCACTACAATGGGTCAAGTCGAATCAGTTAGCCCCACCATGCCTCCATTGTGGAACAGCATACCAGCGGTCTGTAACCTGTGGCTCTGAAGCAGCTTGTGGTTCTTCAGGTCCTCCAGAGTAGATCTTAATAATTTTCTAAGTGACATAGAAATGAGCAGAGTTGGACTCAACTTGATGATTTCATAAAAGACTTTGGACTTCACTTGGACTTTCACACCAACCACTTATAACTTCACTTGGACTTGAAGCCTTGACTTAAAGAGACTTGATGTCTTGCATTAAGCAAAAATTGTTTTTCAAAGGAAAAATGCGGAGCTCGCAGTGATAAAATCATGCTAGGCACACAATCCAGTCAGCTGCAACCCCTCCACTTTTTGCTAAATTTTTTCTTCTTGTTGCTACAACAAGCATGCTTCATCTACTGTGTTGTTTACCTACTTTTCTTCTGCATTCTACAAGGACAGCAAAGACTCTGGCGATGATAGAGAGGTCCCTGCCTCTCAGTGTTATCAGAGAGGTGTAAGCAAAGTTGGAAAAAGAAAAAATAAGCTGTGGACAGAATCACTCAAACAGCATCTAGGCTACAATGCAAAACTCTTCACTATATTGTTAAGTGAGTTTCAGTAAGGTTTTAAATTCAGGCAGGGGCAAGTGTCTCAGACCGACACTGGACTCTAGTGCTGCCAGTGGCTGTATCGACATCTAGCTGCCATAAACGTGTGACTGTTGTGTTAGGAAATGGACTCAACGCAAAATCCTCCAAGACAGACAGCAACCCTGATGTCCACTGAAAATGTGTTCTTTCTCTTTATTTAGGTTTAATGAATATTTCACAAATGCAACGTTTGGAAAGCTTCAGTGTTAGGTTAATAACACTATTATGCTAAAAAAAAAGTTTAATATTTGTAATTATTTATTTTTCCACATGCAAAGATGCAAATGTCCTGGTTAGAATAAATGTTCTTTATTATTATTTAGATTACCCTCAGTATTTTATTAAATGTTACTTCTACATTTCTTGAATGGGTTAAAGTTAGATTTATTCATTTCCAGCCAGCAATAAGATTTTTATGCTCAATAATTTAATCCTGGAGCTTGAAATGACACAGGTTCAAATGTGTACATGGTAAGCCTCTTTGCGTTAAACTTCAACCACAAACAAAGTCAGTAATCCAAACTGACAGACAGCAGCACCATTACAATATCTTATACAATTACATTTTATTGCAAAATTTATTTCCATACGGTTAAATAAATAATTTGACTTGTTATTCTAATAATCTGATGTTAATCGTGTTATGTTGTAAAAGCAGATTTGTTCTGTTGCAGTCGGTTTGCAAGGAGATTTCAACCTGGATAGACTCACAAAGAGAAGACAGGGATGCAATTAGAAAAGTTTATTAGTGAATGTTTATTTCTTTGGCGCTCGGACCCCAGTGGAAGACGTGAATGCTGAGAATGACTTGCGCTTCAATTAACATTTTAGGGTTCGAATTAAAGACGTCTTCCCCCCTAGGTCCGTTCCTGATGGTGCGGACTTATACATTTTTTGAATAGAAATTGTTTTTTAAATCATTATTATTTAATCAGTGTTCTCCTTATTTTCTAAATTCACTGGATGTTTTTTTTTGTTTGTTTCAGTAAATATATACTGTAAAAGGCAACCTCAGCACAGCTTTTGTAACGAGTTCAAAATTCACTGCCTCTTGCTTGTTGTTCTGCCTTGACTATGGACTCAACTAGGTCTTCCATGTCTTTACTTGGGACTTGACTCAAGACTTGGGGGGGGGGGGACTTAAGACTTGTAACTTGCAAAGTAATGACTTGGTCCCACTGCTGAGAAAAAATAAAAAAAGTATTGCTTTTGTAGTTTTGGTGTGTTTCCACGAAATATCTGCTTATAATTTCTACAACTGAATGACACCAATGGAAAAAGGATTTTTTTAAACTTTGTTGTTGGAGAGCAAATATCTTTTTTCTTTCCATAATAATGAAATGTTATTTTTGTAAAGTTTTGTTGTTTTTTTTATCAGAAATCTCAAAAAATAAATTATATGTATTTTTTAATTTTACTGTAAAACAAAATGACTTTGTAAATAGTAAAGTAAATATAAACTGTAGTTTTCAAATGATTATTTCATTTATTAGGAGGAAAAAGCTGTCCAAACCATGTATATTAATTATTTTAAATTATTTTAAAATGAATTAAATGCAACTTCTCTGACAAAATGAAGAAAACCAAAACATATCAAAAAGCTACACAACATGCGATTAGCAAAGCAAATTGGAAAGTTAAGGTCATAGCAGAGGATGTTTTATTTAACTCTGCCCCACCTCTTCGGTCCTTGCAGAAAACACACGGGGACAGTAAAAGTGTGTCTAAGTCAAACCTTGAAGTGTTTTATAAAAAACACTACAGATACAACGTGTCAAGCTTATAGCATTCACTTTCACATTTGGGCAACATGCAGCAACAGCATGACATTTTGTAAGACCAGTTTCACTTTGACAAAAAACATTGTATAAATAACTTCATATTTGTTGAATTCATAATTTGTTGTCAGCTATGTGTTCATTATAATTGTACATTTCATGAAAAAATAAATGTACTTATGTATAACAGATTTTGAAATATTCACAAAAGCTGCTGTCAGATTAATATTTTTACCAACTTTTAAAAAGCATGTGCGATTTGACCTTTTTCCAGTTTGAACATGAAAAGCAGATAACACACAAAGTGATAGGTGCATAAAAAACTGGCATCTTGTGATTTATTAACTTACAAGTTATCTGATAGGACAAGTTGCTTCATTGAACCCATATCTACACCTACCAAGAAAAGCTAAAGAAAGAGTCTGGACATGAAACACAGCTACCTAATAACAGACCTTTAATGAGTATTTTAGGAAGGTTAGGAAATGCCAACTTAAGTCTAATTTGGAGAAAAATAAAAAGTTAAAGGTCGCATTTAAATAAATTATTATTCTGAACCTAAAGTATGTGTATCTATATTAGATTTACTGCAGCTGAGATGCTTTTTTCAACATGTTTACCTAAATTAGACAGTTTTTTTCACAATTCCTTGAGAATCAACATGCGGGTCCCAGACGTAATAACTGTCAGTGTGACTGCCAAAAACATGTTTGGTTTGGCCTACACTACATTTGATGCAACAGAAACTTTAGTTTAAAAGGTTGCAAGGTCTGAAATGTATGAATATTTCAGGAATTCTAAAATAGATGCCAGGTAAAGTTTAAGCAACACTTCAAGTGTGGGATAGTGCAACTTTCTGAGCAATAGCATTATCTCTGCACTAACCGTGACTGATACTATCAACGGTGGGACGTGCATAGACACACTTTCAACAAAATGGGATGCAGTTGTACTTCCAGTCTTTCTTTCAGGATATAATCTGTCACTTATTATGTGCTTTGACAGAAGTGTGAAGGAAATACATGAAACTGCCTCGGGGGTGCCCATGGCCAACTTAACCACAAGCAGACCATTCCAAACTTCTCACTACAGGTATATCGGTGGAGTCAATGGCAGAACTCAGAGGTGAAAGTTTGGCTTAAGTTACTTCAAATGAGAAAATGCTGTCTCGCTCCTTTCATATCCTCGTTGCGAACGCTTTGTGTTTCTCCGCTCCCTAATAAGCATGACAAACTGTTTTGATGATGAGGTCATTACATCCTAATTTGATTGCTCTTTTTTCGCCTCGCTTTAGGGAATCCCCACCACCACCACCACCCTACATCCTGTCAGAACCAAAATTCAATAGAAAAAGACACTCCTACAAAGCAATGCAAAAACAGGTCTTGTTACAGTAACAGTTTCTGTCAGGCCTGCCTACACTGTTTGCTCAAAGGAGAAAAAGTTGCATCACCTCTTAAATACATTGAGAATTTACTGTTTGTTTTACAACAAATTATCTGTCTGGTAGGTAGGCCACCTTATTGTCCACTGAGTAAACAGTGCAAGCAAGATATTCAGAAGCTGCCATTCAAGTTACAACAAAAACATGAGCATATAAGGTACCTTAAGACTAGGTACCACCAGCTAGTGTTTTATCATAATATTTTCTGCAATACAGTCAATATAATAGAAATTATACTCAAAGATTAAATATGTTTGTTAAACATCTATTGACCTCATGAAGGTAAAACATTCGGCAACATCAGCATTCATCGCTTTTGTGTAGCTGTACTCAGGCCTGATTACTGCCTGTTACCGAAAGAATCAAGAAACCACCTACATATAACCTGTCTGAGAATGTGAAGTAGGCTAAAATATCTCAAAAAGAAACACCTAAGACCATGAAAGTCAGGAACAGATGAGAAACAAAGTTGTTGACATCCACCAATCTGGAAAGGGTTACAAAGCTTTGGGACTCTGACAAAACACAGGGAGATCCATTATCCACAAATAGAGAAAACATGGAACAGTGGTGAACCTTCCTCAGAGTGTACAGCCAACTAAACATATTCTTAGAGAGCATAAACAACTTATCTAGGAGGTTAAAAAAATAATTCAGAACAACACCTAAACTCTCACTTGCCTTAAGGTCACTATGATTCAAAATTAGAAGAAGACTGGGTAACAATGGTATCCTTGGTGGAGGTCCAAGGTGAAAACAATTGCTGACTACAAGGAACACAAAGGTCAATTTCACATTTCCCACCAAAAATCTTGGTGATTTCAAAGATTTTTTTGGGAAAACAATTCTATTGACTGACAAAACAAAAGTAGAAATTTCTGGACGGTGGCCCTCCGGTTACATCTGACACAATTAACACAGCATTTCATACCAAGCACATCACACCCATGGTTAAACATCTTAGTAGTATGTGTGATGGTCTAGTTCTACTTTGCCTCATTAGGACCTGGACCACTTGCCATAATTGGTAGCAACCTGAATTCTGCTCTCTTGCAGAAAATCCTTAAGGAGAATGCCCTGCCATCAGTTCGTGACCTTAAGCTTAAGTAACATAAAATTATGTACTAGAATAATGGGCCAAAGTACACCAGAAATTCCACCACTGAATGGCTCAAAAAACTAAAGGAAGGATTTGATAGTGGCCTAGTAAAAGCTTGAAGCTAAATACGATTGAGATGCTATGGTGTGACCTTAAACAGACCAGTTAAGCTGGAAACCCCTGAAAATGGCTCTACTGAAACGATTCTGCAAAGAAGAGTGGGACATAATTCTTCCACATTGATGTATAAAGCCCCTTTGCCAGTTATTGTAAGTGCTTGATGGCAGTTTTTGTTGTAGGTTTAGGATGCAATTGATTTTTCACATAGGATAAGGTTGGTTTGGATAGCCTTTTCCCCTGTCAAATGAAATCATCATTTGAGAACAGAATTTTGTATTTGCTTAGATTATCTTAGTCTGTCATTAAAATAGGTCTAATGATCTGAAACAAAGAAGAAATATCAGAAGACAATCTGTAATGGGGTGAATTTGATGGCACTATATATTAAACATAAAGATGAAAGTACCAACTGCCACAAAAATCCAGAACATACAGGTTGCACATATAACTTATTTGCAGAAATGTAAAACAGCAACATTACTTTCATAACTTGTTTCTTTATCAGTTGATAGGCAAGCCAAGTACACTGCTCAAAAAAATAAAGGGAACACATAAACAACACAATATAACTCCAAGTAAATCAAACTTCTGTGAAATCAAACTGTCCACTTAGGAAGCAACACTGATTGACAATCAATTTCACATGTTGTGCAAATGGAATAGACAACAGGGTGAATCTTTGGCGATTAGCAAGACACTCAATAAAGGAGTGGTTCTGCAGGTGGGGACCACAGACCACTTCTCAGTACCTATGCTTTCTGGCTGATGTTTTGGTCACTTTTGAATGTTGGTGGTGCTTTCACACTCGTGGTAGCATGAGACGGACTCTACAACCCACACAAGTGGCTCAGGTAGTGCAGCTCATCCAGGATGGCACATCAATGCGAGCTGTGGCAAGAAGGTTTGCTGTGTCTGTCAGCGTAGTGTCCAGAGCCTGGAGGCGCTACCAGGAGACAGGCCAGTACACCAGGAGATGTGGAGGAGGCCGTAGGAGGGCAACAACCCAACAGCAGGACCGCTACCTCCGCCTTTGTCCAAGGAGGAACAGGAGGAGCACTGCCAGAGCCCTGCAAAATGACCTCCAGCAGGCCACAAATGTGCATGTGTCTGCACAAATGGTTAGCAACCGACTCCATGAGGATGGTATGAGGGCCTGACGTCCACAAATGGGGGTTGTGCTCACAGCCCAACATCGTGCAGGACGCTTGGCATTTGCCAGAGAACACCAGGTTTGGCAAATTCACCAGTGGCGTCCTGTGCTCTTCACAGATGAAAGCAGGTTCACACTGAGCACATGTGACAGACGTGACAGCGTCTGGAGACACCGTGGAGAGTGATCTGCTGCCTGCAACATCCTTCAGCATGACTGGTTTGGCAGTGGGTCAGTAATGGTGTGGGGTGGCATTTCTTTGGAGGGCCACACGGCCCTCCATGTGCTCGGCAGAGGTAGCCTGACTGCCATTACGTACCAAGATGAGATCCTCAGACCCCTTGTGAGAGCATATGCTGGTGCGGTCGGCCCTGGGTTCCTCCTAATGCAGGACAATGCTAGACCTCATGTGGCTGGAGTGTGTCAGCAGTTCCTGCAAGATGAAGACGTTGAAGCTATGGACTGGCCCACCCGTTCCCCAGACCTGAATCCGATTGAGCACATCTGGGACATCATGTCTCGCTCCATCCACCAACGTCACGTTGCACCACAGACTGTCCAGGAGTTGGCGGATGGTTTAGTCCAGGTCTGAGAGGAGATCCCTCAGGAGACCATCAGCCGTCTCATCAGGAGCCCAGGCATTGTAAGGAGGTCATAGAGGCACGTGGAGGCCACACACAATACTGAGCCTCATTTTGACTTGTTTTAAGGACATTACATCAAAGTTGGATGAGCCTGTAGTGTTTTACCACTTTAATTTTGTGTGTGACTCCAAATCCAGGCCTCCATTGGTTAATAAATGTGATTTCCATTGATGATTGTTGTGTGATTTTGTTGTTAGCACATTCAACTTTGTACAGAACAAAGTATTCAATGAGAATATTTCATTCATTCAGATCTAGGTTGTGTTATTTGAGTGTTCCTTTTATTTTTTTGAGCAGTGTACATTTACAGAAAGGTGTATTCTGTATAATGAGACTGGCCTAAGTTTTGTTTGGCAGGTATAGTCTTGATATTGCAGTTAGCAACATTAACCAAAGATGTCCGGTACAAACATACCGTGTCCGTTGCACATATTTTCACTCAAGGTAAAGATGTGTAGAAGCTGTTGAAACAGATTTTATTTTTTTGCAATACACAATACAACTAAAAATGTAACAAAAACTCCACCTTTAGTCTGACTAAACTTACTCAATGGGAGAAAAAATACAATGTTAGGAAATTATGCCCAGTGCCGCTTTTATCAACACCTTTACCAATTCCTACAAATTACAAAATAACTAAAGTAACTTAATTTTTAATTGATTAGAGAGCATAAGAACCTTGACTTAGTAATCCAAGACTTTCTGTTTTCATTGGGTATTAATATGATGTTACACAGACGCCCATATCTCTAAGCCACTCTTTAAAATGGGAAAGATAGGAGAACATTGCGTTCATGTAATGCAGATGTGTGTTAATCTTCATAAGACTACAAAAAAGTGCTGTGCTACTGGCCAAAGGGGGTTGTAAAATATATTAATATCTTTCTTGACACCAGGATTACACTTTTTCCACACTGGATAAATCTTCTCAAAATTAAAGTCAGTTTTTTTCAAACTTTTTCATCATGAAATGATGGTACTGCAATGAAAGCTGAATTCATATGTATTTGTACAGATTTTACCAGGTGTCCCTGTAAGTGTGGAAGGTGCTTCTTTTCTGCTATATTTTGATGTAATTAAGTTGTTTAACATTTTCTGTTATACCTTAGCTTAGTTTTGGTGGAAATGTGTTTCCTTCCTGTCAGAGAGCAACGTGTTTCTGTATGTAATGTGTTCGGGCGTTTTTCTGAATTGGCTCTCTGAATGTGGAAAATTACATTACAGTTCTTCACAAAAACCTTTTGAAAACCATCTGCAGTCTGCACTCAGTTTTCCATTATTGTTCCAATGAAAGAAAAGTCATTTTATACCTCAAATGAGGACATATTACAAGACAAATGCATGATCACTTAAACACACTATGCGAAAACAAAGTAATACTTAAAAGATAAAGGCTTAACATGATGCAGCGCATAAGAGCTAATAATAAGTGAGGTGTCGCTGACATATTGTGAGTGTTTTCATTTTTGAGGTTTGCATGAAAAGGACAGCTTTGCATTAGGAAATGCATTCTTATGGCTCTGTTTTACATGCTAGAAAGTCCCCCTTTGCCAAACGCAACCTAACACATCTGTGTCATTTTGTATAACAGAGACGGAGAGAGAGACAGAATAACACCAATGGTACTACAATCTGGTGTTCATTTGATCGTTTTGAACAAGGGCAGCCCATCTGGCTTTGATTTCAAAGGTAGCATGCTGATCAGAGTTGCCTTATTTTATTGGAAATCTTGTTCATATATTCCCAACTCAGTCCTCGCTGACCTCTGACAGCTCCCATGGGGCTTGTGGGTCCATCCAGGAAGCGTTAAGTGACAGAGTTCACGGATGCTGGTTGCAAAGCTGACACGCATTGGGCAGAGTTTGCATTTGCCTGCTTTTCTCTTACTCATAGTTCAAGAGAAGCAGGGAATGCTGTTGACCTATCACTAAACTGTGTAGAGCTGCTTCAGCTTTTAAGGTAAAGAGGTGTGACGTTTGAACCCTATTCTGGCATGACACGGTCAAGCAGCTTGTTGCAAAAATTACATAAATACAAAAAGAACATTTATATAGAAACATACTGCTTAAATCATACTACTTAATTATGAGTGTTTCATGCTAACAAAACAAAAATACTTTTACGTTTTAAAGGCTCATGGAGGCAACTTTTTCCACGAATCTTTAAAAGGAACCAGTTTCCCTGCTGTGGCAGTTGTATCAAAGCAGAGGTAGTAAATGCTCCGTACATTTACTGAAAATGACACAGTGCTGGAAACGAGGTCCACAATTCAAACATATTTATTCTAGCAAGAAGGAATTTTGACAGCAATATAAATCCTCTACTTCCAGATACCAAAAGCAGGAAAATATAGTTTAGAGCTATGCACAATATGAGTTTAGTTTATTTAATTTTATTATTCCCTATTACAATTTTCAAAAGAATTGTCACGCCACACTTTTTGTCTTTTTAAAAATGAGTTTTGCTCTTACAGTTGCGCTTCCAGAACAATTTGTTGAGGGTGGGCAGATGGGGGCTACTTATAGTTCTTGCGTAGTCCACCAAAATCAAAAAACAAAATAAATGTTCAGCTGTTTTATTCAGGTACATTGCTATAGTGGTAAACTTGAAATCTAGGGCCAAATAAAAATCTTGAATCTCCCCAGGATTTTTTTCTGAGGTTCTGTGAGAACCTAAACCAAATATACCAATATGCAGTTGAGGATATATATAGTTTACATACATGCTCTTATTATTTGGTAGAATTGCCTTTTAAACTATATTACTTTGGTCAAAAGTTTCGGAAATCTTTCCACTCACTTCTCACAATAGTTGCTGGAATTTTGTCCTATTCCTCCTGACAGAACTGCTATAACTATGTCAGATTAAAAGGCCTTCTTGCATACCCACACCTCATCAGCTCTGCCCAAACCTTTTATATGGGACTGAGATCAGGACTTTGTGATGACCACTCCAAAAAATATCTCTGTTGTCATTAAACCACATTTTGACTAATCTGGTGGTATGCTTAAGATCATTGTCCATTTGGAAGATTAATCTCTACCCGTGTTTTGACTTCTTAGCTGATCTACAGGTCCTTCTCAAAAAATTAGCATATTGTGATAAAGTTCATTATTTTCCATAATGTCATGATGAAAATTTAACATTCATATATTTTAGATTCATTGGACACTAACTGAAATATTTCAGGTCTTTTATTGTCTTAATACGGATGATTTTGGCATACAGCTCATGAAAACCCAAAATTCCTATCTCACAAAATTAGCATATTTCATTCGACCAATAAAAGAAAAGTGTTTTTAATACAAAAAACGTCAACCTTCAAATAATCATGTACAGTTATGCACTCAATACTTGGTCGGGAATCCTTTGGCAGAAATGACTGCTTCAATGCGGCGTGGCATGGAGGCAATCAGCCTGTGGCACTGCTGAGGTCTTATGGAGGCCCAGGATGCTTCGATAGTGGCCTTTAACTCATCCAGAGTGTTGGGTCTTGAGTCTCTCAACGTTCTCTTCACAATATCCCACAGATTCTCTATGGGGTTCAGGTCAGGAGAGTTGGAAGGCCAATTGAGCACAGTGATACCATGGTCAGTAAACCATTTAACAGTGGTTTTGGCACTGTGAGCAGGTGCCAGGTCATGCTGAAAAATGAAATCTTCATCTCCATAAAGCTTTTCAGCAGATGGAAGCATGAAGTGCTCCAAAATCTCCTGATAGCTAGCTGCATTGACCCTGCCCTTGATAAAACACAGTGGACCAACACCAGCAGCTGACACGGCACCCCAGACCATCACTGACTGTGGGTACTTGACACTGGACTTCTGGCATTTTGGCATTTCCTTCTCACCAGTCTTCCTCCAGACTCTGGCACCTTGATTTCCGAATGACATGCAGAATTTGCTTTCATCCGAAAACAGTACTTTGGACCACTGAGCAACAGTCCAGTGCTGCTTCTCTGTAGCCCAGGTCAGGCGCTTCTGCCGCTGTTTCTGGTTCAAAAGTGGCTTGACCTGGGGAATGCAGCACCTGTAGCCCATTTCCTGCACACGCCTGTGCACGGTGGCTCTGGATGTTTCTACTCCAGACTCAGTCCACTGCTTCCGCAGGTCCCCTAAGGTCTGGAATCGGCCCTTCTCCACAATCTTCCTCAGGGTCCGGTCACCTCTTCTCGTTGTGCAGCGTTTTCTGCCACACTTTTTCCTTCCCACAGACTTCCCACTGAGGTGCCTTGATACAGCACTCTGGGAACAGCCTATTCGTTCAGAAATTTCTTTCTGTGTCTTACCCTCTTGCTTGAGGGTGTCGATAGTGGCCTTCTGGACAGCAGTCAGGTCGGCAGTCTTACCCATGATTGGGGTTTTGAGTGATGAACCAGGTTGGGAGTTTTAAAGGCCTCAGGAATCTTTTGCAGGTGTTTAGAGTTAACTCGTTGATTCAGATGATTAGGTTCATAGCTCGTTTAGAGACCCTTTTAATGATATGCTAATTTTGTGAGATAGGAATTTTGGGTTTTCATGAGCTGTATGCCAAAATCATCCATATTAAGACAATAAAAGACCTGAAATATTTCAGTTAGTGTGCAATGAATCTAAAATATATGAATGTTAAATTTTCATCATGACATTATGGAAAATAATGAACTTTATCACAATATGCTAATTTTTTGAGAAGGACCTGTATTATGACGTTGCTACATTTGTTCCTAATGATGTTTCTTTGTAATGATCTTGTCTATTTTGTGACCAAAAGATTTTATTGTATCATTTGGTTAGGTACTTCTTTTGGAATGCTTTTTTAGAAACAGCTCAAATCCATCTGAGACGTAAAACAGTTAATAATAGCTCTGAGCTTTGCAGGGATAGATCTTGACACCAGGCTGCCTTCCTTTACGCGTTGTATTTCTTGTCCACAACATAAATAGCTGTCATGCTGTAAAGCTGGCATTCTGTTCTGATTTAAACTAATAATTTATTGCATCTGGCATCAGAGCCTTCTCAACAAGACCAAAGGCACTGCACAAGCTCCCAGAAAGAACCTGATAGCCTTTTTCTACACCCCTAATAAGTTTAAGATGACCCTCGTCTTTGTGAACAATATGCTATTTGGTAGATCTGGCAGACAAAACATCTTTAGAGACTAACAAACCATTAATATAGATATAATCACCGGTCTCTTTCCAGAGGATTTTACCCTCAGTGGGAATTCTTCTGTTGTGAGCTCCTGACTCCCTTTAAAGCTGAAGTGTGACTTACAAATGACTTGCAGAATAAGTGATGGAGTACATGAGCAATGGCCAGCACCCTTTTGTGGATTATTAATATCACTGAATGAAAGACAAAAGTGCAGTGTGTGTTTAAAGAAAACTACTTTGTATATTTCACCTAAAAATCTTTTTTAAAGATTATTTAGGACTCCTGACTTTGTAAATCTTTCAATATCATGAAGGTTGCAAGACTCAGCAGATAAAAATAAAAGCAGCCTCCTGAGAATGACAGAGTGAAACACAGCCAGCCTCACCGCCATCAAAGCAAGTTGGGAACTGCCTTTCTGGAAAAACAATAGTGCAACAGCTAATGTGGTTCATTGAAACGCTCCACTGGCCGTGAATGGCCACGTTGCCCCACGTTAAAAGACATCCTCATAGTCGGGCTTAGTGAAGGTGAGACTATGTCACTTCCACTGGCGCCTGGCCTCACCTGGGTGCAAAATCTCGCCAGCGACAAGTCAACAATGTCTACGGCCAAGTACACACACTTACAGACTTACTGTAAGCTTGTGTACACACACTTTAACACTTTCCACTTGCTCAGTCTGATGGTTTGATAACAGCCTTTCTATAAAATCATAATTATCCTGAATTTATATATATATATATATATATATATATATTAATGTTTGTACATGAGAGGCAGAATTATCCTATTTTTTAAATATTTCAGCATTCATTTACCGCAGGGAATAGAACATATGTGCGTGCTCACAGGTTGGAATTTTTTATTTGCATATGTGCTACCACTGCATGCATGCTCTTGGTAGCTCACTGAGCAAATTTGAACCACAGACTTTGTGCTGAATTATTCTGCTTGGAAAGATGAAATGACAGTGCCCACATTCACTGAAAGCAAACACGGCAAGTATTATACCATACCTAAATGCCATATTTTGCCTGGTTTTGTTTAATGTCTCTGGCCTGTGCATTGTAAGGCAGGAAGATAGGAGGGATGTGAGAATTTTATTGTGGACTGAGCTTTTAGAAGTTTCAGTTTGATGCTGTTGTTTTGCTAATTTAAGGCAACATTTCTATTGCATGATCTATTAATTTCTTGAAAACAATTATATAACTGATCAATTAAAGAAATCCCAAATTTAATGGAAATAACTTGTGTTAATCTTTTTAAAGCCACAAAGATCAATGGTTACATTTACAGTCCTTCACTGTTTTTTCAAACATTATTTCAGCTATCAGTAGCTCCAAACCAGCACCAATACTCCCACCTACTGGCCGGTGTCTCTTAGTGTGTAGTCCTGCTTCTTCCACGACCCTCCACCTCCCACCTTGAGGCTTCCCTTCCTGCTGGAGGAATGGTAAAGTGATCTGTTGGTCCCTAAGTGCTTTTTGCTGTCAGTAGTGTTGACACGGGATGCAATAGAAACCCAGCTGAGGCCACCTTGATGGAGGGGGATTGTTGAGCTGCAAGGAAAGTGCATGCTCCTTCCTTGTCATGCCTTCCCTTCTCTCACCATATCTGTGTTTTGTCACTTTGGTTGCAACATATAAATTTAAGCTCTTTATTTTATTTTGCATCATACAATGAGTGTTTGAAAATACTGAAATCAGTCTGATGAGATAAGGTGTCGGTTAAAAGCTATTGTATCTTGTGTATCCATTGCAAATTTTGTTTTTCTTTCCATCAAGCTTATCCTCCAAGGGGAACATATTTCATGACCCCCTTGGAATGATGGGCTGTATGGGAAACCCCACAAACAACCCCACCCCACCCCTTGACTGGAGGAGGAAGCTGCGGACACAAACAGAAGAGAGTTAGGGACTACCTGTTGTTTAAACAGATATCAGGGCTGTTTGGCTCACGTTGGAAAAGCCCCTGAACTTAGTTCCACTTCAGATGTTTAAGAGTCCCCGGCGAGAGCTTCTGGGTCTCTCCTGAGAAATAAACAACTATTTTGCCAGGAAAGCTTTTGTGATCACTATTTTGACCCCCCCCCCCCTCTCTACCTCCTTTCCCTCGGAGGCATCGCTGTTGCCTGTTGCTGATTGGTTATCGAGTTTTCAGAACATACTCCTGGGTAGCTCACTCAAGAGATTTTAAGGCAGCCAAAACATTAAATCAAATAAGCTCCGTGGATTAATTACTTGATGTGTGTCAGTCTTTTTACAGACTTCTGATCTCACAGAGGTTATTAACAGAAAACCCCTTTAAAAATCTATAAAAATAAAAGCAAATTTGCATTTTAGTGTGATTCACATCAAAAATTAGAATTACATTGCAGATGGCACCATATAAAGGCATTCTGGATTCCTCTGGATATAAATACAGCAGATTCCCACCAGAATGAGGCTATACTGGCAACACACCTGTAGGTCTTGGAGACATCCTGAACATTGTACACTGTGTGGGGGCCAGAGGCATGACTCCATCCACCCAGAGGCAGTAACTGGCCAGGGGACTTAAAAGAGCACTTGTAAAAATAGCCAAAAACCAAACATCTGCCCAGTCATTGTAGATGTCTCCATTGTGTAAAATAAACAGACAAAATTTCTCTTTATAGAAAAATGTTCTTTGATATGGAGAGATGTAAAACTCTGCAACTCACATACACATGCACAATACACATTTTATTTTGAAATACTAAACACAGAATACAAATAGAAAGAACACAAAAATACAGCAGTTTTACAATATTTACACAAACATTCAAAACAAAAATGTACAAGATGATCTATCTGTTTGAATTTAAATGAGAAAAACAACATTTATCAGGTTAGTTTGATTTTGATACAGCATTAAGCTAAATGTTGGTAAACATCCACTTCATTTAAAAAAATGTTGCACAGAATTTTATAGCTTTGTGCCATTCTGCTACTTTTTGAGAAACACAAGCACAGCAAGCTGATATTAGCTGGTTATTTTCTATTTGCTTGGTTAGAAAGCTTACAGCTTTCTGCCTTACATAAACGCTTCTCATAGATGACGAGCTGTACTTCTAAAACAACTTTACCTTAATAAGTAGGTGATTTGTGGCACTTCTTTAGTTTCCAAAACTGCCAAATCTGTCTTTTTTGGAAGCCTGGACGTGTAGGAATCTTCTTTCAGACAGATAAGCAGCAGTATACAGCAACACATGGAGGAGGCAGTGTAACATTGTTCCGTATTCCATAAAACCAGTTCCTCAAGCACTTTCTCTGGCATCTCAATAAAAAAACACTTTAATAATAAAGGTTTTGTGGTTTTAAAACCAAAACTTTTAAACCATTTATATACAGGTCCTTCTCAAAATATTAGCATATTGTGATAAAGTTCATTATTTTCCATAATGTAATGATGAAAATTTAACATTCATATATTTTAGATTCATTGCACACTAACTGAAATATTTCAGGTCTTTTATTGTCTTAATACGGATGATTTTGGCATACAGCTCATGAAAACCCAAAATTCCTATCTCACAAAATTAGCATATCATTAAAAGGGTCTCTAAACGAGCTATGAACCTAATCATCTGAATCAACGAGTTAACTCTAAACACCTGCAAAAGATTCCTGAGGCCTTTAAAACTCCCAGCCTGGTTCATCACTCAAAACCCCAATCATGGGTAAGACTGCCGACCTGACTGCTGTCCAGAAGGCCACTATTGACACCCTCAAGCAAGAGGGTAAGACACAGAAAGAATTTTCTGAACGAATAGGCTGTTCCCAGAGTGCTGTATCAAGGCACCTCAGTGGGAAGTCTGTGGGAAGGAAAAAGTGTGGCAGAAAACGCTGCACAACGAGAAGAGGTGACCAGACCCTGAGGAAGATTGTGGAGAAGGGCCGATTCCAGACCTTGGGGGACCTGCGGAAGCAGTGGACTGAGTCTGGAGTAGAAACATCCAGAGCCACCGTGTACAGGCGTGTGCAGGAAATGGGGTACAGGTGCCGCATTTCCCAGGTGAAGCCACTTTTGAACCAGAAACAGCGGCAGAAGCGCCTGACCTGGGCTACAGAGAAGCAGCACTGGACTGTTGCTCAGTGGTCCAAAGTACTTTTTTCGGATGAAAGCAAATTCTGCATGTCATTTGGAAATCAAGGTGCCAGAGTCTGGAGGAAGACTGGGGAGAAGGAAATGCCAAAATGCCAGAAGTCCAGTGTCAAGTACCCACAGTCAGTGATGGTCTGGGGTGCCGTGTCAGCTGCTGGTGTTGGTCCAATGTGTTTTATCAAGGGCAGGGTCAATGCAGCTAGCTATCAGGAGATTTTGGAGCACTACATGCTTCCATCTGCTGAAAAGCTTTATGGAGATGAAGATTTCATTTTTCAACATGACCTGGCACCTGCTCACAGTGCCAAAACCACTGGTAAATGGTTTACTGACCATGGTATCACTGTGCTCAATTGGCCTGCCAACTCTCCTGACCTGAACCCCATAGAGAATCTGTGGGATATTGTGAAGAGAACATTGAGAGACTCAAGACCCAACACTCTGGATGAGCTAAGGGCCGCTATCGAAGCATCCTGGGCCTCCATAAGACCTCAGCAGTGCCACAGGCTGATTGCCTCCATGCCACGCCGCATTGAAGCAGTCATTTCTGCCAAAGGATTCCCGACCAAGTATTGAGTGCATAACTGTACATGATTATTTGAAGGTTGACGTTTTTTGTATTAAAAACACTTTTCTTCGGATGACATATGCTAATTTTGTGAGATAGGAATTTTGAGTTTTCATGAGCTGTATGCCAAAATCATCCGTATTAAGACAATAAAAGACCTGAAATATTTCAGTTAGTGTGCAATGAATCTAAAATATATGAATGTTAAATTTTCATCATGACATTATGGAAAATAATGAACTGTATCACAATATGCTAATATTTTGAGAAGGACCTGTATGTTGAATAACTTCACCACCCCACCGACATTCAGGCTGCAACTTACAACTTTAATTAATATTCTCTTTTTTGATTAATCTATTGGGGCCAATTTTTCAATTAATTAAGTTATCTAAAGCAAAGGTTCTCAACTCTGTTCCTTAGGACCCACTGTCCTGAATGTTTTAGATGTTTACCTGCTCAATCCCACGTGATTCTAATGATTGCATTATTTCCTGAGCATGCAATGGAGGTCTACAGCAGGGAAGTCAAACTCCAGTCCTAAAGAGCTGCTGTCCTGCAAACTTTTAGATGTGTTCCTGCCCTAGTCTACAGATACCTGTTAATGATATATTAATTGAAATCAGGAGTGTGGCAATAGGGAAGCTAAAATATGCAGGACAGTAGTTGAAGCCCGAAATGACAAATTTTAGTCCTAAGTAAGATACAATTTTTGTTAGATTGCTTTTATTATAGCTGACCAATTGAAATGTGTTTTCTGTCCACAATATATATGTCTATATCTACAGGGGTTGGACAATGAAACTGAAGACCACAATAATTTATTAGTATGGTGTAGGGCCTCCTTTTGTGGCCAATACAGTGTCAATTCGTCTTGGGAATGACATATACAAGTCCTGCACAGTGATCAGAGGGATTTTAAGCCATTCTTCTTGCAGGATAGTGGCCAGGTCACTACGTGATACTGGTGGAGGAAAACGTTTCCTGACTCGCTCCTCCAAAACACACAAAAGTGGCTCAATAATATTTAGATCTGGTAACTGTGCAGGCCATGGGAGATGTTCAACTTCACTTTCATGTTCATCAAACCAATCTTTCAACAGTCTTGCTGTGTGTATTGGTGCATTGTCATCCTGATACACGGCACCGCCTTCAGGATACAATGTTTGAACCATTGGATGCACATGGTCCTCAAGAATGGTTCGGTAGTCCTTGGCAGTGACGCGCCCATCTAGCACAAGTATTGGGCCAAGGGAATACCATGATATGGCAGCCCAAACCATCACTGATCCACCCCCATGCTTCACTCTGGGCATGCAACAGTCTGGGTGGTACGCTTCTTTGGGGCTTCTCCACACCGTAACTCTCCCGGATGTGTGGAAAACAGTAAAGGTGGACTCATCAGAGAACAATACATGTTTCACATTGTCCACAGCCCAAGATTCGCGCTCCTTGCACCATTGAAACTGACGTTTGGCATTGGCATGAGTGACCAAAGGTTTGGCTATAGCAGCCCGGCCGTGTATATTGACCCTGTGGAGCTCCCAACGGACAGTTCTGGTGGAAACAGGAGAGTTTTAATTCTGCCGTGATTTAGGCAGCCGTGGTTTTATGTTTTTTGGATACAATCCGGGTTAGCACCCAAACATCCCTTTCAGACAGCGTCCTCTTGCGTCCACAGTTAATCCTGTTGGATGTGGTTCGTCCTTCTTGGTGGTATGCTGACATTACCCTGGATACCGTGGCTCTTGATACATCACAAAGACTTGCTGTCTTGGTCACAGATGCGCCAGCAAGACGTACATCAACAATTTGTCCTCTTTTGAACTCTGGTATGTCACCGATAATGTTGTGTGCATTTCAATATTTTGAGCAAAACTGTGCTCTTACCCTGCTAATTGAACCTTCACACTCTGCTCTTACTGGTGCAATGTGCAATCAATGAAGACTGACTACCAGGCTGGTCCAGTTTAGCCATGAAACCTCCCACACTAAAATGACAGGTGTTTCAGTTTCATTGTCCAACCCCTGTATACAGGTCCTTCTCAAAATATTAGCATATTGTGATAAAGTTCATTATTTTCCATAATGTAATGATGAAAATTTAACATTCATATATTTTAGATTCATTGCACACTAACTGAAATATTTCAGGTCTTTTATTGTCTTAATACGGATAATTGTGGCATACAGCTCATAAAAACCCAAAATTCCTATCTCACAAAATTAGCATATCATTAAAAGGGTCTCTAAACGAGCTAGGAACCTAATCATCTGAATCAACGAGTTAACTCTAAACACCTGCAAAAGATTCCTGAGGCCTTTAAAACTCCCAGCCTGGTTCATCACTCAAAACCCCAATCATGGGTAAGACTGCCGACCTGACTGCTGTCCAGAAGGCCACTATTGACACCCTCAAGCAAGAGGGTAAGACACACAAAGAAATTTCTGAACGAATAGGCTGTTCCCAGAGTGCTGTATCAAGGCACCTCAGTGGGAAGTCTGTGGGAAGGAAAAAGTGTGGCAGAAAACGCTGCACAACGAGAAGAGGTGACCGGACCCTGAGGAAGATTGTGGAGAAGGGCCGATTCCAGACCTTGGGGGACCTGCGGAAGCAGTGGACTGAGTCTGGAGTAGAAACATCCACAGCCACCGTGCACAGGCGTGTGCAGGAAATGGGCTACAGGTGCCGCATTCCCCAGACCTGGGCTACAGAGAAGCAGCACTGGACTGTTGCTAATTGGTCCAAAGTACTTTTTTCGGATGAAAGCAAATTCTGCATGTCATTCGGAAATCAAGGTGCCAGAGTCTGGAGGAAGACTGGGGAGAAGGAAATGCCAAAATGCCAGAAGTCCAGTGTCAAGTACCCACAGTCAGTGATGGTCTTGGTTGCCGTGTCAGCTGCTGGTGTTGGTCCACTGTGTTTTATCAAGGGCAGGGTCAATGCAGCTAGCTATCAGGAGATTTTGGAGCACTTCATGCCTCCATCTGCTGAAAAGCTTTATGGAGATGAAAATTTCATTTTTCAGCACGACCTGGCACCAGCTCACAGTGCCAAAACCACTGGTAAATGGTTTACTGACCATGGTATCACTGTGCTCAATTGGCCTGCCAACTCTCCTGACCTGAACCCCATAGAGAATCTGTGGGATATTGTGAAGAGAACGTTGAGAGACTCAAGACCCAACACTCTGGATGAGCTAAAGGCCGCTATCGAAGCATCCTGGGCCTCCATAAGACCTCAGCAGTGCCACAGGCTGATTGCCTCCATGCCACGCCGCATTGAAGCAGTCATTTCTGCCAAAGGATTCCCGACCAAGTATTGAGTGCATAACTGTACATGATTATTTGAAGGTTGACGTTTTTTGTATTAAAAACACTTTTCTTTTATTGGTCGGATAAAATATGCTAATTTTGTGAGATAGGAAATTTGGGTTTTCATGAGCTGTATGCCAAAATCATCTGTATTAAGATAATAAAAGACCTGAAATATTTCAGTTAGTGTGCAATGAATCTAAAATATATGAATGTTAAATTTTCATCATGACATTATGGAAAATAATGAACTTTATCACAATATGCTAATTTTTTGAGAAGGACCTGTATATATATATATATATATATATATATATATATTTGTATACGTAGTGTGATTTAAGTGAAGTGCCTCTATTAATGTGTGCCTCCTATGACGCTCGGGGTTACGAAACTTAATTTTGGTTAATTTTGTTATATCTGGGCATATCAGCCTATGAAAAGCAGACACATCATCTGCAATAACTGTTTAGAAGCCGTAACAGGTCCAGCCAATATCTGAAGCCAAACATGGCAGATGTATGCTGTATGCACACATCCACTGCTGCAAATTCCATCCATAGGACTCCCCGATTAGCAATGTGAAGGAAAACTGTTTGGTAAAAACTTTTAGTTAAACGTTTTAAGAAACGTTTCAAGAAAAACCCAAAAAAATTATAATAATTTTACAAATTATATTTTAACTCAAAGTATAGATTTTAGATTTTTTTTTTTTTTTTTTGGCACTAGTAGCCTTTATTTTTCACAGTAGGCAGACAGGTAAGAGGGGTAGACATTCGGTAAATGTCGCCGGGTCCGGGACAGCCCCTTTGAGGACTGTAGCCTCTGTACATGGTCGCTGCGCCATAAAGTATAGATTTTATATCTGTTTTATATCTGTTTAGATTATTATAGTCGACATTATCAATTGCATTATCTTATCACTGCAGCCCTGATCAATGCATAGTGGGGTAATTTTATCGCCCCAATTCTTGCAAACAGAAAAAGTCTTATTCAAGGACACTTGTTGTGGCTTACAGACAGAATTAAACCAGAGATAACACATTAACTTACCATAGGAAGCAATGATTAAATGTGCAGTTTCAGTCTCCTATAGCATGCCTTTGAGTTTTTAAAGGCCATTTAAGGTTAAGGTGGATTTCTTTCAACCATTCCAGTTAGATGTGGATGCCAAACACCCAGAGCCACTGTTTAATGCAGCTGCTTTCACCCAAAAAAACTCCACCTTTAGATCTGAAACAAATTTATAGGGATGCGGTGACATCATTTACATGAACACTCTGTTGAAAGTCCAAGAAGGTCCCGCTGTATATTTGATTTGGCCTCTGGCACCTCAGCTGACCAATACATCACATGTTCTCTGGTTCGACTATTTAATGTTGAATATCCAAAACTCACAAATGCCGCGCGACCAAATGTTCCAGAGATGTACCACTATACTAAACAGGCTATATATCTCGCTCTCCTCTCCAAACAGAAATAGATTTCGCTGAATTGTTTGATAAATTTGGTCTAGGTTTTCCAGCCATCATTATTGGAGCTCCTACTGTTTTTCTGGCTGTTGGTGGCCTAAGCCCTAATCACCCTCCGTTCCCTCAGAGGCCATAAATTACAGCGATGAGATGGTGCTTTGTGTTCCTACTGCTGGGGAGCGGGGCGAATTCACAGCGCCATATTTTGACAACCCATACTTTAAATCATTGTTTTATGACAGATGGGAAAACTTCTGCTCTTTCGCTGGCCTGATTTATGTTCATTTGGGTCTGGAGGACACTATAATTTGCAAGTAATGTGAAAACAGATGGATAGAGAGATACCAAAGGGTAACACTGACCTATACATTCTCCGTGCAGCTTGCAAATGGCATCCATATGCTGTGAAAATGCTTCCAGTTACATCTCCATTACAGCATGTTTTTTGTGTTTGTGCGTTTGACTTCTGCATGTTCTTTTTTTCTGTAAAAAAAAGTCTTTTTTTTTGTTGAACAAAGTTGAATATTCTCTGAAGTAATCCAAAGGATTTATCAACAGCAGAACCAATATTATGTTTTGCCCATGAGGCTTTTTTTAATGCTGATAAAATATGCAAGTGACAGGTATTTATTTAGATATGTTCAACATGTATGGGTAAACACTTTAATCATTTGTCCTTGCAGCTTTCCATCTCTGCTGAGGCCTAAAAAATTGATGCAAAGTAGTTTAAACCATCCTGGGGAGCATTTATTTTCTGATCAGATGTCAGTTTAAAAAAATAAAAGTACAAAACTAGTCTGCTTTATTTCCACCGCAGCAGGTCACGTCCCGGGGTCAAACATGGACCGCTCGCACATTTAAATTACATCACAGACACTTTGCTGGCAACATCCATAATCCTCTAGGTTAACAGCAGCCAAGGGGAATAATTACAAGCTGTTGCTAAAATGTCCCAGTGGGGTTCTCAAAACATCAGAACCAGGATGCATTTAATAAAGATATTATTAGATTTTTAATAATCAGAGACAGTAGAGGGCTCAGCTGATTTCCACTTCTTGGAAAAAAAAAGATGACATTTTTCATTGTTCTGGCAAAAAGACTAATAAATGTAAGGTAACCTGTGAGGAAACAGAAAAATACATCATGCACAGCCTGGGAGCCCTGATGGCTCGTGTTTTATGGCTTTTCCAATGAGGCAGGACAGCATGTGAGTGTGCAGTGTCTGGTGCAGCCATTGTATTCCAGAGAGGGGCGGGGGACCACCCACATGAAGTCAGTGATGAAGTAAATACTGTTCCATGGCCACGTCCCCTTCCCTCGCTCACAGAGTAAACTGTGGTCTAACGACCAGGCTTTGCTATCTCAGCTTGCCTCCAGATCGCTGGGCAGAAGGTTGAAGCGCAAAGGACAGTCCCACCAACCCGACTGTGAACCCCTCAAAAACACACACACTTTTTCCTACCCTTCCCAGCTTAGTCAGGAAGACTGCTAATCGTAGTCAGTGTCTCTAAAACAGGCTGAACTTGACAGAGCCTCACATCTTTCAAGCCAGACGCAAACCGCTTATACGCCCTTCTGGAGTCGAAGGCAAAGTGAGACCCAGAAGGAATGAGGTGCCTACAGATGCCCGTGTCACAGGATGACGCTCTTGGTTTTCTTCCCTTTAATACAGGATATCAGGCAGACTTTATCATTGGTATGGGGTACCACATGTTCAGATTAAAAAAAGAAAATGGGATCACTATTCAAGTGGCTTCTTCATAGAGAGAAATGAATTCAAACAAACAAACTACAACCAAATCTCTTGTGTCCCACATACCACAGCTCCTTAATCATATCCTCTCATTTTGTTTATTTAGGCTGTTTGGACATCAAACCTTTCAAGAAGGGAATAATATCCCAGGAGCATGGAAAAAAACAGGCCAAATGACCTCTTACAGGAGGTCTTTCAAATTCACATTTATATTTGAGCAAGAGTATAACACTACTTTCATTTTGTCAAATAGTTAAACTGATTATTGCCGTTAGAAGTCAAGCTCCTAGTTTGTCATGTAAAAAAACGGCATGTTTCTGCCTGTTTTTCAGAACAGGGAACATCCTCTCAGCAAATCCTTGTTAGATGACTGTAGCAAAATTCAGCTAAAACTATATTAATTTTTATAAAACCATCAGTCTCATAAGCAATCAAAAAGTCTCCAAACTTACAAAGTGTAAAGGAGAAATTCTTTACTTTTCCGTCGAGTGTTCTCTATCACATAATAGGAGGAATCAGGAGATATTGTACATTTCTTTAAGAAGATTTAAGATTTATTTAGAATAAACTCTAAAACTATCACCATCTAAATATTAGAACAAGAGTCAACAATAGCTATTACTCAATGGTATCAAATATAAAATTAATTAAATATTCTGGTCACTAAAACTGCAGGAACACTTTTTCCTTTCTTGTGGTGTAACCTAGTAAAAAATGTGTGTTATGCAGGTCTAAACTGGAGGAAATTAAAGGGAGTTCTGGAAAAATCCTGTTCTGTCTCATCATTGAAGTATGTATTCTTGTTCTCCGTAGTGCGTGCTTTGTGATCAAGGACCGGGCATTCAGAGTGTGCCATTGCATCAGAGTGGGATATGTTAGTTTTGCTGTGATGTCACTGTCTTTATATATTATTGTATTTAAATATTTTTTTCACATAGAAATTTCAGTTGTCATTCTCAGGATGTAATTTATATGCTCTGTGTGCTCCCAAGTGGTCAGGAAATTACTTGCTGCATTAATCAGAAAGTAGGTAATGTCGTCGGTTTCACATTAGTTTTATGGAAATGGAATGCAGACAGAATAGCTTAGTGTGAGATCTTATTGTTGGACCATTGGAGCAATATTTGGGTTGCATTTGTGTTGATTTTGCCCAAATGATATGACTGTGAGGTATACATACCGTGTGTAAGCACAGCACTCTCACGCCACAGAATTTTCTGACATGTCCAAAAAAGGTCTGTGGCACTTGGCTTATCTGGATATTAAATTGTGTATGTCACAGTGTCAAATGCACAGAAATGTGATGGTGGAGTGTTAGTTTCCTAAGGTATTGTTTCTTCCTAAGCCATTGAAACAAAAGGCAGATACACAAAAGTGTGAAAGGTTTATACAATTTGTTTTCTACTGAGTAATTAAGCAAAGGTAACACACAAACAAATGTAAAGAATAATAGGGGCGTGGTGCATGGCATAGCAGTAGAGCATGCGACCTATATACAGAGACCTCAATCCTCGAAATGGCTCTCCCGGTTTCAATTCCCAAACCCTGGAGAACTATGCTGCGTTCCATTTATACTTGGAAGTCAGAATTTCCTACCTCTGGTAGGAAATTTTAACTGGAATACCTGCAAACATTGGAAATACAAGTCAGAAAGTCGGGGCAACACGACCATACTTCACTTCCGCATTCAAGATGGTTGCTACATGCATTAACAGTAGTAAAACGTTCTTACTGTAACTGTTTTTCACAGTTCTTTATTATTTATGTAACATTTAGTCATTCATACATGTACTACGTTTCAGTGTTTTTAAGACGAAACGTTTCAACGCTGTTTATATGCACAAAATACAACGAAGAATAGTATTATCATCATAGTCTTTGTTGTAAGACTGCTGTTACAGTTCCTAGCAATAAGAACAAAACCAAGCTTGAAACCATAATGCTACAACTCGGTAATGACGTAAACTCCAACATTCCAGTTCCAACTTCCGAGGTTAATGGAACGCAGCACTTTACTGCTAGTCCTCCCCCTCTCTCCAACCCACTTCCTGTCTGCCTACTTTGGAAAAAATAACAAAGCGACTGACTAACACTGACTATATATATATATATATATATATACACATATAATACATACGTAAACACAAACTATTGATTAATATGACGGTTTATAGTTTCACCAAATATTAATTTAAACTAAATGAAAATCAAACACACATAAGGAGCTGGGGCACAGCGCTGTTGGTGTTGGGGTTTAAGCATGCAGCCCATGTACCGAGGCTTCAGTCCTCGACACGGCAGTCCTGGGTCCTGGCTCTAGCAACATTTGCCATATGTCTTCCACTCTCTCTTCACCCCTGTTTCCTGTCTGCCTGCTGTCAAAAACACAGAAAGATAACAGCCACTATTGCTGCAAAATACTCTTAAAAAAAAATAAAAAATTTCAGAACCCCATGAGGTTTTAAGTGCCAGAACTGCCATATTAGAACAGGAAAAAACCCTTAATTGGTCCAAAATCTGATGTTTCACCGATAAATTGAACCTGCTGGTAAAAACTAGTTTTTGAATTGGCCAAAAACAAATTCCAAGCCCGGCAGGATGGCATTTCTGATACAATTTGGTAAATGTCTGGTGGTTCTTCACATTGAAATCAAAATCTGGTTGCATACAACCTTACAAAACTTTTCACAAAAACAAACATAGCATACAATCCAAACAAAAAAATGTACTGCAACTGAATCTTAAAGGTTCATAAGGATCAATACTCTTCTTGATAGGTTTTCTCGTTCTTTCTCAGTCACAGAACTGAGCTCATCAAGGATATGTACTCCAGGGGAGGAGTTATCATAAGGGACTGCTCAGCCAATTAGATGTGCACTTGGGGGAAGGTGAGAACTTCAACAGCTAATGATAACGTAGATTGTACTATTTATATTAAATTACTGTTAACCTTTAAATGTCACATTTAAGACAAACAATTTTCAAAGTTAGCACTAATTATGGATATGTTAATCCTTTTTAATTTCTTAAATTAGCAAAATAAAATCATTCATATAAGAACTTTGACAGTCATTGAGACAAACCTTTTGAACATACCTTGGCAAAGTCACATTTTTATATTTTGAAGATCTTGAGTGACCTTGTCTAGGTAAGAAGCTTGTTTGCACTATAAAGTCTAGTGATGACTGAAGGGACCTGGAGAAAAGCAGTTCTTATGGATGAAAGGTAAAATCCAAGGAAAGTAGACCCGCCACGCGACTCTTCACAATAAAAGCTGCAACTCAGCTTACAATTTCTGTCATTTGCATCTGCATTGTTTCATTCTTGTTACACCTTTGACCTGTCATGATGTTAAAAATGTTGACTGAGAATAAGGGTGACAGTTATATCTGAGGTTGTTCACACATATCTGCGCTTTATTGGTTTTAGATGATAGTATCCACCACAATGTGCTTTTTCCTTTCATTATGATTTACTACAGCCTGGTGGAATGAGCTCAGTCAATATGTGTGGTTGGCTGCTTTTTGCATTTTTTCCTCCTATTTCTTTTTGGTCTTTGAGGGCCCAGGGAGGTTTCTTAACTGTTACACAGCCATTTGGATTGGAGACCAGGCAGTTTAAAGCTGGATTTGGCAAAAGGCCCTGTTAAGCCTCCAATAATAAGAGAGCAGAACATATTTATCTTGGTCCGCATATGTGTGTGGGTGTGTGTGTGCATGTGAAGGAAAGACAAAGAAAGTAAAATGGTCCAGTAATGGTGGTATGTGTTTAAAAAATATATTTTTCAGGAAAAAAACATCCTGTAACTTTCTCCATTAGTAATGTTCTGTCATTAAGCTTTTACGTTGACCATGATTAGCAACCATGACTGGCAAGCAGGGATTTGTGTATTCAGCTAAACGTTTTAAAATGCTAAGAGAAGAGAAATAGCGGTTATGAATGTCTTAAACCAGAGGATCTCAAATCTTATATAACAAGTAAAACTTTAGCAAAGGTTAAGAGTTCTAAGTAACAGTACAGACTAACATTTTAAAACGGTAGCATAACAAAACTTGGAATTTTTTGTTTCACTTTTATATACAATAAATTTCCTATTAAAAAGTTACACAAATTGTCCCCTACAGTTGAACTTTACAGTAGGAAAGCTGTAGGTTTCTCACCATTCCTAACTTTAAAATCCAATATTGCAGCAGTTTAAATCATAGTGATAGCTGCAAAATTAAAGTTCTTATTTGCACTTCTGCCAGTGCATCTCATTAAATCTTTGCCATACAAACTGTTTTGCAATCAGGATGCTTATATTATTTAATATTTATTTAAATAACCATTTGGTCTGTCAAGCATTGTCCTGGGAATACCAGTCCGATAATGCAGTGGTATTAGGACAATATACAGGTCCTTCTCAAAATATTAGCATATTGTGATAAAGTTCATTATTTTCCATAATGTAATGATGAAAATTTAACATTCATATATTTTAGATTCATTGCACACTAACTGAAATATTTCAGGTCTTTTATTGTCTTAATACGGATGATTTTGGCATACAGCTCATGAAAACCCAAAATTCCTATCTCACAAAATTAGCATATTTCATCCAACCAATAAAAGAAAAGTGTTTTTAATACAAAAAACATCAACCTTCAAATAATCATGTACAGTTATGCACTCAATACTTGGTCGGGAATCCTTTGGCAGAAATGACTGCTTCAATGCGGCGTGGCATGGAGGCAATCAGCCTGTGGCACTGCTGAGGTCTTATGGAGGCCCAGGATGCTTCGATAGCGGCCTTTAGCTCATCCAGAGTGTTGGGTCTTGGGTCTCTCAACGTTCTCTTCACAATATCCCACAGATTCTCTATGGGGTTCAGGTCAGGAGAGTTGGCAGGCCAATTGAGCACAGTGATACCATGGTCAGTAAACCATTTACCAGTGGTTTTGGCACTGTGAGCAGGTGCCAGGTCGTGCTGAAAAATGAAATCTTCATCTCCATAAAGCTTTTCAGCAGATGGAAGCATGAAGTGCTCCAAAATCTCCTGATAGCTAGCTGCATTGACCCTGCCCTTGATAAAACACAGTGGACCAACACCAGCAGCTGACACGGCACCCCAGACCATCACTGACTGTGGGTACTTGACACTGGACTTCTGGCATTTTGGCATTTCCTTCTCCCCAGTCTTCCTCCAGACTCTGGCACCTTGATTTCCAAATGACATGCAGAATTTGCTTTCATCCGAAAAAAGTACTTTGGACCACTGAGCAACAGTCCAGTGCTGCTTCTCTGTAGCCCAGGTCAGGTGCTTCTGCCGCTGTTTCTGGTTTAAAAGTGGCTTGACCTGGGGAATGCGGCACCTGTAGCCCATTTCCTGCACACGCCTGTGCACGGTGGCTCTGGATGTTTCTACTCCAGACTCAGTCCACTGCTTCCGCAGGTCCCCCAAGGTCTGGAATCGGCCCTTCTCCACAATCTTCCTCAGGGTCCGGTCACCTCTTCTCGTTGTGCAGCGTTTTCTGCCACACTTTTTCCTTCCCACAGACTTCCCACTGAGGTGCCTTGATACAGCACTCTGGGAACAGCCTATTCGTTCAGAAATTTCTTTCTGTGTCTTACCCTCTTGCTTGAGGGTGTCAATAGTGGCCTTCTGGACAGCAGTCAGGTCGGCAGTCTTACCCATGATTGGGGTTTTGAGTGATGAACCAGGCTGGGAGTTTTAAAGGCCTCAGGAATCTTTTGCAGGTGTTTAGAGTTAACTCGTTGATTCAGATGATTAGGTTCATAGCTCGTTTAGAGACCCTTTTAATGATATGCTAATTTTGTGAGATAGGAATTTTGGGTTTTCATGAGCTGTATGCCAAAATCATCCGTATTAAGACAATAAAAGACCTGAAATATTTCAGTTAGTGTGCCATGAATCTAAAATATATGCATGGTAAATTTTCATCATGACATTATGGAAAATAATGAACTTTATCAAAATATGCTAATATTTTGAGAAGGACCTGTATGAAAGAGTGAATCAAGCTCTGGCATTACTGAACAAAGCAAACTCTCCTTTAAATATAACAATTTATTAACAAAAACAATTCATCTCCAACATTTTTCAGTCAACAAACTCTTCACTAGGCTACAACAAATAATTACCACAAATAACTAGAACTAAAACTATGAAGGAAGGAATAAAAAAAAAACTATGTACAAATGAAGGAACAAGGGAATCAATAAAAATGGTTAAAATCCATAACCAATAAAATGATGCAACATTACCATTGTTATCATGTTTAAGAACCAAGGTTTATCTTGAGGAAGTTGGAAATGAGAACAAATCTGTTTTAGAACTTAGCTCTGAAAGTCGTTTGTTCTAAAATAAATCTTAGAACTAAGTAGGAACAATAATTGGTATGTCTTCAAACAACCAATCATCACAATGCAAAATTTAAAAAGTAGTTAAAACATTATTTTACTAAAATAATATTTTAAAAACTGATTTGCTGAATAAAAAAACAACCTTGTGATAATTAATTCAGTCATTGTTGTTTAATTAGCCGTCCTTATTCTGTAAAATGATATTTAAGGAAATATTATCTGGTTTGGGAATCAATAACCTGTCTGGATGAGTGATTCTTAATGCGTTCAATTAGCTGTCATATGGGGTAATGATGTGCTATATGCCGAGGAGGAATGTCTATTGACTCTCACAAGATGGTGACAAGTCGGATGTAGACATTTGACTTTACTAGTGTTAGCATTAGCCATTAGTGGTTGTAGCTAACAAAGGAAAGCTTATAGCTTTAGCTAAGGTCAAACATGTACATTAAAATACCATTAATACAAAAATGATTATATGCATATGTGAGCAATGGAAGACAATGGGCCTGATCTTCAAAAAGTTTGCATGTACAAAATCGCACGCAAACTTGTTTGCGTCAGCAAAGCTGATCTACAAATGAGGTGGTAGTCAGATTGCGTGTGCAAAATCAGCGGAACTGTAGGCGGAACTGTGTCTGCCTTCATGAATATGCAAAACATGATTATGACCCAAACGTTCAAATTCATGGGAGGAGGATATGCAATATCATCCCTTACCACCCGCAATGCAATTTTCAAAGCCTGAAATGGTTTGCGGGCACAATTTTTGCGTGTGGATTTAGCACGTTTGAAATGCAGGTGCTAACTGGGACTTAAAAATGTCCGCTGTCACTTTGGCCAGAAGGAAACATAGATAGAATGACAGATGACAGGGAGAGAGAATCTTCTGTACGTGTGCGAACAGATTTGGGTTGTCAAAAAGAAAAATATTCAAAATAGATGAGAATAGAGGATTCTATGTAGGATTATCTAAGCTCTGATTTGGAGCCATTCACAAACAAAAGCCATGATATCTCTCCTATGGTAAAACTCACTGCAACACGTCATTCAACATCATTCTAGCGTAACATCACTGTCAGTGATCATCTGCTGAATGCGCACAAACCTGAACATTGCAAAATGTGCACATAACTGACCATCACACACAGCCTGTAATCGCGCATCATGCAAAAGACCCACTGTCCTTTTATGTTGATAATATAATTAATAGGAAAGATCTAAAGACATTATAAGGCAGATTAAATCCTTCATTTGAAAACTGGATGCTAAAAAAAATCACCAGGCAGCTTTTCCATGTGGTGACAAGAACAGTGTATGCTTTAACCTTGTCCAGTAACAAAACACATTGCCTTATTGACAGTAACGCTATGTCATTGCAGGGTAATCAGACCTGGATCAGTTTAATGAAGTTGTTTAAATGGAACATATACCCGGGGAGGGTTTTGTTTATGCAGTAAAAAAATTATTTTCTGTCACCATAAAACTATTTAAACATCAAACGCTTTTTTGCAGGACAGTTATGTGACGCCATGTTTTAAAATTAGCAAAGCTATAACATACAGATTACCAACTCCTACAACAATCCATTTTTATGTTGCTAATTCTACATTCAAATTTAAATATTGTGGCTGTTTATGATAAACTCCAAAATCTTCAAGCATATACTCTCAAAAAAACAACAGAACCCAGTGAGTCTCTGAAAAGAATTAAAAGATCAAGGGAGACAAATTAATTAACAGACATTTTTGTCTTTTGTATTGTTAATATTGATTGGCCAGTTTGTTGCGAGTTACGTCGAGCAAGATAAGAGAAATAATCTTGTGACGGCAGATGACAAACCTGCTGTGAGTAGCACAACAAAAGTTAACTAACTGTAAAACAATATATCACATTATTAAATTATAAAATCATTAAAATTAACTTTAATGATAATTTCCGTGTTTTCATTCCGTGTTTTATTACTGTTTGTAAGATGTAATGTTCTGTTATTCTGGGAATGCTGTTTCCCCAAGTCAGAACTGCTCTACAGGACAAAGCTGCCTGCCCAAAGACACTTTTTCTGGTCTTACAGTCTCCTCTGCTTAAAGCTCTTGTGGACAAGTTAAGATTTTGTTTAATAAAATTATTTAGACTGGGAGGGGCCAGACAGTTGCAAATATAAATAATTATGTTTAGTTAAAAACTAAGAGTATTTTTTTTATCACAAAGCAACTGGTCATACAGTAGTTCATATGTGACAGAACTATGGTATTCATATACATCTGTAAAGCCTCAAATAGTTTCTTATCTGTTTAACATTAACTCTTAATAGAACATACATACAGTTCTCTTAGGATTGAGATGCAAGCATATGTAACCTAACATATGCTTGCATCTGTTAGAGATCCTAGCCATGGTAGTTGACAGTTCTTCTGCACCCTTATGCTTGCTTTCTCATGTGATAATACTTCAAAAAAAGTCATTATCACACCAGCTAAAAAGCAGAGGACCTAATATGGAACCTTGAGGTACACCAAAATTACTATCAACCACTTCATAAAAAGAGTCATCTATACACATATTGGGCCGATCTTCAAAGATCGCAAATAGCGGGTGCTAATTTGTGTGTACTACAAATCCATTGCACATGCAATAAGCGGGCTTGTTGCATGCCATTTTCAAAGATTGGCGTGCAATGGATATCACGCGAAAAACAGTTGCAGACCGCCCTATTTAAATGAGGAAATTGCATGTGCTACTGGCTGGAACAAGAGGAAAAGCAAACAGATCCTCTGCTGTGTTGCTAGAAATATGCAGGGTTTGTTACGCTGCATCTTTAGAAATTATCCAATTGCTGATTTTTTCCTTCTGTTCCGTTCATCCCTTGCTTTTCTCAGTGATTACAGCAATCAGCATATCCCATATTCCGACTTTCTACAAGAACATGGTGAGGTTGTTTGGTGTTGCTCCCAGATCCAGCTTCAGAGTGAATATGTAGCCACTAGCAGTTCCATATTTGATTCACTGTTTTCCGTTTCAGTTATGAGTTCTCTAAATACTCTGCACTGGGTCCCTTTTTTGTAAGTTCTGTTTAAGCAAGCATCAGTTTGCTTGAACAACTTGACTCAACTTTTAGACTGTTACATAGCATATACATTTGTATTTATCGTGTTAATGGTTGCTACAACTAAGGGCTACCCCAGTGCTACTTGTAGCACAATCTGAGAACCTTGATCTTAGAGCATATGCATCACACCAGCTGTGTTTATTTCTCTACCTGCAGTTTTTCCTGCCAAGTTGCCAGTTCTTAAGGAAATGTAAAAAAAAACAGAGCCTTGACCTGGCTGCTGCTGTTGTTTTAAAGGGAGAGAGGTGAGGACGGTCCCCTCTGAGGGATCAGTGGTCTGACCCGAGGACCAACGGTCAGGGACATGAACCACAAAGACCTGCCGGAGGGCCGTGTTTTTATAGTGGGCTTCAGCTTACAGCTGGAGGGGGAATTGACAAAATATGGATGCTTGGGAAAAGATGTGGATGTGCTGTAAGAACCTGAATTATATATTCTTATTATTATTCTTATTATACACTCCAAACACAAACAAGTCAAATATGCCATACAATAAAATGAGGATCGTGTGGAGGCTTCTCTGGTGCTGGCTGAACATGTGATCAGCAGTGTGGCTTTTGCGGCCTCTAGTGGTCGACGTGTGTTCCTGCCAACAGTACCATGTGGATCTGGTTTACATCAGTGGTTGCATATTCTGCACCACAGGATATTGAGCATGCAGGGCAGAAACTGTGGCAACCTCTGCCTATAAATCATACAATCAAAAAAAAGTTATATCCCAAACCCAACTCCACAGGTTTATTGTTGTGGCAAATTGTATCAATCAGTGCAGTGCAAACGTATTCATACCCCTTAACCTTTTCCAGTTTTTCACATTACGACCATAAACCTTAATGTATTTTATCTAGATTTTATGTGGTAGGCTGGCACAAAGTAGTGCATACTTGTAAGGTGGAAGGAAAATGAAACGTGTGGTGTCCAATTGTTTTTAGCTTCCTTAGTCAACACTTTGTAGAATCACCTTTAACTCACAGTTTCAGGTTTTTTGTGACATGTCTTTACCAGTTTGTACATATAGGGATCACAATATTTGCATATTATTGTTAGCAAAACAGCTCAAGTTTAGTCAGACTAAATGGAGCACATACATGAAGAGCAATTTTCAAGCCCTGTCACAGATTATCAATTGGATTGTGATCTGTACTTTGATGGGACCATTTTAACACATCTCCACACTATAATGTTGCCACCACCATGTTTAAGGTCTGTACAGGGTCATGTGCTAAATTTCGTAAAAGAAATAGTATTTTCAAAGGCGAACTGTTAGGACTTGCAAAATGGACGACCCCGGAATGCAGACCAGCAGGCAGCATGACGGTAAGTGAAAAAGATTTAATGAGTAAAAAACAAAAACTCACTCACAGGACGAGGCAGGAACCAAAACAATAAACAGGCAGGTGAGACAAGCATGGCATGATCTAGAAAACAAGGTATGAGCATGATCGAGACAACAAGACATGAGCATGATCCAGAAAATGTTTCCGCAAGGAATAAACAGATCGGAGGTGTATATATGGAGCGTGAACCAGGTGAAGAAAGGAACCAGATTAACTTGGAGCAGGTGATTCGAATAAAGTTAACAGACAGGAGAGAACAAAACTTGACTGGAACAAAACCGAGACTCTTGAATACAAACTGATAGAAACCAGAAAAACATGAAACTAAAGCATAACCAGATCCAAAAACCAAACTTGACAAAACATGAACAAGACAAAAACTAAAACATGACCAGAAAAATAACAGAAACATGATTCAAAACATCAACTGTGAAATAACACCAACAAAAACCCCAAAACACCCGCAAATCATAACACGAACAGGATTAATTTAGTCTTATCTGACCAGAGAACCCCTATCCTCATGTTTGCTGTGTCTCCTACATGGCTTTTTCCAAACTGAAAACGTGACTTTGAAAAAAAAAAAATGCCTGTTATCTTGACACTGCCATTAAGAGATGATTTTCAGAGTGCGTGGCACATAGTTGCCCTGTTGGCAGATTACGGCATCTGAGCTATGGATTTCTGCAGCTTCTCCAAAGTCACCATGGGTCTCCTTGTTAAGTTAGATGGACGGCTATGTCTTGATGAGTTTGCAGTTGTGCTATACTCCTTTTATTGTAAGATAATGAAATAAACAGGGCCACCTGAAGGTTCAAAGCTTGGAACTTAAAGCTTTAAATTTCTCCATACCTTCATCACCAAGGACTTCATAATGCTGATTGTTTTCTAACAACCCTCTAAAGTCTTTACAAAAGTATTTAAACTGGGATTAAAATATTAATAGCTGGACTCTTAAGTGATATTTGAAGGCAGTTGGTTGCTCATTTACCAAAGAAGACATATGCTGATATGCTAAAGATAAATACATGTCCAGCATGAAATAGGTTGGTAGTTGTTCTGTTTTGCTTTGCTTTGCTTTGCTTTAATATAACATTTGTAATTCATTATGCTTCATGTAATAACATAAATGCACAGTGAATGTGTGTCACACGCAATGAATGGCATAGACCAATTTACAAACAAACAAAAAAAACACACTACAGATTTTCTTCCTGGCTTTATGAACTGAGAAAACACAAACTAGGCTGCAACATCCTGCGTGCAGAAGCAGACAAGAAAGGCCCTGTTCTTGTGTTTTCTCTGGCTGCTCTCAAACACAGAGCCATAGCATCATTCACAATTTCTCTTTCAACAGGAAAATGCCATTTATGTTGTGTTCACCCTCCCTCTTAGTGCAAAAGATTGCGATCACATCATGTAAATCCATTTGTTTGGAGACTTTGTGCGGCGGCCACCCATATTTTGAGCAAGCCATGTGTTCCTGGCCTGCTGATGACTTTTCCAATCTTTCCCCACAGCCTGGCGGGCAGCTCGGAGCAGCTGCTCCACAGTGCCTCAGTCCCACAAGCCTTTTTTCAGGCCCAAGACCTCCAGCCTTCCAGATACCCGTGTTTGTGTTTGTTCTTCTTCACCTTGATTCCTGTAAGAGTCAACCGTCTCATGTACAGGTCAGCAGGGGAGGAAATGGCAATCCCAGCTGAGGACGAAGATAGAACCTATTAACTTTCTCATCTGTGGGAGGGAAAATGGATCTCTCAGTAAGTCTTCTCTTCTAAGTGTTGGCTGATTTCCCCCCTAGAGGACATTAACAATTACACCAGAAGTGAAAGGTGGAAAAAAGCTGCTCTGTCTTTCTTTTTGATTGCATTAATTTCTCATAAGCTGTGATTATATTTTGGATTCAGGGTTTTTTGTTTTTTAGGTTTTGCTGCTGACCAAAATTAAATATTGTTGCAAAATAAACAACAACAAATTTTTAACTTGAATACATCAGCAGATCAAAACAGCCCATTAACTCACTTTTCACTCCTCACATTGAATATTTGACTTCCTTGTGAACTTGACACTTACTGCTTGAGGGAAGTCCCAAAGCTCACTGCCTTCTGTCTTCACCAAGAAGAGGAATGGTTTTTACCACACTGGCTGTTTATTGTGAAATGATACACAGGAGTACAACATTAACGTTCAGCATTAAAACTCTTATAATAGATCCTGAATTTCACCTAGTTTATCCCAATGTGTACAGTTTTGCGAATTGCAAATTTGACATTTCTGCTACAGAGTGAATATGCATTTTGTTGGTACCTATTCTTGTTTCTAAAGTGGTTTTAAAGCAAAGGATGTCAAAGGCCACAGAGAAGCGAGCCTCAGCTCTGTCTCGTCTCTAACCCTCATCACTCATCAGCTCTGAGGGGCTTTTCTCATCTCAGAGGTGAGGGAGACAGGAGATCACCGAGGGTCAGACTGACACGAAGGCATGAATTTTTCACCATTCGCTATATTTTCTTTGTGTAAATAATCCTGCCGAGTATTGCCCACTGGCCTATGGCAGCTTATAAATCGTATATGAACAAAAAAGCTAAAATACCTTGATGGAAAGCAACTGGAGAGGAATACCTGGGAAAGAAAATTATTCAAAACACATATATTTTTGATTCCTCAAAATGTCAGATGCACATCAGATCATGAGGTTACTTTGCTTTCACGCTTTCCCAGAAAAGGTTCCTCGGAAAATGTGTTGCTATTTTAGGTTTCTGGAAAGGAAAAAAATGCACATTCATTTTTGTTTAATGGCTGCGCACAGTGCTGTGAACAACTATTATCCCCCTTAGAGATTCCCACCACTTTAGGTTTTTTTGTCACACAAAAAAGTTTAATACAAGAAAAATAAAATCAGAGTAAATACAAAATGCAGTTCTTAAATTATGATTTTATTAAGGAAAAAAGTTTCAAACAAATTTGAACATATATGAAAGTTATCATGACCTAAGCTATTTAACTGGTATCAAATATTTGTGGTAACTGGCAGTAAGTATTTTTACATGAATGTGGATTATTTTTTGGCTGCTCTTACCTGCAGAAATAATACATTTATGCTACATTAGAAGGTTTTCAAATATGAATGGCAGTTTATGGTAATTAATGCACAAAATGACTCAAAGGCAGGTGAACGGGTATAGAAAACCTCCTCCTCCCAGCTGAAGAAATTACTGATGGTGTTTCCTCTTTGAGCTGAGAAAGGGTAGAAACTTCTTTTACTTCGGGAGATCGTGGTGATTAAATATGTTACAAAACAATTTGACAATATGTTGAGAAGCATTTGAATGGTCTTTAAAGAATGTTCAAATTGTGTAAACATCCGACATGGATGTTTGGAGAATTTCGTCGACCGGATTTATTCAGGGATGAAACTGTTCCTCAGTCCTCAGTTTTAAATGTCTGAATCTGAGGGTGTAAGTAAGAGAAAATGCTCTGCTTGGTGTGAGGGCAATCACAGATGATAAGACTGGTTCTAATCATGCATATATGGCTTGCAAAGGTGTTTGAGGCTAAACTTTGGTTCAGACTACTCTCTGCAGATGCTGTCGTCTTTGGTGGATCTGTACCACCCAGTGATGAACTGGGTAAGGGGGCTGTAGATGAAGCAGCTGTAGAAAGTGATGTGTCCATTCATGTTTAATGTCTTCAGTGTCTTTTGAGGAAATAGATATCCAACTCAATAAAGGCAACATGCTTATACACTCACGCACCAAGCATTCACTGTAAAAGGCCTTTTTGGGGTATTGTGCATGTAAATTAATTTATTTAAGTACATTTATCCCAGTTAAGTCGTTTTTCTTTCTTTTTCAATTCACCAATGTGTTTCACAAATAAAAAGTTTCAATATTTTCTAAACATAGATTATTCTACCATAAAATTGATTTTACTTCAAAATAAAAATCATTTTAGAAAACACAATTTAAAACTTATATGTGATGTAAATAAACCATGTGACTCGTTCTGCAACATTTCAGCACTTTTGCAGCAGGAGTTTGTTGGGTTAAGACTTAACACAAGACTCGTAAGTAACAATTTTCCAATTGCATGTTTGTGCAGTTTTCAAAGCCTGTTCTGTTTGTTTCATGTTTAGGGTTTTTTAATTTAATGACCTGCTCTAATCTTCAAATTAACTGTAATGAAAAACTATTTGCACAGCAGATTTTTCTTTTATAGTTAGCACAGTTTATGTTCGTGCTCAAGTAAGAGTGTGAAAATGTTGTTCTTTGCAGTATACCCTCTGAGCTCTAGTGGGCAGCAGGCTGAAATCGAACCTACAGCCATTAACAGGAAACGTGTGACGGCCATGATGGTTGGCTTACTCCATCAACCCATTGGCCGGCTGCTACTGCATGGAGCAGAGATGGAATATTTTATATTTTAAAATATAAAACCAGAAAAGACAGAAGGCAAAATGCTTACAGTTGCTGTTTGAGTTAGAATGGAGTCTTTTCTTCCTTGAACAATAAGCAGAATGCTGTTTGTCATAGAAAGTTCTATACTATACGCAAATGTTATATCAGATTTGTTCCTGTATTTAGTGAATGATTATAGTGGGAGGTTTCAGCTGAAACAGAAAGGATTCCACTTTGATATAAATGTCTCTTGTGGATATTATTTTTATCTGGCCTTATATCTAGTTTATGTTTATTTGTTGGTTTTAAATGTCTAACCTGTTGAAGGATATTTGTTCAGGGTAAAGAGGGATAGGTTACTGTCACTTAATATTCATTTATTGTAGGACCAAATATTTAAAAGGTCTATAGTTCAACTGACTTTTTCCAAAAATACCCAAAGTCTTCCAAAGATTTTGGCCAAATTACCATTTTGGTAAAATTAGAGCAATTTCCTGTAAAACCCATCCGTCCTGATGTGATGAGCAATATTGTTTGTGAAAGACGATTCACATAACCTTTGTGAAACAACAAGCCTTAGTGGCACTTGACTTCTACCAGGCTGTATTGTTGCTGTAAACCTCATGTTGGCAAGCAGCAGCACATATTCATACAATGTTAATTATCCTTGTCATATTTTTAGGTTTCCTGTCATCCAACACATGCAAAACAAAATCTGTACTATCCTGGCACGAAGGAAAAAAGTCTAAATGTGGAAACCTCCAGACAACATTTAAAGCAAAGGGTAGTTCCAAACCCCTGAAAAAATCCCTTAAAACACATGCCTGTTGGACACCTCTCCTGTTGAAATAGATGACACTTCTGAGCATCGGAGAACTGATGTAATGGCAGCCACCAGAATTACTGTGTGAGGACCATGAAAGACATGCTGGCCAGGATGTACCATTGGACAAGAAAGGAAGTAGCTTTCCAGTCCAAAGGTCCAACAGAGTTTGTGGAAAGGTGGTCAGCACTACATGTAACTAATTTTAATTACAGGGAACTCAAATTCTCTGAATTAAATCACATCCTTTATATTTCTTTTTGATTTTTAGCGTAAAAAATGTGTGATTTCTTTTTCTAAACTTCTCTCTTTATGTGCCACACAGGAAACGACAGTGACCAAGGTGCACGATGATCTGAAGATGCACTTTTTGAAGATCTATGTTTGCCATAAACCACACTGGATGGGCATCATCCTCAAAAGAATCATTGAGCTGACTAACCTTTGCAGTGTTGCCAGAGCATGCAGCCTACTGCTTGGGATGAAATACACTCTTAACTTGAATATCTTTCCAAATTTTCCATATTTGAAATACTTTTTGTGGGACTTTACACACTCTGGCCAACACCAAGCTCTAAGTTCATGACTTTTAAAAACAAAATTATAACTTTTGCATAAGTCATTGTCCAGTACATTTAACATCTATTTTAGTGTTTGTTTCAGTGTTTTGCATTTTGTCACTGGAATTCTTTAAGATAAAGTGGCTGTTTATCATATCTGTTTTGCATTTAGTTCCAGATTATGTTTTTTTTTTTTTGTGTAATGTCGTTTAAAACGTAACTATTTATGTCTCAAAATACTCTGCTGTTTCTCTCAAAAGATGAAGACGCAAGTTCTGAATTTCCAAAATGGTAAAGGTGTTAGGATCTGCCGGTGTCAGGTTTTTGAGTTTCTTTACTTTCTCTGCTCAGCCAGGTTCTTCATTCAGTTCAGGTTTATTAGACTCCTTCTGTTTAGTTTTGTTACTTCTTGTGTTAGATGTGTTCAGTTTTTAATTTCTTATAGATCAGGTTTCCCCTTGTTTATGTCCTCTTGTTTACTTGCTTCAGTTTGTTTAGATGTGTTTTGGTTACCTCGCTGTACTCCATGCTCATTTGTGTTAATTAGTCATTCCCCCTCTGTATTGTTTAGGTTCCCTTGTCCCCAGCTGTCTCCTATTCTCCTAATTAGTTTAAATGATTTGAAGCAAAGTTACAAATATTGTACACATAAGTTCATGTTTATGTCAATGTGTTTGACAATTTATGATGATGATAATAAAGATGAGATATTGTTTCTTACTGATTTCTAAGATGGTGGAGTTCCAGGAAGGAGGTGAGTCTACCCACAGAATTTGAGATTGGAAGGTTGTGGTGAGCAGTAATGAGCAGTCGGTGACGGTCCTTTATTTGTTTGTTCCAGGAGATGGTGGTGTTGGAGGGTGGACAGGTGAGTGGTGGAGCTAAGGAGGAGTTCAGACAGCAAATCCGTGAGGGCAACCAGAGGAGCAGAAAAGAGATTATTAGAGGGAAACTTTGGACTGGTTCCTCCAGTGAACTCCGACAATGAAAAGGCAGTTGACTGAGATCAAGGATGGAACCGTGGACTGGAACAAGGATTTCTGGAAGGAGGACAACGAGGAGGTAAGCTGAGAAAACATAAGATAAGCATGAGCAACAAACAAGAGGAGGCCTGATTACCGCTTAGTAAGAATGATCTGGCATCTGCCTCATGTAACCCGCTCCTCTATAAGAACATCCTGATTGGCCTTGATGAACCTTACATGGGAGGAACCACCTGCCGTTCACACCCTGCAAGAGAAGAGGTGAATTACAAAAAAACACACACACACACACACAGCACCATTGTGTCTTTCTATCTTTACAAAGTGCACACACCTGCTCACAGTCCTCTGGATATGATGACTTGGGTTTACTCAGTTTGTTTACTTTTTCTTGTAAAGGCAACCTAATTTTTTAGCTTGCAGTTAAACAAAATATTTTAAGTATTTAATGACAAAATGCTAGTTAGTTCACTGAACAACGGAAACATGCTTACAAAATTATGTCTTAGTTTTTTTGTTTGTTATTTTTATCAAGGTAATAATTTTTACATTGTTAGGTATGCCACTGGTACTGCTAGTTTTAAAAGAAAGGTCAAAATATTCCTATGTTATTAAATGTCAAAGTAAGTAAATATTTACAGCACAGGACAAAATGGATGTCAGATTTTTTAATAAAAATTTGCATATATTACACAAATTCTTGTGAATGAAAGGGGTGCCAATAGCAAAATATTGAATACATCACTGAATAAATGTACTCAAATTACAGGTTGAATTTTTTTCAAACAAATTTGAATGTGAAATTGTGCTACTGTGGTAAAAGATTAATTTATCTTGAGGCTTTTTAACCATCTTCACCAGGGTGCCTAAGTCACTGTATATCTGAACCAGGAGCCATCCAATTTCTTCAGTCTCAGCCCCATAAAAGTTCTCCTATATAGAGGAAAGTCCTTTTATAGTTTTGTCCCTTCATGTGGCCATTTATTACAAGTGTACGTTTGACACACTGACACAATAAAAATATTCAAGCAGTGACGCTTTCATGTTTTGGTTTACAAGTGTGCAAAGGATGAGGTTTTTGGAAGAAATTTCTTTTTTGGGACTTTAGAGTAAAATTATTAGACTTCTCCACAAACAAAGAAGGTAGGATATTTGTTTGAGTCACTAAGCTGTAAAATGAGATTCAATCGTATTTTCAGTATAATAGCATCAAATCTGCATTTATAGTAAAACTTTAGCACTTTCCAATACAATACTTAAACTAATTCAAGAAAATCAGTACAAACATCCCACAGTGGATTAAAAAAATATGCAGGAAGAAATTATTTCCAGTTTTCCATCAGAGATCAATGGGTAAATCCAAAGCAAATGTTAAAGCAAAGTCTTGTAGCATTCTTGATCCTCATGAGGTCTTTTACATGGGTATCCCATCCTTTGATGGTAAATCTGCACCGTGTCACTGAAGGCATGGGGCCGCACCGGTGTCTCAGTGGGTGTGTTGAAAAGGCATACCGCCTGTAATGACTTCCAGTAGCACAGCCGAAGGACATCAATCATAGAGATTCAGAGAGACTTTAATCTCTGCTGAGTTGTTCCCAAATGTATGTCCAGTAAAGACATCCACTGATGGTTGAAGCTTCATCTCTGAAGTTTACAGCTTCTTTTAAAAACATATATCTGACAACAAAAAAAAACCTGAGATGACCCCAAGTAATTGGAGGTTTTTTGGCAAAGCATCACACAAATTCTTGCATTAATATGCTCAGCCTTTGTATTTATTGGTTGACCTCCTGACGGTAAACATCACATTTTAGGTTTGTTCTGCAGCGTTCAGCCACTAGCACATAAGGAAACCTTCTTGACCATTTACCTCAGAAAAGGTGTCATGATAGAGAGAGAGTGAATATTAATGTCAAGTATACTTGGTTTTTAAAACATTGTACAACTGTTACTCGTACTCGTCATCTTCCACTTCATCCGGAACCGAGTCAGAGGAGCACCAGACTCAGTAGAGACGCCCAGACATCCCTCTCCCCACACACCTCCTCCAGCTCCTCTGGGGGGAACCCAAGGCGTTCCTAGGCCAGCCGAGAGACATAGTCCCTCCAGCGTGTCCTGGTTCCTCTCCTGGGCCTCCTCCTGATGGGACGTGCCTGGAACACCTCCCGAGGAAGGCATCCAGGAGGCATCCGATACAGATGCCCAAGCCACCTCAACTGACTCCTCTTGATGTGGAGGAGCAGCGGCTCTACTCCGAGCCTCTCCCGGATGGCCGAGCTCCTCACCCTATCTCTAAGGGAGTGCCCGGCCACCCTACGGAAGAAGCTAATTTCGGCCTCTTGTATCCAGGATCTTGTTCTTTCGGTCATGACCCAAAGTTCATGGCCATAGGTGAGGGTAGGAACGTAGACCTACTGATAAATCGAGAGCTTCGCTTTTCTGCTCAGCTCTCTCTTTTACCACAGCGGACTGGCACAGTTTCTTCATTACTGCAGCAACCACAACAATTCGTCTGTCAATCTCCTGCTCAACTGACTCCTCCACATCGAGAGGAACATTCTACGAATAAAAATCAAATGCTCATTACCAGGTCTCTGCAGAACTTGCTGACATGCTGAGAAGGTAATTCAGCAATGATCCAGGTGTGTTAGAGCAAGGATGCGTCTAAAACTTGCAGGACACTGCTTCTCAAGTACTGGAGTTAGAGGCCCTAAGCCATTCCATTGTAGCTCTGGCTGCATGTTTAGGGTCATTGTTGTGCTGGAAGGTGAACCTTAACCCTTGTCTCAAGTCTTGTGTCCCCTTTAACAGGTTTTCTTCCAGTGTTGCCCTATAATTTGGCTACAATCATCTTCCTATGCGCTATGATTAGCTATCTTGTCCCACCTGAAAAAAGCAGCCCTAGACCATGATACTGCCACCACCAGGCTTTCACCATTGGAAGGATGTGATCAGGGTGATCCACCACACATGTCATTTTGCTTGCATGCCAAAAAGTTACATTTTGATTTCATCTGACAAGAGCACTTTTTTCTATGTCTACTGTGCACCCTGCATGGCTTGGGGCAAACCTTAGGTGGCTTTCTATCAACATTTGATTTATTCTTGCCATACTTGGAGCGCATCCCTAACACCAGTCCCTAGATGGATTTAAGAAAACAAAACGCGTAATAATGGTCTGTGATGAACTGGAATGCCCAGATTTCATCATCAAAGCTACTGACAGGTCATTTGGACCAAAATTGTTCCAAAAATAATATTCCTGATTGTTGTGTCACCTGTTCCACCAAAGATGATTCCCAGAATATCTTCCTGGCTTATAATGAACAGGGTGCAACTAGTTAGCCCTGCTGTGCATACACCTGCAGGACATTCTAAACCACCACAATCAGTCCTGTTAAAAAAGTCCAATTACCTTGCAGAGAAAAAGAAAAAAGAAAAGTTGTTCAAATAAGATAAAGTAGTTTTCAGATTGCTTGTAATGCCACTGCACTGGCAAATCACAAAATTATTTAAGGAGATACAAGCAGAATTTGACTTTTTCTCATTTTACAAGTGGCATGTATCCACGGAAACCAATCAGATGGTGAAATTTGCACAGACAGATTTGAGTTTCAGTTCAGGTTTTGAAGGTAGTCATTGTCATTTCCGCCATTTCCTTCAGCTTTATATCCATTGTGGCCCAGGGGTCATCATAGTCAAACTTCGGCTCAAACAAATAAGGCTGAAAGTCTTCCAATTCAAAAATGCAACTCAGCTACTTCAGACTCTATATTTAAATCTGTCAAAAGTTGCTTGTCCACCATCATATTCACTAAAGCTGGATTCTTGTGTCTCCTGTGATGTAATCCACCCAAATAAACACAAAGGCCAAATCCAAATTTTTTCTCTACAGTGCCCTAGCTAAAAACCTTGTTTTTTGTGATTTTCTGAAGTAACAAATCATAGTTTTTTGCCTAGATGTGTTTTTATTGTAAATGTTCATTTGTTAGTGAAAACAATACACCAAGGGATTGTCTCTTTAAACTTCTCCACAACTTTAACCCTGACCCGTATGATGTGCTCCCTGGTCTTGAAGCTGCAGTTTATTTTCCTAATGGAGTTTTTTAACTCAATAGGTTTGACTGGATTTAATTGGGTTATCAGAGTAAAGAGGTCTGACACATATGTACCCCTCATTTTATATTTCTATGTGTAAAACATTTAAAAAGCATATAACAGTGTCCCAACCCTTAAATTTATCTCTTTTCACAGTAGTTTTCTACCAACACTATCTGCTCTTTTCATCCCCAAAACACACCGTGAGACTGCTGCTCGTCTTGTGTTTTTTTGATGGATTTTTTTCCATTTTGGAAACTCTGAAACATCCCATGTTTGCTTGGAAAGGGTAATCGCATAACCCATGAAATGTTGATGAGCAAAATGAGTGGCGGAACATTTTCCACACGGGGAGACTCATTAGGGAGCCAATTCCAATGACGAGCTGCGTGGAGGTGGCAAACACCTGCCTTCTGTCTGAGGCATGCCTCTTTTATTGCACACGCTTCTATTTACTCACTCTCAAATTATTTTTGGCCTTTAGTTGACAAAGATAAATGGAGTGATTAATATATATTGGACTAATCTAGAGACTTGCAGAGAGGGTTTCAGAGAGCTTCGTTAGTATTTCCCTCAGGTAGCCAAATGCTGGCCCACTGGATTAGAAGCCATTTGCAGGAAGGCTTAGCCATGATCCAAAGCCATTAGCAGAACATGGCTGTTGAAAAAATGAAGGGAGGAAAACATGGAAGTATTTTCATGCTTTATACTTATTGGAATTCAAATATGGTCCTAAACTCAACACCTAATATATATAAATATGCTTCTGGTGGCAAATATTGTCTTAAAAAGCTAATTTACAGTTTCAAATTCTTTGTGGTGAGCAATTAAAAAGGGTGGATTATTTTATTTTATTATAAATGTTCAAAGGAACACTTGGAAGATCATCTAACGAACAGGTGACATCAGAGTTTTAGATGCAGCTCTTGATCTTGGCTGAGGGACAGGTTTGCTTTTTAGAGAAATCTGCCCCACCTTTAGAAGCCAAAGCATCTTTATTGTGTTCCCGCACAATATAGTAAATAATGGAACTACTTGTGGTTATAGTATAATATTCCACACCTGCTACTTCAGTTTGAATAGCACCTTTAATGTGTTTCTTTTTTCTTGTGATTGGGCTTAATGTTTTAATGTGAACGAGGAACAAATCAAAGGCAATAAGTATGTCATTAGATCAATATTTGTTTCATCTTTCGAGAATGGACAAACTTTCATTCATAAAGAAATGCATTGAATAGTTGCAGCGGCTAGTCCAATGGTGGTTTTTTCACCAATACCAACCCGGGTAAGCTCATCTTACAACTCCTCTGGCCAATGTACAGTGGATCAAAAGCATTCCAGATTCCCCAAAAGTGGTGAATTACTAATATTAGTAATATAAAAACTTTCATGTATTGCTTCATAGGAATGTTGAAATAGATACAGATTGTTTTTGCCAGGCTCTGTGTTTTCTTATGGTTGTGTTTACAATGTTTACACTTTGGACAACACAGGGGCTACCTATTCCCTGTCTGAATGGAAATTGCAATAGACATTCAAAAACCTCTTTGGAACAGCAGAGAGCTAGCTTGCGCTCTTAAAAAAAGAAAAAAACTATTTGTTTATATATATATATATATATATATATATATATATATATATATATATATATATATATATATATATATATATATATATATACCATATGTGTCTAAAGAATCAGTGAATAACGTAATTTTTATGGTTTATTGTACTGGAAAATAGCACCACAAACAGGGTTAACACATGGAAAATATTAAGGGAAAAATATTTCTTATGTTAGTATTAAACTGACCACACACTAAAATACCGCAGCCATCCAGAGGTTCAGTTGGTCACATTTTGTCCGACTGAACCTTTGAGGAACTACATTTACATGCACTCATTTACATCCCGAGGTTTACAATATAACATCTTTTAGCCACTGGGAAAAAATGTGTTTGCGTTTTGCATGTTGAGACATTAATCTTCTCAGCAGCAGTATTTTGGGGCCAGGCAAATTTACATGAATTGTTATTTTTGCGGTTAATAAAGAGCTGTATGTTGCAGATTTGCAAGTTCTTTATGCATGCTGACCACAGATTTAGATCTAAAGGTAGCCTTTATTAAAATAAGCTGTGTAGGAAAAGCACAAGGTATCAGTGACAGTTCTTGCCTATTCAAATTAAAAGACTGACCGTAGCAGCGTCACAGTAAAGCAGCTTCTGCAAAAATGTGATCCTGAAACTATGTGGCTAAATTTAGCCCATTATTCCATTTTTCCATTTCCCACTTTAATTAATTTCTCACAAGTTTCTTTGTACTGTATGTATGTTTTACTGTGTTACTGTGTTTGTTTTATTTATGTTTTTGGCAATGTTTGTAGTGTGTATGATGTGATCAACTGAAATTGCAGCATGTGTATGTTTGAAACCTATACGAGCTGCACCTAAAAAACGAATTTTGGAGTTTATTTAATTTTACAAATAAAATTATTAAACTTCTAGTAGTAGTAGTAGTTTGTAAATGTAATGTGCAGTACAGCATTCACTACTTTTATTTTTGTAATAAATCATATTTAAACATTATTCCATTTACTAGTTATTGTCATTCTTTATGTATGATGTCCACTAAGGATGTGGCTAATATGATAATATGGCTAGTATGGATTTTATTATGAATGAAAAGTGTTGGCAACGTCCAAAAAGAGAGACTAGGACACAGCAAGAAATGCAGGCAAATTGTTTTTTACTTTATCTGTAACTATTCAGTCTAATGAACCTAATGACAAAACAGCATTTGGCATAATAGAAACTATCAACGAATTACAATCAGGTTGTGATAAAAAAAAAAAGCTAAAAATGTATTTTGTTTTTTAGATTACAGCCAACATTACCAGTCATTCTAAAACCCACAAATAACTTCAAATAAATGTTCCAAACTCACAATGAATGTAACAAAGAATGCAGTCAACACTATCTAAATCATATAAACTTCTGGGTTTAACTGAAAATTTTAAAATGCATCTCATTAATTTTATGACAGAGTGTAACTGAAATATAACCTGTGCCAGTTCTGTGAATATATTCTATTATCAACGCCCACTGGTATGTTTGTTCCTTCAAACTAGTCTGTGATCTGTCAGTAGGCACATTTATTGTGTCCCTTAGATGTGGAAAAAAAACACATCCTGTCTGTTAGTATGAATACCAAATATTTAAAAAATCTGTGATAACTGAATGTCGTGTAGTGTGTCTCTGCCTCAATGAACAGCAGATCCCAAGTGTGGTTGTCGGGAAAAGGTTTACCAGCCACCTTGTAAGAAAATATCTAAACAATTGTATCCTGCTTCAACTAGCTTAGCCATGGTACTAATGCTAAAGTAAAACCTGCCAACAATAATTAGTTAAAATTTAACAAGTTTAGTTAAGTGATACAAAAGGTCTTGTTTTGTTAGACTTGATGACTTTAGAAGACCAAACAAAATTAACTTCAACCATACATTTCAAATGCGCTAAAACATAATTACAAAAAAAGGAACCACAAAGAAGAGAAAGCAAAAGGCCTACCTAAGGTTTACCTTCAGAGTCGTCCTTGTTTGCAGTACTTTCATTAGCACCATTCTTCACACATAGACACATACACTTGGAGGCATTTACCACCTAAGGCCACTATTGGTAAATTGGCTTTAGAGAACAATGTTTGTTTAAAGTGAAACAGTGCCTTTGAAATAGAATATTGTAAATCTAAATATCTAAAACCGAAAATGCCATGTTTCAGGTCTTACAATTGGGGATTTCTGCAGTACACTGTACTGAACAGCAGGTGATGCTGCAGAATTAGGTATAATATGAGCTGCATCCCTGAAACACTTAAAACAGAGAAGAAAATCCACTGTGATAGACACTAACACCTATTTTAACAACCCAAGAACTCTATATCAACCATCCAAACAATGACACTGCTTCTCCATTTTACCCTGTGACCTTTTCTGTTAATCACAGCCACTGTAAAACAAGTGCTATAAAACACTGTCCAGCTGGTGATAAAATAAAAAGGCCTCTCATCTAGCAGGTGGTGTTCTGCATCTAAAGTCCCTTCCTGTACTACCAGCCAGTTATGGCTTTATTACTCCACACATCCCCCTTCATATCTGCCTGCTTCCAGGTAAGACCACCTGTCGGAACAATGATAAGACAAGTAAGAAGGATTGTGTGCAATGGGAGACTGGCAATCGCTGCCTATTGCTGTGCTCATAATAAAGTGCAGAGTTGGGATGATGTTGTCCATGCTGGGTTTGTTTGAGTTCATGCAGACAGGAAATTATGTTAGCTTATATTTTTTGTTCTATATTTACAAATAGACAAATTATTTTTCAGTATAATTTTGTGTAATTATGTTCCAAGTCGTCCACTTGAGGGCGGTGTTATTTACATCACAATGATCTGTTTTTTCATTTTTTTTAAATAACACATTTTATTTAAAACCCCTTTCAAGGTGCACAATACAATAATTAAAATATCAGAGCTCAAGGTATGGAACATTTTGTTAATAACACCAGGTTTAATATTCAGCACAACATAAAAAATAAGTCGGCAATGAACTATCACACATGATAAGACACCATAAAAAATAAGTGTTTTCAGAATGGCTTTTAAAGTAGGAAGAGCATCAGCGTTTCAAGTATGCTGTCGGAGAGAGCTCTATAAACAAGGGACCACTGGACTCAGAGCTCTGAAGCCTATGGTAGCCAGCACAGCAGCCGGTACTAAGGAAACAACTAATGGAGGTGGATCTAAGAGTCCTCAAAGGAATAAGATCAGAGAGATTTGGAGAAGTGAGGTTGTTGAGATACTTAATGGTAAGAGAGGATTAATGTGCTTTTTTTACAGGAAGCAAAGTGAAGTTGTTGTAGATCTGAAGCAGAGGAAGTTCTTAGAATGACCCAGGCCTCTCCAAACTCACATTGCTCTATGTGAAAAGTAATAACCCACCCTTGTTGAATGAACCTGACAAATTAGCTAGGATTCATCACACTTTTTTGGTTCCATTTCACTAACCGCACCTGGGCCTGATTACTGTCATAACTGTAAAATTAAGAAACCCCTCTAATAGAACCTGTATCACAATATGAAGTAGGCTAGAAAATCTCAACACATCATGGCCTGGTCTAAAGAAATTCAAGAGTAGATGAGAAACAAATTCATTTTCATCTAACAGTATGGAAATAGTTACAAAGCCATTTCTATGGCTTTGGGACACCAACATACCACAGTGAGAGCTATGTTCCATAAATGTAGAAAACACAGAAAAGTAGGAAACCTTCCCAGAAGTTGCCAGCAAAATCACTCCAGGACCTCATCAATGACTACTAGTAGAGATCACAAAAGAACCCAGAACATTACAGGCACTACAGACATCACTTATCTCAGTTAAGGTCAGTGTTTATGATTTACTGATATAGCAGAAACTAGAAAATATGCTGACTTGAGAATTTCAAGGTGAAAACCACTGCTGACCAAAAACAACACAATGGTAGATCAAAAAATGTCCAAAACCTTTGGGAAATTATTCTGCGAACTGACTCCAGAAAAATTTGGAATATTTGAAAGGTGTTTTTTTACCGCTACATCTGGCGTAAAACTAATACATTACAGTTAAAGCTGGTGGAGGTAGCACGATGGTCTTAAGCTGCTTTGCTGCTTGAGGACCTAAATGACTTGCTGTAATTGATGGAACCCTATTCTTTAGCAAAAAATAATGAAGAAGAAGGTCTGCCAATCGGTTTGTGACTATAAACTCAGGTGTAATTGGTAAATAATCCAAAGCACACCAGCATTTCCACCTCTGAGTGGCTTAAAAAACAAAATGAAGGCTTTAAAGTGGCCTAGTTAAAGTGTGAACTTAAATAAGATTAAGGTATTGTATGGCATCAAAAGAGCTGTTCAGCTTCTAATGTGGCTGAATTAAAACAATTCTGCAAAGAATAGTGGAACACAATTCACCACAGTACAGGTCCTTCTCAAAATATTAGCATATTGTGATAAAGTTCATTATTTTCTATAATGTAATGATGACAATTTAATATTCATATATTTTAGATTCATTGCACATTAACTGAAATATTTCAGGTCCTTTATTGTCTTAATATGGATGATTGTGACATACAGCTCATGAAAACCCAAAATTCCTATCTCACAAAATTAGCATATTTCATCCGACCAATAAAAGAAAAGTGTTTTTAATACAAAAAACGTCAACCTTCAAATAATCATGTACAGTTATGCACTCAATACTTGGTCGGGAATCCTTTTGCAGAAATGACTGCTTCAATGCGGCGTGGCATGGAGGCAATCAGCCTGTGGCACTGCTGAGGTCTTATGGAGGCCCAGGATGCTTCGATAGCGGCCTTTAGCTCATCCAGAGTGTTGGGTCTTGAGTCTCTCAACGTTCTCTTCACAATATCCCACAGATTCTCTATGGGGTTCAGGTCAGGAGAGTTGGCAGGCCAATTGAGCACAGTGATACCATGGTCAGTAAACCATTTACCAGTGGTTTTGGCACTGTGAGCAGGTGCCAGGTCGTGCTGAAAAATGAAATCTTCATCTCCATAAAGCTTTTCAGCAGATGGAAGCATGAAGTGCTCCAAAATCTCCTGATAGCTAGCTGCATTGACCCTGCCCTTGATAAAACACAGTGGACCAACACCAGCAGCTGACACGGCACCCCAGACCATCACTGACTGTGGGTACTTGACACTGGACTTCTGGCATTTCCTTCTCCCCAGTCTTCCTCCAGACTCTGGCAGCTTGATTTCCGAATGAAATGCAGAATTTGCTTTTATCCGAAAAAAGTACTTTGGACCACTGAGCAACAGTCCAGTGCTGCTTCTCTGTAGCCCAGGTCAGGCGCTTCTGCCACTGTTTCTGGTTCAAAAGTGGCTTAACCTGGGGAATGCGGCACCTGTAGCCCATTTCCTGCACATGCCTGTGCACGGTGGCTCTGGATGTTTCTACTCCAGACTCAGTCCACTGCTTCCGCAGGTCCCCCAAGGTCTGGAATCGGCCCTTCTCCACAATCTTCCTCAGGGTCCGGTCACCTCTTCTCGTTGTGCAGCGTTTTCTGCCACACTTTCTCCTTCCCACAGACTTCCCACTGAGGTGCCTTGATACAGCACTCTGGGAACAGCCTATTCATTCAGAAATTTCTTTCTGTGTCTTACCTTCTTGCTTGAGGGTGTCAATAGTGGCCTTCTGGACAGCAGTCAGGTCGGCAGTCTTACCCATGATTGGGGTTTTGAGTGATGAACCAGGCTGGGAGTTTTAAAGGCCTCAGGAATCTTTTGCAGGTGTTTAGAGTTAACTCGTTGATTCAGATGATTAGGTTCATAGCTCGTTTAGAGACCCTTTTAATGATATGCTAATTTTGTGAGATAGGAATTTTGGGTTTTCATGAGCTGTATGCCACAATCATCCGTATTAAGACAATAAAAGACCTGAAATATTTCAGTTAGTGTGCAATGAATCTAAAATATATGAATGTTAAATTTTCATCATGACAGTATGGAAAATAATGAACTTTATCACAATATGCTAATTTTTTGAGAAGGACCTGTATATAAGACACATTTTCTCTAATCGTAAGATGATTGAAAACTATTTTTTTCTGGATTGTTGATCTTGGCTTTGTCAGTTTTTACAAACACCAATGATACAGTGCCTTGCGAAAGTATTCAGCCCCCTTGAACTTTTCAACTTCTTGCCACTTTCAGGCTTCAAACATAAAGATATAAAATTCAAATGTTTTGTGAAGAATCAACAAGTGGGACACCATCGTGAAGTGGAATTATATTTAATGGATGTGTCAAACTTTTTTAACAAATAAAAAACTGAAAAGTGGGGCGTGCTATATTATTCGGCCCCCTTGCGTTAATACTTTGTAGCGCCAAACTTTGCTGCAATTACAGCTGCAAGTCGCTTGGGGTATGTCTCTATCAGTTTTGCACATCGAGAGACTGAAATTCTTGCCCATTCTTCCTTGCAAAACAGCTCGAGCTCAGTGAGGTTGGATGGAGAGCGTTCGTGAAAAGCAGTCTTCAGCTCTTTCTGACTCTAGTGACTATGGCTCAGTAGGAAGAGTAGTCTGACTTGCAATCAGAAGGTTGTGGGTTTGATTCTAGCTTCCTCCTGCCATTTGTCAATGTGCCCCTGGGCAAGGCACTTCACCTCAAGTTGCCTACCGATCTGTGTATCGGTGTATGAATGTGTGAGCGTTAGTGAGTGTGATTGGGTGAATGTGGGTCTAGTGTAAATCGCTTTGAGTGGTCTGTATGACTGGAAAACCGCTATATAAGTTCAGTCCATTTACCATTTCCACAGATTCTCGATTGGATTCAGGTCTGGACTTTGACTTGACCATTCCAACACCTGGATACATTTATTTGTGAACCATTCCATTGTATATTTGGCTTTATGTTTTGGATCATTGTCTTGTTGGAAGATAAATCTCCGTCCCAGTCTCAGGTCTCTTGCAGACTCCAACAGGTTTTCTTCCAGAATGGTCCTGTATTTGGCCCCATCCATCTTCCCATCAATTTGTACCATCTTCCTTGTCCCTGCTAATGAAAAGCAGGCCCAAACCATGATGCTGCCACCACCATGTTTGACAGTGGGGATGGTGTGTTCAGGGTGATGAGCTGTGTTGCTTTTACGCCAAACATATCATTTTGCATTGTGGCCAAACAGTTTGATTTTGGTTTCATCTGACCAGAGCAACTTCTTCCACATGTTTGGTGTGTCTCCCAGGTGGCTTGTGGCAAACTTTAAACGAGACTTTTTATGGATATCTTTGAGAAATGGCTTTCTTCTTACCACTCTTCCATAAAGGCCAGATTTGTACAGTGTACGACTGATTGTTGTCCTATGGACAGACTCTCCCACCTCAGCTGTAGATCTCTGCAGTTCATCCAGAGTGATCATGGGCCTCTTGGCTGCATCTCTGATCAGTCTTCTCCTTGTTCGAGATGAGAGTTTAGAGGGACGGCCGGGTCTTGGTAGATTTGCAATGGTCTGATACTCCTTCCATTTCAATATGATTGCTTGCACAGTGCTCCTTGGGATGTTTAAAGCTTGGGAAATCTTTTTGTATCCAAATCCGGCTTTAAACTTCTCCACAACAGTATCTTGGACCTGCCTGGTGTGATCCTTGGTCTTCATGATGCTCTCTCTGCACTTTGAACAGAACCCTGAGACTATCACAGAGCAGGTGCATTTATATGGAGACTTGATGACACACAGGTGGATTCTATTTATCATCATCAGTTATTTGGGACAACATTGGATCATTCAGAGATCCTCACTGAACTTCTGGAGTGAGTTTGCTGCACTGAAAGTAAAGAGGCTGAATAATATTGCACGCCCCACTTTTCAGTTTTTTATTTGTTTAAAATGTTTGACACATCCAATAAATTTAATTCCACTTCACGATTGTGTCCCACTTGTTTTTGATTCTTCACAAAAAAATTAGAATTTTATATCTTTATGTTTGAAGCCTGAAATGTGGCAAGAGGTTGAAAAGTTCAAGGGGGCCGAATACTTTCGCAAGGCACTGTAAATGTTGCCACTTAGGGTGGCACTGCCAGATTTTAGGTTTAGAAGGCAAAGACTTTAATACAGAACCAGAATGGTTCGGATACCCTTAACCCTTAATATGTGAAGTTATTATTTGAAAGCAACTTTCTGTATTAACTCATTGTTTTCTTTGTCTGATGTTTAAAGCTGTTTGATGATCTGAAACATTTAAGGGTGGCTAAAAACAGAAAAAAACTGCAAGATGGCAAATAAACTTTATTTTAAGTATTGGGTCACACCACCACATCAATGAATTCCTGTATTCCAATCACTTCCATGACTGCAGATGTATAAAGTTTAATGTGAAGAAACTTGACTGGCCTGCACAGACTCCTGACCTCAACTTTCTTGAACACCTTTGGCTGTATAGTTAGAGCAGAGGCTGGAATTCTGGTTTTCTCATCTAACTATCCTAAACCTTGTGAAAGATGTTTACAGAATAGTTAAAGTTGCTAGATGAACCTTATAGATTAAGATGTAACTAGAGCAAGACCAAAAATAGCTGTGGTGTTAACTGTAAGGGATGGGTGTGATCAACTAATGTTATTAAACTGGAAGTATGTAGATCTGGTAATGTTATTGATGACCATTTTGAAATTTATGGTTCTAACTAAATTGGTACCTAAGTTCTTCACTTGGGGAAAAAGGAGATATTAAAGAACTGTCAATGGAAACAAATAATTCATCTAACTTATCCAAAAAAATTATTCAGTTCCTACCAAAGTAACATGTACTGCATATTGTTGCTGCTTAATACAAGGAGGTTAGCAGATAACCATGTTATCACATATACAGTTAGCAAAAGAAGAAGGTGCTAGAGGGAAAGTTAATTTTATAAATATGTAGAGCTGGGTGTCATAATGATACAAATGAAAATGTGTGCTATCTTTGCTAAAAATGTGACCAAGAGATCAGAAAGAGATAAGGAGCTAAGACATAGCCTTGGGGAACACCACTGACTATTGTTGAAGCTTGTGACTTGAAATGTTTTACCTGTACATACTGGTTATGATTTTATGATGATTATCTTAACTGTTTGTTTTTGTGGTGGTTTTAACTAAAAAAAAGTAAACTGTATATTAACGTAAGGGAGTAAAAAACATTAGACCATGGGAGACCTGATTTTTTCTATTGATCAGAAAATAAAATCTGGAAGGGATTGAAGATGGAGTTGCACATAAGCTGTCTTGCTGAGGCTGGTTTGGCTTGTAGGTTGTACAAACAGGGCCGTATGATTATTTTTGCTTTGATTTACCAACACACCACCGAGATCAACAGATCAACAGGGAGGTTTTGGAGTACTCTGCTTTTCGGTGCAACGTGTGGTAGGTTTGAGGATCTCTGTGCAAACAGCCTCTTTATGACAGAGTGAGATGAGTGGCTTCAGACACTACAAGCCAGACAACTCATCAAACAAACATACTAAAGGCACTGAGTACACTCACTCTGTACCATCAGACTATTGTTATTAGAGAATTTATTGACATAACTATAGGATTGCAGTGTTCTATCAATAAATATAGTGATAATGTAGTCTCTTAACACATTTAAGTGCATTATCTACACATTAGGGATATCTTTCACATCATAACAGTATTTCAACACCTTGAGAGAACATCTTTGCTGCAATTTTCCTATGTTCTCCAAAATTTTCAAAGAAGATTAAAAGCTGCCGACTTAATTCTTGTCTTGACACTTGCAGTATGAGCAATGCTAAGTGTTTATACAGCACATAGTGAGGTGCTATTTTGGTCTGCATGGGCTTTAGCACCTTTCAGCACCTTGCTAGCTGGCTCACCTTGCTTTCTGAGTGAATCTGCTCAACTCTGGCAACAGCTGCAGCCCTAATCTCTCCTTCCAAAGCTTTCTCTTCCAGTCATTTTAGTGTTATTATTTGTCAGATGTGACACTGATGAATGACTACTTTAAATTTCTGACAACTTTCAAATCTCTCAGCATGCCTTATCTCTAGATAAAACAAAGGTGGTGACTAAAGTTACTGCCAGGATGCAGAATGTTTGATGCAACTCATAAAGAGGCAAATAAAGCATTCAAGCTTTGAAAAAGGAGATGCATAGACATGGCTGTGGCGCTGGAGTGAAGAACACCCCATGTACGAAGGCCGTGGTCTTGGCTGGTTGACGCTTGCTGCACGTCTTCCCGCTCTCCCCACCCCATATCCTGTCAGGTCACTTTTAAAAAATGGTTGAAAAATAAAGGCCACTTGTGCCTAAAAAAATAAATAAGGAAATGTGTTCTTGAAACACACTGTGCACCCTAAAGAAACGTGCTGTAATTCCAGCTAAATAAGTCTGCCTTTTATGTTTAGCCTGACAGTGATAGCAGTGGACTGGCAGCATCATGGTTGAGGCAGAATTAGCAGTTAAATCAAGAAGAAGCTGCAGCATTAAAATTATTTTTATAATGTACAATAAATTTATAGGTCATGCCGTAAAAGTATAAAGGCCAAACAAAAGGCATCCCAGCTGCCTTCCAACAGCCAACAGCGTCAGATGATGCCGGCTCGTCAACATGGCTCTCCTCATATCCATAAACGGATGTTTTGACCCAGCATTTTAATTGTTTAACCAAATAGGAAGTCAAATGAGCAACAACATTTGCTGTACATTAACGACAAAATATTTTTAAAAGAAAGATGTGGCCGCAGATTTAAATACCCCTCTTTTCTTTTTAAATCCTGGATTTAAAAATGGCCCCATCCTTTGGCTTACTATTGTAAGGAATAGGAAAATATTGTTCATGGAATCAATATCTATTTCCATATGACATGAGAATGATAATAGGCCCTCTTGGTCATGCAGATGCTCCGAAATGAATGGCGGTTAGGAGGTGTATCTCTGGTTCAGGTTCCTAAAAACCCATCATAGCAAGGTGAATCTTGTGGTTTGCTGGTTTATACAACACTCTGTAATTAGGCACCTCCCATAACTGTCAGTGAGTTGCCTTAAATCATGAGTTAGCAGCTTTCCAACGACAAAAATCTGGCTCATTCATCTTTTACCACCTCAAAATCCAACCATAGTCATTTATTTTATTTATTTTTTGCACACAAAATTGTCAGGCTTTTTAAGCACATCAAAACTGTGCAGGTCCCACTTTAAATGAGGAACTGGGGGAGACATCTCTCTTGGATTTTCACTAAACAACCCATGAATGTCTTGATGGACATCCCAGGCAGCACTTGCTGAAAACACTGAGCTGGCCCTTTTGTGCTATTTTGCATGGGGTCTTTCCACAGTGCCAAAGTGGGCCCTGGTTTCCAGCCATGTGTGACTGGGGCACTTAGTGGCTCATACTAATGACCTTAATTGGGAAAGTGGGCTCCGTTTCAGGGTCACTGACAGACTGACTGGCATGTGAGGAATGTGACTGTGTGGCACCCGTCTATTGTCTGGGCCATGCTATCAATTAGCTCTTTGCTGCAATGAGCATCTTCTATGAGACTCGTTTCAACAGAGGGAACCTGACCACATTTTTTTAAGTTTCTCTTGAAGAAACAAATTTTCAGACATGCAACTTGTATGATTTTTTTATGTATTTTATATTTGTTTTGTTTAAATTTTGCACATACTCCTTGCAAGAAATGCACAAGAAAAACAAGCAGGTCATGGGAAACTCAACCCTTACCTGGATGTTCTTTCCCATTCAGAGCTAAAACCTCCATCATTGCAGTGCAGACAGGCATTGTCCCATTGTCACACAGCACTGCTACAGACAGACCTGCTTTGTTTCAAAAGGGAGTGGTGGGTGCTGCTAGTTAATGAACAGGAATTAAGTTGGCTGCAGCACTACGTGGGATGAAGGTTCAGGAAGAATTCCCAACTAAACACACTGTAAAAACTCATGATGCACTCATTGCATCAAATCCTTAATTAATCAGGTGTTTGATGTGGTTGGCCTCGGTTTGTGCTCCACACCCTCAAGACATTTCATGAATGAACTCATTGAAGTGGTGTCAAAATGACACTTCAGTCAAGAATTTTGCAACATTTATTCTCTTTCTTTTGTAAGACATAATTTTTTGCTGCAGCGGCAGTTGTCATATTATCCTTCCAAACATACCTGAAGTTCACCACTTATGTTTATGCAAAAATATAAAATTATTTTAAACTAATTTAAATGTTGGACATCTTTTTGTAGAAGAAACTAATACAAAATGCAAATGCCAGAGATTTCTGAACAGGGACTTTAGGTAAACACAAAGGGGTTTTTGTAGTTAATTTTGATTAGAGTTTTAGTTCGGATTATTCTGGTTGAAAGTTATTGCTGTGGGACAGAAATATATTTCTGTTGGGATTTTGTGTCATAGGCCAACACAACACTCCACATAATTGTGATCAGCAAGGAAAATGATAAATGGTTTTCAACAGTTTGTACAAGTAAAAAAGTGTAGCATGCATCTGTTCTCATCACCCTTTACCCTGATACCCCTAAATAGAATTGACTGCAAGTAATTCATATAGAGGTCATGTCATTAGTAAATAGAGCACACTTGTGTGTAATGTCATTTCATTATAATTCAGCCGAAGGGCTTAGAGGTTTGTAAGATCATCAGCGAACAAACTGAAGCATTGTGAAGACCAAGGATTGCACCAAAAAAGTCAGGGACAAAGTTGTGTAGAATGAATAGAATATAAAAAATATCCAAAGCTTTGAACAAGAGTATGGCACAACTGGAAAACTATTAAGACATGGCAGTGAAGCTAAACTGATGAGTTGGGCATCCAAATTACCCACAGTAACTCTGGAGGAGCTGCAGAGATCCACACCATAGATGTGAAAATCTTTGACAACTATTTGAGCACTCAACAAACAGCACTCAACAAACAGCAAACATGCGGAAAAATGGGCTCTGGTCAGATGAGTCCAAAACTGAACCTTTTGCCTGCATGCCAAACGCAATTTGTGGCAGATAACTAACAGTGCTTATCAGCTTGAACACACTATCCCAAGGGTGAAACGTGATGGTGGCAGCATCGTGCTGTGGGGAGATTTTTCTTTAGCAGGAACAGGTAAGGTGGTCGACGATTTGCAAAGATGGATGGTGATAAATACAGGGCAATCCTGGAAAAACACCTGTTACAGGTTGTAAAAGACTTGACATTGGGGCAGAGGTTCACTGAAACATTCAGCTAGAGCTACTGCAAAATAGTTTAGATCAAAGGATAATAATGTTTTAGCGTGGCCAAGTCAAAGATCAGGCCCAAACCCATTTGAGAATCTGTGGAAAGATGTTCCATTCAACTAGGCTGAGCTTGATTTTTGCATAGATGAATGAAAAAAATCTAAAGCTGGTTTAAAAATACCCCCACAACTTGCATTTGTAATTACAGCACAAGGTATAGCTGGAAAGCTTTGATTTAGAGATGCAGAATACAAATACACGCCACACCTTTTTGATTTTTATTGTAAAAATTTCTTACTTTTACTTTCTAATGTTGTGCTACAGTGTTGGAATATCACATAAATCCCACTAGAACACATTGTGGTTTATGGTTGTAACGTGACAAAATACCTGTCTCTACCTGTATAAATATTTTTGTACCTCAATAGGAGATGAGATACTTTGAAAAAGTTTGATTTGAAATAATTTAAGCTTCTTTTGTATAATAAGTCACAAGATCTTTTCATCATCTGAAAGGCACAGTGTACTGTATACAATAATCAGGCTTCTGCGTGCATCTGTGATCTTTTCTATACTTGGAGAAGCAATTTAGCTCTCTAGTGGAGCATGCTACTGTCTGCCACCTGTTTCCTTGTTGTGCTACTCAAATGTGGCTTTTACTAATGCCTGCACTATGATCTTCATTTTAAACTCAGGCATGCATTACCATGGAATATTGTGCACTGAAAACAACCCCGTTAGATCACGCAACTTCTCATGATTCGAGGACAGTATAGACATGTTGCCCTCACCAGATCTAATAGCCAAATTCAAAAACCTGTCGGGGAAAACTATGTTTTGGCATAAGTTTGCAGGATTAATACCTCTCTCACAAAAAAAAAAACTGTGCAACAAACCTTGAAGATAAGCTTGGATTCTATGTTAAGTTTACTTATTGCAGCTTAACATAGAACACTAAGAGAGATGGGTGTTAGCCACATGCAGTGAGGTACATGTGTCAACAGAGCTGGCCTGCAGATGAACTTCTGGAAACAACTTGAGCCCAGGTAGAAGAAAAGAGAAAGGCAAAGAAAGATGGAGGAAAGCAGGTGTGGTTAAGTGACTCGGCCCAGGCCCAACTCTGCTGAGTGACAAATCAATTGCCAACTGACAAAAGCATACACTGGCTCTAAATTTACTGGCTTCTTTCACCACACAGGTGGTCCTTCTCCGACATATGAACACACAGGCACAGAAGGACATCTATGCACCTCTAAGCACGATGGCTGATTGGATCTGCATTAGGGAGGTCAATATCTCTTGTAGGTTTGACAAAGCATCCATTATCGCTGCATTATGAAGATATAAATTTTGGGTTCAGTCCAGTGCCCTGTACGCGACCTTATACTTGCAATGCAACATGCCAGGATCTGACCTCATCTGCACACAAGCTTGACACTTGATTAATGGGCTCTGAGTTGAACCCTGTGTGTCTGTCCCAGGTCAGTCTTTTTTTGTTGATCCTTGAAGGGAGTGGTGCTTCCAGAAAGAAGGAAGGTAAAGCAAGTGCCACGTAGTGAGACCTGCTGGGTTTCTTTTATATATGGCTTTTCCTGCTCTCTCTCTCTCTCTCTCTCTCTCTCTCTCTTTCTCTCTCTCTGTCTTTTTCTCTCACTCGCAAACACACAAGAACAAAGAGAAACCACTTTCAGTCGCCAGTCATGACTCCAGTTTACCTTGATAATTTTGGCATACTGTCAAACTTTAATCTATAATAGGTGTGTTAGCAAAGCAAAGAATCCCAAGAATGATCTATTTGCTCATTTCTTAGGTCTTGTTTAAATAAATGCATTACATAAACTCTTTTTGTAGTTGTTTGTAAACACCAGGAGATGACGAGCAGAGCAAATTTACTCTCTTGTGTGTGGTCACAGAGATGCCAAGGTAGCTCAAAACACAGACTAACACTTATATGAATGCCACCAAAGCCTGGTTCGATTTCAGGGCAGTGTTCGTGAACTGGAGATGACCCCTGTGGACCAACCTTTGCATCTTGAATAATGGAATGATTATTTTAAAGTGCTTAAGATATAGTTATATATTAAACACCACTATTAGGAACAGATACAGAGCATTGCAAAAGTATTCATCGCGCCTGATCTTTTTAGACAAACACAAATATATTGTGAGGTGGAAAGAAAAACAGACATGCAGGCAGATATGCTGTCCATGTCAGTGAAGCTCTACCCTTTACTTAATTTACAACTGCAAGTGCTTTAGGGTGTGCCTTTACGTGATAGGCAGATCTAGAGATTACAATTGTTGCCTGTTTTTTTGTTTAAATTAGCTCAAGTGAATTAAGTCATGCCACATATTTTCAGTCGGATTTAGGTCTTGACTTTGAATAGGCCATTCCAGCATATGAATATGATCTATACTATTTCATGTTTAGGGTTATTGTCCTGCTGGAATGCAAACCTCTGTTCCAGTCTTAATGCTTATGTGCCTCTAACAGGGTTTCTTCTAAGATTTTCCAGCATTTTGCTCCATCCATCTTCCCAACAACTTTGTCCCACTCCCCTGCTTCTTGCATGGGGATGCAAAAAGAAAAAACGTGATGCTGCCACCACCATGTTTAAATGAGAGCAATTTTTTGATGTCAGAGTGATGTGCTGCTTCAGTTTTCCAACACATATTGAGTTGTGCATGTAGAAGAATTTGATTTTATCTGACATTCTATTCTTCCAAGTGTTTGCTGTGTCTCCCACATGACTTGTAACAAACTTTAAATAGGATGTGCCTTGGCTTTCTTCTTACCACTCTTTTGCAAAGTACAGATTTTTACAGTGCACAATTAATAATTGCCTGGCCAACATATTCTCCCACCTCAGCTGTAGTACTCTGCAGCTCTTCCTGAGCTACCATAAACCTCTTGGCTGCTTGTCCTGACCCAACCTGCCATTTAAGGCATTATTTTACCTATTAGGTGACTTCTGAAGGTAGCTGGTTGCACTAGATTTTATGTAAGGCTATCAGAGAAAAAGGGGCTGGACACAAATGCATGCCACACTTTTCAGATTGTTATTAGCATTTTATTTTGAAACCCTGTAAAGTTTCCCTCCACTTCACAACTATAAGCTAATTTGTGTTGGTCTTCAACATAAAAGCCCAACAAAAAACCCTTTAGGTTTGTAGGTTGTTAGGCAACAAAATACAAAGAGATTAAATAATTTTGTCAGTTAAAATGTGAACTATTACCCCTTCCCTGACCTATTTCACACCCTATATGGTGGCAGATGTAGAAATCAGACATGCAGCCACTCCTGCATCTCTGAACTCATGCATGTGTACAGTATTGTCAGAATTAGTGTGCAAGTGGATAGTGCATGCTCTGTTGCAGCCTCATGCTGGTGGCATTGATGAAATTTTGTAGATGTGAAATGCTAAGTCATGCTTAGCGTGTTGAACATGTTATGAACAGATTCACAACCTGCCTGCCTGCGTGTCTGCTTTCTTGTCTGTACTCCACCTCGAGAGACAGGGATTAGAGGCCTTGGAGGACCGACTGTATGGATGGTGTATGAATAACTTGGGGAGAGGTGACAGACGGGACAGATCACGTCTCATCACCAGTAAAGCCTCGGGACTCCCATAAGGGACCAGTGCATCTCACAGAGCGCCACATAAAAGGCCGCCGCAGACGTAGGCCTGGTCAAGGCCTAAGCTATAGAAGCCCTGACATCTGGCTTTCTTCTATGCTTCATCGCCAACCTGCTACCCCAGTCTGGCAGCTATATGCACTTCATTATTGTGTCTTAATGCGCTTTTGAATCGCAGTCAAAATTAAGTCCTGATATATCATTTTATTGCCAATAAAATGCATTTGATATCAAAGTATCTACCATCCAATATCTAGTAAGCCACATCAGCATGCAGTAAATGACACTAGCAGTATGTTTTTGCTGCACATTAAAGTACAAATGTGCAATGTTTGCAGTGTTCTGGCCCATAAACTGTAAAGATAAAATTGTGATGAGACAATAAAGGCAGGCTCAATCGTTTTGAGGGGAAGATACACAGCAGGTGGTACGAAAAGCTCTGACAGAACCCCTGATTTGTGCAGAATTGTGTTGCTTAAAGGATATGGCCACCAGATGCCCATTTGGATGAAAATCTAGCTTTCAGTCTAATCTGTCAATTTCGGAAGCCAAGAACGTGTCAGCTTCACAAGCAATGCAGTGAAACTTTGGTGTTAAGCCTGATAAAGAACACTTCTTCGCTTTAATAGATTGAAAAATGTTAGTCATGTGTTTTGCAATTTTGTTTTTGTTTACAGTTATATTTTATTAATCTTATTTACAAATATCAAGCCCATACATTTAATCTTGGAGCGTTGCTTGCCTTTGTGCTGTGGTTGGCTGCACAGGACCTCAGCAGTCCTGAGGATGTAGCCATAGATGGCAGTGTTTTGCCTTATTTTTAACAGCCCCCTTCAGCTCTGAGGCTATGAGGATCCTCAGTACTGTTTCTGTGCTCACTGGTTAGATTATGTATTTTCATTATTGGGAAGCCTTTTTGTGTGACTTTATTCTTAGATTTTGATGAAAGATATCCAGAATTAATAATGCACATACTGACATTAAGGCATCAGTTCGAAGGAAAAGACACAGAAATATAAAAAAAATGTATCAGCATGCAATATTTAGTCTGAGGTTTTTTTTCCAGCTTTTGTGGTATATAGGATTATTTCTTTACCAAACTCTTTCTTACTTTGCATTAAATGATGATACATTATAAATATTAGAAGTAAAATAATTTAGATGGAAAAAATGTTTTTAAAGAAAGTAGAAATGGTAAAATAAGGAAAGAAATTACCCGATTACACATTGAAACAACTTAACGTCCTTTAATTTCTTGCAATGCAGAAGATTTGCTTGAATACGTTTTGTTTGATCAACAGTAAATTTCCTTAGTCTTTAGCTTGAGGCGGTCCAAGGCCGGCTTTATATTCCACAGAAATCATAAAATGACACTTGAGATAAACAGAATGTTTACCCACCCCATGTGAGCAGAGGCTGATATGTAAATGCAGCCTTATTCTTTCATCAAATTTGCATTTACCCTCTTAACCAAACACTACAGGGCTCCAATTCAAACATCACTAATGATGGCTGGCCCTTTTTGACCAATTCCCGTATCGGCAAAAAAAAGAATGGGGGGAAGAGCAATTTAGCAAGGCATGAAAGGAGTAAAGCATAGTAGCTATCTGTGAGTAGCTGACAATAATTGGATCAAGTTTGCAGAAAAATGGATGTGTTTTGATGCTCTAGTGGCTTGACTGGCAATCTGCTGGCTTTTCACCTATTTATCATTCCCCTTTTATCATCTGCTGCCAGACCTTTCCACAGCCTCCATTCCGGAGTTGGCTAATCAAACAACTTTTTAATAAGACTAAAGCGGCATCTCCACCGCCAGACAGCAGAGCGGAGCACCCGCAAAACGGGGTTGAGAATCTGGGGATGAATATCAAGTAACACTCTCACATTCTTTCTTTTCTCTGCGATCAGGAGTTTGATACAGTATCAAGAACAATCAGCTGACTTTGCTGCTTTCAGATCTGTCAGGCAAGCTGTGATTCACAAGGACACAGCCTCTTGGTAAACTGGGATTTTGCCTGCCAGAAAGAAAAGATTCCACTTTTCTTGGGTAAGCTGGAGTTTCTTTTGGTGCAGTTTAAGGTCCACCTTTGCTGCAGGATGTAAGGGTTGCCAGATGCTCATCTGCTAAATTTACCACTTCAGTACTGGAGGACTTTATTATCTTAGTGAAATTATGAGTTTAATTCAAATGTCTGACCTTGCAATGTGAGATAATATCTGTTTCAATATACTTAATTTATGTTTTTTAATACTGGAACATTATCCTTTTTTTTCTTACAATTTACGATTTTTCAACAAATTAATCCAGAAAGTTCTGTTTTTTGGCAGACATTATTTCGTGGCCAAATTGTTGTTTTTCATTTCATCTACAATGGGCCTAATACTCCATCGTAGGTTTCATTATTTAATTAAATGTGATCATTGATATTGTGTATGATTCAGTGACAGACCAAATGGTTTGGTTATTTGAGTTCCTTAATTGTAGTTGTCTTCAGACCATTGGGGAGACATTCTTGCGAAGTAGAGGAGGTGGTCATCCTTCCTGTATAAAGACAACATGGTTAAAAATCTTAATTTGTGTGTTCCTTAAATTTGTTTAACAATATACCTGTTAAGTGGAACAAGCAATCACCTCTTCCTGGTTTGTGTTCTCAGCAGGGCGGGACAATAAAACGGGGAAAAAGTTCAGCTCTGATCTCATGTCACCAGAGAGCCCTTTAGCACGTTTCCAAACAACTCCACAATCCTATCACGCTTTCATTAAAAGAAGATTTGTTGAGTGCTGGGACCTCAGGTAGGAGACTGTTGTTGAAACAGTCTCCCACCTGATTTGCAGATCTCTGCAGCTCCTCCAAAGTTACCATGGGCCTCTTGGCTACTTTTTTGATTAATAAACTATATAATAAAAAACGTACTAAAATATTACAACAGCTCTATTTTATACTAATGCTAAGATTAACTTATGCACATGGAGTCTATGTATTGTTTAGATGACTTTTAAAGGCGATTTGCCCTGAAAAATCATTTAACAGAGGCCACTGGATTTTATTTATAGGTAAGGGAGTAAAGAGAGGCCAGATAGATATACATTTAGATTTTTGATTGTAAAATTTGTGCAAACAACGTAGCACAATTGCACAGGCTACTTTGTTTTGATCAGTCACACAAAATCTGAGTAAAATATATGGAAGTTCATTGTGGGGCAAAATGTGAGAAGTTCGAGGGGTATAAATACTTTTGCAACTCCCAGCGGCAGATTAATATATTCGTATACTGACTTATTTTCCTTCTTTTTTAAACTATTAACTGACTATTGTGAACCATCGTGTCACTTTTACACATTTGGTGCATTTTTTAAGACAGACATAATTTTAATTCTCATAGCAATATGTAGAAGTGGGTGTGTGCTACATTATAAGCAAGTGATTTCACTTTTGGTCTTTTGCCACGTTCAGGTTGCTTGTCCTTCTGGAGGGGCAGAAGTACAGTAAAAAGGTCAAGGTGCTTTCAGAAGCTAGTCAGACCTTTTTCTCTATCTTGTCCAGGGGATAAAATTGATGCCTTGCAGCTTTCTACAAGCTCACCAGCTGCCGCTTGTCCGTGTGGCTATAGAGAAGTTAACAAGCACAAAACAAAACATGTGACAAAATGCAACAAAGGGCATCGGGGAGTGAACAGGGCTGTCTTCAAGAAGGATATCCCTGCTGGTCCTCTTTCACCAAAGGAGGGCAGAAAAAGAAACCTTGATTTGACTCCTTGCTAGGTAACTAAGGGTCCGATGTTTGGAATGTGCGTCCCACCCTGCACGTCCACTGACCGCAGGTCAAACAATTTGTCTTTTTTTTCTTAGTGCTTTAACTATGAATTTCCTTTTTGGGCGAAAAAAAAAATGAAGATGAGGTGCCCTTGGAGGAGAACAGCCACCTCACATTTTGAGTGTGCCTGTCAAATTGCTATCTAATTGTTGCAGGGCTGCAGGGGGAGCTGATATCTGCTTTTCTCTCGCCGCCGGCTGCCGGTCCTGCCGTTCACAAAGCCCCGGGATGCCACACACATTCTGTTTGTTCTACATGAGCAAACAGATTGTAAACTGGCTGATAATTTTTGTACTGACAATGTCATTTACGGCTGTCAGCCTTTTGTCTGCTCTGTTTGCTTTATTCAAATATGAACCGAGTGGACCTCCCTTCCGCCGCTCACTTCTGCATTAAAATCACATCAATTCACTTCCATTTTGTCTTATCTGAATTTCATTGGAGGCAATCACTTGGTTGAATGCCTCGCTGTTGCCATGGAGACCAAAGGTCCCGTGTGGACTTCAGAAGGATTAGGAACTTGTAAGATTTAAGTCTTGAAGTACACAGTGGCTTTGTTGCGTTTCTCTTTGATTTGATGGGGAGGAATTTGCCTTTTCTAACTTTGGACAGAGGTGAAATAAATCTATATATGTATTAGAATCCTCGGGCAGGATGATAAATATTCATCTACCCTCCTTTGCTCTGATTTATTTTCACATTTAAAAGGCACTTCTATTGTTATTTGCCTAACCCTGATCTGCATTCATATGGCCTGGGGATCCCAGACATAACCCACTGAAAATGACGCTTCGTTTGTCAAGCAGCCATCTTTGTGCTGCAACTATGACAGTCCAAGTGGCATGTGGTGCATGGATGCCCCCAATGGGCACCCCTATGCCCCACCAAGGGGACAATGACTCCAGCTCAGCGAAACAAACTGGGCGCTTGCTTCCCGGGGCATTGAGCTCCACTCCTGAGGCATCTGCGTCTGCTTTGTTCGCCAAGGTCAGGGCACAAAGTGCTGAGTTATTCACATCAAACCGTCTGGCTGTAGGCGGCTGCAGATGTTACTGTTTTTTTGTTTGGTTTTGTCTCCTCACTTTTTTTCCTGCATCTTGTCAGCAGAGGCTGTCAGGGTGCTTGGTGTGTGTGTTTTTAAAAAGCTAAAAAAACGTGGCCCCTGAAAGGAGAAGCTGAGGCCTTGGCTCCTGCTCCTCATGAAAATGGTAATGTTTTTTTTTCTTTGCCTTTTACAGCCAAAAGTACAAAGTAAACAAGCTGGAGTAAATGGATTCATTTTCATTTGTGCCAGGCAGTTTGTGCACACCAGAGAAGCTTCTTTTTGTTCTCTTTACCATCAATGCTAACATCTATTAGGCAGCTTTCTCTCACGAATGCATTCCAGAAATTCTCTATAATGCTGAAGAACAAAAGAAATCTTTTAAACAGTTTGTAAATCTTAATTAACTAAAGGCTAAGATAGATTTTTTAAAATAAATCTGGTTCCTACTGTATAATATGCGGTGAAGCAATAGTGAAGCAATAGTCATTACCATATGCACTGACATTGTTTCTCATATAGCCAAAAGAACAGAAAACACTGCTGAAAATAATATATTTTGCATTTAAATACCATGCCACTATCCAATACCCTGTTAAAGGGTTCATACCAATTTAACCTTTTCACATTTTCCACTTTACAACCACCAACTTCAATAGATTTTTCTGGGATTTTATGTGTTCAATGATTATATTATATTATATTATATTATATTATATTTGCAAATTCTTCTTCGTGAAATAGCTCAAGTGGAGTCAGGCTGGTTTGTTTGGGCGGAGTAGCACAGAAAGATTCACAGATCACAACATGGTGAGTGTCGAGGAACAGCAATTTTCAAGTCTTGCCTCAGATGCTCAGTCTGATTTAGGTCTTAGATCTAAACTATCCCACTGTAGCTCTGCTGTATAAAGTTAAACCTCTGCCTGAGTCCCTCTTTTTGAAGCTTCTAGCAGGTTTTCTCCCAGGATTTCTTTGTATTTAACTTTATTCATCCTCCAATTAGCTCTGACCAGCTTCCCTTTGCATGCTGAATAAAAGTAGCCCCTAAGCAGGATGCTGCCACCACCATGGTCTGCCCTAGGTATGCTGTTTTCAGGGTAATGTACAATGTTAGTTTTCCACCAAAAATTGTATTTGGCATATTGGTTAGAAGGTTCATTCTGATCTGAATAGAGAATCTTTTTGCATGTTTGTCTGCTACTTGCTTGTAAAACATGACCTCCACTGATTTTTTTTCAGCAATGGTTTTCTTCTCGCAACTCTATGGTCTCCTGTTGAGAGATTCTCCCAAATAAGCTGTGGATCTCTACACTTCCTCCAGAGTTACCATGGATGTCTTGGCTGCATTTCTTTTTTTTATTAATGAAATGGCCTGACAGTTTTAGTGGATGGCCTTATTTTGACATGTTTATAATTGGGATATGTTTTTTTCCGATGATGGATGAAACAGTATTCAAGAGATGATAAAATCCAGAGATATGTAACCTAACTCTGCATTAAACACCTAACTGTCTGCTGTGTATTTGTTCTCTAATGTTCTCTAGCAAACCACTGAGGACTTCCCAGAGCAGCTGCATTTATTCTGAGATTAAATTCTGAAGGCAGTCGGCTTCACTTGATTTTATTTAAATGGTATCAGAGTAAAGGTGGCTGAATACAAATATACACCGCTTTTCAATTTCTATTCCTGAAATTTTTAAAAAACCATGTGCTCCTTTACTTTCACTTCATAGTTATCTTCTACTTTGTGTTGGTCATTTTATCTGAATAAAAGATATCAAAGACTATGGCTGTTACATTACAATATGTGGAACAATTTAAGGGGTGTTAATACTTTTGAACAGTGCTGGAACTTTCATCCCAAAAAAGTTATTTTATGAGACTGTAGTTTGGCACATAACCTTTATCAATTTGTCTTTTAGACTTGACACTTAAGCAATATGTCAATTGTTTTAGTGCCGCCTCAACATTCTGTGAAATTTGAGAGGTAAACAAAAGTTCTCTCTCTGCTGGCATGGTGTCACCTGGAGCATCTAAACAATCAATGCACATTTGCAACTTGGTATTTACCTGGTGTTGACATCAATGACAGCCCTTTAAATTAAGGTCATTTTGTCAGATATTGCATGACATTACTCGTGGCATTTCGGAAGGATAACTAGAAGCGGAATATAAAACAAAGACATCTGATTTACCTTTGTGTACAGCTCTTTCAGATTGCACCTTAAAATTATTTAAAATTGGATTCAAAAGTAAAAACATGGTTTGCTTTTAATATCTGGATTTCAGTGCTCTCACAGTGGATTTAATGGCACATTTCCTGTATTAAAACCCAGGTGGTAAGTTTACATGACTTGTTTTGTCATTAACAAGACATTTTTCAGCCTCAAACGTTGCAGATCTCACAAAGATTTGGCTATGGAAAAGGTTTTGACAGAGTCTTGCCACTGCCTGTCGAGACACTATTTCATCTATGGAAGGAGGATTATTCTCAAATACCTGCCCCTGTTTGAACAAAAGAAGCTGATGATGGCAAATTAGGCTTGGGCTTTTTCTGTTGGGAAAAAGAAAAGAAACCTCTAAGGTCTAACATGGTGGTCTCTGTTTCTTCATAATGATATATTCAGGTAGAGTTTACATGCTTACGAAGAAGACTGATCAAAGGACAATAAAATCTGTTTCATTTGGTTGTTCGCTACAGCTCTTTGCTGGGTTAAAAGCTTCAGAGCAAACCGGTCATATCAGCGTGGGTTACATTTTAGTCAAGGACACATTTCACTGGTTCGTTTGACAGTCTTTATTGTGCCAAGAGGGAATGGGAAATCAATGGAACCGGACTGTCGAAACCAGTGTACCTATAGGCTGACTGAGGTCACAGTAAGGAAAGATCCGGCTCAGCAGAGTAAACAAAAACTTTGGAACGTCCTCTGGGGCGTTTTAAACTAAATTGAAATATGCTGCATCAATATTGCACCTCGTCTTTCGTATTCCCCAGCCCACATCGCAAACAAAAACAAGAAACTGGACCTAAAACGTTCCCTTTTAAGAGTAGATCAAAGATACAGATCTGACAATGTGTCTAGTCTGATCAGCTTTATCTTCCCTTGCCCTACAACTCTTCTGCGGCCGCCGCTACCCATGCTAGCTCCTGCACAATTGGCTGTGCTATTGATCTCACTGAAGCTAAAGACACTTCGTGTACCCTGAAAGGCAGCTTACACAAAGCGGTGACATTGATAGGGCCACACCGTGGTGGGCCCTTTTTGTTCCAGCCTGTGTGGGGGAGTTGGGACTAACAATCAGGGTGGGGGCAGTGCTATGAGCTGACCCACACAGGACAACATTTAAACTTCAAGCAACTTAGAAGCTGATTAGGGGTTTAACTGAAATGTAGGGCTGTATTTTAATTTGCCTGTGCAACACTATTTTTTCTCTTTGACTCATTTAAAGTCATCAGATTTTAACAATGACTAATCTGGTCGATCTGCTATGTTGTCTAGACGTGCCCTTTTTCTCAAATGGTAAGATGCAAATGTTGCACTTTATTTTTAAAGGTATGGATGCTTTATGTTTCCACATATGTGAACTCAACTGTGAGTGATTCTGTACATTTTGTGAGGAGCGAAGGTTTAAACCTTTCTTTGTAAACTGCCTGAAAGGGAAAGTCAGTTTGGCTTTCGACAAGGCTGCCTCTCATCGTCGCACACAAGTACATGTAGCCACATGAGGCTCCTGCCTGCACATCTGGCCTTTATTTTTGTAGCTAAGGAGTATCCAAACAGGGCAGAAGCCGAAAACAGATTTGTTGTTTTAGGCCCAGGTGGAAGGGGTGTCGTTCGTGGCAAAAGAAATCTTCATCGCATGTGATTTCTGTCTTCCCTCTATTCCAAGCGTGACATATCACTGTCATTTGTGGGCTCTCGCTTTTACTGTTTTCCTGTAAGAAGTCCATTTTGATAGGATTAGCCATTGCTAGAAGTCTTGTTCTAGTAGACTTCAGTTTATCCAAATGTAGGGGCGGCATTGTGCTGCTTTGAAAGAACCACGGCCACCCAGATTTGCAGGAGTTGCATGGCATGACTCTGCCGGCAAAGCGTGACTGATGCGCCTCCCAAAGGAGAACAACAACTTCCGAAAGGCAAGTGGGTAATTGATGTGGCTGCTCTTGGTAATAGCTCATGACTAATAGAGCCTACGAACAAGTACGAAAAGGGAATAGTGCTGTGAAAAGTTTTTGCCCCCTAAGAAAATTTTTTTATGGTTTTGGCTTTTTGTCACAGTTAATTTTTTATATCAGACAAATACAACCTCATTAATTACAAAATGCCTTTTCAAAGGATTTTCTTTATTAATTAAGGGAAAGAGTTAAAATCAATCAAACCAACTTAGCCCTATGTGGAAAAACTAATTACCTCCTTGTTATATAAAGAATTAACTGTGATTAACCTATTTTTTGAATAATAAGCCACACCCAGACAGGATTACTGTCTGACCTGTGGAACCAATAAATCCCTTAATAGAACCTATCTGACAACGTGAAGTAGGCTAACAGACAAGAAACAAATCTGCTGGCATTTTGTAGTCTGAAAAGGCTTACAAAGCCATTTCTAAGGCTTTAGTGCTCCAGAACACGACAGTAAAAGTTTCATGTTTTTTGCCATTTGTGACAAATGAAATATAACATCAGTCAGTCCAACCAGAACTGGCAGGCCTACCAAAATTACAATAAGAGCACATGAACTGCTCATCCAGGAGGTCACAAAAGAAACAAGAGCATATAAAGCAACACAGACCTCAGTGGCCTCACTTAAGGTCTTTATTTATCATAAAACTAATGAGAAAGAGACTAGAAAAATTGGAATCCACTGCTGACCAAAACAAAACAAAATGCCTATTTAATATTTGCCAGCAACATCTTGATGATCCTTAAAATATTTGGTGTATCTTGTGGGCTCAGTTCCAATCTTAACCTCAAGTGCACTTGAGTTTTGCAGCAGGACACTAAAAGCGCACAAAGTCTGCCACTGACTGGCTGAAAAAAAAAAAAAAATATATATATATATATATATATATATATATATATATATATATATATATATATATATATATATAGGTTTTTGAGTGGCCTCCATACTTAAAGACAATAACGATTATGTGGCATGACTTGAAATATGATGTTCATGCTTGAAAACCCTCCAATGTGGCCGAATTTAAACAATTCTGCAAAAAAGAGTGGGCCAAAAATCCTCCACAGTGATGGAAAAAGACTCATTTCCAGTTATCACCAACATTTGATGGCAGTTGTTTCTGCCAAGGGGGGCACAACCAGTTGGTAGGTTTAGGGGAGAATTTATTTTTCATTGTAAAGATCTGCTAAATCCTGAAGTATCCATCTAGACCTCAGGTCTTTAAGTTTTGAATTTATTCAACACTCATGTAGTACTCTACTATTTACTTTCTTCTGCAAATTCTGGCAAGGATTATGCCGCAGCATTACATTCAGCCTTTTGTTTTCCCCCAGAACTTCAGTGCCATCCTCCGCTATTTACAATGCTTCGGCATTTCACTTCAATTGCCGTTCCTAATTAGACAATAATGCTGTTCTGTTATCCTGATTAGCATTGAATGGACTTTGATCAGCGTGTATTATCAGATTACTGTGATAGCCCACCTTTGGATTAAGACAAAGTCCACGCTCATTGTGCTCTCTTGCTGGGAAGAAAGAAGGGGGTGTGCGTGGGTTGAGGACTAAGCTCGATAGCTTCTTTGTATGCGGGAAATACCACTTTATCAGGGAGCGCTGTGTCGAGCAGCAGGTTCACTGAGAATGGGGTAGGAGTGTGTGTGTGTCAGGGGGGGATGTTGCTCTTTCAGGGAAAGCAGCGTTCTGTACCCTCGTCTCTTTTTTCAGACTCCAGCAACCTTTTGTGAAGGCCTAGTGAGCAGCGAGGATCACAAGGGATGACACACCTCAATCTGGCCTGTTTACCCAGGGAAATAATCACTAATTTTTGAATAATCACGCCTCCTGCTGACCAAGACTAATTGAATGGTGGCATGCCATGGAGGTGCAGGACCAGCTTTGCGCTGTGTCTGCCTTGTCAGTGGTGTTTGGCCAGGCAGCTTAAAGTGATTGATCCCCATGGAGCTGTGGACACAAAGAGGCGGAGCAGCAAGATATAGAAACATAATTAGTCATGAATATGCCTCGGTACCCCTGCTGTGATGATCCTCATATATTAGCATCAAGGAATGTTGGATTACCCATCAGTGTCATTTAGACACATTGGCTTCTTTGTGGAACACATGGCTACTCAGAAGCATGTGACCCCGTCCTTTCTTGAAATTAAAATTTTATAAATAGAGATTGCCTATTCATAATCTCTCACACTTCTAGTATCCTTTCATTATGATGTGATGTTTCAATCTTATTGCCAGCTTAAGAGGAGAAGTAACCATCCCTTTCCAATAAATGTGTCAACCCTGTTGACATTTTTCCCAGCATGAGTCATTTCAAATCACCCAAAAATATCTACGCATTCTGATTCTAAGAAAGTGGACTTAAGAACTTTATTCCTTCTGTCTCCTGGTAGAAAATGTTTCATTTTATCTGCCTCCAGTTATGTTACAATTGAGTTAATTCACTGAGATTGAAAGGGAAGCTTTGAATGAGGTAACGGAAAATTTCAATCCATCTTTTTTTTTACTGGCAACCCTTCCCTCCCTTTAGATGCAGCTTAGTGCAACAAAAGAAGCTGATGCATGTGTTTCATGCTTTGTTTGGTATTTTTGAGGGGAACTAAATGGTTATGGATTTGGATCCCTGCAGGTGGAAATAAATACCTGGGATTACAATGAACTCAAACAAAGTCTAAAAAATTTTAATTTCAGATCTCAGCCGCTACTCATGGTTTATATTATGTGTCGAAGCGTGATGGTTGAGAAATGAATGTCAGAATATTAAGGAATTTGAAATGTTTACCTGAACAATGAATTAGTATAAGAATGAATTAAATTAAATATTTACTTGGCTCAAAAACACATAAAATTTAAAAGCACAATGTATAAGATAAAAAAAAATTGAAAATACCAGTTTGTTTTGTTACTGCAAACTGGTTACTACAGTAAATAGAGAATGCTTACAGCACAGTGGACGTTTTGAGCACTTTTAGTCAGAGGGGCTATGTTGCTTGGCAAGTTCAAACTAAATGTACTAAATAAATCTAATTATGTAGCTTGCCAAACCTATGTGCTGTCCTAAAAACTGACCAAAACATATTTACCACAAAATTTTCAACTCATTGAAATACAGATATCGAGAAAGTGAATGGCTTATATCAAGGTTTCCATCTGTTGTCAGATCAATATTTTGTGAAAGCCTTGTAGGCTTGTCTGTTTACCCTAGGCATCTGTGCCTAGCATACCAACCCAGCGCAATGTTTGAGCATGTGACTGTGTAATAATGGCAGATAGAGGAACTAATAGCCACAGCAATATCTGTAGCTTGACCCAGTGTGCCTCTCCCTAATTGATCTATAGATTAACATCAGACACATCAGTCAGGGGTTAACCTTTTCTGCTAGCAGCACTGTCTTTGCTGTGGATTATCAAGCAATTGGAGAGCTGAGAAGATGCTTTTGAGGAAGACCCTCTGCAATCTTCAATTTAATTTATTTGAAAGGGGACACAATGTCTCAAATACATTTTTGATGTACGCTTTCTTTTTTATGGCATTAAACAGTTTTAATGCAATTTTCCTGCAAGGGTTTGGACTTTTAATTTCTGCCTCTCCACAACACGTAGACATAAAATTTATTCAAGAAAATTAATCTTCCTCCTTTGTGGCTTTTCTTACAAAGTGTCTGCTTCACCACAGCAGATGCGCTGAGGTCAGGCCAGTCCAGTCTCTATTGGCTCCACAGTTCCCTTGCCCTATATGTACACTTGGTCTGGCTATGTAAACTTTGACATGTGGGTGTCAATCTCTCCCATATTTACCATAGGCTTTATCAGACCATGATTAGTTTTCCGAGCAAATTTGGAGGTAAAAAGAAAAACAACGCTAGCAGTATGTAAGCCAACACTGCGTGTGCCACTGTTGGGCACTGCATATTTACAAGGGTCCCGCTTGTTTTGCTAAGGCTTTCTCTGTAGGTACATGTCATCTGAAGGCTTTTGGAAGAAGCAGGGGTTTATCAACAGGCAAGGAGGTGTGCGTTCGTGCACACAGTCTATGTCGGCAGGTTCGTGTTTGTTAGCTGTGCCATTCCTCCTCTCGTACTGTAAATACTTAAAGTATGGTTAATGTCAACAGTAGGATCTCAGTCAAACAATCACAATTGCAACAATGATTTTTCTTCTGAACCACTCGATCAAATAGAGCAGAAGGGAGAATTCAAGGAATTCATAATAAACTCAAAAATAGGTTAGCTCTATATTAAAATAAGGGATGATTTTCATTTATTGCATTAGGAAAACAATGCCGGGGGATATCCTAAGACTGAACTTGATGGGATTATATTTGTGGACACTGGTCAATGACATATGAGGGCCCTAAGTGTTTGCCTCAAACAAATGGTCCCCACTAAACGTGTACTCAAGCCAGAGTAAATTTGATTGTGGTGAATAGAGAGAGGAGGGGTACCTCGGCCATTCCTGTAAACACCGGAGAAAGAGAAACATTTGCTATGACACGGATAAAGTAAAGATGATAATGGCATGCAAATGTTGGCCGATGCAACTAAATAGTTTGCTTTTATGGACCTTGAAGAGTCCTTTTAGAAAATTGACAAAGAAATCAGGTAGTGGACAAGCAGCACTGGTAAACTGTTGAATAACAAATCACTTTTGGAAAGGTTATGATATTGTTGCAGTTTTTCATGGAACATTCATCCATCATTAGACTGGCTTTGTCCTGATCAGGGTGGCAATGGGCCTGAAACCCATCCCTGTTGTCATTGGGCAAAGGGTAGGTTTTATTTTTACAAAGGTCATCAGTCCAAGCCAGGATCAAGGACAGAAAAAAAATCATACATTTTCACAACAACCACTAAGGGCAATGAAGATTCACAACTTAACCCTGAATGATTGCCTTCCAACTCTTAAAAAAGTTAGAGTATGCAGTAAAACCCAACAATGGGAGTTCCAGAGACCAAAGCCATTTAAGTATCGAGAACCACAGGGGGAAGTAAAGATGAAAAAAAATTATCAAAATCTTAAAATATAAGTCGGTCTCAAAAATTATCAAAATCAGTCTGAAGGATATTTTCTATTCAGAGAGCTATCTCTGTCACACACTAAATGCAGAACAATAGGATCTCTATATTTGTATAAGTATTCGGAATTTATTTAAGATCAAGATTTTAGTTAAAAATGTAAAAAGAAAATGTAAAACTGACAAGAGTTAGTCATAAGTAAAATCAAAATCAAATGTATGATCAGTTAGCCTGCATCTATTGTTTACTGATTATCCAGAACGAAAGAAACAAAAACAAGCAAACTAAAACACAATTTTATTTAATTTTATAGTCATAATTAATGACTATGAAACAAATACAAAAACTACAATAATTAAAACTGATTTAACGTTGAAGGATTACCAGACGTTTTTCAGGTTCTCAGAAGCCAAAAGGAAAAAGATTCTAATTTCCTGACTCTGACTTCTATTACCTAAAATTACTCTAAGTGGGAAAAGCTGGAAAGAAGATGAGGACCAGGTGGATCAGGTAAAAAACGCCTTTGGAGTCTGCCAACTTCACCACAATAGCCACAGTAGAACAAAACAGAGTGCCTTACTTTAGGTCCTGGGGTTGCTCTCTGGACAGAAAGTGGTGCTGTTCCTTCTGGCACAGAGTTTTAAATGTCTTGAGGTGCCCAAACTTTGGATCATGACGAAACAAGTCACTAAGACAACTAGCTTGCTAAACTAAGCTGAGCTTGTCTCCATAATGAGTGTAGAATTCAGGAGTATCACACAAGATTTAGACATCTCCACCTAGGGGAAATGTTTCCAAACAGAGTACTGAACAATAGCTTAACTGGGGAATGGCTGATCAATTCCTCCAAGGCTGGGTGAGAAAGCTTTCTACCTTGTCGTTTGTTTATGCCACTGACAAACTCAGCGGAAGAATCTGCTTTTGGGGTGGACTTGTCAGGTGTCAGTTGTTTGACCAGTCAAATGCGGATTTGACAACAGTACATGGGCTATTATGTTCCTAAATTAACTTCCAATTCTTTGGTAAAACATTTGTTTTTCATCAGAGAAACACTTCTAAGCTCCACAAATATATCAAAAATAACACCACAGAGAGTTAATAAGTCTATCATCATTCTGTAGACTCAAGCCTGCAATCAGTTCATTGAATGAATATATTGAAATATTCAAAGTCTGGCACAATAAAGATTTTAATTTATGGTTAATTATGAATCCTTTTAAAGCTCTCTTGATTTCTAAATTAAACTAAATAAAACTATTGACCTCAATAACCTAAGACCCACAATCATGTTTTCTGTCTGGCATTCAGATAATCAGCTTGACTATACCAACCTAGCAGGATAGTATACTCCTCATGTTGTAAGATCACTTGCTTTAACTGCATCTATAATATGACGAGGCCGTTAGCAGCGACCTGCAGACAGACAGCTATGCAGGTTAAAGTTCACATTCAAGGCGCGTTTCTTTGTTACATGGCTAAGTTTAAAGCTCACTCAAAAGTTATAAAACCTTAAAGAATGTATTATTTTCTGGTGAGCACTCCAACCTGAATTAAAACTATTCCAGAGTCAACTCTCTCTATTCATGTTTAATCTCATAACCACTAACACACATTTTATCAGAAGTTATTAACACTTACAATACCGGTCAAAATTTTCAGATACACTTTCTCACTTAATGGGTCTCCTTGTTTTCATGACTATTTACATTGTAGATTCTCCTCAGAGACAACAAAACTATAAATGAATACACAAGGAATAATATAGTAAACAAAAAGTGTGAAATAACTCTAAAAAATTTTATATTTTAGATTCTTCAAAATAGCCACCCTTTGCTTTCATACTGCTTTGCTCTGTTAGCATTCTCTCCCTGAGTTTCATGAGTTGGTCATCTAAAATGGTTTTCTAAAGAGTCTTAAAAGAACTTCTCAGAGGTTCATTGAGGAGGACCAAAGGTTAATATTTCAGTTATTACAACAAAAAAAAATCTTTTAGGAATCTAAAATAAAAATCATATTTAAAGTTCTTTTACAATTTTTGGTTTGCCACATAATTGCATATGTGTTCATTCACAGATCTGATGCCTTCAGTGAGAATGTACATACAGAGTAAATAGTCATAAACATAAAGAAAACCATTAAATGAGAAAGACGTTCTAAAACCTTTGACCGTTAGTGTAAGTTGAACTTTTTCATTCCCATGTTGCCATCTCCTCTCGACCAACCTCATTCTATCTGGGAGGGTGTCATGGTAACCACAGGAACGCCTGATCTCTGTTTAATAAATGTGGTCAGTCCGGAGCGAGGGTCCCATATTGACCACTCAAGAAGAGATTAAATGCTGGTGACATTTCTGAGGTGGAATTTGCAATTTCCACAAATATGAGGGCGTCCTCGAGCCCAGCATGACAACACATAAAATCAATACAAATAACCTGAATCCCTAATACTTTGATCCCTGTTAGTGGAGGGATGCATTACAACTAAGACACTGAGAAGTGGGAGACACAGCGCTCCATATAGCCCCCTTCGCTCCACCACCACCTGAACCACCAGGCTCTCTGCTGATTCCTATTGACTGTCTCCAGACCAAACACGGGCGCAATAACAATTAGGTGGGAAACTGGCCCAATTCTCTCCCCTTCACACCTACACGAATTCATGCTGGAAACACATACACAGTCATAGAAAGCTTCTAGAGCTGCAATTTTTAATCAAATTAACACATACCTATGTGAGCGAAATAAAAGAATAGGTTTTCAGGTAGCATTCGAAACTATCGAATGCCATAAAATCAAACAGACAACAGAAAACATCCATATTTATATTCAGACTGTGAAAAAGATATCTTTGAAAACACATTGGCCACACCCGTGGTGAGTCATCACAACAAGCAGGATTAGCGGACTTACCCCAGACTTAGACGAGGGGAGACACTGAAAAGAAAACAGCCCTCTTTCTTTATATCTTCTTTACTGTCTGTTGCAAGAGCGAAAATTGGGGGGGGATTTTGAAGGTGTGCTGCACATAGTTACTACCAGGCATGGTCTGGCTGCGTCTGGGTTTTTTTCTTTATTCACTAAGCCTTCACAGAAGGGCAGGTGAGGCGAGGCAGGTGGCTCTTTTACTGCTCTGAGAGCAATTGGCCCCTCTTCAAAGCGGGCTCCAGTAAATGTTGCACCAGCACTCATAAACACTGGGTGCAGAAGTTAACAGATTAGTCTTGATCGTGTCAAAGAGTAAGAAGCTATTATCAATAGTCAGATCATACACAGGCCCATATACATGATTAAAATATTGTTCAATGTTATAGAGTATGTTATCAGAGTACCCCCATGCTGCCTCATTTCCTGCTGATTGTGATGTGGCTTCATTACCTTTCCATGAGGTGATAACAGTGCACCTGCTGTCTCCGTTTCCTGTGTCTGACCACAGCTTGCCAAGCCCCTCCTAGTCAGCGCAGTCGTCTGCCTACAGGTGGTGGTGGAGCTGCTGACCCTGCAGTGGAACCGGATACACTGTGCTGCCAGCAGCTCTCTTAATGGCAAAGGCTCTTATTTAGGATTAGCTGCTTTATAAAGCACAGAGGCTGTCAAGCCAAAAAGGGGCACAACAGTCATTTCAAACAAATACCACTAGCAGAACCATCAAACCACACGTTCATTTGTGTAACGATAAAATGCAATCTGAACATTAATACAGCAGACTTTCTATTACAACTAAACCTCAAAGTTTTAGCATTGAGAGTTCAGTTTCCAGAAGTTGAAGCTGCGTTCAAAAGACAGAAAAATCAAATATAACATATTTTGGTCACAAATTAAGTTAAGGTCTGATAAAAAATGTTGATGGTCAATGGTAACTTTATTCTCCCCAATGTGAAATTGATTTGCAGTATGTTCACTCATCAAACACATACAATGTCTTACAAAAAAACAGAAACTGTTTCTGTCAGTTATGATTTTATATATACCTGCCTGGTGAGGTTGTCATTATTTTACTTGAGCTGTAGAATGAGTTCTGGTGAGTTCAGGACTTAGTTCAGTGTTCAGGTACTTGCGTTGGAGGGTGGACAGGATACGCTTATGCCTTGGTTCAGAAGACTGAGGAAAACAGGAAGCTGTCAGCTTGGTCTTTGGAAACGAAATCCAAACGAAATCCACCAAACGTGGGTAATCTTGATCGTCCAGAAACTTCTGGAACCGAAGTCAGTGTTCAACGAAGATAATCAAGATATTGATCACAGGCTTTATATGAGACACATGGAACGTAGGATGTATACAAAGACTTGCTGGTAAACGAAGGTGAACCGCAGAGGGGCTGATCACTGTCTCGATCTCGTATGGTCCAATGAAATGGGGCAAAAGCTTCCGAGACATGGACTTCAGTGGCACGTCTCATGTCGATAACCATACTCTTTGTCCAGGCTGATGCTCGGGTGCAGGTCGGCGTTTCCGGTCAGCGAAACGCTTGTTCTAGTCAGCAGTTCGGTGAAGGGCTTTAAAGCCCTCAACTGTCGACCAGTACTAGTCTTGTCTATAACAGGAGAAAAGGTCTGCTTAAATTCTTTAATGAACTCTTCAAAAGTACAACCAAAATCTATGCAATCACAGAAACGGGCTTCTGCCCACTGTAAGGTCTTGCCCGTCAATAAACCAATAACATACAAAATCTTTACATCATCATGGGGAAGGGAACGTGGAGAGCGGTTGAAAACTAGTGCACACTGAAGCAAAAATCCCCTACAATTACTAACCTCTCCAGAAAACTTTTCCGGGTTAGGTGAGGTGACGTCACGGAAATGAAGAAGCTGTTGAGATGGCGGTGGTGCTGCAGCGCCATCTACATGTGCGGCGGACTGAGTATTCAAGGTTTGCTGAAGCATGGAGACAATATGTTCTAACTGTTGATTTGTTTGGTGCTGTTGTTCTGAAAGGGAACGAAGACAGGAGTCATGAAAATGGATCTGGTTAGCATGTTCAGATATGGTTCTTCGGAGTGCTTCTGCTGAGTCGTGTTGGCCAGAGTGTTCTGTCATTATTTTCATAATAGATCTGACCCACATACAGAAGTACACTCTGAGGAAACAACTGGATCAGTGAAAGGTGTTTATTTACAGCAAGTGTGAATGGAACGTGAACGGGTGAATCGCCAACTGTATGGAAAGAGTTGGAAGAGAACTGGTGAAACAGGGAACTATTATGTTGCAAAAATAACAAAAGGTAACTATTATAATCAGGAGAATGGCTTACTAAACAAGTGCAGTCAGGTTGCCAGGGGAAGAGGGAGTCGGGGTCCAGGTGTGCGAAGCGGAGAAATCCAGATGGTTTCACTTGAGCTGTAGAATGAGTTCTGGTGAGTTCTGGACTTAGTTCAATGTTCAGGTACTTGCGTTGGAGGGTGGACAGGGTACGCTTATGCCTTGGTTCAGAAGACAGAGGAAAACAGGAAGCTGCCAGCTTGGTCTTTGGAAACGAAATCCAAATGAAATCCACCAAACGTAGGTAATCTTGATAGTCCAGAAACGTCTGGAACCGAAGTCAGTGTCCAACGAAGATAATCAAAAGATTCAGGTTTCTGCCTGCGAAGGAACATACACAAAGTCAGCTTAGAGACAAGGAACGAAGCATAGCTTAGAAGTGGCTGAGCTTGTTACCACTGAAGGCAAACACTCTGGCATCGAAGTGCTGGCAGCCTCCTGAAAAATACTCCTCCATGCAATCAGCAGATCAGTTGCACCTGTCACCCAGCATACCTGAGAAACTCCAGCACCATCTGGAAACTGAAAACAAAGTTGCACACAAAACACAAACACACTGTAACCCAGACCCCGACAGAGGTGTGGTATTATAGAACAATAGATTAAGGAATTTGCTCAAACAGCAAGCTCTGCACACTTATATACAGAATAAACAAAAACAACTTCTATACAAAATATAAGAATTTGTCAACAAAATACTTCAACTTCAAGTTTAAATGCTTCAATCAACAAGTTCTTTTACTTAGCTATTAACATTCAGTTAACTCCATCCTACTTCCAGCGGTTTATAGTACTCAGTCTGCTGATTTAAGAAAATACAGTTATCAAACCTTTAGAATAGATGTTAAAGCAATGCACTATGCATATGTTACACAATAAAAACAACATAAAGTAATGTTTAAGCTGCAAACGTTGCTTCTTTTCATATCTTGGTTGTTTTAAATCAAATTTTTTTACTTGATTCCTAGTAATAATGTTAGATTTTTAGTAAATTGGATACTATGTACAAAATAGTAATTTATTTAATTTGCAAACTACTTTATGGACTTCAGCAGTGGAAGAATAAAAAACTGAACAAGCTTCTCAATACTGGTGACAAACGTATAGTATTATAAGAGGTATTTTGGATTGAAAGTATCATACAGGTCCTTCTCAAAATATTAGCATATTGTGATAAAGTTCATTATTTTCCATAATGTCATGATGAAAATTTAACATTCATATATTTTAGATTCATTGCACACTAACTGAAATATTTCAGGTCTTTTATTGTCTTAATACGGATGATTTTGGCATACAGCTCATGAAAACCCAAAATTCCTATCTCACAAAATTAGCATATTTCATCCAAACAATAAAAGAAAAGTGTTTTTAATACAAAAAACGTCAACCTTCAAATAATCATGTACAGTTATGCACTCAATACTTGGTCGGGAATCCTTTCGCAGAAATGACTGCTTCAATGCGGCGTGGCATGGAGGCAATCAGCCTGTGGCACTGCTGAGGTCTTATGGAGGCCCAGGATGCTTCGATAGCGGCCTTTAGCTCATCCAGAGTGTTGGGTCTTGAGTCTCTCAACGTTCTCTTCACAATATCCCACAGATTCTCTATGGGGTTCAGGTCAGGAGAGTTGGCAGGCCAATTGAGCACAGTGATACCATGGTCAGTAAACCATTTACCAGTGGTTTTGGCACTGTGAGCAGATGCCAGGTCGTGCTGAAAAATGAAATCTTCATCTCCATAAAGCTTTTCAGCAGATGGAAGCATGAAGTGCTCCAAAATCTCCTGATAGCTAGCTGCATTGACCCTGCCCTTGATAAAACACAGTGGACCAACACCAGTAACTGACACGGCAACCAGACCATCACTGACTGTGGGTACTTGACACTGGACTTCTGGCATTTTGGCATTTCCTTCTCCCCAGTCTTCCTCGAGACTCTGGCACCTTGATTTCCGAATGACATGCAGAATTTGCTTTCATCCGAAAAAAGTACTTTGGACCACTGAGCAACAATCCAGTGCTGCTTTTCTGTAGCCCAGGTCAGGCGCTTCTGCCGCTGTTTCTGGTTCAAAAGCGGCTTGACCTGGGGAATGCGGCACCTGTAGCCCATTTCCTGCACACGCCTGTGCATGGTGGCTCTGGATGTTTCTACTCCAGACTCAGACCACTGCTTCCGCAGGTCCCCCAAGGTCTGGAATCGGCCCTTCTCCACAATCTTCCTCAGGGTCCGGTCACCTCTTCTCGTTGTGCAGCGTTTTCTGCCACACTTTTTCCTTCCCACAGACTTCCCACTGAGGTGACTTGATACAACACTCTGGGAACAGCCTATTCGTTCAGAAATTTCTTTATGTGTCTTACCCTCTTGCTTGAGGGTGTCAATAGTGGCCTTCTGGACAGCAGTCAGGTCGGCAGTCTTACCCATGATTGGGGTTTTGAGTGATGAACCAGGCTGGGAGTTTTAAAGGCCTCAGGAATCTTTTGCAGGTGTTTAGAGTTAACTCGTTGATTCAGATGATTAGGTTCATAGCTCGTTTAGAGACCCTTTTAATGATATGCTAATTTTGTGAGATAGGAATTTTGGGTTTTCATGAGCTGTATGCCAAAATCATCCGTATTAAGACAATAAAAGACCTGAAATATTTCAGTTAGTGTGCAATGAATCTAAAATATATGAATGTTAAATTTTCATCATTACATTATGGAAAATAATGAACTTTATCACAATATGCTAATATTTTGAGAAGGACCTGTACATTCAGGTTAGAAATGCAACACTACAAAGATATTAAACCAATATGTTATGACAGATAACAGTTATTGCTCAACAGTGGGCTTCAAACATACAGTGAAACCCACATATTTAAGTGAGATGCTTTACTTTTCCTGAGATAAAGTATCAGTGATGGATGTGGGAATCTGAAGTCTGGCCCTAAATCTCTTCTGTCAGGAGGCATTACTGCTCCACGTTGAGCAGGAGGACAGTTGGAATCTTTCAACACCAAGATATCTTAATCTGTGTTTCATAAGTGCAACTCCTGATGAAGTGGTCACCTGAGCTGGAAGGAGGAGGTGCAAAGAACCCAGGTGGCCCGTGACAGTCAAATCTGGTGGAGATGGCGTGCCTGAACAGCTAGAAGCAACCACCCCCTTCCTCAATCCTCCCACCCCCTTGCCACCGCTGCAGGACAGCGCTTGCAGCGGAGGTGGTTTAAAAGCTGTGCCCCTGTCTAAAGCTGCCATCATCATTACACTAAGAGGCTGAATTGTGGCAGCGTAATGTGTGTGCCGAGTTACTCTGTTTAAAGGGCCCTCAGCGAGAGTGTGTCTGTTGTTGACACTCCCCATTTAATATTGTTTGAATTTTTCATCAAGATCCCAACCCTTGTTACAAGAGCTCTTTGTTTTCTGACTTGTTTGTACATTCCTTCTATGTGTGTGTGTGTGTGTGTGTGCGCGCGCGCGCGCGCGTGCATGTGTGTGTGTGTGTGTGTGTGTGTGTGTGTGTGTGTGTGTGTGTGTCTGTGTGTGTGTGTTTGCAGAGACATTATACCCATTTATTTAGCTTAAAATGTAGCGAATTTACCATGGCTTTACATGCCTCTGAACAAATGTCGATTGTCCTGTCTTGCTACAATATTTTAGGCATGTTTCTCAATATTGTAGGTCAGTGGAGCTGCTGAGGTCTTTAAGAGAATCCTGGACAGGACATTTTCAGCTGCAGCCGTCCCAGTACCCCCACCTTTTGTTTGGTGCCCTCTGACGCAGCTTTGAATGCAGGTCACCACAGGTTACTGACAAAGCTCAGTAAAAGGGGCGTTTTTGTGCGTCCGTCTGAAAGAAGTGCACACGGTTAAAAATAGCCCGCCCTCCTGTCAATGCATCGCCATTAAAAACAGCTGGGCCGGGCTCCTGACCGCATTCAGCCACGTGAAAGTTGATTCTGTCTTTGTGCTGCTATCTTGTCCCAACTCCCCCTTTACTGCTGCTCTTTGTTGGCTGCTTTGTGTGAGTACCATCACAGAGGCAAAGTCAGCCTAATAAAAAGAGTTCATTTTGGATTCACTGGTTGCGGATGAACACTGGGAACTTTCCTTATTGTTCCACCATTCATAATTTGGTGCTCACTCACTGGGCCCTGTCAATCTGTCTCAAAAGATTCTTTATGAACCATTTCCTACTTCTTCCCTCGGACACATTTTGTGAATTCAACCATGTAGGTAATCTGCCTAATTACACTAGGCTGATTTTGAAGCTGCTGGGGTGTAAATGTTTGCCAGTAAGATGCAAGATGTATTGAAATATATGTGTTCATAAATCAGTCAAAACTCAAATTCTACCAAAATCAGTGTGAATCAATATGAATTCTTCACATTTCCATTGAGTGACCTGCTTTTAACTGAAGGGAAAGATTGTTGAGAGCTCAGCACTAATAGAACCAATAATTAAATAAATTATTTATCCACTTTCTAATTTTTAAACAGGCAAAAGAAACACAAACAAATACAGGGAATAGCAAACACAAATAATACACTAATCCTACTCTACACGTTAATTATTAAATTTGAAATGTTTACGACAAGAAAATTAATGTTCAATATATTAAACTGATTTATTAGACATTTATCAGACATCTCTCAGAAGCCTAAGGGAAATGTTTCCAGCCCTAAAATCTGATTCTAAACTTTAATCTAAGAGGGAAAAGAATAAAAGGGAGATTAAGCCATGATTTGGAATTCAGCACCAGAACTACAACAATGGAACAGTAAAAATAAACTTACTTGGTCAGATGCATTGGTGTGTGTAACCTTTATAGGCTCAGTTTGCCTTCCTGCTAAGGGTTTTCCCTTACTTCGATCTCTCTTGGAGATGGTCAGGTTTCTGGACAGTTTGATCTGCCAAAAGTCGTTCTAAGGCTATCAGGTGGGCTGTCTCTTCTGGTGCAGGCTTTGGAAGGTCTGCAGGTTCCATGCTTTAGATCACAGGTTGTTGATTCAAAGTAGATTTTACCTAAAGAAAAAGTGACACCTAGCACATGTAAAAGATGTGTGGATTAATAACTGCAATCATGCACAATCTTAGTAGCATACCATGCAAAAATAAAATGTTTAATGCAACCAAATCTTGAAAGGTTGATGTGTGCTCTGTCTGACTGGAAAATGCTAACTTTCTTCTTGATTCATTCAGCCACAGAAGAATATACTTCCAGCGGAGGAGATGTCACAAGGAAATGATCAACCAATGGGAAGCGGGCTTGCGGTAACATCTCTTTCGTGATAAGTTACATCAGAGACATTTGACGTCAAAAAACTATAACTTTAGCCATAATAACTATGTCATGACTGATTTTTTTGCAATGCAGCTATTTTAACCTTGTAAATATTCCACTGAATAAAGGACAGGTTCACATTTAAAGATTGACGCACATAACAATTAGTATTGAAAATTTGAAGCTTAGTATTTGAACACTTTCTGGATCTCTAAACTAAACAAAGTTAAACTATCAGCTTGCATATTCTTTTGTCTCATGTTGAGGAAAACCTTTTGTTTCTGTTAGCAGCTTTCGTAAAATGAGATTTGACAAAAAAAACTAGCACATTTCATACCTATGCATTGCCATTTTGTATTATATATTTCATATATAATTTTATTTTTCATTTCTGTGAAGTAGTTTCATGAATTATATAAAAGCTAATAAAAATGCTCAAATCTCATCGATAATCAAATTTTATTCTATATTACCATCCCCAAAACAAACTAAAAACCACTCTAAGTAACTTCCTGCTAGTTAATATAATTTCTAGAGTCATTTAACCACATTTCCTAACAGCAGAGTATGAGTAGACTAAAGAAAAACACTGTAAATTCTCTGTTGTCAAAGCAGCTATGAAACAATCCTCCAGCCGAGTACGAACTGATGCATGGTCAGTACAAAATACCCCAAAAAGTTTGGAACAAATCATCCAAACATTGTGGTCTGTGTCCTGATTTTTCGAGCAAAATCATCTCACTTACTGCAGTGATGAGAGTTTATTTTGACCGGAACTGAAGTCCATCAAAGTTATCTGAAAAAACAGACCTCTTGTAGATAAAAGGCCAACTTTGAGGTATGTGTGTGTATGTGTGTGTGTGTGTGTGTGTATGTGTGTGTGTGTGTGTGTGTGTGTGTGTGTGTGTGTGTGTGTGTGTGTGTGTGTGTGTGTGTGTGTGTGTGTGTGTGTGTGTGTGTGTGTGTGTGTGTGTGTGTGTGTTTGTGTGCGTGCATGTGTGTGTGTGCAATACCACACAGTAAATTAATTTATTAGGATGTGAGGAAAAAAATCAATCATTGGATTTTTATATCTGATGCAATAAAGGTTTAGATGAATGAGCTTCAATCTCTCTGGGTTGTCAGGTGATCCTGTGAGTCTGTGAGAGTGTTTTCATTGTGCTGTCAGCTATGACACATTAGAGCTTTCACTGGCTTTGGGATGAGTTCTCTGCAGGTAAAAGTAAACACCCTGGATCCCACCCATGGAGCAGCTGTCACTGGCTTGTTTTGATGAATCATCTCTACCATTGGCACACAGGAGCTCCAGCGGTTAATAGATGTGGAGAAAGAGGAGGAGCCATGGAGGAGAACAGCTATGGGTTTGTTACAAACTCTTCTGTTAGATGTGGTGCTTTCAGGAAGACCTCCTTCCTTGTCATTTTCCACCTTCCTTATTGTTCCAGCCATGTCTTTTCTATTGCCCTTCTTTCCCATGCCTCATTTTCTGTCTGCCCAAAGTCTTTTCTGATGCCGGAAGAACACACAAGCAAGCAGCAACATGCAGCCTCACATCCACACACCCTCATAAAAGAAGACTAAAAAAGTCAATGAACACCCATTTAAACAGACAATCGCAAACTTGCTGAAGGGTTTCTTATCTTATCAGTGCTGTCGCTGCTCTATCATCCATGGCTCATTCTTTTGCCTGATTGTTCAGTTATTCCTGAAAAGGAAGGGCACCATTTATTCATAAAAGGAAATTTAGAATAAACAAAAGATATATGAAAAAAACCTCTACACATATTTAAAGAAATAAAATTCTGTTTAGTCCTCTTAACTATTCCATCAGCACAGATTGTATTTGGTGTGCATTTTACCATGAAGCCTAAATAAATCCAGGTGGTTTATATATACAGTCTTATTCAAAAAATTAGAATATGTGTTCCGATGAGGCTCGTCTGTCAGATTAAAGATACTTTTTGCAAATAATAACCTTTAAGCAGGTATTAAGCATGCTTTTTATTAAAACTAACCTTTCTGTGTTAAAATGTGTATTGTTCTGATCTTAAAAATCATGTTTGCATTAAGCAGAAAATCATCATAACTAACAGAAATAAAGGCTTGAAAACATCAGTCTTTCTGTAATTAAGCTATATCATGTGTATCACTTTGTGAATTGAGTTACTAAAATAAAACGTTTCAATAGTTTACAAAGTTATTAAATTGATGTGTATTTACAATTGTGATTATAAGAGGGTTAGAGAAAAAGATAGCTAGCACACTAACTTGCACACTTTAAAATAGTATATAGATTTTTCAGATTACTTAAGCTTATTTTTTTTAGCATTAATAAGAAAAAAAAAATTTATTATGTGTTGGCTTTTACAGCAGCGGAACTTTGTGCAAATTATTATAGTAATATTAACTAATTGCAATTTTTGATAAGGGCCATATGGGCAGGTGCACTGGGCGACATTTAAAAGGGAGTGACGGTTGCAAGCAACAGTTGCAAGCAACAGAGAGTTAACGCCTCAGTGTGTTGAGTAGATTTTCCCTGTTTGCTGCTGAGAACAGGGACTCTTGGTTATGTGCTTTGTTCAGGACTGCACTGCCTTTTATACTACCACAGATCCTCAGGCATTTAAATTGTTGGGGGGCAGCAGAGAGAGGAACTCACCCAAGGTGCCATTTACACAAAAAACACCACTAGTAATTGAGCAGAGAACAGCTGTTGTTGCAGCAATCACTTTTAATGAGGACAACAGGCTAACTTCTAATAATAAACGTCTTCACTCATGGCTCCTTCTAAATAAAATGTGAAACTACTTGTACTCTCATGTACACACTTAGATGGGTCCACTCCTAAAGAATTAATGACTTTTCACAATAAAAGTTTGTCAATGAGTTTGCAAACTTGTTGTTGCTTAATTTAGTGGCTTATCAGACCATGATACAAACATTTACACCCCGATTAAGCTCAAGACTTGACATCAGCAACCTTTTTACTACTGTAATGTCCCAAAGTTCAGAGTGACTTAGCTTTTTTATTTATGAATTTACTTTTACAGATGTAAAAAGTTGTGGAAGATTCAAGGAAAATGTAGAATAAGTAATCACTGAATTTAGTAGAAGCTTTAAAATAAACATGCTTAATCCACTTAATATTATCCGGTTGTTCTGCATTTTATAGCATAAAACTGAGCATCTATCAAACCAATATTTACTGGTTAATTACCCAGGTTACCTGCTCATGTAGCATGCCAACTATTCTTTCAAAGCAGCATCACTTTAATAACAGTAATAAGCAGTGCTCCTTTAGTTTTCCCCTCATGGCTGTGGAAGCATATTTTCTTTCATGTAAATTAGACAAAATGTGTAAAATCTACTGGTAGAGTGCTGTAGGAAGGTGGCAATCATGGAGCAACTCTCTCCAAACAGCTGGAGAAAGCTCTGATCACAGCAAATCTTTCTCCCACACTTTATTAAAAGAACTTTAAACTGTAGGAGGGTATGAGGAAAGATTTTGTGATTTTGAAAGCATAATTAAAAAAAACCTTGGTATGCCTTGAAACTGCTTACTGCCCTCTTTCTCTGCTTTGTATTTTAATTTTTTTACATTTAATTATGTTATTATCTACAATAACATGATTAAAAGGCCAGAACGTTTGGGGATATGAATATGTTTTACTGTGAAAACCATTAACTCTGACATTTTGTACATTGCTTCTGCTGTATATAACTGTTGTGACTGCAGTGAATTTACAGTTAAAACCATAACAAAGGTTTACTCTGTCACTATAAAATACTTTGTTTATATCAATGCCTTTTTCTTCTCTTTCTTATCTGATTGCTTCGTAACTGTTTGTGAGGCTGAGCGCCTGTTTTAAAATCACTCAGTCCTAAACATCTACCCAAACAATCAGGAAGTGACAAGAAATGATACAACAAGACAGAGGATATGGGGAAAAATCTTTTAACTGCAACAATTTGCACAACTTCAACAACATAATAATAATAATAATAATAACAGGTGCATATTTTATTCAAGTGATTTATGTGAAATGTTTAGAAAAGGAATCCTTGAAGATTGAAAAAAATGTTCTTTATTTTTCTTTGTATTTAGTTAGACCCTTCATTTTAAAGACTTTGTGAATAAATATATTAAAGTCTTCTTTAAACAATATTTTTGTATAATATTAACAGAGAATTTGCTTATTCATTAGAATTCCTCATAAAATGTTAAACTGCAACAAAATACAAACCGCAATATGGATACAAAGCCAGGTTGAGATTGTTTGAGGCCCTAATAAGAACTTGATTTGGGACCTCTCCAACTACCTTCAGTCACCGCAGTTCAACACATACCCCCATTATGTCATCCATGTTTAAACATCTTCTGCTTAAAACATTTAACATAATCTTAATTATAGAAGGATCTGCACTTTTTTATGCAGCAAGTACATCCCTGGTTCAGATCCCGGGCTTTCTGCATAGAGTTTGCATGTTTTCCTTGTGCATGCGTGGGCTCTGTCTGTCTTCTTTAGGTTTCTCTCACAATACAAAGATATGACTCTCACCCAATCACCACTGAAGATAGTTACCACCCACCCCTACCAGGATGAAGGGCAATGAATGGATGGACGAGATAGATAGATAGATAGATAGATAGATAGATAGATAGATAGATAGATAGATAGATAGATAGATAGATAGATAGATAGATAGATAGATAGATAGATAGATAGATAGATAGATAGATAGATAGATAGATAGATAGATAGATAGATAGATAGATAGATAATTACTGAATTAATCCCAAATTATACAGTTTCAAAGTGGTTGTATCATGCAGAAAAGTAGTGTAAAAAAAAAAAAAGCACTTCCAAGACATTGGAAGACATTTTACAGTGTGGTTCACACAAAGTATTTTAATGATCAACTTTCATTTATAGTATAAAAAGTGACCTTTTTATGTAGCATATATGTGAATATAAAGTATATAATGAATTAGGCTTTACAAACCTGAAAAAAAATATTATTATTTTTCATTCTTAGACATGATAAAGCATTTTTAGAACTTACAGAACATCTTTTAAGACTCCTATTTATAACATGTATTTGATTTTTTTAGAGAGTTCTTCCACTTATTTTGCTCATTTTCTCTCTGTGGGTCCTTTTTCCTTTGTTCGGTATAGCTCTTTCTGCTTTGGCCTGTGCTGCGGCGGCCCCGCTGCTGATGGAAGGGATTGTCTAGTTTTATTAATATGACAGGTGAGCCTGCCCAGCTGCTACCTGAGTGAGTCTCTGTGTGTTTTGTGTGTGTGTGCATGTGGCAAAAAGAAGCAGCTGTCTCATACACGCAAAGCACACAAGGTCTCATTTGAACCCTTTCACGCAGGCTTTAATGCAGCATGTATACTTTTATTTTAACAAACACATGAAATTTAAAGGATGCAATAATGTGAAGTAGATCAACATATTCAGTCAATCCGGTGGAAAAAACTCACAAGCTCTCCACTTCTTTTCCATCATTGCTCTCATATATTACCACTTTGTTTACTTCCTGAGCTGGTGTAATTTTCACTGCCCCCACTGAGACGGCCATAACATCCCTGCTCTTGTATATACACTTTATGATTCGGCTCGTATGTCGAGGTTCAATACATCCATATTGACTCTGGTAATTGAACACAAGGGACACGGGCTGTATTCATAAAAGAGATGGACAGGCATTGCAGTGAATGGAGGGTTATTGGAACAGCCATGAAAACTGTCTGGCACCTTGATCGGCATTGTTTTTGCTTTGAGAGAGGCGTTGGGGTGGATGTCTGTCACTGGCTTCAGTTCAGGCATGACGAAGGCAGAGCAGAGGGGTCTACGACCTGAGCAGAGTTTTTGTTCAGTGGCTTAATGTAGAAAATGAACACACACTGAAATAGTCCAGGCCACCAGGCATGAAAGAATGGATCTTGCAAACTATCCTGCAAACTTTTCACGGTTTGAATGTAATTGGAAAAGTATTAGGTTTAATTATCACATGCACGAATACAGCAAAGTTGACCTTTCACCTATTTTCTCCTATTTCTCCAGGTCACTTAAAAATATCCTTGTCAAACTTTTAAATGTAGAAAAAAATGACTTCTTATTCAAGTATTTAGAAGCCTGATCTCCAAAATATGAATGTGTTTATTAACTGAGTAATTCTACTGCTCAAAAAAAAGTTATGGCTGATATAGGAAAATTATCAGTTTCTCTATTATCAACCATCGAATGATAATTCGATGGTTGATAATAATAATTATATCGAGGCACGTGACGTCCCACCCTGGAGCCAGGCCTGGGGTCGGGACTCGTCGGAGAGCGCCTGGTGGCCGGGTTGCTCCTCGCGGGACCCGGCCGGGCCAAGCCCGAACGAGAGACGCGAGGCCATCCCCCAGTGGGCCCACCACCTGCAGGGGGAACCGTGAGGGACCGGTGCAAAGAGGATTGGGTGGCGGACGAAGGTGGAGACCTCAACGGCCCGATCCCCGGATGCTTAGGCTGGCTCTAGGGACGTGGAATGTCACCTCGCTGGGGGGGAAGGAGCCTGAGCTTGTGCGGGAGGTCGAGAGATATCGACTAGAAATAGTCGGGCTCGCCTCCACGCACAGCGTGGGCTCTGGAACCCATCTCCTTGAGAGGGGTTGGACTCTCTTCTACTCTGGAGTGGCCCACGGGGAGAGGCGGCGGGCTGGTGTGGGTTTGCTTGTTGCCCCCCAGCTCAGCCGTCTCGTGTTGGGGTTTACCCCAGTGGATGAGAGGGTTGTATCCCTGCGCCTTCGGGTTGGGGAGAGGTCTCTGACTATCATTTCAGCCTACGGGCCGAGTGGTAGTGCAGAGTACCCTGCCTTCTTGGCGTCCCTGTCGGGGGTGCTGGAAAGTGCCCCTCCCAGGGACTCCATTATTCTGCTGGGGGACTTCAACGCCCACGTGGGGAACGACAGTGACACCTGGAGAGGCGTGATCGGGAGGAATGGCCTCCCCGATCTGAATCCGAGTGGTGTTTTGTTATTGGACTTCTGTGCTAGTCACGGATTGTCCATAACGAACACCATGTTCAAACATAAGGGTGTCCATCAGTGCACTTGGCACCAGGACACCCTAGGCAGGAGGTCGATGATCGACTTTGTTGTCGTATCATCAGACCTTCGGCCGCATGTTTTGGACACTCGGGTGAAGAGAGGGGCTGAGCTGTCCACTGATCACCACCTGGTGGTGAGTTGGATCCGCTGGAGGAGGAGAAAGCTGGACAGACTCGGCAGGCCCAAGCGCATAGTGAGGGTCTGCTGGGAACGCCTGGCGGAGCCCTCGGCCAGGGATGTATTCAACTTCCACCTCCGGGAGAGCTTCGACCAGATCCCGGGGGATGTTGGAGACATAGAGTCCGAGTGGACCATGTTCTCTGCATCTATTGTCGATGCTGCTGCCCATAGCTGCGGCCGTAAGGTCTGCGGTGCCTGTCGTGGCGGCAATCCCAGAACCCGGTGGTGGACACCGGCAGTAAGGGATGCTGTTAAGCTGAAGAAGGAGTCCTATCGGCTGTGGTTGGCTTGTGGGACTCCTGAGGCGGCTGACGGGTACCGTGAGGCCAAGCGTGCTGCGGCCCGGGCTGTGGCAGAGGCAAAAACTCGGGCCTGGGAAGAGTTCGGTGAGGCCATGGAGAAGGACTACCAGTTGGCCTCGAAGCGATTCTGGCAAACCGTCCGGCGCCTCAGGAGGGGGAAGCAGTGCTTTGCCAACACTGTTTATAGTGGGGGCGGGAGACTGCTGACCTCGACTGAGGACATTATCGGGCGGTGGAAGGAGTACTTCGAGGATCTCCTCAATCCTGCCATCACGCATTCCGTGGTGGAAACAGAGGCTGGGGACTCGGGGTTGGACTCTTTCATCACCCAGGCTGAAGTCACCGAGGTGGTTAAAAAGCTCCGCGGTGGCAAGGCTTCGGGGGTGGATGAGATCCGCCCTGAGTACCTCAAGTGTCTGGATGTTGTAGGGCTGTCATGGTTGACACGCCTCTTCAACATTGCGTGGCGGTCGGGGACAGTGCCTCTGGACTGGCAGACTGGGGTGGTGGTCCCCCTTTATAAGAAGGGGGACCGGAGGGTGTGTTCCAACTACAGGGGGATCACACTCCTCAGCCTCCCTGGTAAGGCCTACGCCAGGGTATTGGAGAGGAGAGTCCGACCGATAGTCGAACCTCGGCTTCAGGAGGAACAGTGTGGTTTTCGTCCCAGCCGTGGAACACTGGACCAGCTCTATACCCTCTACAGGGTGCTCGAGGGTTCATGGGAGTTTGCCCAACCGGTTCACATGTGTTTTGTGGACCTGGAGAAGGCATTCGACTGTGTCCCTCGTGATGCCCTGTGGGGGGTGCTCCAGGAGTATGGAATCGGGGGCCCTTTATTAGGGGCCATCCGGTCCCTGTACGAGCGGAGCAGGAGTTTGGTCCGCATTGCCGGCACTAAGTCGGACCTGTTCCCGGTGCATGTTGGACTCCGGCAGAGCTGCCCTTTGTCACCGGTCCTGTTCATAACTTTTATGGACAGGATTTCTAGCTGCAGCCAAGGGCCGGAGGGGGTCTGGTTTGGGGACCAGTGGATTTCGTCTCTTCTTTTTGCGGATGACGTGGTCCTGCTGGCCCCCTCTAGCCAAGACCTACAGCATGCGCTGTGGCGGTTCGCAGCCGAGTGTGAAGCGGCTGGGATGAGGATCAGCTCCTCCAAGTCCGAGGCCATGGTACTCGACCGGAAAAGGGTGGCTTGTCCTCTTCAGGTTGGAGGGGAGTTCCTGCCTCAAGTGGAGGAGTTTAAGTATCTCGGGGTCTTGTTCACGAGTGAGGGAAGAATGGAGCGGGAGATCGACAGACGGATCGGTGCAGCTGCCACAGTAATGGGGGCACTGTGCCGGTCCATTGTGGTGAAGAGAGAGCTGAGCCGAAAAGCAAAGCTCTCAATTTACCGGTCGGTCTACGTTCCTACCCTCACCTATGGCCATGAACTTTGGGTCATGACCGAAAGAACGAGATCACGGATACAAGCGGCTGAAATGAGCTTCCTCCGTAGGGTGGCCGGGCACTCCCTTAGAGATAGGGTGGGGAGCTCGGCCATCCGGGAGGAGCTCGGAGTAGAGCCGCTGCTCCTCCACATTGAGAGGAGCCAGTTGAGGTGGCTCGGGCATCTATACCGGACGCCTCCTGGACGCCTTCCTCGGGAGGTGTTCCAGGCACGTCCCACCGGGAGGAGGCCCAGGGGACGGCCCAGGACACGCTGGAGGGACTATGTCTCTCGGCTGGCCTGGGAACACCTTGGGCTCCCCCTGGAGGAGCTGGAGCAGGTGTCTGGAGAGAGGGACGTCTGGGCGTCTCTGCTGAGTCTGCTGCCCCCGCGACCCGGTCCTGGATAAGCGGAAGACGACGAACGAACGAACGAACGAATGATAATTCAGAAAGCCTGCTGTTCAGTGGGATGATAATATGTTTAAAACTTTAGATCTGAAAAGATGCTCACATTCTTAACTTATTTTTTGTCTCTTTAGGTCTAAAACAATGTGGTTTAGAAAAGTAATAGAATCACTTTTTCTCAATGGCTGTCTGATATAGGGTATCTCTGCCATTACCTAATTCTGCCACCACATGATTTATCAGTCCGTTGTGACAATTTGCTAAAGAACATATTACCTAGAAGACGGTTGAGTCAAGTGGGTCAGTGAGGAAGAACCTGCACATCCTTCCATGCTTCCATCCAATCCATGCTTTAAGAGAAGCGTGATCAAACCTCGGGATTTGGTTGCACCAAAAGGTTTGGCTTGCATTGTATGATTTTCTCAAATTATCTAAAGTTCCTGCTAGATTTTTTTTTTTGTTTTTCCACCATTCCTTGGATATGGATATTTTGTATCAGAACCCATTCCAATCCAAAGTCAAAAACCATCAAGACATCATAAATCCAGGGCCAGACCCAGCAGTCCGCCAGTATGAGAAATCTTCAGGCTGAAATGGCAGATGTTTGTGCAAAGATTTTTCCAACATCCAACCCAAAAGATTGTTGTCCAGGGACCACACACATCCAGGATAACTCACTTTTGTAAAAAAAAAATAAAAAAAGATGGCTCAATACAAAAGTAAATAATTTATCCTTGAAGTTGATTATGAGTTTACAAGACTGATTTGATTTTGAGAGAATGCTTGACTGATGGATTCCGAGATTGAGACAACAGCCCAATTTCAGACCACAGTAAGGTGCTCAATTATCTTTAATGGTGGTTCCGGTGATGAACGATGGCAGGTCCAATTGGCTCAGAATTAGATATCATCCTTCTTGTTTTGCTTTGCCCTCTGAGATTAATTCAGGAATTAGTGTCAACATTAGGCCACAAAACCCCTCTTCTCTTCCTGAAAAACTGATAAACATTTGATAAACGAGTTTTATTATGAACATTCAATTCCCTAGTCATAAATGTCTTTCTTTTAGTAGCAAATGGTACTGTAGAATTAGTATCACAGTTTATGATCTTTATTTTATGAGGCTGTTTTGCGTAATCAAGAGGCTATCTTAATGTGATTAATAATAAAATGTAGTCATAGTTAGATTGATTACCAGTTCCTCTTAACCTTTCTTGTAAAATTTTAAATGTTCAATTTTGTGTTGATCTTATTCTTTTATATTTTTATTCAGAAATACACAGAAATCTCCTTGCTTCCAATATTTTTATTAAATTTGGCTCACTGCAGGGGTGAAGAAATATTCCTACAAATAGATTATGAGTTCACAAGACTGACTGATTTGGTAGATTGCGACACTTTTAGGTTTAAGAAAATTATGATAGTTTGACATTCATGCAAACCCGATCTACAACCGTTTCATTGAACGCAGAGAGTAAGCAATGCCGAACTGGCGCTATAGACCTACCTCCCAAAAGAGAAGATGAGTTTTATTAGCATTCCTTGAGGAGTCAACAGACTGTGGTGGATGGGAAGAGATAGAGCTGGCCCACTTAGTTAACAGAGTCTGGAGACAGAGTCAGTCTGCACTGACCCGTGACAGCCATGGCCGACTGCTCGGTAATCTCTCAGCTCCACTAAAATGCTGTTAGGTGTTGGGTTTTTTTTTTTTTTATGCTTTCTTATTTTGATGCAGCTTTACAAGCCAGAACTTTTATGGAATCACCAATTAAAATCCAACTGAAAGATTTAATTTGCCACTACAAAGAATACGCAAAAACTAGGTTTCCCATATGACAAAGCTTTGAACAGAGCAGCCGATGTATAAAGGCAGCAGGCAGAATTAGCACAAAGATCCTCCGCTCCACAAGGATGCCATTACTCATGATCTACATTTTCCATTGAGAGGAATAAAACATCGTTTTAGGTGTGGATCTGACAAAAGACAAGGGGTTAATGCGGTGCATTGCCGTTTTAAAGCGCATTTGCTCTTTTCAAATTTTACCATTGTGCATGGCAAGATCAAACGAGTCCTTTCAACATGTCACTGTGTTCTGATAGCTTTCATGTCTTGCCTCATTACTGGATAACATTTCTTTTGACTGCAGCCAAGATCTGAGAAGAGCCTGGACAGACAATGGGGCTGGACGACTTTCACCGCTGTACAATGAGAGGGCAACAAAGATGTTTCAAATCCCTCTTGAGATACTGGGGCCCTAACTCTGTACCATGGCCCGCAGGCCTGTGAGTTACAGTCAAACCTCCTGAAGCGGAGGATTTGTAACTCCTCTGATCAGACTCAAGCTCACGAGAAGGAAAAGCTAAATCCCTGCAGGGAATCACCAGGAAATCAGAAATGAGATGAACTTCCCTCGAGGGATATTTTACAGCTTTATTGAGCATCTGCACAGGTTGTGATCTTTGATGTCTATTTTTTGATTTAAAAAAATTAAAAATATGGTTTTCAATGCTGTCAACCAATGGTAAACCATGATCTAAGAGGGTTCTAGAGGCCAAAAAAAATGTACAAAGACCCTTTCTGAACATTTCTAAACGAGGATACATTTACCTTTGGCCCAGTAAACTCAAAAACTGAACTGATCAACAAAACTAGGAAAAAAAAATCCCATCATTGATGCGGCAATTTGACGTTTTAAATATAAATCTTTCTAAAATTCCCATATTTTCAGAAATGCATATTATTGTTATCTGCTATTATGTAATGAGGATTAAAGTTCTACATACTAAATTTTAATTTTTTTTCTTACCTATCAAGACTTATCAAGAAAATTTATCAAGTCAGATTCCACACTTTTCAAGACTGTGTTGCCTTCAGTGTAAACAGCATGAAAGAGGGGTGGAAAAATATAAGGTAAAAAGACATCTTCATAAAGACATCTGTCGATGTCTACATGTGGTTGGAAGGTGGTTTGGGTTAGTCAAACAGGCTAACAAAGCCTGACTTTTCAATGTCTTTGTTTAGTATAACTTTGAATTGAACATTTTTGCCAAAAATTTCACATTTTCAACACATTTTTTAGAGCTTCCTAAACATAACATCTGGCCAACCTTAAAAAACCGTAACACAAAGTCTATGAATGCCCAGTGTTTTTGGAGGAAATAGGGTGGAACACTATTATATGTCAAATAACACACAACACATTTTCTTAAAAATAAAATATTTTATTCACGCAGAACATGACAAAATTTTTTGTTTTTAATTAGTTCTAGTTCCAACGAAGTGCTAACATTTCATACCAGGGGGCACTGATATTTTTCCAATCATTTCTTGGGGAAATGGGCAAGCAAAACTTTGAGTGAACCCTTGTGCCTACTCGTTTTTTTCTTACACTGAGAAATAGGCTGTAAAAGTCAGAGAACCCAGAGAAAAATTGATGTTTCATTGATCAGAAACTGATGAAACCACATTTCACCTTTTTACGGTAAGCACTCATTGGTCTCAAATGCAAGCAACATCTCTGACATTTTCACTTTCTCTTTGATTTTTGATCTCTTCCAGCCAGTCTTTTCTCTGTTTTTGCAACTTTTATGTTTACAGATTCATTTTCTCTCTTCCTAATGTAAATCATCTTTTATGAAGCACTTTTATCCCCTTTATCCTTTGATAACTGGTTTAAAGGTTCAGGTAAATGCAATTTTTCAAACCCAAAATCCAGAATTAGATAATAGATATATATATAATAATAAGTGATAAAATATAAAGTTGTCCCTGTGACCTGGCTTGAGTGCCAAATTGAAAATGAAATACCAGCACCTAATGTGAATTTTCCACTCTGATAATTTTTCCTTTTCCCAGTGGAACCAGCCAATAAGAGCAAAGCTTTTGTTCCCTTTATCACACAGTGTTCATTTGTCTCCCAGTCGGAAAAGCCATGTTAAGATAACGCCACCCTATCATCTGATTGTCTTATCAAAGTCGAGCGACACAGCACCCCGAGTCACTCTGATGAAAAGGTTTGGAGCTTCAGATGCCTTTTGTATTGTTTGCTGCTAAAATACTCTTTTATTTAACCAATGACTGGTCTTGATTTTAGTTCCACTTACGTACAGCTATACTCAAGTCTTGGTTAATTTCTTATGGCCTCCTCTCAACATTTCAAGTGCAAGAATGTTCAACCTTTATGCAGCATTTGACACTGGGGTCATTGGTATTGCCACACTTGAAGTAAAAGACATTTAGTTTAGTTTAGAAAGTGAAAACAAGGACACCATTAATTTGTTTGCTCTCCCACTAGTCATGACCGCAACAAATGCCATCACCTCAAAGAAGTGGTTGGCCGTCTTCACTTTTATTTGTTTGTTTCTGTGGAGGGTGTGAGAAGTTCTGGAGCCTGGCTGCGGCGGACGTTGCATTTGTGGAAGGAGGGGGGGGGGGTTGGCTTGCGGTGACCATGCAGAGGGAGAAAGCTATAGGGAGCTAGCAAACAAGTTAGCTGGTGACAGAGCGGGGGGTTGAGGAGGTGGTGATGGTGCTGGGAGGGGTGGGGATTCATTTAGCCAGGCATAGCTGCTCTTGTTTGTGGTTGTCCCTGACAGCGTCGGCAGCGCTGCTCCAAAGCACCTGTGTTTGCTCACTAGCTTTCCCCCAATCTGCTCGAAAAATGCTGTGAGCATGTCACATGGTGGCCAGATAGCCTGGGCACCATGGGAATACAAAAGCCGGGGCTTTTAGAACAGTTAATCATTAATGGAGGCCTCTCTTTTGTTCCCATTCAACTCCATGCTGACAGAGGCTTTGATATTACATATGGCAGACAGGTCAGACGCAAATATAGCCAAGTACATCGACAGGAAGGAGCTTTCAGCTCGAATGATGCAGGGAGATGAAAGTAAGGAGTGTAGGAAGTGTCCGCTCACATGAACATCCATGAACATCTGTAGAGGGCGGAAAGAACAGAGATAATGTGACATTACAGTGCTTTTACTGTTTTTTAATAAACAAAAAGTTGAAATTGAGGTGCTAAAACACACAACTATTGACATTTTGAATTTCCGTTAGCCTAAGCCTTACTAATTTCTAAGGAGTGGTTAGTCTTGTCTCTCAGATTTTTTCAAACATACATTTTGCACAAAAAGTTTGCAAAACTTAAACCATGATGCAGCAATAACTGAAGGGAGATAAACTGGATCTATTTAAACATTGTCAGCTGAGAGTGACATAGTTGAGCTTATAGATGATAAAGCTCCTAAGCTTTGTAGTATCTTGATATGATTGCTACAGTGTAGTTGCTTGATGTTATGAAATTCAGTTCACTTTCTATTTATAATTCCTACCTCTGTCAACAAGATTGCAGAACCAAAAAAATTGAAAGAGGTAATTAACTATTTTAATGTATATTTCTGTTGAAAGGTTAGAAGCAGGTAATGTCTTACCTGTCTATAACTGTAAATGTCTTCATTTAGTATAAATCCAGATCAGTTGGTCCAAGCAACTTAAATCTCAAAAACGTTTAAATGGCTTAAGCAAATGCTACTTTGTAAACCTTTAAGCGTTATTATTTTTGTATTGAACAGGTTTTTGTAATGAAGCTCATTAGTATTTATGCAGGAAATTGGATTAGGAGATGGTGCACCTACATTTATCTTCCCATGTAAAACACATGCTGCAAATGGATCTTGTGAAGCATTTTTGGTCAGAGTAGCTGCCTGAAATGTAAGCCAGCGCAATAATTAGGGCTGGGATATTAACATGTTAATTTTGAATGATCAATCACAGAAAAAATAACACATACAAAACAAAAAATAATAAGTTACTTCCACCCTATTCAGTTCCCTTGTTTCTGACGGACCAGTAGCACTGATGAAATACCCCAGCCCTATAGGTGGTGGGAATGATACTAGTTTGCCAACCAGGAAGAACATGCACATGATACATTGAGTAGCACAATGTGCACCAGAGTGACTGGTAAACAGTGATGGAAGATGAGACCACATTGCTTGCCTTGTTGGATGCATTTTGTTTTATTTAAAACTGTTAGCAGCTACAGTCCTGGTACAGGCAGATGCTGTAGCCAGCTCAAAAAAGTGCCGATGAGGGGGTTCAGAGCTAAAATAAGTATATGTATCTGCCATGACTGCTGAAGTTCACATTTCAGTTTATTAATTCAGTCATTAAACAAAATGTATTTGAATCAAAAGGCTTGGCTTATTGTGACAAAAATGATAAAAATGCAGTGAATTAAGTTAAATTCATTGAAAATGTTCAAATTAATTTAATCCCTTTTAAAAATCTGCAAATTAAACCTTATAATATTTTAGCATTTCATGCAATTTTTATGCTGCATTACTCTGACCATAAATGATTTATATTTCCTCTCCTGGTACATGTTTCACACAGGAAGACCATTGGTTGTGCACCACACCCTACTTCCATTTCCTGTGCAACTAATCATCTGCTTCTGTGTAATCAACTACCAAATTCAGATGTAAAAAACTGTTTAATGGTTAATAAAATGGAGTAGGCATAAACTGCAATGATATTTTTGAGATCCTAGTTGCTTTAAGACAGATGAAGTCTGTACTGGTCATGGTACCTGTCCTACTAGCAGTAAACGTTAGCATCTAGGACCAGCTAATCTGGTTTTACAGTAAATGAAGACGTTAATAGAGTTATCTACTGCAGTTAGGTATTAGCTGCTTGTAACATTTTAACAGAATTTTACATAAAAAGGTTTTTTCGTTAACATCATTAGCAGAAGGAAAAATGAAAAAAACCTAATCAAACGTCCGACATCTACACTGAAACAATCACCTGGTTTCAAGATATGCAGATTTTTAGTGAGTTGTCATCCATCAACTCAGCAAAAGTATGGCACTTTAAGTCCACAGTGCTTCAAACTAAATCTAATTAGACTTTCCTGTATTGCTTCATCTGTTCTGAACTATTCCTTTAAGCAACACTCATTACAGTTGAAGATGAAAAGTGGATGAAAAGAAAATTAAAATTATGGCATTGTCACTGATTGGCAGGATGGCAATAAAAATAGAAAGACCATAAAATTAATTAACATCTCCTAATCTCAGTTTGCCCTTCATCTTGAACCGTGAATGAGACATCTGGGACACATTTAAAGTTTCTCAAAGTGGACTTTGGCGCAAGGGAGTAATACAAATGCATGAACTTGCTTTCACAAAGCAGGGCCAGATTTATCTGGAAGGGGGGAGATTGGGTTTGCTCAGCCACATTCATATAAAACACTAAAAGGGTCAGAGACAGACTCTTATCTTCCATTTACCTCAGCATGCCAATGGTTCTTTATTGAAATTTTGTCACGACCCCATCCTAACCTCCCCTTCAGTGCTAATAATACTATAGGGGACCTGAAGAGGATAGTGAGACCACAAACATTTACGGCTGAAAATGCAGCACAAGTGCAGGCAAAGTGGCCACTCAATCCAGGATGCTCGGTGCACCAGAAGTCAATCATTAACGTGGCACTTTTAGTGATCTGCTCTCTCTCACTCACTGAGTGGAAGGCAAAAGATAAATGAAGGTTGTGTTTTAGGGAATGAAGTAATGATCAAGCTAACAAACTTTGGGTGCTTTAGTAAACATACCAGTCCACACATTAGTTCCTTTTAAGATGATAGTTGGTTAACCCTGGCCAAAGACAGTGAAGGTTTGTGCTTAAATCACCCGAAGAAATTCACTTAAATCTCATGATATGCATGAATTATGTTGGTTTCTGGTATTTGTTATTTATTTAGGAATCATTTAAATGACAAATTGCACCTTTCAGTCATCCAACATTTTCTTTCAATGTGTTTCAACTTGATGCAAGCGCTTATCCAGAAAATAAAAATGGACTTCTTTGTCATGTGAGAGCGTCATGCAGCTATAAATCTTTCCCTGCTTCCATGAAGCTCAACTTCTCTGCAGTGTGTTTATTTGCTAACCCTGGTCACCAGCGATAAGGGCCACCAATATCTCTAAACTGTACTAACTAGCCTTGATGTGCACACTTGCCATGTGGAACCTGAAATAGGAGGAAAATAATGAAAAACAAAAAAAGAGTGAAACTAATAAATCCTCTGTCTCAGTTTTAAGGAAATGATTTCAATTAAACTGAGTCAAATGATGGACTGAACAAGTGCATGTTTCAAACAAAAGTTCCTGTTTCAAGAAGGAAGGAGCATTGCTGATGAATGGCTTGGCAAACATAGCTGAAATACCTGGGCAATGCCACGGGCCGGTCACAGACCAGGACTGAGAGGGGACATTGTGTTTGAGTTTGTGTGAGCGTGAGTGCATCAACGAGGCTCCTCCAAACCTATCCCTTTTCCCTCCGAGGCTTCCTCTCCCTCCTCTCCTCCGCTCGGCCCGTGGGGATCACTTCAGTCAGCAGCGCCCTGTTTGACAGAGACACAGCCTCCATATAAATCTCATCCTCCTATTTATTTGATGTGCAGTTCTACTAGGACGCCTTCGATCCGTCCTCGGGGAGCCCGCATCTCAAAACACTCAAATAGTCTGGGTGTGCAGATAAGCTCTGGGCCGGAATTATACTCCCAAATTCACAAATCCTTGTAGCACTTTTTTCTGTTCCTGTTTAAAACCACATTAACAGAGAGAGGGTCAAAAAGCTGCATCATATGTCAACTATTCAACCAGAAAAGTATTACACATTTAATAGATCTTAGTATTTCTTCATTCATTTAAAATACACAAAGGAAAATTAGAAGAAAAACTGTTTTATAGCTTGTTTCTCAAGTGGCGCTTGGAAAGTGAGATGGGTCAATGCAGCCCTGTGGAAGAGTGGTGGACCTTTACAGAGAACACCCAGGAATGTTTAGTTAACCCGCTTGTCGCATTCAAGCATGTGTGTCAAAGGTGTTTACAGGGTGTTGACATTCACACTCTGCTAAAAAGGTAATTTGATGGTACAGTGGAATCTAGTTGAGATGTGTGCTGGATCAAAATTTTTTGTAGTAATTATATAAAGGAAAAACTGAAAAATCAGCTCAAAAACTGATATGCAAATAAAAGGAAATCATTTTTTGTGTTTTATTTATTTATTTATTTTTATTTATTACTACAACCTTCTTACACCTTTGCTAAAATATATGGTACTCTAAATCACTCAATACATATCAAAAAAGATTACAATTCAATTAAATGAAATCAAATTTTTTTTTTTTTTAAATACACAATTACTGAATGAACCTTACCTACTTTCAAACCTTTTTTGGTAAGCACAGTCAAAATTGTTTATTAAAAGAATGTCTCAAAGTAAATCCTTTCAATCTATTGACCTTAGAGCAGTGTATAAATAACATCTAAACTGGGTCACAATAACCAGTGGTTATATTAACCCTGCCCTGGACCAAAGCAATGATCCTCACACTGGTTAAATTTTTAACCGAGTACTTAAAAGTGTTTACTTAATGAAACACTGTAAATTTACATTTTTATTGAGTAACTAAATTGTAAAATAAAATTAATTGTTTTCATACTTCCTTTAAACAAGCAATAATATTTAAATGCTTATTTTCCAAATTACTCAAGTAAAACAAATTGAACCACATGTTTGATTTAGCAGTTATTATTAAATGCTGGTAAATTGTATTTTATGCTCTTTTCTTGCTATTTTTAAAACGATTATTATGCAAACAAAGCATAATTACTCAGGTATTTAAGTTTATGATGCAGTAACATGCAATTCAGGCAATAACGTGCGGTCCAATTTCACTTTATGTGGTATCAGTCATAAAACATAGCTGTACAATCATAGGTTTGCATGCAAAGGGCAAACACGATTTGTAATATAAATTATAGGAAAAAAAACTGAAATACCAATTATTATACTTTTGTATGTCATGCTTTGCATTCCCCACACTTTGAAATTTGTAAATTATAAAATAATCTGAACATGCCACCGTTTTAAGATTATTTTTATTTTTATTTTTAAATCGCTTGTCTGGCTGTCTGTCTTTCTGTCTGTCTGTGTTTCCTTCCATCTGACCACCCACTGAGACCCATGTGGTTAGAAGCCAGTGCTCCTCACCTCACCCTGCCACCTCTACGCTGCCCCACAGGTGACAAAATAGCTAACCTGTTAAAGTGCCTGGACATCCAATTACTTTGGGTCACATCACCTCCACGTTTAGCAACTGAACCGAACACCAGAGACAGAACCACGGGCACCGCTCAGACTGTTGCAGGTAATTGAAGCGGTGTTGTAAGTTTCCTATGACTCACGCAGCTCTTTTCTCCACCCATGAATGCCGGAGGATTGTAGGTCGCGGTTAACTTTAAAAACGGAGTCCTCTCAGCTCATAAATTACACGGCAGCGGACAACATTAAGCGGTGTTGAAATGCCTCGAACAGAGCTTTATTTCAGCGTTGCTGGAGCGTGAAGCTGAGAGCACCACCCCACAAGGAGCCTGGCTCTCACAAGCACACATAAGACAGCTATTTATCTTGCCATACCTGAGGTCTGACATGCTGGCAAAGCTCTGTTGGTGCACCAAAGGCGGATGCGAAAACGAGCACTTACTGTTTCCTAATGGTGCTGCTTTTTTAGGGTGCTTTCGCAGCATGTAGTACCTTTATCTTTTCCTCTTTTTTTTTTTTTTTTTTTTGGTATAATGAAGTCTGGTCTCACATTTAAAATTTCAGTCACCCCCCAACAAAGGTTTTTGCTTCCTGGGACCTGCCTTGGCACAGCTTCTGGCACTTTGAAATCTGATCTGCTAGATTAAGAGCTTAGCCATTAGAATAAACCATTGTGGAGTCATTATGAGTCGTATTTTCACGCTGGCGAAAAAAAGAACAGTTTTCATGCTGCGTCTGTGAGTATAAAAGGCTTTTTGTAACCACAGATCATCACTCTCTTCAAATACATTTTAACCCCACGGAAAAAAAGAAGCTTACACAATATATGAGCTTTATACAAATGTGACAGTAAAAACAGGCAGTGAACATCTTTTTTTTTTTCAAAGCGCTGCTTCACAGCATCATATTGTGTCGAAATCATCCTCAGTCTGACCACCCAAGGGGTCCTGACACCACAACCTTTAAAGAGGGGGATGGGCCTCTCCGTGTGTTTGTATTTTGGCAAGTGTCTGGTCACATGCTTGAATACGCTCCACCGTTTTATGCGTATTGATCCTCCTATGCATTTCACCGCTTCTCTTTTTTTATTTGTTTGTTTGCGATCCTTTCCTTTTCTTATTTCATTCTCCACATCCCTGTCCTCAGAAGCAGGCGCTTCCACTTCCTGCCACGCAGACGGCATTACACGGATTGAGTGGGAATACGCATTCGACAGAGAACAGTTGAATGTAAATGCAAACCAGCCAACCAACCAGAGGACACTTATTTTTTCACATTAGCCCTCCAAGCATTTCTTCTTTTAACTGGAAAGGTCTCAAGAAGACTCCACACTCAGGGTTTGTCTAACTATAAATGTTTCTTTCTTTTTGAAAGAACATGGTTAACCCGGTAAATCCAGATGTAAGAAGTAACAGTTACAAAATTCAAATTTTTGTAAACGTTTAACATTTAATGATTTTTTTTCTTTGTTAAACCTGACACGTTTTTTTCTTATTTTTGTATCATAATCAATATGTTAATATTTTGCTCTCTATAAGCATCATAATTCAAATATTTTGTATGCATTAAAAACCACACAGCACCATTAAACTTTGAACACCAAAGTATCGTTTTTTAAATCATTTCTAAGTTAAGAATTTACTGACCCTCGTTAAAAACGCTAAACGCTGTTTAACCCTTAAAGCCTGTTACATGATACAAATGACAGAAAATGAAGATTTCTAAAAACGTATTTGTTTTTGGAATCCATTTAACAAAACATTTTGTTTAATAAATAAATTGCCTGGTTTCCCCTGTTTTTATGTTGTTGCAGCATAATCAATACCTTAGGTTTATAAGGTCATTTTATTGTCATAGCCAAGAAGATTTTGCATGCATTATGAAGATGATGGCGCCCTTAACCCTAAAAGAACAAAAAAATTGTTGTTGATAAAAGTATTCCTGACATCTCTACCCTTTTAATAAAGTTGTTTCTGTTGCTCAGTAACCTCATTCTCTCTAAACATGATGAATGCGGTTTAACATTTTAAAGCCCAAAACACAGATTTTTAAAATTGGAATTTATTTTGGATGCTTGGTTTTCGTCCTTTTTTATCATAATTCATACATTATGTTTTATACAATTATCATAACCAAAAAAGATAAAAATGTATTAAGTAACATCTTTGCTTTAATCCAAAGGGTATTTGAAGAAAGTAGTAACTTTGTTAAAGAGACACAGGTCTCAGGAATGGATATAAAAAATAATATGTTTGGCTTTATGGGGTTAAACTGATTAAAATTAAAACTCAGCATTTTTATTCCACTCTGTTCTTGACTTGTGCTTTCCTCTCCAAGACGTAGAGAAAGGTCAGGCCTTATCCCCCCGCCTCCCCGGCCTAAACCTTGCCTTTAATGGCAAAGTGGGAGCAATTCAACCTCTAAACGAGCACACATGCAGCCAACAGAGATACACATACGATAACCTGTTCAATTAGACAACACCCACCACAACAGGCAAAACGTAGACAGATAAATGACCATACAGTATGGCATACAATGGGAATTAAAACTATAGGGCAGCTGGGCCCTTATCTGGCCAGAGAAGAAGAAACCAGGCAACAAAGGGAGGCCTACGACTAAGAGGCTTGATGCATGGGAAAGCCATGGGCCGGCCATTGTGGCTGCCCTTCTGCTAAGCAAATAGTCCAAACTGTTCATTCCCCATCTCCTATTCTCTCGCCGGTACATTGTTTGTGTCCTTGCATTTCATTCTGACTGGGGAAGATTGCTCTCAGGACCAGTGAGCAAACAGTCCAGAAAAGAGCCAGCTATCTCCTGCCGTTCCCAGGAGAACTAGCATTTTTATTTCGTCTCCAAGCTGTCAAAGGATTGGAGAGTTTATGTCAGGATCCTGAATTAATTGCTTTAAGCCTCAGGGCCAATGCTGGCAGGGTTTTTTTTTTATTACCAAATCTTTGGTAAAATGTTCTCTACCAAATTATGCAGTAGCCCCCATTGTCTATCCTTTTTTTTTCTTTTTTCTTAGGAGTCGCTAAACATTTGGTGCTGGATACATACCGGGTTGATTTCCTGCCACACACATGATGCGTTTAGTTGTTGTTGACAGCACAATGGTGTGAATGGTGAGTGGCTACAGCGTGGCTGTTAAGGATTTGGTAAAGCGAAGGCAAACAGCAAACTTTTAGTGTGGGTGTGTTTTCTTCTATTCCAGGATGATAGGTGCACGAGCCAACCCTGGCAATAAAGTCTGTCGGCTTACAGATGCCTCAATAAACCATAGATGTTCAGACATTTGGTGGACGAGCCTTTAAAGGCTCTTAAATTTTCCCTCAATGGCCAAATGGACTTCACAACCGTCTGCCGTCCTTATATCCCTCCCATGCTAATGGTTAAATTATAACTAAACACAGTATATCATTTATTGTCTGTCTTAGGATCAGTCCCTTTCATCCTGCAAATGAATAACGTTGGCAGTAATGTCCCCACTGCAAATGGTAATTTTTATGCTGATGATACAGTAATGTATATCTCAGCATTCACATCCAACCTGGCTCTCGCTGAGCTGCAGTTGGCTTTTAATACTGTCCAATCAAATTCTAAGAAGGAATCTGAGTCACTTAACCTGCCGCTCATCACCACTGTTCACTATTCGCAGATGGAGTGTGTCTCTCAGTACAAATATTTGGGCTTTCTTCTTAATAATTCTCTGTCTGTCATGTCTCAAATTCAGATGTTGATAATAAAAAAAAGCTCAAACTGAAAAGAATTAATTCCTGTTTTCTTTTCAGGTCTAAAAGTAAGAAGTGCTACACAGTACATATCAAACATCATAGAGTATAATGCAGAGCAGGAAACATTAAAGTTGAGGATATAACTGGAGGCTCGTCCATATAAATGAGCATTCAGCTGCCAGAGTCAGTAGTCTCTGCAGCAAAAATATAGAGGAGGTGCATTCTAAAGTTTTGGTGCTACAGTTTCGAAAGGTACGGTCCCACATGTTGAACAAGTGAGTGGGACCATTAGCAAACTTTGGTTTGAAGATCCAAGAGCTAATGTCTTCTGTTTCAAGGCTTTGAAACTTGTGTTGAGTAGTCCAGGGAGATTTTTGTGAAGCTCAAATCGAGGCTGGTGTTGATGACGCATGTGGTGACGTTCGAAACCGCACGAGGCAGCCATACCATGTGACTGATGTGACTGACCCTTTTATTTGTACCAGTTATGATTCTAGAAATTGTTTTTTGAGCAATCTTTAGGTTATCTAACATTTATTTGTTAAACTAGCTAAAAAGACTATCACAATAATCCGGGTCAGTCGAAACAAAAAAGTATGGATCATTATCTACAGTCCAGCTCTTGACACCAGCAGTCTAAGTTTAGATATATTTCAGATTAATTGCTTGGAATGAAGTTCAAAGTGACAAGAAGCTGTTGAAAACCTCTCAGTTTCGAAAGCTCAACTGTACAGAGGAGTTTATACTACTTGAGATGTTTGTTGATTAAAACAATCATATTATCAGGGGTAATGATCAAAGTTTGTGTCTTATCTGTGTTTAACTGGACAAAACTGTCATTTAACCACTTCTTCAATTACAACTAGACAATTTAAGAAGCTTAGACACCCGGGAAGAACAGTAAAGCTGGATATGATTAGCATAGACATGATAATGGACATTATTATGTTTTACATTCTCATCCAGTGGAAGTACATAAAGTGAGAAAAGAACAGGGCCCAGAACAGTGCCTTGGGGAACCCTAAAAGACAAAGCTGCCTTTTCTGACATGACCTGATTCACCCAGTAGTCTGAGTTTAGAAGTTTAGACAAGCTCCATAAATAATAAAAACTATTTCAAATCAGCTGTTTGACTCTCAAGTTACATTAAGCTGTCAAAACAGCAAGTATAATGTTACTCAAGTATAATGACGAGCCTTTTAACATGGAGATGTTGCTTAATAACATGAGTCGTGTTACTGGGGCAATGCATTGCCCCAGTAACATGAGTCCTGTTACTGGGGCAATGATCAGGGTTTCTGGTTAATTTGTGTTGAGCTGGAGAAATTTATCATTTGGCCGATTCTAGATGTATGTCGGGCGCTTAATGACAGTAGGCATTACAGCTGGATATCATCAGCATTCAGATGATAATTAATGATATTATTATAGCACCTTATAATCTCCCCCAATTGAAGTACAAAAAGTAAGAAAAGATCAGGGCTCATAGTCTTGAGGAACAGCAGAACATAGAGCTGCCGCTCCAGCATTACTGGATTTACATAGACACTGAAAAATCTCTCAGAAATTTCTCTCGCATTTATGTCTCTATTGGATGATGGAGATAAGACTAATATTTTGAAAACTATTTGTCATGGAACTGTGAGATTCAGAAAAAATCGTACAAGATGAACACATTGTTGTCTGGTATATGCGTAGGTTGGATGGGCCATTTTTTTCTCCAGGCACACTGATGCACTAGTGGATTTTGATTTATCAGAGTTAGAGACCTACAATCATATTATATTCTGGAATTACTTGCAAAATGACCAGCAAAATTATATATATATATATATATATATATATGGAATATTGTGTCTCTTGAGCATTTTTAAAGGACTACTGATTGCTTAGATTGTTCTAATTTGCGCAGTCTTGCTCAGGACCCTACTGAAAAAAAAAACAACTCTTTCTCTAACTAAGATTTTTCGCAAATGAAATAAAGGTTAAATAAAAGCAAATAAAAATTGGGATTTTTATTTTTCTGTAAGGGCTTTCAAGCTACACATTAGGTCACTCCATATGGTGAGTGTGATCAAGCAATTAAGCAAAACTTCCACCTGAAGAACATCCTCAAATTTAGTCACTAACAGTTCTACAAATGTGAGTCATTGATCTCCATAAGAGACAGTTGGGGAAATTACGAAATATAATTAAGCTCTTTATCGTCATCACTGACTAAAGTGACAATAAAAAGTGGAAATATTTACTGTACTTCCAGCTAATTAAAAATTAGGAACCAAATTAGTGCCTGAGAACAGCCTGTTACTAGTAAACCTGTTCTTCCAGTTTTATGTTCCGCAGGTCTTCCGAATTTCCTACAATATCCAAAGAAAACAATGCAATTAATGTTATTAGTGTCATTCTAAGCTTTGGTGAATTTATCATTCTTGCCGAACAACAAATATAGCCAGACTCAGTATTAAGGCACTCAAGGGAGCAGGAGATTAAAGACTAACTTTGGATTTATTTTAAAGCAGCTAATGCTTGGATATGTTTGTGCTTAATTTGCAGAATTATCCTTTTGATACAGTTAAAATGCAAACGTCTGGCATCTCAAACACTTTTGAATGTATTATTTTAATCTTAAATAAACAAATAATTCAAGTCAGATTTATCTTTCACCGTTTTTGTGATGAAATAAATGTTTTAGTTTTGAACATGGAATGGCAGTCAAACAGTTGTAGCCTCTGAAACCACATATGATTAACTGAACTTTGAGCCAACAAGTTTTTTTCAAAGGGGTTTTGTAATGTAATGGACCATTATATTTGCATCCAAAAATGTCTTTTGCAGTTGTCACAGGGCTTCATTGTGTTAAGCCGTTTGTTTAAAAAAGCCATTTTACAATACTCCTGTCAGTCTCCGAGACCTGACTTCCGTAAATCAAGGTTGTGATCCTGTGATACAAAAACAAACATATCTCAGTAAGTCATAATGTCACAGAAAAACTGTTACATTATTTCAATAAAATGGTAAGGTTCACACATTATGGTGTTTATTACATGAACAGGGATGTATTTCAACTGTTAGATTTGATGAATATGACTTACAGCTAATGAAAACCTAGAATTTAGTTTCTCAGAAAATTTGCCTTTTGGACTGTTTCTCTGTGGTCCAAAGTCCTCTTTTTTAGATAAAGTAAATTTTGCCTTTCAAATCAAGCTCCCAGAGTCTGGATGGAAGAGTTGAGAGACAAAGAATCCATGATGCTTCAGGTCCAGTGTGAAGTTTCCATAGTCAGTGATGATTTTAAGGAGTAATGTCATCTGGTGTTTGCTTGCTGTGTTGTATGAAGTCAAAAGTCAGTGCAGCTGTCTGCCAGGAAATATCCCTCTGCCGACAAGCTTTATGGAGATTCTGATTTCATTTTTCATCACGACTTGGCACCTGCCCAAACAGCCAAAAGTACTAATACTGGCTTTAATGATGATATCCCTGATCCTGATTGGCCAGGAAACGCGCCTGACCTAAAGCTCAAAGGAAATCTAGAAGGTATTGTCAAGAGGCAGATGAGAGACACCGGACCTAACAATCCAGAAGAACTGAAAGCTGCTATTAAAGCAATCTGCACTTCCTCAACACCTCAGCAGAGCCACAGGCTGATCGCCCCCATGCCACGCTACTTTGATGCAGTAATTCATGCAAAATAATCCCCAACCGAGTACTGAACGTACATACTCTACAGTACATTGACATAATTTCAGTAGGCTGATATTTCAGTATTAGAAGTTATTTTTTTATTGTAATATTTAAATTTTCTTAACAGATTTTTTGGGGTTTTATCAGCCCTAACTCATAATGATTAAAATGACCAACCCACAACTAATTTGACTGCGCTCTACAAGATGTACGCCGTCATGTTTTATCTTTCTATTTGGCACTTAAAGATAAGAGTGCCACAGCTCTGACCAATAAATCTGTCGGTTGACTCCTTAATCTGAAAGGATATTGGGTGACAAATGGTGAGATGTTTCTGTCAGCGTCAAGCAGGCGAGGGTTAAATAGTGTGTATCAGGGGACTACTCTGCTGTCGGGGAAAACATACAGGATTCATCCTTCACTATAATCTGCTCAACAGCCCTATAGACACCTCCCAGCTTTCCTCAATCCTTCATCCAAGCATCCGTCTCCCCTTTATAAATAACCCAGCCATTTATACGGGATTAAATTGGGGATTAATTTGATTCAAGTCAGGGTATGAGAATTCATTAGCGAGCTGAGAGTGGCTACATACATGGAGTGAATTTAATTTGAATCCCCCAAGGGAGCCACTACAAAGCTGTGTGAAATAGAGCTCTCAAAGACAATTGGGGATGTTGTTTTTTTTTTATTCTGACACCAATAAAGTGGATCTTTATTACCGTTGATGGCTTTTATCATATTAAGAGCAATACTCACTGTCTGGTGAAGGTGAATGAAATGGATAGGTGATGTTGGGTGTGAACACAGAGGCTTGGCCTTGTCTTGCTGCATGGATCAAGACCCCTGCATGAATGGGAGGATGTATAAACAGCTTTTTTCACCCAGATCGGGCTTTCACTCATGTATGGTATTAAAATAGGCACATTATTTGAATGTCAGTGATTCTCATGAATGTCGAAATGGCATATCCTTCGCTGCAGTGTCTGACAAGCAGTGCAGTGTCAGGCGAATGCATTAACTTCAACTCCAGATTAACGAAGTTACCCCTATCGGCACAACACCCTAGCTGTTTTCTAAATTGGACAAGTCCCATTGTAAGATATCCCATCAATGTGCACATGTCTGCATGAGTGAACATATGCAGGACAAAATATTCCGTAGTTTGTTATTCCGAGGACAGCACCGGGGGCACACAGGCTTGTTTGCCTTTGCAGAGAGAGGAGATTGGATTGGGGGTTTAAATGAATCACTGGCGCACTACGTTTATAGGTTTCATTAACTTTTAATGAGTTGGATGTCCTTCGATGTGATTGGTTGACAAAGCTGTGCTTTCACTTCCTGAAACAGGAGCTGAGGAGTGGGGAATGGGGAAATATTGCAGCAACTTGGCTTGCATGTTATGACCGTGTGCTGCTAAATGTGCCACTCCAGGTGGAAATGGCTTAGAAAAAGGCATATATATGCGGTGCTATTCATCGGCTGCTTTTGAGAGCAGAATCTGAAACCTGGATGTATCGAGTCTCGAGGGGAATAAAGAAACCGGGGCAGATCAATCACAGTCTAGCAGGCATCCATTTACCACTCCTGACTGACATATCGTTTTATGGTGGCTCTGCCAGCAAGGTTTGATCTCAAAGACAGGCGCGAGGCCCAAAGGGAAATGCCTGTGGAATTGTCAAACAGGGGTAAGAAGCTGATGCCCGACTTCATATTAATCTCCATCCAATATAGTTTTTTTCTGCCTGGATGATTACACTTTTATTATTTGAGTTTTTTCGAGATTCTTTTATGCATTGAGAAGATAATTTACCCCCACCCCCAACAGAACCCCACCCACGCCACCACCCCCCAGAAGCTTTGACGGTGTCTCGGTTTTATCGCCATCAATGGAATGCTCTTATTCCAAAGTTGAAATCTGGTTAACAGCGATTGATATTCACTGCTTTCTTTGAGACTGTTGCTTTTCAGTTTGCATGATGAGAATAAACACTGACCATCCATCCACTTCTAGAAGTATAAAAGCTGCAGGGTATAGAGAGGCCCCCCCGTCCAGGCCTGAATGGACTGCCTTTAGGTCGCTGCATATCCCACCAGCTGTTGCCTCATAGTACTCAATGGGCATTGTTGATGGATCTTTCTGTCTCCCCTTCTCTTTTTTCTGTCTCAGGACTTGAAGGAGTCCTGCACTGGAATGTCACAGAGTCATGTCAAAACTGAGTGCGAACACATCACAGTTAGCATCCGCATTCTCCCTCTGTCCATCAGGCCATCCCTGTCTTGTTCTGCATCTCTCTTTCTCGCAAATTCACCTTTTAATTTCTATCATTTTGACTAATTGCTATACCGGGTTTAAATGCACATTATATTCACTTGGTAATCAAGAAACCAAACTGTGAAGTTTTAAAAGAAATAAGTAAAATACAAAAATATTGGCAAGTTAACATTGATTTTTGTAAAATGTTTTTTGTGTTTGTGTGTTTGTGGTGGTGGTGGTGTGGGGGGGGTGGGGGTGGGGTATTAAAGCTGATAAAAATGACAAAAATAAAAAGAATGATAACTAAAATAAAAAGTATATAAATTTCTTAAGAAATAGTCACAATAAAAACTTTATACATTTTTCAAGTTGCATGATTTTGAGCAGGAAATCAACTCTCCAAAAGTACATTTCTGTCATATCATTAAATGTCTTTTTGTTATAAATTTCAAACTATGAAATCAAAATATGATCCAGCTATAATAAAATTACTAAAATAAAACGTTTGCTTCCCAGAGCAAATGTAATATAAAAGGGTTAATAATTTCAAGTCAGAAAACTGTCCAAAACATGGGTTATATTTTATATGAAAAGGCCAAAGAAGACCTGTTGACTTATTTATGCATTTTATTTACAGTTTTATTACTTTCCTTTATTAAAAATAGAATATGATTTAAGAAAAACTGGATATGATTAATAAATCTAAATTCAGTTATAAATCTGTATATTGGAGGTAAAAGCTTAAAGAAGCCCCAAATGCAGTTGTTGCATGTTGTAAACAATTATTGAATAGGAAATTATGTAGGCTGCAAAATATTCAATGTTTGTTTTTATATCTTATTTCATGAAATCTAATAGTAGTGCATAGACATCTGGGGTTATGAATGATAAGTACATTTTGTCCTGCAGTCTAAAAGAATCTATTTTTTGTTTAGGGTCTTTTTGTCTTTATGATATCAACTTCAATCATGCAGGGGGTTTTATGTATTTTAAAGGTTTGTATAGCAGTGAACCTGAATTTTGGAGTGTGCTCAATTTGAAATAACAAATAAAAAAATACACACTGACAACAGTTGTCATGAAAAACTGCTCATTAAATATTTTTAGTTAAAAAACATTTGCACCGGAAATAGGTTAAGTTAAATACGCTAAATGCACGCCTTGTGTATGGTATTATGCACGTTCTTAATAAATATAGCTTTAAAAATATTTTTCCCAGTTGAAAGTGAGTTTCTATTTGTGCAGAGCAACAAAAAAAAAAGGGGGGGGAAAGAAAAAGAAACGGATGGAGTGATGGGCACGGAGCGTCACACCGGGACGGGCCGCCCTGCTGTGAAATCATGGGTGGCTTGGAGTTCTGACTTTGTGGTCCCTTTAATATACTGAGGGACGATAGTTTGCCCTGCTAAGATATGGGATTAGGAGTATTTCTGGTGAAAGAGGAGTTAAGTCGGGCTAGTGTGGACTGTCCCTCCTCTGCAAAAGGCTGAGACAGAATTACAGCTTGTTGGACCGGTGTCCCGCCGTCTCCCGGGAGACAGATCTACTTGGGTGTTCCAGTCCGCGGGCTTCAGCGCGTTTGCAGCCCATGTAGGTGCGGCAATGCTCGATGTACTGAGTGGGCTTCATAAGATCATGCGACCCCCTGACATAACTAATTTAATAAACCTGAGCAGAACCATAAACAAAAAATCGAAAAGTGTCCGATTGTGAAAGCGAAAATTTCTTACTGTATATTTGTATTGTTATTATTATTAAAGTTGCATTGTAGCAAAAATATGGTAGAATATATTATAGCTCTAGTTCCCCCTTCTTTGGGCCTGTAAAACTATGTAAGGAAGCCCCATTAGAGCTGACGCCCATGGGTGGATGCTCGGCTTATGATGTGAGTCATTCTTAGAACATCGAGGCCTGAACTCGTCTATCGGCATTAGAATGTCTCACTTTGGAAGATTAGGGCAATTAGAGGCAATTAAAAGACATAACGAAAATGGGTAATTGTCGGCCATTGTTGCGACACGGATAGTTTATCTTAAAGATCTTTAACTGCGATTACCAGAAAAATGTGTTCATAATCGCTTCTAAATACCAAATTATTCAGACTTTATCAGAGGTTGCAAAAACTGAATGGACCTTCCTCCAGCCAAAACCTGAAATGGCTGTGAAAGATGAGTCTGGGCACATTCTCAGCGAGAAAGGGGCTCTGATTTGCAGGCCCCTAATTAAGAAACATGCAAATTTGAGCAAAAGAAATCAGGTTAGCGGGTTAAACAACAAAGAGGCGCGGACATCCTCCTTTTTTCTGTTGCTATAACAACCCATGTGCTGGACTGTGATGGTGCTGAAGTGGTATCCTCCCTGACTTAAATGCTTGAACCCAAAATTAAGATATGGATGAGAATAAATTTGCAATGTTTCGGCCTCCTTTGCCTGTTTCCCTCCTACAATAACAGATTACCTCTGGATCTGCTGGGAACCTAAAAGACAATTCCTGGTCTCAGAGCGCGCTGGAAAGGGGTCTTGATCGGGGTTATCCCACCTTCGAAGTTGCTGGGGGTACAAGCCGCTTTGAGAGGCAAATGTTTAATATTGGTTGAGGGGTTGTAGAAGAACTCTTCATTCTCTAAAGTCTGTTGAAGATTATTATTTCTCGCAAAAACAATCGCGTACAATTATTATTATCATTATTATTAATAATAGTATTGTTATTATTATTTAATGATGGTTTCTTTTACGCGATTGAGTGGATTCTTTTTGCAGTTTTTATTTTTATGCATTTTTTATTGTTTTCTTTTTCGGCAGATTAAAACATGACATTAACAACACGCATTACAGCTCAATCGAATAATAGTATGGGGCAGCGTCACGACAGATGATCTGTCCGAGCGGCAGAAAGCTCCGTATTCTGAAATATGCGAGCATGGGAACCTGATATCAATCACCTGCACACTGTAAAAAAACTGCATGTCTTCAAGTCCACGTTGAGTCTCATTATATCCTTGAACATGTGCAGACATCCTCAAGTCAATCATCCTGTCTGGTTTAAAACATACGGTTTCCAAGCTTACAGCGCACTGATGTCCATTGGCTTATAAAAATCCACTTGAATAAAGAGAGAATCTACATCTACTAACGAATTTATATTTATTTAACAGGAAAATATTAAATGTTATTTTGTAATATTAAAATTTTTTCAGCACAGAGGCATCTCTCCATCCAGCTTGTAAGCCAGAGATACAGAAACTCGCAGATCTCATCAACTTTGCACCACTCAGTTGCGAAATCCTTTAGATCTCTTTTAATATGAGTTCGGGATATCAAAGCCTCTGCCCCCCTCATGCATGCACATAGCTTGTCATCGATTTATTTTTCCCGTTGAAGTAAAATAATCAAAGTAAAAACGCAGTAATTTGTGGAAAATAAAAGCTTCATACCTGTGCAAAATAGCCGCTTGTTGGCAAGCCCCACAGAAGCCCATTGTAGAAGCTTGCCTTCTCTCTTCTGCAAAGGGCTCCAGACATCACAGCATTTATTTGAGCTCAAACTCTGTCACTGTTGACTTTAGCTACAAAGCAAAGATTTCACTGCCACGCTAGTTAAAAAAATGATTATTTTACAGAGATATCGATCAGTGCGCTATAAAAAAAAATCAGCTTAGCATTATATGTCTAAAATGAATAGAACGAAATTTAATGTCTGTGTAAATTTACAGAGCCGCAGGCGTCCTATTCAAAGTTTACACTTGTGCAATTTGGTGCGTGTGTGTGTGTACTCTTCCTATATGCAGGCATAGCCTCCACTCTATTGTTTACTGGCGTTGTTTATTCGCAGATCACGCTGTTTAAAGTGCGATCTGCAAAGAGGGTCTGGAGAATAAACGCACACTTTTGGCCCCTACGTGTTCAGAAGTTTGAAGGGGTTACGTTTGGACTATAAAGGGAACAGAAACTGTCCCCGGCCTTGGATTTGAGTGAGTGAAGTTGGGACGGGTTGGGGGGTGAAGATGGATTCATCTGGACGACAACAAGCCAGTCTTATCTAACAAGATGGGAGGATCCAGCTACTTTAAAAACACGGAGTACAGACAATGGAACCCCAGGTTGTAGGGAGAGAAGTTAGAGCATCACATTCAGGCTCCTCAGTTCCCCAAATCAGGCCTCCTCTGCAGCATCTATTCTCCTGCACCGCGGGAGGTTGTTCTAACTGACAATGACACTTAATCTCATTCACTGGACTAAACTTTGCAATGTGTGTGCGTGTCTGTGCTGATACAAGGATAGAGCAGGGAAGGCATGTTAGAGTGGGAGATTGACAGGCCTGTATGGTGTTTGATTGGCACACTGGATGTGAGGGAATTTGAATGCTTCATTACATAGCATTTGGCGAACCAGTTTTAACCTAAATTTGCAAGTATGTGTGCGAAATCAAACCATATTCTATGGCGGGCTTGCGTTATGTTACTTTCTGCAAGGTGCGCACAATTCGTATTGTTAAAAACGTTCATAGTTTTTTCTCTAAAACCATAATTTCTTTATGTTTTTGTCCTTTTTCTTCCACACCAACATGCAGAGTTGTTAGGTTAATTGATGCATCCATATCACCATTTCTGTTTGGGATTAATGAGCATATATTTGTTTTGTTTGCATTTGCTGAGAGACAAATTGTGAGCATTGTTCCGGTTTTATCCAGCAAAGCTATTAATCCCCCGACTGAAATTATGGGCCTTATTAGAAGAGAACGGTGGTGACAAAAATACAATTCCACAATTTAGAATAACTTTGAATAAATAATAAAACTATATTTTAATAGGGCACAACTGGAAGTTTTGTAAAAGCTTTCCTTTAACATTATTTTATTTATTTATTTATTTTTCATTTCATTTTTAAGAAGATTTTGCCTTAAGCATTAAAATTTCCTCAACAGTTAAAAATAATAAAAAAGAAGTTTTAAAAGATTTAATTTTTAGGCAATAAACATATATATATATATATATATATATATATATATATATATGTATATGTATATATATATATATAGCCTATATATTTTTCAAAATCGCATTAAAAATGTTTATCATTAGCTTATAAACAATGTTTAAAGCATAACAACCTTTAAAATGTGTTTAAACATTATTGTTTAACATTTGTAATGCTCTTTGTGTATGAAAATATTCATGTTTTTTTTTTTTTTTTTTTTTTTAAGATTTTAAAGTATGTTTCCTAAAGTAGCAATTCATAATGAAATCAAGTGTGAAATGAAAACTAAGTGCCTGTATTTAATGTGATAAATGTGCCCTGAGGGCAACATATAATAATAATAATACACCATATTCAGAAAACAAAACCAATAACACTTTAATATATTCTGTTCTTGTCACTACAAGAATACACATATACAAGCCATAAATAGGAATTACACAAATGATTGAACAAATCCTGTGATGCATTAAAGTTCATTCAGGAATCCCGGTGAGCGGGTGTCAGCTATCTTACAGCAACTTGTTTTATTGTTTTTTCTTTGGGGTCCAGTCCAGAAGCCGAACATGTCTTGTCACATTTTCATTATTATTATTATTATTATTATTATTTTTGTTGTTGTTATCTTCCACATCCTCTCGTTCAAAATAAGCAATTAGGCTACTAACAAACTTGACAACTAAAACGGTGGCAAACGTCAAAAATATCTGAAATACATATTGTACACAAAGTCTATATTTTTCCCCGTTTTTGTTTTTTACAAATGTACAAATCTAAGGTGAAGAGAGTCCACAGAGCTTATGAGGAGTTCATGATCGGCCTGGAATAGACACCCTGGTAGTAAGATGTGTCGGGTATAGACGCGGAATCCAGGCCAGCTTTCCCTGCCATGGAACCCATAGAAAGCGCCCCGGCCATAGGGGAGCCGTATCCGGAGTAGTGCATCACCTGCTCGTACGCTTTCAGGTCCATTTTGTGATGATGATGATGCTGCTGCTCCGAGGACATGAGGTTGTTGATGGAGAACGGGTGGTTGAAGGAGTAGTGGTGCTCGGGCTTCAGGTGGGCGTCGTGCGCAAGAACCGAGTGATGCTGAGACATGAGGTGCTGCCCCTGCGACACAGGCGAGGCGGCGGCCGCGGCGGCGGCGACGTGCTCCGGGCTCAGGGCCTGGCTCGCCTTCATGTCCGACAGGGACCTTTTGTGGTCGCTGGAGGAGGCGTTGGAGTGCGGGGACTCGTTGCCGTTGCAGCTCTCCGAGCTGCTGTTGGAGGAGCCGGCGTCGCCCGACTTTCGCCCGCCGTCCTTCATGGCCATCTTCTTCTCGCACTTGAAGCGCTTTTGCCTCCTCAGGTAGCAGCCGTTCTCAAACATGTTGCCGGAGTCCGGGTGTAGAGTCCAAAAGGAACCCTTCCCGGGTTTATCAGGCGACCGGGGCACTTTGAGGAAACAGTCGTTAAATGACAGAGAGTGGCGGATGGAGTTCTGCCAGCGCTGCTGGTTCTGTCGGTAAAAGGGGAACAGGTCCATTATCCACTGGTAGATCTCGGCCAGCGTCAACATCTTACTGGGAGACTGTTGGATGGCCATGGTGATTAGGGAGATGTAGGAATAGGGGGGTTTGGCGTGCGTGTAACTCCTACGGTAAGTCTTGGGGTCTCTGGATCTGTTGATATTGGATTGTCCGTAAATGGGGCTCATGGCGTTCATGTTGGTGTACGACGTGAGGGCGTTCATGGAGGCCGGCTGCGCGGTCATGGGGCTCATGCTGGGGCTCAGCGCTGCGCTCATGGCCGTCATACCCGCGCCCATTCCGTTCATCGCTCCGGTGCCCGGCGACATGCCCGTCATGGAGGGGCTCATGCCGGTGTTGACGTAGGACATGTTCATAGAGTTGGCCGTCATGTTGGCCGTGGTGCTCATGCCGGACATGCTCATGTAGGTATTCATGGAGTTCATTCCCAGGCCGGTGTTCATGTTGCCAACCGAGGTGTAACACTGGCAGTTTGGGGGAGGGAGAGAGGCATCCATGAGTTTGGCACAGTCAGAAAATAACATGGACAATAATTCCTACACACAAAAGCTTCTCATTAATTAAAACTAATATTATATTTAAATTAGGATTTAAAAAATAAGAATAATCAAGTAATAATTAAGAATTACATTGTGTTTTTTCTAACATGAGAACAAATTAAAAATAAATCAAATATTTATCAGCATAATATAAGAAATAAAAATAATTAGGCATTGCGTTAAAATGCCTCTTACAGCTATAACTGTACGTCTGCAACACACGTAGACGAACTGGCTCACAAGTATGTAAACGAATTCCCTTACCCCAAACCCAAAACTACAGGTGTTTATTAAGAGTAAACGTAACAAAAAATGAAAATAAAAATAATCTGTTTTAATATCTGAGTGAAAAGTTTCCTCCACCCATTACAAGTCAAGCAAGTTTGTTAGGATAGCGCGCTTCGCGGAGATGGGGGAGGATTTGGAGGCGCCTCAAGTCAATATTTGATCACAAAGTTAATATTATCTCAGGGCTAATATTGAGTTGTATAAAATGGGAACGGCTTTAGACCGGGGAAAATTATATATATTTAAGGTACCCACCTCGGGCTCTCCATAGTAGGTGCTCCAGTCGGTGTGTTCGTGTCCTTCCATTTTAACTGCTCCAAGCATCATGGAGGACTTTTTCACGAAGCGTCTCCCAGCAGACGAAAAAGCCAAACGTCTCTCTGATTGCAAGTGACAGGGGACCAGTTAGTGTGTTCGGGTCGCGGTCCGTCCCTCCGTCGAGGACTTGGTGCATGTGCGTCCTGCGGAGCCAGCCGTGATGCGCCCGTCAGAGGCTGGAGTCCAAATGACGCTCGGCGCTGTCTGTTAGCACTGTGATATAAGCTCTGTGCGCCAGGCAAGCCTCCAATCCCTACTTCTACGCCTTGGGCCCTATTTGAATAATCTGCTCGCACCTAGGCGTGAGACTCCTCAAGCTTTCCCCCCCCCACCCCCCACACCCCTTTCCACCTCTACCTCCATCCCCCAAAATGTACACCTGCGCTCACTGAAAAGGACAGTTTCATATGAAAAGCCTCATTAGAAACTAATCTTATTTTAGGGGTAAAAAAATGTTGGGCGGAGGGATAAAAAGGAATGTTTAGTATTTTTCAGGACGCACATCCTCCTACGGGCTTATTCAACGTCAACTGTGTTCAGATCGAAATCTATTTTATTGTGTTGAGTTTAAGGAATTTATGGCGAAAACCTACATGACAACCGTTAATTATTTTTATACCAGCAACACAAAAGAACAGGAGGACGTTTTTTACATGAGGTTCTGTCACCAAAAATCTTTTAAACAGATCATTTTAGGGAAATAAAAAGGTTACAAAAATAAGAAAGGGTATGTAAATCTGGTTTATTTAAATGTTTTCTTCTTTCCAAAAACGAAATATCTTCCTATGTGATTTTAAGGCAAACTTAAAGTCTACATGAATAGCAATAAAATGTTAAATTGTGTCGTTGTCAATTCTTTAGAGAAACTACTTTGTCTAAACGTTTTTTGTTTGAATTAAAATCTATTGAATGTGTTAAATTTTACAAAATGTTTCTGCTTGCATACATCCTAGAAAATTTTGTATTTCTCCTCTGAATTATCGAATTGCTGTTTGTAATTTTGTTTAATTAGTTTTTAATTTACAAGGCATAGCTTCATAGCGCCCTCTGTCGGACGCCACGCTCCAACTGGTTTTACTGCTTCACATAAAATCACAGTAAATCAATCTATTTTGTGCGAATTTTATTTCAGTTGTTGACCTTAAATCGTCGCATAAAAATAAGTTATAGTTTACTCTAAGAATATAATATGATATCAACCTCCAAAATTATTAGGCAGCGTTTTATTCTCTAAACAGAAAACAATTGCATATATTTCAACAGCGCATTTTCAGGCCGTGAGTTGCATAGACTGTTTTTCTGTTTGTATTGATATTAGTGTGGCCCTTTTAAATAATGGACGTTTGTTTAATGTGTTAATCTTCCGTCAGAAGGGCCCCGGAGGCCTGCAGCGTTAAGAGGGCCCTTAATTCTCGCAGCCCGTACAGTATTTGTATGAAACAAACATCCAGGTGAAGCTGCGGAGCGGTGTCAGCCACGTGTCGGTGGTTGTACATCTATTTGACTGCATATTTACGCAAGAGCATAACTATCAGCATAGAGCCCCCATTAGTAAAAGCGAGTAAACCTGTCGTGTTGACGAGGGACCAACACAGTCTGCTTAACTTGGAAATGAGATCATGAGAAAAAAGCTTTCTGTGTTTGAGGATTTGGGATTGCACCGGCGGGGAGCTGGAGCTGGAGACCTCCGCGCCTCCTCAGGTTGTTTTGAGCTGGTGTAAAATGCCAAAAACCATTTCTAGATTTTAAAATGAGTTTTACATGATGACTATGCACATCTTTCATGTTTTTTTCTGAGGTCATAAAATAGTTAGGCTAAACATGCACCAGTCAGTATTTTTGAAATATAAAAAAAATGTCCTTCCACTTTTATTCAAGCCAATGTTTCTGTTACGTAAATTCACTAAAATAGGTCACATTCGTGTGCGAATGCACGAACGCACACATCTGTTTGCATTTCTTACACAATCCAGGAATCTATTAAAAAGGGAAAAAAAATATAAAATCACAAACTGATATTTCCTGCTCCTGTGTAGAAATACTATTATCTCTTTATTTAAAAGGTGTTCATCTATTGAAAAGCATTAAAAATGAACATTTCAATTTCCATGCACAAATCTCTAATTGTAAAACTTTTCCATGACCTTTAATGACACAATGTCCTTGCATGAGACACATTGCTAATAACAGGTTAATCATCAACCTGCCAAAGTTATCTCACATGGAGTGAAGGACACATTTTGGATTTAGACAAAAACAAAAATCTTCACTCAGAGCCCTCCACAGTCGCTCCATCCCCCTGTTTTGCATTTCTTCTTTCTCTCTCTCTCTGTGATAAATGTTTGCTTTTATATTAGTCATCCTGCTAAATGAACTGCTGAACTTTTAACATCAGGCACGAAAACGGTGGCCTGCACATTTTTTAGGGCTGCAGAAGGACTTCAGTGTGTTTAACTGTATAACTGTACCATAGTTTGGTGTTTCTCTGTTTTTGTTATTGAATGCAAAAAATGTCCCCAGAAACATAATCGTTATTGTTTTTCTTTTTCTAATCAAGGTTTAGAGCTGCTAGAAGTGGCTTGTGAAACATAAACCTTACAGGTGATGGTGGTCTTGACTAATAAACTAACTTAATCTTTATGTACCATATGTTAACAACGACTGAGATGCAGAAAGCATATTAGTTTGTTATCAAACAATATTATTTTGAGTAACACTCTTGCAGCTAATAAAATGACCTCATGCAGACAGTTCTTTTTCTTTCTTTCTTTCTTTCTTTCTTTCTTTCTTTCTTTCTTTCTTTCTTTCTTTCTTTCTTTCTTTCTTTCTTTCTTGTCCTTTATAGTGCCACCTCGAGATTGTTAACTTGCATGATCTGTTTTACTTTCCACGGAAGCAACAGGCTCACAATAATGGTTTGGATCATACAATTTATAGCCTAATTTGAATATTACTGGTTTATTTTATAGAAAATTGCAGGGTTTAAAGCAAACCAATTTGGGTCATTTTGCTAACCCTGTCCTTGGTCAAAGAGACCAAGTATCCTGGTTTAGGGTTTCAGACAGAAAAACAGCAGCCTAAATAATTTATGTTTTAAGAGTGGGTTCAAATAATAACCCCCAACCTGGATTTCTAAATAACTGTTTAGTGTAAAATAATAGAGTTTTTTCTTGTTAATTTCTTTATTAGAATAAAAACAAATAACAATAAAAACAACCTCATTATATGTGATAAGTAGGGATGTTTTTTATGCGTATTTCTAATGAAAAAACTGCGTTTTTGGCAGCTGTAATTTGAAGGTGAAGGTGAGTAAAAACTACACAATGTTTTCTAATTTTAATAGATGAAACCATGGAGAATTGCTTGAAGGTGTCAGCTCCCAGACCTGATTGTTTTGTCAGATTTTCCATTTTCCTAATCAGTTAGCCTCCATAATGACCAGTGTTACATTTCACACATTCAGGTGTCATTACTTCTCTGATTATGACAAGGAAAGCCACTAAGAGGTGAAAGTTTAGTGAGTCAGTTAAAGAAGTGAAACAAATGACACCTACACGAACAAAGCCCTAAATGGAAAACTATGGAGGTTTTCTTGGGTTCAGGGAAAATTGGGGGATGGAGACAAGGTGATCTCTGCTCTGTGAAAGGAAGGCGGATCTCTTCAGGCATTCCTTCAAACACCCAGGGGTAGTTGGTGAGAATGTGTTAACTCTTTTTTTTAGCTGAAAATAAAAGATCCACTTAGATTGACCCTTTTCACGCCTTTGTTTCCTCTCTGAGTACACAAGGTCATGCAAAACATCACTGTGAGGGGTTAAGCGAGTAATTCGTCAAAATAAAATTAATAACGAGGGAGCCTTTTCCTTGGAAAGTGCTGGAAAAAAGATGTTTACTGCCAACCAACCTGCCTGTGGTGACAGTAAACATTCCAGAGCCTGGCTGCAGTTTGGACTTGCCATTATCTGCCACAGCTGTGACAACGCCTGTTGGCTGCAGGTTTGCGGTTGGCCACACCGTGTTTACCTGGAAATGAATCTGAAAAGCAGCCGGACTGGGAAGGCACACAACCCGGGCAGGAAAAAAAAACAACAAAAAAACGAGAGTGGTCATTGCAGTTAGAGGCAGTGGGAGGGAGTCCAAAGTTATTGCGGTTGCCCCAGTAGGTCGGGATGCAAACACAGACGTAAATGCACTAAGGATATCCTCAAATAAGCACCTTTTGATATTGAGAGGAACGCTGTAAGGAATGCTGTTTGATATGTTTCATGTTGACTGTATCCAGGGCATTGCAGATTCAATACTTGTCCCTTGTCATGGTAAAGGATCCTTGTTGACTGCTTCTCTCCATCTATCAAACAAGGTGACAGTTTATCTATTAGACCACAGGAGTAGAATGAGGAAGATTGGATCATGAGCGATGCACAGATTAGATGACACTGAAGAATGCAGCTGTCCTACTTTAGGGTCTGTTAGACTAACACTGATATCTAAAGCAGGTTAAAAAAATAAGGCCTCTTCATAAATTACAATACATTTCTTCATCTTTTTTGGAATTAATATGCTGAAAATATTGGTTGCCAAGTTTCCCTAAACAGAAAAAAGAAACCTTACCAAAAATGATCCAGATGGTTTGATCCACAACTACCTTAATAACTTTAATAACTTTAATATCTGCATACCTCATCAAACAAATGAAAACCACAAGTAATTCTTTATAGATAACAACTATGTAAAAATGTTGTGTCATCCCTTATATTTTGCTTCCAAGAAGCCCTCCTTTCTTATGTGATTCTGGTGATAAGCTCCCCAGCCTAATGATCTAAAGGTTTTTAATTCAACAATCTTTTCAATACTTTTCAGTTTTTTGTTAAGCTACCTATGGAGTATTAGGGAAATAATTCACAGCCCTGGAAAACTTGCATTTTCTGTCACATTGCAACCATAGACGTCATTGTGTCTTATTGGGATTTTAAGTTACAGACCAGGGGTGCCCAAGTCCAGTCCTCAAAAGCTACTATCCTGCATCTCTTCTCCAACAGCGCTGAATCATATGGCTGAATACCCTCATCAACACATCATTCAGCTCTGCAGATGCCTGGTAACGAGCCATTCATTTGATTCAGATGAGTTGGAGAAGGAATGCATCTAAAAGTCACAGGATAGTAGCTCTCAAGGACTGGACTTGTCAACCCCTGCCATAGACCAAAACAAACAGTATAATTGTGAAGTGGAAGGAAAAGGATTTTTCTACAAATGAAATCTGAAAACTGTGGCGTCCATTTATATTAGGGCTCCCTGAGTCAAGAAAGGTTTTTGAGATATATCGACTAGTTTTGCATATGACTTCTTATGCAAAACTGAATATATAAAGAGCATCTATGAATACCAATTCTCAAGTCTTAATAGAAGTTCTCAGTTAAATGAAAGTTTGGGCTTTTGTGCTTTGATCCAAACTATAGGGCTGTACAGTGGTGCAGTTGGTAGCTCTGTGGCCTTCAGCAAGAAGATCCTGGATTCAAATCCCAGCCCAGTGTCTTTCTGCATGGAGTTTGCATATTCTCCTCGTGCATACATAGGTTCTCTCCAGGTACTCCAGCTTCCTCCCACAGTCCAAAATGATGACTTTTAGGTTTATTGGTCTCTCTAAATTGCCCTTTAGGTGTGACTGTGTGTGCATGGTGGTCTGTTCTATGTTTTGCCCTATGATGGACTGGTGTCTTGTCCAGGGTGTACCTTGCCCCTCACCCTATGACTGCTGGAGATAGGCACAGAAAAGCGAGGATAGACCATAGATGGATGGATGATCCAAACTATTTCGGTCGGTTCCATGGCCTTCACAATGCTGTTTGTCCACTAATGTTCCTTATCAAACCTCTGGGGCCTTCACAGAAAAAAACTGTGTCAATACTCAGTATTACACACAGGTGGACTCTATTTGCAAATCAGGTGTCTTCAGAAGTTAATTGGTGACACTGGATTTTACTTTGGGGTTTCAAAAGGAACTGGGGTTAATTAAAAAGCACAAAAGTTGTTTTTTTTTTTTATTTAAAAAAAAAACAAAAACTACCAGTTTCCTTTAAGTTCACAATTATGCACTAAATTGTGCTGGTCTGTCACATGAAATCCCATTAAAATACATTAAAGGTTATGGTTATAATGTAATAGGTAACATAAAAAGTTCAGAGCGTGGATCCTTTTTCAGTCAATATAACTTCGACCAGTAGATCAGTCAGGTTTAAAAAGGTTCCTAAATCTGGAGAAGTAACCACTTTTATAAATAATAATAATAATTTAGACTTTATTGATCTCACAATGGAGAAATTATCCCCTGTATTTAGGGAGCAGTGGGCTGCCATTGTGTGGTATACGGGGAGCATTAAGGGGTTAAGGGTCTTGTTCTGGGACCTAGAGTGGCAGGCTGTGGGATTTGAACCAGGGTACTTGTGGCCTCTCCAGAACACAAATGCTCTGTTTTCTAACCACTAGGTCACCACTCCCACCCAATTGGACCTTTGGAGACGTTTTTACTAGACACCCCTTACTCAGAGACTACTCAGAAACTTAACCACCTAAGACAACACCGTCTAGATGAAAACCTGGAGTCAATATGGATCAACAGAAGGATGATGCATCTCCTAGGTCCTGTCCCTGGTATTTGCTGCAGACACCTGACATATAAAGTGGTCTGTGTGACCCAGGTAACTTGCCATGACTCCTTGCAATGTCCAAAACTTTCTCAGAACCACAGGGATGTGTATTGAAGCAAGAAGGTTTAATATCATCAAATCAGCACATTGTTATTCATTGGTGGACCAACTGCAGAGTCAATACACATTTAATCACAGACTGAAGGCAATTAAAAACCGATGGGGGGGAGCGAGGGGCAGTGGTGCTATGTTAATTAAAGAGCCAGGCTCCCATGGGAAGCTCTGTGGCTAAATATCACTACAATCAAGCCCACCCAATAATCCATGATGAGCTATTGCCATTCAGACACGGCCACCACGCTGTCAGATTCTGTCTGTGCGAACAAGAGAGCAAACCGGAGCCTCATGATTAAAAAGTTGTGAATCAGTAATTGCCTTTATAATCCTGAATGTCTCGGGGGACAGGGACAAACGGTGTCATCCTCTCAGTGACAAAATAATTACTCAACAACCCCAATCTTGTTTAGATTTACTTTCTAGGGAGAAGTCAATTCTGTTGGATTGCAACCGCCGTCTTGATAAAAACACACATCTCTTCATATCTCCAAGTGGACTCCCATTTCCTTTTTCCATCAATCACAGAGGCAGCGAATGAGTGAGGGTCATATCTGCTGCTGTCTTATCTGTATTCCAGGCTGAGGGGAAAATTCAGGTTTGGGATTACCTCTGACTCCTGAACCCATCTCAAACAGCCCCGCACCTTTATTATGCTTCACAGAATATCAAAAACATCTTACCCTGACATGTTTTTTTTTTTTTTTTCACATACATGAGTGATGGAAATGAAAATGTATTTCTGGTCTACATTACAGCAGAGCAGATATCTAGAACCATCATTCTGCTCCTCTTATGGTTTGAGAGCCCATCCATATGCAAATGGCTAATTTGTAGCGTTTACAGAGGAGCACAGGGAGGAGGTGGGGTGGGAGAGTGATGAGGAGGCACTGCCTACGTGTCACCCCAGGAGCCGGGTGTTAAAGCCTGCCCTTCCAGAGCAACAACATAAGTGTCCAATCTGTGTTTGCTTACCCGTGGACTCCGACAGATGAGTCCTGGGCTGGGGCCCATAAATTGTGCCTTTTTTACTGGGGCCCTAGCAGCTAACAGGCTATTGGGAACAGGGGCCCAATGACACACCCTCTCAACAGATTAGCACCTCATCAGCCTCCTGCAGCTTCGAACAAATACCATCCCTGCCTCCTTCTAGATACAATACTCTCCAACAGGAGAGCCCCCTGCCCCCATGCCCTCCAATGCAGTAAGAAAACTTCCTGGTTTGGTCTTTTTCTGGGGCCACAGCTGCACCAAGGAGCCCTTCCCCAGCCTCGGAGCCCACCCCTGCTCCAATTGGCAAGATGTGTGTGTTTCAGGTGAGCAAATATTGCCACTTGCCTGAGAGTTCAATGACCATCGCTTTTAGGAGGAGGAAGAGGAGGGTTGCGTATTGTGCCTGAGTGCTTTGCAACAGGGGTGTATGGTAAATCACACAGCAACCGAACTGTGGGATGGGTCAGGAGAAATCTCAAGGCACAGCTGGAGTCAACAAGTCAAACACACCTATATGGCTTATCTGCATTTTGTCATGATGATGAAACCATTCCCAGCTTTTATGTCGTATCGCTCATGAAACAGAAGATACCTTGCCACACACAGAGCTCTCAACTTTTTTCTTCAGCAAAGTCTGAAACCTCTGAGTAGAGGCACCTCTTTTAAAAATATTTCTTATTTCTTTTTAGTGATAGGGAAACTGTAACACCAGCATGTAACGGTTTTACCTGATTAATTTTTTATTCATATTGTGAAATGTGTTGCTTCTGATAATTTGATGTTTATAATTCTTTTTCAGGTTTGTAATTGCACAGTTTTGTATGTTGGCTGTATGTTGTGACGACATGTAACGTCGCTGCTGCCTGTCTTGGCCAGGACACTCTTGCGAAAGAGATTTTTAATATCAGTGAGACCCTTCCTGGATAAATAAAGGTGAAATAAAATAAAAACGAATTAGAAAATAACAAACCAAAATCAAACCTTAATCCTGAATTGAATCTTTTCAACTACATGGTATGTTTTACATCTCTTTCTCCAATACACAGAGGTTTAAGGGAGACATGCCAGCTTTTCTATTTGCTTGTAACTGCTGCTTTAGTCTTGGATGTGATGTAACTAGAGGGCAATAGAAATTAGAGTCTCTTTTATTTTTGTCACATTATAAACCCAAACTTCAATACATTTTATTAGAATTTTATGTGATAGGCCAGCACAACATAATGCATAATTCTAAAGAGTAAGGAAAAGGATATCTGCTTTTCAATTTATTCTACTAATGTAAAAAATAGTCTTACTGTTTTGCAGAGTCAACTTTCACTACATCAATACAAAATCTGATGGGGTATGTCACTTGCACATCTGCAGTCTCAACAATGTAGATCAGTCATCTTATATGGAGAGCATCTGTAAAGTCTTCCCAAAGGTTTGCAACTGGATTTAGTTCAGGACTTTGACTGGGCCGTTTTAACACGTAAATACACACAGATATACACCATTCTTTGTAGCTCTGGCTGCATGTTTTGGGTTGCTGTCCTGCAGAAGATAAACCTCCACCTCTGTCTCAAGTCTTCCTCAGCCTCTAATGGGTTCCTTTAAGACTGGCCTGTATTCCACTACACTTATTTCCCCATCAAGTCTGACCTGCTTCCCAGTCCCCATTTAAGAGAAAAACATTATGCTTCCAACAGCATGTTTCCTCATTTGGATAGTGTGTTTTTCTTATTGTCACACATTTGGATGAACTTTGGTTTCATCTGGCCAGAATAATGTCCTACTAAACAGCAAAGAGGACTTCTACTAGCTTTCTATTAACACTGCCTGTCCTATTGAACTCTTCCATAAAGGCCAGATTTGTAAAGTACATAACAAAATAGTTCCCACTGCAAAGGATTCAAGGGGAGTGAATACTTTTGCATTGCACCACCAGCCTTTAAGCAAAGGGAAGTAGAAGTACTTATGTATGATAGGGCCAACAAATGCACATTGTAGACATGGATAACCATCTTCCTTTGTTGCTTCGGTAAACACTTAACTTAAAAAGATGTTCCATTACAAATTAAATTCAAGATTTACTTTAAATTCATTTAGTGATTTATGGTTCACTGTGCATGGCTAAAAGACAGCATTGGGAAGATGAAAGGTCACCAGTTAAATGGCACACCAACAAGTCTCTCAAACAGAAGAAACGGGGCCAGCTTGGGTAAAGGGTACAGGCCTGTGGCCGCAGCCCATTGGGCCAGAAGATGATGTGTCAGTGTGGACTGTGGACTGCCTAGATCCCCCCCTGGAAGTCAAACAAGTGTGGTATAGCCATGTCCTGGGAGGCCTCTTCTGCCATCACAGTGAAATAGAACTGGCCTGCAGAGCAAACAAGATCTCTCCCCATCTCATCTCTCCGGCCCAGAGAAACCTTGTCTGATTGATGGCTTTTTTTCTGTTGTTGTGTTTGTTTGCTTGTTTTGTCTGCTGTCAATGGATATCAAACATATAGGAAAGAAAGGAAAGATGGAGTTGGATGTGGATGTGGAGGAGGGGTGGGAGGACGAGGCAGCACGACACAAACCCCCCTTCGGTTTCTGTGTGTCATGACGAGAAACCTGCCGACAATCTACCAAGCAAAGCTGCTCGACAAATATACCCAGACCCCAGGATGTTGGGACAGAATAAAGGTCACTTTCTGATCCTTCTATACTCATCTTATAGACCTAATATATGTAAAGTGTGAGGGTGTGTCATTTGATGAATTAAAAGGTTTATCATATGTGACCAGTAACATTCAAGTGTCTGCACAGAATTTCATACTGTATGAAAACATGTTTTACATTCATCTCAATATGACCAAATAGTCCCCCTTTTTTACTGTTTCTATTACATATTCTTTGGAAAAAACCAACATAGAGTGACACCTTCTGGTAGCAAAGAGAAATGTTTTTCTAGACTAGAGCATGTGTTCTGTGTAGCCATGACACCCAATTACAAGACTCCTTCTTGCTAATTACAAAAAAAAAGCTTTAAAACAAGAAACTTTGCAAACTAAAATTTTGAAATCACAGTGATGAGATTTGCTTACTCTCTGAGCTAATGTGTGTAAAAGTCTTGGTTTTAGAGCAACAGTTTTCAAAGCTGAAGTCTGGAAATAATGTGGATTAGTGAGTGGGATGAGGTCGTTTGGAAGTTAAGACTCTCCCCCAAATTACATGACTTTAAAGAGGATTGCTAATGTCATATTTTCATATTTGTTGTAATAGGTAACAGTTAATTGGCAAACTGAACAGGACTTCTTACAGCCTTTTTAAATCAACACTGCCTGTCTTTTTGCAGCTCTTCCATTAAAGGCCAGCTTTGTGGATTGCATAACAAATAGTAATAGTGTGTGTAAAGCCTTTGATTTCAGTGTATTTTACAGAAGGGAAACAAAATCCCCACATTAAAAAATAATAAAGTTGCCCACTTATCGCCATCTCTGACAATCCCTGTTTTTGGGTTGATCAGGGTATGGACTTGGAAGACCAGACGCCCCATGAGCTGACATATCAGTGCCGACGGCATATCATGAGTCATATTTCTGTTGAAACACGTCCAAAAAGATGTGAAACACATTTCTGTCCCAAGAGTTTTAGGTTGAGCTGTGCAACTGTGAGGTCTGTTGTAATACCATAGCCATTAGCAGCTCAAGGCTCTTCTTTCTACATTACATAGAAAACGAAGACATAAAAATAGATAAACAAAATATATAATGTAAAACAAAAAAAATCACAAGGATTAATTTTTTACTACTTTGATATTATTAGCGACATTTACAAAAATACTTAACTCCTGATAAACAGGATTTTTGATCAAATAACATTTATGAACTAAATGCAGTTTAACTTTTATAGCCACAAAATAATAAAATTTTGTGTTCTGGTACAATTTTAATTTCTACAGGTCTTTCTCAAAATATTAGCATATTGTGATAAAGTTCATTATTTTCCATAATGTTATGATGAAAATTTACATTCATATATTTTAGATTCATTGCACACTAACTGAAATATTTCAGGTCTTTTATTGTCTTAATACGGATGATTTTGGCATACAGCTCATGAAAACCCAAAATTCCTATCTCACAAAATTAGCATATTTCATCCGACCAATAAAAGAAAAGTGTTTTTAATACAAAAAACGTCAACCTTCAAATAATCATGTACAGTTATGCACTCAATACTTGGTCGGGAATCCTTTTGCAGAAATGACTGCTTCAATGCGGCGTGGCATGGAGGCAATCAGCCTGTGGCACTGCTGAGGTCTTATGGAGGCCCAGGATGCTTCGATAGCGGTCTTTAGCTCATCCAGAGTGTTGGGTCTTGAGTCTCTCAACGTTCTCTTCACAATATCCCACAGATTCTCTATGGGGTTCAGGTCAGGAGAGTTGGCAGGCCAATTGAGCACAGTGATACCATGGTCAGTAAACCATTTACCAGTGGTTTTGGCACTGTGAGCAGGTGCCAGGTTGTGCTGAAAAATGAAATCTTCATCTCCATAAAGCTTTTCAGCAGATGGAAGCATGAAGTGCTCCAAAATCTCCTGATAGCTAGCTGCATTGACCCTGCTCTTGATAAAACACAGTGGACCAACACCAGCAGCTGACACGGTACCCCAGACCATCACTGACTGTGGGTACTTGACACTGGACTTCTGGCATTTTGGCATTTCCTTCTCCCCAGTCTTCCTCCAGACTCTGGCACCTTGATTTCCGAATGACATGCAGAATTTGCTTTCATCCGAAAAAAGTACTTTGGACCACTGAGCAACAGTCCAGTGCTGCTTCTCTGTAGCCCAGGTCAGGTGCTTCTGCCGCTGTTTCTGGTTCAAAAGTGGCTTGACCTGGGGAATGCGGCACCTGTAGCCCATTTCCTGCACACGCCTGTGCATGGTGGCTCTGGATGTTTCTACTCTAGACTCAGTCCACTGCTTCCGCAGGTCCCCCAAGGTCTGGAATCGGCCCTTCTCCACAATCTTCCTCAGGGTCCGGTCACCTCTTCTCGTTGTGCAGCGTTTTCTGCCACACTTTTTCCTTCCCACAGACTTCCCACTGAGGTGCCTTGATACAGCACTCTGGGAACAGCCTATTCATTCAGAAATTTCTTTCTGTGTCTTACCCTCTTGCTTGAGGGTGTCAATAGTGGCCTTCTGGACAGCAGTCAGGTCGGCAGTCTTACCCATGATTGGGGTTTTGAGTGATGAACCAGGCTGGGAGTTTTAAAGGCCTCAGGAATCTTTTGCAGGTGTTTAGAGTTAACTCGTTGATTCAGATGATTAGGTTCATAGCTCGTTTAGAGACCCTTTTAATGATATGCTAATTTTGTGAGATAGGAATTTTGGGTTTTCATGAGCTGTACGCCAAAATCATCTGTATTAAGACAATAAAAGACCTGAAATATTTCAGTTAGTGTGCAATGAATCTAAAATATATGAATGTTAAATTTTCATCATGACATTATGGAAAATAATGAACTTTATCACAATATGCTAATATTTTGAGGAGGACCTGTATACCATCCAAAGAGCCATTTCTGCCTTGTGCTTTGCCAAATGATTTTTTTCCTGAGCCACAAAGTAACAGTGCATCAGTGTGTTCTAATTACCTACCATAGAAAGATTGTTTGTTCTATCATTAAATCAAAAAACAGCAATTTTATTTCTAATTTTAGATTAAGAATAAAGAAAATAAAATCATACTTTTATAACAGGAATAAATGTATCCTATATTAATGGAATAAAAACACAATTTGTGACCTAATGAAAAACAAATTGCCCTGCTAGTTTAGTTCTGTTGTAGAAAACATTAGCTTTAAATTTAAAAACATTGCTCAATGGTGATAAATGGGGAAAATATGACATCTTCCATGTTTCTTCGCCACTCTTCAAAATAGAAATGACAAAAGAACATGCTGTTCAGTTGAAGCAGATTAGTGCAGATCTTCCTAAATCAGAAAATGATTACAAGAAAATAGCTACTCAGCTAAGCCTGCCCAATCTACAGTCATAACAATAATTAAACATTTTAAAACAACTGGAACTGTGAGAAACAAGGTTGGACAAGGACCCAGGCTTATCTCCCAACTGGTCACAGAAAGGTAAGGGCGGTAACAAAAATCTGCAAGCCTCGCTTTTGGAGAACAGAAGTCAAGAATGGCATCTTCTGATCAACACGTCTTCATGACAAACTTTAGAAGCCATCTAGATGCTTACCGCCTGTTAGGGAGGCGTGCCAGGAAAAATCCTTTTCTGTCCAACAATCAGGAATGTAAACATGAATCCAGAGTTAGCTAGTCTTTGCTGGGATTTTCACTGGAACCAAGTACTTGATAAGTACCAAGTCAGATTCAGCTATTTGGCAAAAACATTGGGTTTGGAGTGAAAAAATAACATGTGGAAAAGCACCTCACACCTACAGTACAGCAGAGGCTCGAGCAGGATATGGACCTGTTTCTCTTGCAAAGCCACCGGGAACCTCACCACAGTGCAGGGCATCATTATCTCTACCTATAAACTGAAAATGAGTCGCCACTGAGTCTTTCAACAGGATAATCATCCAAAACATTTGGCAAAATCACCCCATAAATGGTTCAACAGATGCAAACATCAGTCTTCTTCCATAAGTCCAAAGACCTAAATCCTACATATCTGTGGGGAGCATAATAAATAACCCAGGGCTTATATGAGACATGTAGTTTAAGGACTGTCCTGTTGAGAAAAGGGGGGTTGTACAAAGTATTGACAGTTGTCAATTCAGCTGTACCAATCATTTTAGAGAACGCTGTCAGTAATGGACAAATTAATGTTAATGGATTATTATCACCTAATAGTGTCTGCATCTCCATATATTTTTAATATGTAGAGGAGAACTGAATCGAGAATCAAACATAAAGAGATAAAGGAAAGGATATAGCTGAAAGCTTGTGTTGACATCAAGCAGCAATTCGAACCTTACCTCCAAACAATTCAAAAGTACAGTTACCAAAAAGGGCATTTTATTCAAAACACTTATTTGAATCAAACAAGCTTTTTTTCCATGAGTGATTTCAAAGTCTTCCTCACACCACTTTTACACACACCCCCTCCACCGGCTCTCCGCTATGCCATTACTCCTTTGTGGCGAGCAGCTGGCTCTGCTAAATGCTTGCTGTGGTGCAGCAATCGCATCCAGGTGCTGAAAAATGGCACCTGGGGGCGCAAACCACAACAAACCATCCATCACACACCATGAAGCATCTTACACACATAGTTCAAACCTCAACTGTTCACTCACTATGCAAATGTTCTAATTAAAAGGACATTTGTTTTTGTTTTATTTCATCAGGTAAGTACTGAAATATACAAAACACGGACACCTGCCAATCCAGTGGCAACAGAAAAAAAACTGGAAAAATGACAACAAGAAACTGAAACAAGCTCCCAAACCACACAAACAAAGCACAAAGTACAAAACTGTGGTATAAATCCCTGAACTTAACTCCGATCATACCCAGTTTTATTTCCATTCTGCTGACTTTGGAGAGACACACAATATAGAAAAGGTCCAGAGAAGATAACAAACAAGGACTGTGGGAACTTTATTCAGGTATCCACAGACGCCTGCTGAGCAGTAAAAAGTCTTTTCCAGAATCTGCAAAAAAAATAAAATAAAGTAAAAAAAAGGAGAGAAGATGCAGTAAGAATGGAGCTTTTTTTTAAACTCATCTTTACATTTTGCATGTCCAGGGTTCTGGTTTGCACTAAGAAGTTCACAATGTTGAATAAATAAAACAGTTTGGAACAACATTTGTAACCAATTTTCAGACCTCTTTCTGCAGGGGAAGGTTCATCACGTTTTCACACTATTAGCTGCCACTGTCAGACCTGAAAACACTAATAATACCTGCAGCTAATTCCATTTGAGCTGCAAAGACTTTCCACTGATTGCTTAAGACACTTTGCTACAACATTTGAAATGTAGGAAACGTTTCCAAGCTGTTTGCTTTCTGTAGCAGCGAATAGTGTTTCTATTCAGTTGCTATTCTTAATAGTTGTATAGTGCAATAACCTACAACAGTTAGTAACTACATGAAGGGACAAATGTATGCAGGTGATGGTTCCAGTTCATGCCAAAGGACAAACAGCTCAGAGGAGGGAACAAACTCATGTTTCTTTCTAAGACTGTTAATCCTTTGTGAAAGGTGCCCTTTACTCCTGATGTGAGACTGCTTTTGGTTATCTCCTCTCTTACATCAAGACCACTGTCCATAACGAGGTGTCATTCGCATTGTTACATATCAGGTTTGTCCAGAAGAAACGAACCAAAGTTAGGCAAATCCAGCGAATGTTTTAAAAATTTTACAATAAGGAAGAGAGGATGCTCCTCTTTGCCAACAGTCTTTTAATGCGCTTCTGTGAGACATCTTCGCCTCTTTGCCTTGCTACAAAATAAGTTGGGATTTTCCCACTCTAACAGCCCATGACGTGAAGCTCTCTACTCGATCAGCTTTGCTCTGTTTCCACAACAAACAGTTCTGGGTTGGGGGGAGCGACCTGCTGCTCCCAAAGTATGTTCTTTTTGTTTTTTCCAAAAAAGTCCCCTTTGACAATCCCTTCCTTCATGTGGATGCACACTGCAGTAAAGCCAATTGACCACTAGGGGTCCTCCTCCATGTCATCTAGGTTGGGAGCCATGATGAAGTGTTGGGGGTAAACGAGGTTGTGCTCGTCCGCGTACTCCTCCCACCGAGCGTCGTCACTCTCGTGGGTGATGTAACGCTCACCTCGCCGCGTTTCGAACTCCCTGAGGTCCAGCCACGTCTGGTAATCCTGGAAAACACGCTCAGCTTTAAAGATCTGTTGATATAGTATTTCCATCAGTCTGCCAACTTAGTAAAATGGTTGTTTAATGGGAGAAAAAAAAAAAGGAAAATGTGTCACCTGTAACCAGGGATGGCTGAGACACTTGTCCACGCTGTACCTCTTCCTCATCTTGACTTGGAGAAGATTGTTGATCAGGTCTGTGGCTGTGCCAGAAGCAAGCGTGGATCAGTCTTAGACAATGCAAAATATTCCTGAACCTTTTCACATTTTGACCCATTACACCACACACAGAAGTGTATTTTATTAGGATTTTACATGTAGTGGAAACAAAAGGATATGTGGTTTTAAAAGTTTTTACAAATAGAAATCTGTAAAGTATGACATACATATTTTTAATCTGATACCCCTCATAAAATCTAGAACTGTCACCTTCAGGAGATACCTCATTAGTAAATAGAGCACACGTGTTTGTAATTTAATCTCAGTATAAATGCAGCTGCTCTGTGAAGGCCTCAGAGGTTTGTTAGACAACATTAGTGAACGAGTTTAAAGCAGGGTTAAGTTATACAACAATGTTCCAAACCAGGAACATCTCACAGCCCATCATTCAGTCCATCATCTGAAAGTGGAGTATAGCACAGCTGCATCCCTTCTAAGGCATGGTTGTTGTAAAGTGGGAGGTTGACTAGGAGCATTAATCCAAGAGCCCCATGACAACTCTCTGGAGCTACAGAGATCTGCAGCTCAGGTGGAAGAAAGCTGTGGACAGGACAACTATTAGTTGGATTCTCCACAAATAAATGGTTTTATTTTTGTTTATTGCTGAATTTAGCCAAGTTTAATGGATGGGTGTGCCCAGGTCACCCATCACACTGAACAAACCATTCCCACAGTGACAGTGGTGGCAGCATCGTTCTGTGGGTATGCTTTTTTTCAGCAGGAACTGGAAAGCTGGTCAGAGATGATGGGAGAAAAGATGGACCAAATACAGAAAGAATACAGCAAAACATTTGAGACTGACGTGGAGAGCCATCTTCTAGCAGAACAGATACCCTAAACTTACATCCACAGCTACAAAGGACTGATTTAAATCAGCACCTATTTATGGGTTAGAAAAGCCCAGTCAAAGTAGAGATAAATACAACTGACAATCTTTAGCAAGACCTCAACATTGATGTTTTCACTCCAACTCATACATGTCCAGAAGAGGGATGCTACAAGTGCTTAAGCACCTGCCCCTTTGAGCTTGCTCTAATCTTAGTAAACATTTATGTCCTATACATTATTTATTTATTCATTCATCAAAATGTATGGGAAAAAACTAAGCTGTGCAACGTGGCAGCAAAAGGCAACCAGCTGGAGGAAATAGACTGTAAGGATACGATTCAGTCACAACCACTGGAAAGATACGTTGTACAACATTTTATACAAGTTTAGTTTGATTGACTAGGGTTTGTTTATTATACTGTGAGGTAAAGTAGTTGGTAAATATTCTTGAAGAAAATTTGTAATAGCATTTACCACATGGGGCTGCCTTGTTACAGGTGGAGAAGGAAGGAAGGAAGGAAGGGAAATGTCCAGGGTTCCCACTATATTTGAATTTCAACATCCTATGCTTTTCCTGACTTAATTACGTCGCTTTTCCAGCATTTTTATATGACATAATGGACATACGAGTTAAAAACATTTACCTAGCTGGGTTTTATTAATGGGTTTTATTAAGGTTTTCAGAGGTAAAGGTCCAATCTCCTATTTTTTTTTTTTTTTGCTTTTTTATTTTGGAATGGGTGTGTTTTATCTAGTAGTGACTCGAAAAAGATCAATAAGTTTGAAATAAATCAAGTGTCGACGTGGTAAAACTAATGGTAGTGAGCTAATATAAACCATAGAACACCCTTTACATTTTCAGCAATTCAGATTTTTGTTTTTTTGATAATGAAGACAAAGTTGTCTCTACAATCATATCTTCACACTGTATTTAAATGTGGCATCAACTTATTAGGAGGCAAAGAGAAAATTATATTACTTTATTGTTGTATTTATATTTCTCTTTAATGGTTACTGAACATCCCTGCTTCATCTCATCTGAGTTTCAGCTATTTTGCAAAGGAGAATGGGCAAACATCTTTGTTTCTATACGTGCAAAACTGACAGAGAGATACCCCCAAAGACCTGCAGGTGTCAAAGCAGCAAAAGATGGCTCTACAAAAATGCATGCCACACTTTTAAGATGTTCATTTGTAAAATCAGTTGTAAACCTTCAACTTTTTGTCAATCACATAAACTCGAATAAGACACATTTAAGTTTGTGGTTGTAATGTACAAAACGTGGAAAAAGTTCAAGAGTTATAAATACTGTTTAAAGACACAGTAAATAAACTAAATTTATGCCAGAACAAACATTTTCATACAGACCTTACAATGTTTTGTGACCTTTACAGGGACATATAGAGATAAAAAGGAATCACTGAACCAGCATCATTCTGTGTTGTGAACTGTATGTAGGAGGAGCTACAGCTTGGACAGTTTAGAAGAAATGAAAGTGATTCATCTCAACCGCAGACAGAGAAAGTCGAGTTTTAAAAGGTTCAGAAGACCCAGACGTGTAGGTGGGGAGGGACAGTTCATCTGAATTTCAGTTTGACACCAGAATACAGGTGCAACCAGGCCTGCAACTATTTACAGAGGTGAAGACCAGCATAAATTAAGCTTTGGTAAATTCCAGCGGGAAGCGAGAGAGCAAATGAACAAGACTGCTCTTTGTCTTCCTACCCTCTGCAGAGATGTCCTTCCAGGGTGTCGGGGGGTACATGAAGGCGGCGTTCTGGATCTGATCGTTAATGTCTTCATCCTCGTTAAAAGGGAAGGTCCCGCTCAAGCTGACGTAGACGATGACTCCCACTGACCACATGTCTAAGGAGCGGTTGTAGCCTTTGCTCCGCAGCACCTCTGGGGCCAGGTAAGCTGGCGTGCCCACGACTGACCTCCGGAACGACTTCTCACCAATGATACGTGCAAAGCCGAAGTCACACAGCTTCACCTGAAAAACAACATGCACAGTGAGAACACAGACTCCTCTGGGTCTTCTCTTATGGACTCTTCTCCACACACATTTCTACAGATTGAGATCTTGGGACTAAGATGGCTGTGGATGAACGTTGATTTTGTGTCTGCTGAACGACTCTATGTTGAGATGGCCACTAGTTTTAGATCGTTATCATGTTGACACTCCCAGTGATGACTGGCCACTATATTTTTCATTTAAAATAACTATTTTAGAGTTTATGGGGATGTGCAATCTAAATAAGCTCCCAGGGCCTTTGGAAGACAAACTGGTCCATATGATCACACATCCTCTACTGTACAGAACAGTGGGCAGGAAGTAGTTGGATGTTTTAGAGACTTGTTGACCCTAAGATGCTTTTATTTGGTTCGGTTCTCCAACAGTGAACTGTGGATAAAAGCATTTTTTACATTCCTTACAATCCTGTTCAGTGTGCTGTTGCAAGATGGGTCCTCCTCCAGACTAGCTACCGGGTTACCAAAAATAGCACAACTGGTGATTTTAAAAACAATTATTTCACAAAATGGGATTATTGTCATAACTAAATGAATTTACTGAAATTAAACATTTTTTGGGTTTTTTTTTTTTACAACTTGGTGTGAGATTATGATATCGCAATAGGGAAGAATTCATTTTCAGGTTGATTACACCTCGTTAGCCCTTTGCAAAAGATTTTGAACCACTGCTGACTTCTTTTTGTTTTAACAAGCCAGACATTCTTGACATCTTTTGAAGCAGTCCAGATTAATACTTCTCAGACTTTCTGAAGGAATTTAAGAGTTTTGGTTGGCATTTGGCTGCATTGTCCCATCTTTCTATCCCAGCCAGTGTAGCTGAACATATGGAGTCCTGACAGAGAGCCTTACTTATGCATCGTCTATGAAGTTTATGCTACGTTTTTCAGTAAAAAGCTATTTAGGAATTAATTTGGAGTAAAAACAAAATCTACTAGCAGCAGACATTACCTTTGGTATTTTAACAGATTCAGCTTATAAAATGGGAACAAATTGTGTTTTTGTGATGGACTCTTTGCAACCAAATACCTAAGGATCTAATTTGAAACTGCACCTCTAATGCCTAAAGGATTTATAGATCAGATTTAAAAGGTCAAACAAGAAATAAAAGCCTTCCTCTATACTTGAAGTGAGTGAAAAGGCAGCCCTGACCTATTTAAAAGAGTACATAAAAGTCTGGCTCCTTGATAGCAAAGGATACATTGTACCAAAGACTCAAAGAGAAAAAGAACATGCATAAAATATTTATCTTCATTACCTGTGGAAAAGGCTCTGCGGAGGCTAGTAGTACATTTTCAGGCTTCAAGTCACAGTGAACAATGTTTTTGAAGTGCAGATGCCTCAAGGCCACCAGGATCTGTTACAAGCACAAGTTCAATTAGCACAGACATATTTAACACAACTTGATAACGATGTAAACTATAATTTAATTTGTTTAAATGATATAAATCTGACTGTACTATATAATAGTTGCAATTTATGCAAACAGAGGCTCTTAAATGCTTCCACATTGCACAGCACCAGCTCATCTATATTCACCAGATCCTTGCATAAGGTCCCGTTGCACACATTTCAGCCTGTGGCTCTGTACCAAAACCACAATCCACTCAGCTCCCAAACCCTGGCCCTGGTTTTAACAGAGTTCCCCCTGGCCACATCTGAGCCAGGCCCCGCTGCAGCCAATGGGGCCATGGTTAATGGCTCCTGCTGCTGTTTGGGACCCAAAATCTAAGCAGACCTGGGGGCCTGCAGCTCCTCTAATCAGGCCACAAAGCCACCAGCGGACTGCAGGCTGTAATCTGGCCACGATGCCGTGTGGACCTGTGCCATATAAACATATCCCCCCAATCAGGCCGCCTCAACAAGAATAAGCAGCCCCTGACGTTGGAGCAGAGGGTCATCACACCCCAAAACAGAGAGGAGAAGGTTCAAGAAGGAGATGAAGGAAATGGAAATAAAACAGGCAAACAGGAGTTAGAAGAATTTAAATTGACATAATATAAAATAAGACATACCGCGCATTAAATTCCCCTAAAGGTTTTTATTTTGTAACAGTAAAAACCACAATCTGAAAGAAAAACGATTTTTTGTTTTAAACCTTACACATAAAAATCAGGAAAATGCATTTTTATTCAGGCCCACTGAGTCAATATTTTACAGAACTACAGGGGTTGGACAATGAAACTGAAACACCTGTCATTTTAGTTTGGGAGGTTTCATGGCTAAATTGGACCAGCCTGGTAGCCAGTCTTCATTGATTGCACATTGCACCAGTAAGAGCAGAGTGTGAAGGTTCAATTAGCAGGGTAAGAGCACAGTTTTGATCAAAATATTGAAATGCACACAACATTATGGGTGACATACCAGAGTTCAAAAGAGGACAAATTGTTGGTGCACGTCTTGCTGGCGCATCTGTGACCAAGACAGCAAAAGGAGGACCTACACCATACTAATAAATGATTGTGGTCTAAAACCAGGTGTTTTAGTTTCATTGTCCAACCCCTGTACCTCCTGCTTCAACCACAGCTTCAAGTCTTTGGGGATAAGTCTCTCTCAGCACATCCAAAGACTGAAATATTTGCCCTGTTATAATTCAAGTTCAGTAAGATAAGACAAACAGCAGTAGTGAGCATCGGTTTTTACATACCCACACCTTTCATACCGCCACCATCATGTTTCACAGAGGGGAGGCTGTGGTGAAGAGCAGTTTGAGTTTTTCTCTACATACAATACTTTGTATGTGGGCCAAAACTTTCAGATCTGAAAATGTTTCATTTAGGTCTCATCTGACACCATCTACATTTGCTGTGTCCCCTGCATGGCTTGGGGCAAACTTTACTTCTTATAGCTGGCTTCCCACCATCAGTTTCGTCTGGACGCTCTTCCATAAAAGAGCAGATATGAGAAGGAAATGACTGTTGTCCTGTCAACAGATTCTCCCACCTGAGCTGTCTACCTGCATCTTCTCCAGAGTTATTGTGGGCCTCTTAGGTTCTTCTTGGATTACTGCTCTCCATGCCTGGCCATTCAATGTAGGTGGACAGACATGTATTTGTTTAAAGCTGTGCCATACTCCTTCCATTTTAAAATGAACTGAGCTGTGCTCCTTGAGGCTTTAAATATTGATTTATAATTCAATAACTTTTCCACAGCTTTATCCTTGACCTGTCTTTGTTACTATTGTTTATAGATAAGGTGACCTCTGAAGGCTATTTTTAGTTTTACAGTTTTTATTTAGCAGTATCAGAGTAAAGGGGGATGAACACAAATGCACACAATATTTTTAGATTCCTATTTGGAAAAAATAAATATGTCTATATCAAAATATCCCAATAAACCGCATTGAGGTTTTTAGTGGTAACGTGACGACATGCCAAAAAGATTGAGCGTTTTGAACACTTTTGTAACACTGCATGTCTTAAATATAGTCAACAGTCAGATGTTTCATTGAACAGGTTAAGAAGAATTATTAGTTGGCACATAAATTAACAGAACCATCAGCATGAAACTGTATTAGTAAGACAGTGGGAAAATTAGGAATTTATAAGCAATCAAACCTGTGTGACCAGGAATTTGGTGATTCGCTCTGGTAGTTTGCTCTTCTCGCTGGACAGGATCATCTCCAGCATGTCTCCATGCAGCTTCTCCATGACAACAAACACTCGCTCTGGAGTCTCAAACATACACTCCAGGTTAACGATACCTGGATGATGTAGATTCTAAAGAAAAGCAGATGAAACCTAAAGTTAAAATTAAAATAATTGTCTAAAGTCATTAGCATGCCCCCAATGGCAAAAACCTCCACACATTATTACTATTTTAAAGGTTTGTGTTACTACTGATACCTGTAATATGGCGACCTCATTCCTTAGCTGGCTCTCCTGCTTGGTAGGAAATCTCATCTTGTCTATAACTTTGATGGCAACATCTCTGCCGGTCTTTCTGTGCTTCCCTAAAATGGGTGAGGAAACCCGTATAATGGAATTTAATACAATGCTGAACTATACCACACTATATATTACATGACTTTAATAAAATAGGAACATACCTCCATACACAATGCCAAACTGGCCTGATCCCAGCACCTCATCAGAAAATATTTGATACACAGAGGCAATATCCTGCACAGATATCATTTGCATTGTTACTTAACGGTTGCGCTTTACTTGTGGCAAAGTCAGCTCTCCGTACTGAAATTGGAATCATCAACAATTACATCATCTCATGTTTGGCAAAACTGTTGCTTTTCCCAAATGTTTGTGGGTATTGCAAAATATTTAACTTTCGCTTAGTGCAGAAGGGGAACTAAATCAAAAACCCCATGACCAAAAAGGGTAAAAAAAAGGGAAAATGTAGGTTCCTCATTTGTGTAGTGAAGAAAAAAAGCTTCCACTCAATGTTTTAATAAAAGCAACAGTAAGATACAATTTCTGGTCTAGCCACAACAGCTTCTTTAATAGCACACAAATGCATGAATTTGCAAGCTGTGCTGGGAAATTGTGCAATTGCTTCTGGTAAAAAAGGAAAAAAGAAGCTCCACGTACCACATTCTCCTGGATCTGGCAATTGGACACTGATATGCTGATGGATAGCTCTTCTGAAAGAAGGAAACGCATGATTTTTTTTCACACCCTGAAGCAGTAAAAACACAATTTTCCCCTTGCTCTAAGCAACAAGTGAATCAATAAATATTTCATGTTTGGGATACATTCCTCGCATTCTAGTTTCTCTTTTTTTCTCTCTGTGCAAGCATCCTTCTGTCATATCACAGCTGCATGCAGCCAGAGACCCACATGATGAAGCATTTTATTGCACAAGAAATTGACAAAAATCTGTAGAGATGTGTGTGACTAAAGGGTGCAATGTAGTTCAAAACTCAGAATTAGGACTAAACACAAGCCATTACGACAGAGTCTGGAAAACAAAAACCTAGTATGAATCTAATGGAAGGATTTAATTTCAGTTTACTGAAGAAGACACAAAGGACCACATGAATCTAAATCATTTTTTTTACAAATTAATCTACTTGATCTTAATGAAAGCTCCCAGATTATTGCCTAACGTTTCTGAAAGCAAGTGTTTTATTCAGGCCTGACAGTCTTCTTCTTTGCTGATTATTGCAAAATTTGCCTAAATCACTAACCTACATAGTAACTTCCACATTAATTAAGAATGTTTTTTATATTCTCTTCCTGTTTGTAAGCGGTGTATAAAAAAGCTCTGGCTCAATATGCCCCGTCCCAATTAGTGCCCCCATGTTGTACCGACACATTAACATATTGTTGGTTACCTACGTCCACTTTGCACCTACAAACAAACAAACCATTTCACATTTCCAAATGGATATCCATCTTTAAATTACATCTTGAACAGTTAAAATAAAACTTAAAATAAAAACTTCATAGAAATAAATCCTGTTTTTCTTTTGCGCAACAAAATGTACTTGTTGCAGCCATCTTCATACCGTGCGTTGACCACAGTGACATGTTTTATGAGGATACTCCAGTTGGCTCTTTACAGATGTTGGAGGCTGATAATCATGGAGCAATGAGATTCATTACAGGATGTAAAGCTCAGACCAGACCTTTGCACAAATATTTAGTTTCTAAATAAATAACTGGTTTACTATCACTGTCTAGCTTCCTATATGTTACTCAAACTCAGCAAGTACAACCTCAGCCCAAAACCTCTACTGCATTTAGTTTACATCAGGAACTTGAGAAAGTTGTTTAGATAAGAGTCTCCTGCTTATATTTAACATTTTTTAGCAATTTGTTGTATGCATTGAATTTCCTATCGTCTCTTTTCCCTCTCTTTTATTTTTGTTTAAAACAGGCCGTTCCTGAAATTGAGATTAAATGTCCAAATGATATATACCTTTATAAATAAAGGAAAAGTAAAAAAGAAATGGTAAATAAATTATCTTAATATCTCCAAACAACGACTTCACTGTGTTCCTTCCTCTAGACTGCACACACACACAGCAGGGTATTCCCTCAGCCTTAAATGTGAATAGATTTCATTTCGGCAAACCTCACACAGACAGCCCTGGTGATACGGCAAAAAAAACTGCAAGTTACTGAAACTGAAAACTCAAAGTGGGCAGAGACATAAAGATCAATGTGCAAATAAAAGAGATTAAATAAATTCTCCTTACTGTGATCTCTTCCCTGACCGGCTGCACTGGCCACACTCGGCTGAGGGGTGACGGGCATCAGGGCCTGTCTGATGGCCTTCTCCCAGCCCTGGGCCACCTCCACACCCACTCCAGAAGCAGCCAGTGCAGGGCTGTGGTAGTGGCTGCCGTTATTTTCTCCCACGTAGTAGACCATGGTGGCCGTGATGATCTCAAAGCAGTGCGGGTTGCTGCCCTGCGCCAAATTACTGTAGTCTCTGAACGGCTCCACCTGGAGGATCTCGGACAGAGGGATCTCCTGCAGGAGAAGTTAGAAAATAGATGAAACAAATGTTTATGTTCTTTGTTTCCTTCAAATAAAAAAAGCATACAAACAAGAAACACAGTATGTCAGCCCAATTTTGTTACAAAACGTTTAAAAATTTGTGGACAAATTTGAGGAGGTAAAATACCTTGAAAAAACTAAAAATAAGTCAATTAAACCTGCTAGTCTTGATCCAACCTTCAAAACAAATTACATTACTACATAAAAAAAAAAAACAATGTGAACTTAACAAAGCTGAAAAACAACAAAGACAAACTCACACACGCCACATGCGTTTTGGTCCAAGTTCAAACCCTCTACTTTCCTCTCCTCTCTCCCTTATGAGGACAAACTGAAAGGACAGTTTCGGCACAAATAAAAGTTCCCCCTTCCCCTTTAAACTCGCTGTCGAATCAAAGAGAAAGAGGGAGGGCCCAATGCAGAGAAAATTTCCAGCCAATGAGGGACCACAGAGGCGCACGCTGTCCCCTCCGCATGGCTTGCCACAGAGTATCAGATGAAGTGCTTGTGGTTAGTGGGGACCGGGACACATGAGCAGCCCCTGTGGCAGCTTGAGTGCTCTGGTTGCCTGATTACAAGGCAGGGGCCGGCCAGAGGGGTCCCATCTGAGCACGAGCTGCCGGCGCGCTACCGCTAGCCACTGAGATGAAGGATGAGGCAATTACTGTATGTCCCTCACCACAACTGGTGTAGGAGTGTGAGTGGGGAGGGGAGGGTTGGGGTCCAATGTTTCAGAGTGACAGCACAGACAGAGAGAAACCAAAGAGAAAAGTTTCTTCAGAGGAAGCCACAAGTACAGAGGTCTCATCTTCAAACAGTGGGCCATTATGGCTTCCAAATGGTGCAAATGGCTGCTATGCCACCACAGGACCACCACTAATCAGATCGAGGGTATAAAGGGAAGCAGAGAGAGAAGGACGGTGGCCACACACTGATGAGCAGCAGACCAGAGAAAACCTTAGCGAAATAAAACAAAAATGACAAGACGTTTTTAAGATATTAAGTTATAAGTTATATAATCAATGTTTATTGGGGAGGCAAGTAAAAATCTTGATACAAGTATTACAAAAAATGTATGTATTGATTGCATAGTTAAACATTTCACTTATATTTGTAATTCGTACTTTCAGTGTGGTGTATCTCCAGATAAAATGAGAATGACACTCTTCTTCAAATGTAAACAGTACTGCTTTCGCATTTACAATTATTATCAGACTGGACTATAATTACGTTTAAACTGAAATAAAAGGTTTTTATTTTTTTGTTCTGTGAATGACATAATTTAATGATAGGTTGTTTTTCCACCTGAATAAAACAAAAGATATGATTTTTGCTACCCTAAAAACAATGCTTTGATTGCCATGTTAACCCTTTAGCACAGAGGGAATCTGATTGTAGATCTGTGTCATTGCTTTACAGTTTTTAAATTGCTTAAAAAACTGACAATACAAAAAGTTAACAGTTTAACAGAAAAACATAATATTGAGGGAGAATCCGTATGGATTCAGAGTAAACTGATCTCACCATTTGCGTTACTTCACTTTAACAAAGTTGAGACAGCAACAAAAAGAAAGCAATACTTGTACAGTCGTGGGGGGCATATATCTCCAGAACTTGCTCCATCACAGAGCAACGGAGAGACACACAGGACAGACATACACACACACTCATACATAGGGGTAATTTAGAGAGACCAATTAACCTAACATGATATGTTTGAACTGTGGGAGGGAGCCGGAGCACCCGGAGAAAACGCAGACATGGACAAAGACAACATGCAAACTCCATGCAGAAAGAACTTAGTTACAGGCTTTAACAGGCGTTGGGTAGTTGAGAAGCTATTTGATACACATAAAATAGTTGCACAGGTTAACAATGAAACAAAAGAGCTCAAAAGCATTAAATGTGGAGTCGCAAAAGGTTCTGTGTTAGAACCGAAACTTTTTAATTTATATATATTACTGTCATTTGTGGTGTATCTAGTAAACTACAATTTTGTTTGCTTGCAAATGACATATCTTTTGTTCTGGGGATGAACTACAATTGAGTGGTTTAGATAAAATAAATACTGTCTAAACTGTGGTTGTTGAAATGGAAACTTAAGAAGAGGACCTTTTAAAATTGGAATGAAAAATAGGATATTTGGTTCAATAGGATTTTATTACAGTGTTGATAGATGGGGTTTCAGGAGCAAAGATTCAGTTGCTACCGGTAGTTTTAGATAATTGAAAATTGCATATAAAGATCATAAAATAAAAAGTGTGTGAAAGCAAACTTGACTGAAGCTGAAAGTTTTGCATTCTTCACAACAATTTTATATTATTTTACAATTGTTCCATATGTGAGTTGCTGTATAGAAGTTTATGTACATAACGTAAAGTCATGTTTATATTCTGAATTTGTGGACAGAATACTGATAAATGTACAGGTCCTTCTCAAAATATTAGCATATTGTGATAAAGTTAATTATTTTCCATAATGTAATGATGAAAATTTAACATTCATATATTTTAGATTCATTGCACACTAACTGAAATATTTCAGGTCTTTTATTGTCTTAATACGGATGATTTTGGCATACAGCTCATGAAAACCCAAAATTCCTATCTCACAAAATTAGCATATCATTAAAAGGGTCTCTAAACGAGCTATGAACCTAATCATCTGAATCAACGAGTTAACTCTAAACACCTGCAAAAGATTCCTGAGGCCTTTAAAACTCCCAGCCTGGTTCATCACTCAAAACCCCAATCATGGGTAAGACTGCAGACCTGACTGCTGTCCAGAAGGCCACTATTGACACCGTCAAGCAAGAAGGTAAGACACAGAAAGAAATTTCTGAACGAATAGGCTGTTCCCAGAGTGCTGTATCAAGGCACCTCAGTGGGAAGTCTGTGGGAAGGAAAAAGTGTGGCAGAAAACGCTGCACAACGAGAAGAGGTGACCGGACCCTGAGGAAGATTGTGGAGAAGGGCCGATTCCAGACCTTGGGGGACCTGCGGAAGCAGTGGACTGAGTCTGGAGTAGAAACATCCAGAGCCACCGTGCACAGGCGTGTGCCGGAAATGGGCTACAGGTGCCGCATTCCCCAGGTCAAGCCACTTTTGAACCAGAAACAGCGGCAGAAGCGCCTGACCTGGGCTACAGAGAAGCAGCACTGGACTGTTGCTCAGTGGTCCAAAGTACTTTTTTCGGATGAAAGCAAATTCTGCATGTCATTCGGAAATCAAGCTGCCAGAGTCTGGAGGAAGACTGGGGAGAAGGAAATGCCAGAAGTCCAGTGTCAAGTACCCACAGTCAGTGATGGTCTGGGGTGCTGTGTCAGCTGCTGGTGTTGGTCCACTGTGTTTTATCAAGGGCAGGGTCAATGCAGCTAGCTATCAGGAGATTTTGGAGCACTTCATGCTTCCATCTGCTGAAAAGCTTTATGGAGATGAAGATTTCATTTTTCAGCACGACCTGGCACCTGCTCACAGTGCCAAAACCACTGGTAAATGGTTTACTGACCATGGTATCACTGTGCTCAATTGGCCTGCCAACTCTCCTGACCTGAACCCCATAGAGAATCTGTGGGATATTGTGAAGAGAACGTTGAGAGACTCAAGACCCAACACTCTGGATGAGCTAAAGGCCGCTATCGAAGCATCCTGGGCCTCCATAAGACCTCAGCAGTGCCACAGGCTGATTGCCTCCATGCCATGCCGCATTGAAGCAGTCATTTCTGCAAAAGGATTCCCAACCAAGTATTGAGTGCATAACTGTACATGATTATTTGAAGGTTGACGTTTTTTGTATTAAAAACACTTTTCTTTTATTGGTCAGATGAAATATGCTAATTTTGTGAGATAGGAATTTTGGGTTTTCATGAGCTGTATGCCAAAATCATCCATATTAAGACAATAAAAGACCTGAAATATTTCAGTTAGTGTGCAATTAATCTAAAATATATGAATGTTAAATTTTCATCATGACATTATGGAAAATAATGAACTTTATCACAATATGCTAATATTTTGAGAAGGACCTGTATAGTGAAATAAAATAAGAAGAATCAAACTGGACTGGACTGAACAATCTACTGATGTAGAACAAAGACCAGTCTATGAAAAAAAAGAAGAGAGATTTGCAGCAACCCTTCAATTTGCCTGCTGAGGATTTCAAATGCAGTTGAGTGCCAAGTTGATAATAAAGAACCACATAAAGTCGGCAGTAAACACACCCTGAGGAGTCTGTCCCCACTGAGGTTTCCTCTCTGAGGCTTTAGTGGCAGAAGATGAAGGGTGTGACAGAATAAATAGGAAAGAAGGGAGAGGGATTTTTTTCCCTTTTGTTTATTTCTTCTTTTTCAAGCAGTAAGCCAGAAAATGTGAAAAGCAGGACTGTACTTAGCCATGTATGAAACCACCTGCTTGACACACATTCAAAGCTAGAAACTCTGCACCCTATGCATCATCCCACTGCAACATACCTCTGACCACAACTCAAAAGCGTGTCGGTGTCACACATCTCTTAGCAAGCACCAAAAAACATGGGGAAGTCTTTACTTTTCAGGCTGCAGTTCCCTTCCCTCAGCGTTTGGTGTGTAATTACTGCTTTATTAAGCCCCTGTGGCTGAGTAATGACTAACTACTGTGTTTGCCACGGAGAGGGAAGTGTCGCACAATCTTCGCACATCAAATTACAGTCACTCACTTACATTCACCACTGTTTTTAAAATAAGTTTGGAAATCCAAAAAGGGGAAATCTCACAGCCTGCAAGTCCAAATCCTCTGAAGTTTAAAATGCCCTTCAAATCTCCCGTCTGCTGAGTGAGGGAAAAAAAACGGCTAACAAATGCTGTTGGTGATGTGACCCTTTCACATGCAAGGGAGAGGCTGGGTTTTTAGGTGAAAAAGAAGAGGGGAAATTTCAGTGGGCTGCATGGACCTTAGAGTACCTTTACACTTGTAACACTGAGGGCTCTTAAGCTGAGTCATGCGCCTCCCACCGGCTCTGATTTACATACCTCACATGTATGAAGACAATAATATAATGTGTCGTGCCTAAGTTACTTAACAAACCCAGTGCTGCTCTATATTTCAAGTCAGAAAATTCTTTATAGATAGTCTTGAATATTTTCAGAGAAGTGAATAATTTTGCCGTATGTGGAGGACAAGACTTGTTTGCCAAGCATAAAATTGAGATGCTTTTGAGCTTACTTTATAGAACTTAGCTCCAGTGTCATTCTGGAAAAGACTCAGACTCTTGCTGTCCAGCCTCCAGTAATGTCTCTTCCGCTGTTAAAGAAGAATAGAAAAAAAAAAGGTGGTTAAGATCCTCTTTTCCATAATTACACAAAGATCTGTGATTTTATTTCATAAGCAAACTGATCAGCTTGGGAAGCTCAATTTTACCAGCATGCAGGTGATAACAGAAGGAGCTAGCTACTCTATTTCAGGGGTATTAGTCCTACCAGGTTGTCTCTGCTTGTATAATGAACCATCCAGCCCTCCTTCACCAGAGTAGAGCTCCGTCTCTTGGTATGCTTGATAGACTGGACCACCCGCATGAGGGGAATATTGGTGCTGGTTGAAGGACTACACAAATAAAACCATAATTCTTCAAGATATTAGTTTTCTCAAATACTTTCCTCAACTACACTTCAATAAATGTGTCTTAACATAAAGAATGAACCGAACAGAAAGCAAAGTGTTTTACCTTTCCCTCACAAAACTCTTCACACACCTCAAACTTTTACACAGTTTGACATGTTACAAAAACAAACATAAGTGTCTTTTATTCCGATATTTTGACAGACCAATACAAAGTAGCACATAATTAAGTGCGAGGATAAGGATATATGGCTTTCAAATATTTTTACAAAAAAATAATCTGAAAATTGAGCTGTCCCTTTGTATTCAGCCTCCTTTACTGTGATACCCCCCCAAAAAGTGCTGTGCAACCTTCAGAAGTCATCTAATTAGTAAATACAGTCTATCTCTGTGTTGTTTAATCTCAGTACAGATACAGCTGTTCTGTGAAGGTCTCAGAGGTTTGTTAGAGGACATTGATGAACAAACCTCATCATGAAGACCAAGGACAACTATTAGTCATGCTGTCCACAAATGTAGTTTTTATAAATGAGGCAACAGGAGAGCGATGATTAAAAAGCCCTAAATGTGTGACAAAAACACTGCACACCACCTTAAATGCAACAATAAACAGAGCGGAATAGCTGCATTATGCTGTGGGGGTGGGGGATGGATGGAGCTGAATACAAGGCAACCCTGGAAGAAAACCAGTTGGAGGTTGAAAAAAAACTTCAGACTGGGGTGGAGGTTCACCTTCACACAGGACAACAAACCCTAAACATACAATGGAATAATTTAGAACATAGTTATTAATGTGTTATATGGCCTAACTAAAGTCCAGACCTAAATATAATTGAAGATCTGCTGTAAGACTTGAACACAGATGTTCCCAGGGTTCTTGAGCTATTCTGTTCCTAGATGTGCTGTCCAAGACATACCCTGAAAGACTTGAAGACTCAGGGGCAGAAAACACAAATGAACGCCTTGGTTTCCAGATTTTTATTTTCAAAATGTTTGAAAACCATTTATCCTTTTCTCCACTAGGACATAAAATCCCAATAAAAACATTGATGCCTGTGAGTGTAATGCCACAGAATGTGTAAAGTTCAAAAGCAAGGAATACTTTTGTAAAGAACTTAAAAAAAATCTGAGACAGTTGACCAAGATAAGACAATGTAACTTCTCTAGTTTCAGTTATGTTTCTGTCATGTTTTACCAAACCTTTCATTAAAAATAAATATCAAATCTAATGCACAAGAACTAACCTGTGGCAGTGATACAACAAAGTAAATACTGCCACCTACAGAAATGTTTATGTCATCAACCAGAAGAAGACCATCTGTCAAAGGGATTGTATTTTTTCATACCTTATAGTCTTGATTGGCTCCTCATCCTTTTCTCTATCTGTGAAGGGAGAATCCATGCCGAACATCCCGTCTGGAGTGGACGGTTCATCTGGATCATCCAGACTTCTTCCACCATCCATATCACTACTGTCCACCTCCATCATATCCATGGTAGTATCAGAATCAGGCCCGGGGCTGGCTGGCTCTAAACATTCAGGTCAAATGCAGGGATTTGTTGTATTGACTATTACAGAGTAGAGTTCAGCAGAACGTCTGCAAAAATAAGGCCTAAAACATTCACAGAAACAGATTTATTCCATTCTTTTGTCACTTGTGGCAAAGCACAACTGAATAAATACCCAAGTAAAGATTTCTGTCTCAGTTTTTGATCTGCTTATTTTCTGTTTCCCTATTAAACTTCCGATTTCTTTTTATTTTAAGTCAGAGATGTGAAAAAATAGATGTAAGTAAGTAAGCAGTACTTACCACCATTAAAGTCCACCTCCCCTAAACAGTCTCTTGGTACCTTTGAAGCACACCTCTTATGGCAGTTAAATCTGCAGTCTGGAGAGCAATAACTATGATGAGGCGTTCGCATTTTTTCTGAAAATAAAAAGGTCAACATGTTCAAACACTGTGTTACCTTTACACTGCATTCCCTGGCGAAAGAGACCCTTGAGTAGCCGTTTGCAGTACTGGCAGATGGTTGGCCGAGTGTAGGTGTGGATGGCAAAGGTGTGCGGCACCTTGACCCGTGTCTTCTCCATCTTATCCATCCAGATAGGCCTGCCACTCCAGGACAGGATGCGCTTCCCCGCCTCCTGATGTGACCGCTGTTGCTGAGGTTGGAAGGACGGACAAACATGGTAAAGGTTTGGGGGTAGATGTCAGAAGAAATTAAAATCACTAGCAGCAGTAGAGCAGAAAAGGAAGTCTACATTTGAAGATTTGAGGGACAGAGATAGACAGGAGAAATAAGTCTAGCATGAAACAAACTTTGAATTTTGACCTATCATTTCCAGTCTTTTAAGTCTTTGCTTTCCTGTCCACGTCATCTGGGCAGCTGGATTTTTATGATTAGACCAAAATGAACTCTTAGTTTAGCCATTAAAATATAAAGATGGTTTCTAAAAATAATGTTTTCCTGGCCTTCCAAACTGTTGCTGGACTATTTTGCTCGTTAAAAACAGCAATAATGTGACTAAAGTCACTGATACTCTGTCTTTCAGATGGACGGGAAAGGGAAGTCTAAATTTGGTAATGTAATATTTCCTCCTGGCAACTTGTAGCCATTGTTGCACCAAAATTCACTTCTGATTCGCTGATCAGTACCTTGTGACGAGTCCTTTTCAGTAAGCTGGTCTGCGTTGGAAGATAAAGATAGAACCAAACTCCTGAACAAAAACTTGTCTCCATCAAAGAAGCAGGTCCAACCCAGTCACAGACCTAATAAGACTTTTGCAAACTGCTGTTGTGATAACAATTTGTTTTGAATCAGACAGTAAACCTGGTTTTCAACTTTTGGATAAAGCTCTGCTAAACTCTGTTTTTTGTTTTCACGTCTCGAACGTTTGGTAAAGCCTTCAGCAGGTTTCTGAGCCCCTCACCGTTGCATTAACAACCTGGTTCCACATCCACTGTGAGGAACCTCCAGGTCAGGGCTGCAAGATGTAGGAAAATTATGCAGAGGAGATATTACTGTTAAATAATTAAATGACTCATCTGTTGTGATAAATCCACATTTTCATCCCTCTTCTCTCTCTCCTTTGTCATTACAATGTTTCAACTTTCACTCTGACCTTTAGGATCTGGGTGACTGTCCTTTGTGTTCGGCTTGTCCTGCTGCTGTAGTGAGACTCCAACAAGCTGAATATATCCTTGGAAATCAAAAGTAAATTCCAGAATGCTTACTAAAACCATTTCATTCCGGGCTTTAGAGAACATAGTCTCTGCACAGTTGTAGTGGGTTTTTTTTTAAAATGGCATCTTAAAAGATTTTCAGTCTGGTTTTAAATGCTGACTGGGGACACTATTGCATTATTGCTTTTACACAGTTCTGCAGCTTTCAACCATCAGATCCTCCTCTCATGCTTCAAACTGTATGCAGGGACTTAATACCTTTCTCTAAAATGGTTCCACTCTTATCTAGTGGGAAGGACTGTCAGTCTTGGCCAATGCTCCTCAGCAATTTCCTATTATTCAAAGGCATCCCTGATGGTTCTAGTCTAGACCTCGTTCTGTTTTCTTTGTATATGCTGCCCCTAGTGTCAATTGTGGCAGATGACATTCAAATTCACCTCCCTCTAAAAATAAAAATAAAATTACATTGTTTCCTTGATTGAAATAAACGTCCTAAACCTAAATGAAAATAAATGAGGTTTAATTTTCAGTAACTTGATCTTCTAAGTGGAGTTGATTGTGTTCTAGGTCCATCAACCTCATTCTGTCACCCATAAATCTTGGAGTGTTACATTACAGCACAAATTCAAACGTGTTCCAGGAAACACATTTTTGAGAACTTTTAACTGAATGTTGCAATAACTTTACATGACGAACTTGAAGTGAACAAAGCTCAGCCTGAGGGCATTTAACTGTGCTCTATTTAGATTTACGCAGTTTTTTGGGGAAACGTTTGGCATATACAGAATAGAACTGCAGAATTTTCCTTCAGGGCGAGCACTTGCTTGATCAGTTGTTTGCCCAATGTGTAGGTGGTTTTTCCTGTCTTTGTTAGGATGCATCTCGACTCGCTTTAAACCTGACTATGACTCCTTCGGATTCGCTTTATGGCTCAAGTCCTAACCCTTTAAACTAACGGGTTAAACTGATGGTGTTTTGCAGCCCAATTTTTTGTTTATGGTGAGGAGATACAGCAAAGACAACCAGAGAAGCTGCAGCTTCTAACGCTTCCCTCAGACCACCTTGCTTGTAAGCAGCTGAAAGAACAGCACAGATATCTTGAGTTTACATTTCTCCAAATGTTGCCATCTAATGTGCTTAAACAGAATCAAGATTTAATTAAAGGGGAGCAATGTAGAGTTTTCACTCCCTTAAAACCAAAATCAGAAAAAATACAATAAATGGACAACTAGCTCATGTTGGAGCTGTGATCTTAGTTCAGAATCAGTGGTGGATGCTGGTCTTTCAAGGAGGGAAGCTCAATTTCAAGATCGCTGATTCGCTGATTTCACTGTCAATCAAAAAGAGATTCAGCCTCAGACAGATCATCCAATCATCATGCAGAAGCTGAGCGTCCGGGCCAGCCGAGGCCAGCCCACTGCCCCATAGACCCCCAGAGACGCTGAGCGTCCGCTGGACGGGACAAAGCCCAACATTTTTGCTTCGCTATTGAACTCACTGTTTAAAGCACTGTGAAGCTGCGGGAATGAGTGAGAGGAAAGCCGCGTCGTTACCAGTGATAAGAAGCTGATTCTGAACAGAAGTTGAGCGCGTTGTAGCGCATATTTAGTCAGTGACATGTACACACAACAGTATATATTCGATCACTTATTTTTTGACATTTTAGGGGAAGCTGAGCTTCCCTTGCAGTCTTAGAGCAATCACCACTGTTCAGAATGTTTAGAAGGTAAACTATAAATATGAATTAATTCATTTTCACCAGGCTGGACAGAATTCAGAGCTAGTTCCTTTTAGGGTCAACTGGCAAAACATGGTTGATAGGCGTACTCAAAGTATTCTAGAATTTTAAATTCCTAAAAAGAGAATAAGAAATATCTCAGAGTCTTTGAATGACTTTCCAAGCCCACAAAAAAGGTTATTAACTTCACCCTGTTTTACCACATAAGAGCATAAAGTTCCTGTTTTATTAGAATATTTTAAGCAGTTTGGAAACATCCGGCAGAAATGGGAGTGACAAACATTTTTTAAGAAAACATTAGCAGTTGCAAAAACTTGGAATTCAATGGACTTTTAATATCATTAACATAATTACATTTCTTCATGACCTTTGGCGTGGACACACAGTAGGAAAGACTCCTCTGTAGCTTTATGTGAAATTTGTTTCATAAGACCTTACTGAGGAGCTTCACACTGTCAGTGCAGCTAAATTTAATTTTCTGCATCAGTGGTATTCTACAGCATGGTCATAAAAAAGAGCCACATCTGAGGTTTGTAAACATTAAACCGCAAGTGAAAACTCATCTGGCATTTCAGTGTCTGTGAAAACATAAAAAAAACAACTCACTCTGGTTAACAAAGAAGTACTATGCATAACTAAACGTTATTAAGAGTTCCTTCAATAAAAGCTCACCTCATCAGGAACAACCACTGCATTTTCAGCAGGCAGCGCTCTCGGAACGGATAGAGATGGTCCAGGCAGTGAAACGTTGGATAACCGCCTTTTCCTCACTCCAGTACAGTTATTTGGGATCTTGAAGGCACAACGCTTGTGATAGTTCAGCCCACATCCTGAAAAATGGACAGAAAACAAATCTCATCAGCTTAAAACTTAAAAAAAAAGATTTTCTTACCTGGCAAAAATCACCACAATGTGGCCCAACTGATAAAAAGCCAAGACTGTGGGAATTGATGACTATATTTTACAAATAAACTAAACTTAAATAACGATCAGAGAGCGTTGGAACTATAATGTGATCAATCAAAAGGATTTCATTTAAATCTGAATCAGAAACAGCAATACTAATTAGATAGATCATTAAACCTTTTTAAGCTGTTTGGGAATTTGGGCTGAGCTTGACTAAGTTACCAAAAAAATCAAGTCTTTACAAATTTTTTCCCGATTTTCATGTGTTTCCAACCTTCACATTTGAGCCCCTGACGGACGAGACCCCACAGCATCTCTCCACAGTAGTCGCAGAAGGTGGGGGCCTTGTAGGAGTGTACATAGAGGGCATGAGGTCGGATCTGGAAGTCCTCAACTGTGGCTTGAGCTACAGACAAAGAAAAAAAATTTAAATGATGTGGTTTTATCAAATGAAAAAGTAGAACAAATGTAGATAATAGCAAAAAAAATGGCAGAAAATGCATAATGAGGACAGATGAAAAAGAATCATAAAGAGAGCAAACCACATTTGTGGTCACATCAATCTTTTAACAGCAAACTATTACAAAAAACAAAACAATCTTGGCACTTTATGAGGGGCGTCCTGGTTAGAAAAGTTGTTCATATCTTGGCATTTTAGATTTAGTAGCAGTAGGTAAGTAGAATAAGTCAGCATTTTGTATCTTTATTTTGTCTCAATTTGAAGTTCAAATCATGCTGCAGTAACTATATAAACAGCAGTGGAAAATTAATCTCCGTTTTTAACTATGCCATCTTCAGCTACTGCACTCCAGAAGAAACTTCAGGTAATAAGGCCCCATTTTATTCATTGTTTTATTTTCTGCCAAACAAATCAGACTTATTTGTGTTTTTTCCAGCACAAAGTTGGCATATGCTATTTTCACTTCAAATTTAAATGTATCGTCAGAGTAACCGATGCCCTCTACAGTTCCTTGCAAAAGTCTTTACACAGTACACCTTAACATGTTCACGTTTTGTCATGCTACAACCACAAACATCAATGAATTTCAAAATACCAGTTAACTAAATCTATAAAGGGTGGCGTCCATTTGTATTCAGCCCCCTTTACTCCGATACTCTTAAGGAAAATTCAGTGCACCAAATGTCTTCAGAAGTCACCTAAACAGTAAACAAAGTTCCTCTGTGTATAATTTAACCTTAGTGCAAATATAGCTGTTCTGTGAGAACCTGAGCTGATTGGTTAATACATGCTTACCCAACGAAAGTAGAAAAGTATTACCCTGATAAAATGTTTTTTGGTTAGTAATTCTGTATGAAATGAAATTACCATTAAAAATGGACACAATAACAGCAATAAAAAAAAAAGAAAAAAGAAAATGTTTTGATAGCTACATCTCAGATGCTCCATAAACCAGGGATATTTTCACCACCTAAGAGCACCAAGTGTTGAAAAGGGCTTTTTGAAGATAGTTTGCTTTTAGTATATGCAAAGGAAAACAACGAGAAGTCCTCTGCTACAAACTACCTATCGACTAAGACTAAGAAAGACAACTTTTAGCCAGATGTTTGTGATCTTCAGAATGGTCTGGTTTGTTTGTTTAACTTGTTTCTTACTTCTAAGACTCCTTAGACAACCAGCATGGTAGCAGTTTCTAACTATACTCGACAGGGCTACCAAAATATTACAAGGTGTTTTTTCCTGAACGAGTTCAACAAGTTTCTACTCTGTTGAAAGCATCAGTACAGTAGATGAACTGAGACAGAGCTTCCTGCCAACCTTCGCAAAAGGAGCCTTAAGCATAAATCTTCTGCACTCTGAACTGCCTAACTTCAGCAGTCAGTGGGTAAAAGACTGTGTACACCCTGGACCTGGACAGGTCACAAGTCAAGTTAGTCGGGTCGCAGAGAAAAACCCAGTACAAACAACCATGCACACACACACAGTTTAGAGAAACCAGTTAACCTAACAGTCATGTTTTGGGACTGCGGGAGGAAGCTGGAATACCTGGAGAGAACATGCGCATACACTGGTAGAACATGCAAATTTAGTGCAGAAAGACTCCACACCAAGATTCGCACCCAGGACCTTCTTGCTGTAAGGCAAAAGTGCTAACAACTGCAGCCACGTGCAGCCCACTTATAAAATCTTTTTTCTTTTGCTCTTGTCTGCAGAATGTAATTTGTCGATACATAGAGGTCAGTGGTAGCTCTGGAGGAGCTGCAGAGTTCGACAGCTCAGGTAGGATAGCATGTTAAAATGTGAAAAACCTTAAGGGGCACTTTACTTTAGCAAGGCACTATAGGAACACAGTAAAAGTTTACATCTGATTGGTTAATGAGGCTAGGATGTGATGGGGTAATTACAACATGTTTGCAACTGGCACAATAGCAGATCCTGGTTTTCTATTTCTATTAGGACACTGTGTGTTTGAAACTGAGCTGGAGCGTTTTAGATTATTTCTCGAGTCAAAAAGAAGAATTAGAAAAATTAATGATGAAGCTCAGCAGTGTTCAGTTTGCTTTATGGTGCATATCCTCTCATATGGCAAGAATCTGCATGATCTAGACTGTTCTAAAGATACATTCTCCATTGAAGGGAGACTAAGTGAAATCCAGGGTCTTCCTATGCCAACCAAAACTATATGCAAAAAGCTGTCAAGACAGAGCAGAGTCCTGTGCTACATGTGACAGAAACTGAAATAAGACCTCAGAAATCCATATCAACTTGTGAAGTAAGAGCACAGCATGTCATTATAAATGATCAAGCAAGAGGATGCTCTGCAAACATTGCTGCTATACCATCGTTGCTGCAGTAGAGGGCATCACATCTGCAACAGTAAAAATTCTGTTTAGTCAGTCTATCAATTGATAAGACACACCCATGAACAATAATTTATCCTAATCAATCTATTTATCTGACAGGATAAGATCTAATCTAGCCAAGTTTCAAATATTTCTCCCTTTCTCCTTTTTTTCCCCTAATCCTTCATTATTTTCAAAGTGAACACTGGGTTCACTGCTGGGAACAAGTGTTGATTAATCACGGCTGTGGATAACTGTACATGTGAAGAAGAGGACTACATAACCCATTTGTCCATGCTTGTGACTGACACGCTGTTTTCTCTCATTGCTGTTCCCATGCAATCATTGACGAAGCCACAGCATCCAACAAGGGGCAGTTAATCTTCACACCGAGGTTATGCTGTGAAAGCCGATGAGGTGGCAAAGGTGATATCACGCAGCGTGTGGTAGTTTCACATTCTCCTTTAGGATGAAAAGGACATCCTTGACGCTAGTTTCTATAATGAAACTGACCACAATACAAGGGAACTTTGTTCTTTTTAATCAATTTAATGTATTTTTATGAAACCGGAAACAGCATTCCAACTTGGAGAGCAAGCTTCAGGTCAACTTTTGAGTTAAAACCATAAATAAATAAATAAATAAATAAACGTAGCAGTTTTCCACATTTTCATGTCACAATACTAAATCATTGTATTAAATTCCTTATTGAATTAAATACAAAGCATACATTGACACATAAGAAAGAACTCCAGCGGGTCACATGTCAACAGGAGAACATAGCAGCATTCACAAATGTTGCCTAACAACGGGTCATTTCTTAGAAGTCGCAGTCTTGTCAAACGCCTCTCTTGCCAATTAGCAACAAGCACCACCAAACACAGACATGACGTTTTTATCTTTTAGGGATTTTATCTCAACCATAAATGCAGTATCTGTTTGCTATTAGCCACCGAGATAAAAAGAAAAAACTTTCCATCTGATGAAAATAAGTGTGTGGTGTTTATGAGTAACAGGAGGTATTATAAAACATTTTCTCACATGGCCATTAGTAAAGAGTTTCTGAAAGTCGGTGGAGTTTTAAAGATATTATCCAGTGGTGTTTTTTTATCTTTTACTAATAAGAATTGATAATTAAAACAACTGGATAAAGAAGTATTGATTTCCACTGCAAGATTTCACAAAATACAGTTATTAAGAAGCACACAGAAGATAAAAAACCACTAAATGTGCTTTTTGTGTGTTTGGGTCAATGACATCACAAGTGGCACAAGAATGGAGTTGACGAGCTAAAAGTGGTAAACAATGTGGAGAAACAATGACTTTTGCCAGATTTAAACACAGATTTCAAATTATTTAAGTTGCGAACTTTACATGTTTAAGCCAGAGAATGACTCCGGTGACACCAATGAGACTCATTACAGTTCTTGGCAGAAGTATTTTTCCCCCTTTATGCTTTTTCACATTTTGTCACATTGCAACCACCAACTTCACGGCATTGTGTGACAAACCAACCTAAAAGTAGTGAAAAATTATGAAGTGGAATGAAACAAAAAGTGTTTTTAAAACTTTTTACAAACAAAAATAAAAGTGTGGCTTGCATTCATGTTCATCCCCGCTGAGCCAATAATATGAAAAACCACCTTTCACTTATTACAAATTACAGCTGCAGGTCTATTGGGGTTCATCTTTACCAGCTTTGCAAATCTAGAGACTGAATTTTTTGTCCAGTCTTCTTTGAACAACTCTCAGCTCAGTTTGGGTCTGAACTTTGCTGGGTCATTCCAACACATGATTATAATTTGATCTAAGAAACACAAATGTATCTCTGGCTGTATGTTTAATGTCATTGTCCTGCTAGAAGATGAGCCCCAACCCTAGCCTCCTGTGCAGCCCCTAACAGCTTTTCTTTCAGGATTTAGCTCCACTGTTCTTCCCATACACTCTGACCAGCTTCCCTAAAAAACATCATGATGTAGATACCACCATTATACCACCCCCACAAATCTGGCCCCATATAGGCCAGATTTGTGGAGTGCATGACTAATAGATGTGTCAATAGATTCTCTGATCTGAGCTGTAGATTTCTGCAGCTCCTCCAGAGTTACCACAGGTCAACTGGCTCCTTCTCTGATTAATGCTCTCCTTACTCAGCCTATCAGCTGAGGTGAATAGGGATGTCTTTGCAGTTTTATAACCTAACCCTGCATTAAGGTTCTCCACAACTTAATTCCTGACCTGTGGGCTGTGTTCCTTGGTCTTCATGATGCTGTTTGTTCACTATTGTTCACCAACACACCTCTGAGGCATTCACAGAACAGCTGAGATTGAATTACACACAGGTGGAATCTATTTACTAGTTAGTCAACTCTGAAGGCAGTTGGTTGCACAGGATTTTATGTAGAATTATGAGACTCATGTGTGCTGAATACAAAGGCATACCACTATTCAGACATTTATTCGCAAAAACATTTGGAAATCAAGCATCATTTCCCTTCCACTTCACAATTATGCACAACGTCGTGTTGTTTTATACATAAAAGCTCAATAAAATACATTGAAGATTGTTATTGTAGTATGACAATATATAGAGACGTTTAAGCTGTATGAATATTTTTTACAGTAAGTCTCTACACAAATTGCTTCTTTGTGTTTTAGCATGGTCAAAATTTTACTGAAATTGATGCAGTGTTCTCATATACAGCTTAAACGTTTTGCTGTAGCAAACATGTATAAAACTATGAAGGAGAAAAATGATTTTAAAAAAAACCAGAAATGATGAGGAAAACTACAAGAAGAACAGAAATTGATGTACAAAATAAAGCACATTTGACTATGGCTTCCTGAACGTTTTTTTTTTTCCTCCAGAACTTGACTTGCCAGAACCTGATTTTTTGTGTGCTTCCAGTTTAAACGGCTGTTTATGCAGATTATGTCCCCTTATGCTAAGTGGGTCTTCCTGCTGCTTTGATCTGGGGACCCCGTTCTCCGTCAAAGGCAACAGCTAAGTTCAGAGTGTTATTAAAATTGGTGCAACCAGACTAATACAGCATTAATCTCAGATCGTTTCCTAGCAGGTATACATTAAAAGCCACTTCATTTCAAATGGAGTGAAAATGTACAGGAAGATGAATGAACTGTGCCAATCCTGACTCCCAACTGTGGGAGGAAGGACAAGGCAGAGCATAATTTATGACAGCATCATAGTGGTTAAGCTCTGAAGCTGTATTACAATCAAGTATGACTCAGAAAATGTTTGTAATAATCTACAAACCTTTAATAATTAGATCCTGTGAGATATATCTAATAGGAACACAAGATCAACAATTCACAGCTGTTGGGTTTGCTTTTGTCTGTATCTTAGAACATAAAGACTGAAAAAAATTCAAACTTAACCTGTTAAAACCTCTAAAAAAGGCTTTGATGAGAGCCTTACTCCCTCTGTCCTTATCCGTGGAGTCTCCGCTTCCTTTAAATAAATATTTCCACCAAGGTTGTTGGATTTTATCAGTTTATTTGAATGTAAGCGTTATGAAAACTTTGATATTCAGTATGGGTGGCTGGGTTTAAATATTGTGTTTGCAAACAAAAATACAGAACTCAGTTCATTCAATTCAGACCTCACAGAAACTGAACTGCAGAGGAGCAAAAATTGGTAGATGACTGAAATTAAATAATGAAATTTTGAACCAATAAAGAAATTCTTAGCATCCTCCCATTACAAAGCTCCACCTTTTGTTTAAGGTCAATCTAAAAACTACTACCTACCAGGGCTGTTTTTGGGGTAGATTTCTACCTGTTTTTGTCTGATTTTGAAATCAGAAAGTCTGAAAGCCTTGGGAAGCTTGTTTTGGGGAGGGTAGATTTTATCCTGAATAAATAAAGATTTACAACAAAATAGCAAAACAAATTGTGAAACGAACAAAGACAAGTTGTTCTTTTGGTGACAAACTATATCGAAAGTAAGTACTCAAAAGTTGGGCTAGTAGCTTTAAAAAGAAGTAAAAAACAGAACAAAGAGACAAACAGTGAAGCCAAACCACGGCCAAGACAGCTCTGCACAGTGTCTGCTGTGTCCAGGGGCCGCCCTGCACATCAGAGCCTGTTTACACTCCGTGGGTCTACTACATTCACTTACTGCAGGAAAAACAAGGGCTTTTCACTTTGAGCTCCCAGCCAAGAAAAAGCCACCTCTGCCTCTCTCCTGCAGAGAGGAAGATATTCAGATCGTCCCACAGCCACAGAATCCAACAACATACCAGCAGAGGAGAAACGAGCGGAAGATGATGGGAGACAAGTTGTGGAGCTGAAAAGATTTGTATTTTGAAAGGAATGTGGAGCTTTGTTTTGTTTCTGTGTCGCGATCTGCATTAAATGTTCAATTAAACCTAAAAAAAGATGATTTTGGTTTGTAGCAAACGTCAGATCTTCCACAGGAGCTTTAATCAGGCAGATCAGATATCGTCTAGCTCAACTTTTATAGCTTACACCTGCAGATGAGTTTAGGGGGGTAGGATGGATTAGGTAAGAGAGAATGAAGGCAGGCAGACAGCTAAAAACTGAAACAAAAAGACAAACAGATATAAAGAAAGAAAAAAAGAAGGAAGTTCTCCAGTCTTAAGTCTACATTCCTCAGCCCTGATGCCTGAAGAATCCTGGGATCCTAAACCTATAGTCATCCGCTGTCTAAATCCCTGCAAGCAAACCCCTCAGCCCAGGAGAGAGCGTCGGATATGCAGCACAGGTGGTATCAGGTGCTTCCCAGTAGAGACAGATGGAGCTGCAGAACAGATAAAGGCAGAATGGATATTCTGAGCCATTTTTTAAGTCTCAATGCTTGGAAAGGAAGCTGATTCATTCATTGAAGGAAATGAGAAAGAAAAAAGGCTCACACCTGTGAAGCCGATACAAAGGTGAGCAAAACTGATGCGGAAGGACGACAAACAAACATGTACTGGCGACACTGATCAGAAGAATCTCTTATAGCATGTCTGAAGTTATGTTATTAATGCAGCTAGTTTTATTAAGTACAGAAAGTCCTGAACTCAGTTCAGCGCTGTTGACCTAAAAATAACTAGCGTTTTCTGGAAGGCATGTGAGCATTTAAGTCTATTAAAAGTGAAGCTCAAGTCTATTAATTTCCAACAACTGTATGGATTTTAAAACAGTTGGTTTAAACACATCTGTGATTTTTTTTGTTAACTTTTCTCCTGAATTGGAAGTCTGTAGAAGCATGATGTCAAGTTTGTTTGGAGAAGAATAGACTGAAGCAAAACTTGCTAGTTTCCAAGTATTATAAACTGTATATAGAGTTGACCACAAACTGTCAGACTGAAGATTAAAATGATGTTGTCAACTTTGTGTCAAACGTTTCTCATTAAATTTGTTGGTCCAGCCTCTATCTTGGCTTTTCCCAGCTTTTATCTAATGCAAAAAAGATACTAGATATAAAAGTATTCACACCCCTTGAATTTTCTAGTTAGTGACATAAACCTCAATCAATGTTTTTGTTTATTTCTGTGTTAAACCAACACCAAGTAGTGAATAGTTGTCAAGGGGCAGGAAAATGTCACGATTTGCAACAAATGACATCTGAAAAGTGTGGAATAGATTTGGAATCAGTCCCACTGAGCAAATATTTTGCAATTACAGCTGCAAGTCTTTTGAAGAATCTCTCTACCAGCTTTTTTTACATCTGGAGACTGAAATCTTTGCCCATTCTTCTTTACATAATACCTCAATCTCAGTCAGACTGAATGGATAGAAATGTATTCCCCACAGCATGATGCTGCCACCACCATGTTTCATTTTGTCTTCAGGGCGTTAGCTTTTCTCCACACAGAATTTAAAGTACAGGCAAAAAAGTTACATTTCAACCTCTTCCAAATCTTTGTTTTCTCCACTACATGCTTTGTGGCAAAATGCGAAGAGACCCTCTATGGTGTTTTCTTTTTACCACCCACCACCATGAAAGGCCTGTTTGTAGAGTGCATTTCCCACCTTAGCTCTGGATGTCTGAAGCTCCACCAGAGCTACTATGGATCTGTTGGCTCCTCTGAATAATTATCTCCTCGTCAGCCTTTCAACTTAGGTGGGTAGGTTTGCAGCTGTGCCAGTGCTCTATTTTAAAGTAATGGATTTAGCAGTGCTCAGATCGATATTCAAGGCTTGGTGTATTATTGTATAACTTAACAGTGATTCAAACTTCTCCATAGATTTATCACTATCTCTGCTGTGTTCCTTGGTCTTCATGATGCTGGTTGTTCACTAATCTTCTCTAAGAAACCTCTGAGGCCTTCACAGAACAGCTGCATTTACACTTACATTGCATGCAGGTGGGGTCCACTAATAAGGTGACTTCTGAAAGACAGTGTGCACTGCATTTTTTTATTTTTTTTTAGGCACATCACAGTAAAAATGGGCTGAACATATGGACAGGCACATTATACTTTTCATTTGTAGAAATTTCAGTGTAAAACACAGTGACGTCTGTGGATGTAATTTGACACAATGGGAAGAACTTTGAATACTTTAACACGGCACAGTAAAACATGTAAAAATGTTTATGCAAAAAACACAGGAACAGGGATATGCTGCAGTTTGTTTAAAAGCATTTTTGTTCATCTCCTGCATTAATACAATGTGCTTATAAGAAGAGAACACTACACCATTTTTACATCCTCCTTAATTGTTTGCATACATACCAGACAGCACCACCTCAATGAGGTCCCCTTCATGGATGTCTTCTACTGAGGTCAACCTCTGCAGGATGTTCTCGTCATTTAGGTCATGGCGGAACAGCAGGATCTTGTCATACATGCCGAAGAAGCCACACTCTGGGAACTGAAGACAATTGAACAGACATAAAGACATTAGGTAAATAAATGATGCAAATTAAACATATCGGTAACATTTATTTTTATGTGCCAGATTAAAATTGTTGCACAAAACAATTTAAAAGATAAAAGACTCCAAAAATACCCAAAAGCACAAATAATCACATAATGCCATCTCCACAGGCTTACATCACCACTTGTAGAAGTACAGTAGTATTCTGAATGATTCATGATGACTGAGGAAATGCACCCTTGCTTAGGCCTCCTTTCCTCATTTCAGAGGAATTTACACTACAAGGCATGAGGAAATGCAACTCAAAGGGCTCCCATTTTTAGGACAGCAATCAGATCATAAAGGCTAGATTTTTCTATTAGCGGATCGTTAACTTGTGAAAGAAAAAGCATCTAGGTTTCCATACTACTGTGACCTTCGGCTCAGTAGACATTTTCACTGCTAGCGTTCTGACCAAAACTGACCAAAAGACATATAATCAAGGTTAACTCAAGTGACCATGAAAAAGGAGCTGGTAAAGAAGGGAAAATTAAGACAAAGATGAAGTAAAGACGAAATCTGAGTATCGCAGAGGAGAACTAGAGCACAGGAAGTGCAACTCCACTCAATGCGGAGTCACTTCCTGCTCTGATGGCAGCTCCTAAGCTCCTAGTGAATAATGTTGTCATTGTATATGCGCATATACAGTGCCATGCAAAAGTATTCATATCCGTTCAACCTTTTCACATTTTATGTTACAACCAAAACCTTCAGTATATTGTATCTGAGGTCTATGTGATAGATCAACAGAAATGCTGCATGACTTTAAAGTGGAAAGAAAATGATTCATGATTTTGTTTTTTATAAATAAAAAACAGAAAAGCGTGGAAAGGATGAGGATTTACACCCTCTCAGTTGTATAAACTGAGATTGGTGGAGTTTGCATCAGCAAGTCACATGATGGGATACGTCTCTATCAGCTTTGCACATCTAGAAATCTTTGCCCATTCCTTGAGAAATAGCTCAAGCTCAGTCAGATTGGATGGAGAGCTTTTCTGAAGAGCAATTTTCAAATCTTCTCCAACATTCCTAACTGGATTTAGGTCTGGACTTTGACTAGGCCAATCAACCACAGGAATATACTTCAAACTAAACAATTCCATTGTAGCCCTGGCTGTGTATTTAGGGTTGTTGTCCTGTCTAGACGGTAAATCTCCATTCCAGTCTCAAGTCTTTTGCATCCTCTAACAGGTTTTCTTCCAGGATAACGCTTGTATGGACCTCAATCCATCTTCACCTCCACTCTGATCAGCTTCCCTGTCCCTGAGGAATAACATCTCTAACGCATAAAGTTACCACCTCAATGTGTCATTGTATAATCTTCACGATTAAAAGATTACCTTCTTCCACATGTTGGACGAGTCCTCTAAATAGCTTGGGGGAAACAGCAGTTTTTATGATTTTATTTCAACCAAAGTCATAAGGCTTCCGTCTCGCTACTCTTTCATACAGTTCTGATTTGTAGAATGCATGACCAGTTGACAGATTCACTCATCTGAGCTGTGGATCTATGCACCTCCTCCAAAGTTACTATGGCTGTTGGTTTATGTCCGGGTTCTCCACCTCCAGTCCTTGAGAGCCACTATCCAAGCAACCCTGTTCCAACACACCAGAATAACTGGCAGAATTACCTCCTCAGTATGTTATAAAGGTATGTTGGAACTGGAATGCATCTAAAAGCTACAGCACAGCAGCTCTCAAGGACTGGAGTTGGAGACCCCCTGGTTTAGGTGGAATAATTATATGCAATAATCCTCATGAATGTTGTGGTAACCATATGACGGGATAAATAAACAAATAAATTAAAAAGTGCTGTTGTATTTCTGCTTTGAGTTCATAGGAAACATATCCCTCAAATAATGATTAGTCTGTGCAGCTACAGGAATGAACAAAATGTTTTTTTTGTCTCAACAATAATGTTGAGATGAAACTTAGTTGTAGTTTCCTAAGGACTTTACTACCACATCTTTACCTTCTAAAACGTTTTTTTTTTGCTGCATTAAACAACTACTGCTGCGGCAGAATGCCTTTAAAACTTCTACACAACTTTATCCCTGACCTGTCTGATGTGTTCCTTGGTCTTCATGATGTTGATTGTTCACTAATGTTCTTTAACAAACCTCTGAGGCCTCCAGAGAACAGCTGGATTTACACAGAGAATAAATTACATGCAGGTGGACTCTATTTACCGATTGGATTTAATGTGAACCCATTTTTTTTTTTTTCAAAGTAATTTCAAGGGAAAATTCTTCTCATCTCCTGTGAGCAACAACACATTTGCCCACCTGACTGTACGGAAATTGTCGATCAACACCACTGAGATGTCTGAATTCAGGTTTTGTAACAAACTAGGAACTGGGGAGGCTTACACCATGACATAAGCCCAGTGTTGATGCCAAGGAGGCTCATACTGAGGGATACGCCAGCTGTTTCCCCTTGAACCTGGGTCATGCACAATGGGCAGTACAGAACAATATCTACGTGGCCTGGGAGCAGCAGAGGTTGGCACAGTGTCTGGACACAGGACACATAAGACACCTGGGGTCTTTGGAAGTGCCAAGAAAGACCAGTAACAAGGACGTCTGATCGCTGGAGAAACACAGGCGTTGCAGGTGACTTGTAAACAAAGACAAAACTCCAAAAAACAAAAATGTTGTACTTCTCAGCGGAATGGAAATATCTTCGTCATTACTGGACCAGAACCATCAATTAAACCAGAACATACATTTTCTGTTGAAAACTAAAAGTTATTTGAACTATTATTGTGAAAACACCAGAGCAGAGCCAGTTATTCACCTCTCTCTTCCTTTTTATGATGAAACATATTTTTGACAGCCACACATGTCAATTAGCAGATAATGTTGACATAACGTCCACACATTAAGAGCTATTTAAAGGACTGCATGCAAATACATTTGTGTCAAACCCCTTTAATCCATCACCCTATAAACGGTGGGATCAACGACAAAGCAGAATAATCAAACGAAGAAAAAAAAACATTAGAAATTCCTTGATTTGCTTCTCCTCAATTCGTGCAGGTGGACTCCCAAGCCAGCCATAAGGTCTAATTTTTCTCTACTGAGTCCTGGGTCCGACCTGTGGTATCCTACCAGCAAGATAAGTTCAAGACAAGTTCCTAGGAAGGCATCCAGAAGGTGTTCTTATCAGCTGCCCGACGCACATGAAGTGGCTCCTTTCAATATGTAGAAGCAGTTACACTGTAGCCTTCTACCTAAAGGCCAAGCTCCCCAACCAAACCTAGAGAATGCTTTAGCAACCAAGGATTGGACCACTAAGGCTGCTGTCTCTCTCTTTACCCATGGGTTCCAGCTGTGCAGGGGCCTGGATGAGTTTTACAGACACGGCCACAGGAGCTTCAGATGAGTCTTTCCACAAAGCCTGACTTCAGGATGACTCCTTACTAACCCTAGGGTTGGCGTGGCCCCTGGATACTAAAGTCATTGTAAAAGTTAAAGAATCAAATAAAGTTGAACTGATTTGGCATGGGAGACTCGTCTAGGCGCAAACTGTCCTTGCCAACATAGTTTCTGAGATTTGAGACATCAGAAATCCTGCCTTACAACAGCAGGGCACTTTAGGAAGAATGACTGCAACTCTAAACATACTGAAACTAATTGCTTAAAGTTTTGAGACAGGCAAGTGTTTTTAAAAACTTCACTGCTTTTGTATTGTTAGATCTGTCACACATTTCTTTGGTATACTGAGGCTCAATGTTAAAAATGTCACACATTTTAAAAGACTTTTTTATTGATAATAAAAAAAAAACAACATCAATAGGATCCTTATAGGATTAAGATGTGGAATGTTTCCTCTCTCTAGACCAAGCATTTCTATTTTATGATCCCTGAGCCATAAAGTTATCGCTGTTGCCTTTTGGCGGATGTTGTGCTCTATTATGCTGAAAAATGCATTGTTCATCAATAGCTCCTGGATCTTTGAGGATAGTTGTTCCTGGAAGTTGTTAGGTTCTATTTCTTTATTCATGGCAGCATTTAAGGCAAAATTGTATCGTGAGTCTGCTCCCTTAGACAAGAGGCAACCTCAGACATGAATGCTCTAAGGAGGATATACTGTCGGTGTGACACAGGACCCATGGTAGCGTTTTCCTTTTCTTCTCTGAACAATCCTTTATCCCGTAAAAGAACGAAGCAGAATTCATTTAATAAATCATTTTACCCCAGAACTGTACAGTTCACTCCTGGTACTTTCTGCAGAATTTCGCTCTTTCCTTGATGTTTTTCTAGTCAACACATAGCTTCTTCGCTGACCTTTTTTACAGTAGGTCAGACACACTTGCACCTGCCTGCTCCCATTCCTGACCGAGCTCTACACTGGTGGCAACCCGATCCTCTTAGTCGATTCCTCCTCATGCATGCTCTTGGTGTTTGCTGGACTTTCTCTGAGCTCTAAAGCATTCTTTACTTCTTGATAACTATAAATAGTTGACTGGGCTACACTCTCACTAGCAGCTGTCTAGTCTTTAAAGCTCTTTTGATGCAAAATAATGAAGATTTTTCTTTGGAGGTAAGAAGAATGATTTTAATCTCCACTCCATTTTAAAGCAACAAATAATGGAATCAAAATGACAGAGTGATATCAGCGGCCCCATCCTTAGTAACATTTTCCCCTGAACTCATTGAAATTATGCGTTCAGGTCATTTTCTGGCAGGGTTCTCTCCCTCTGATCAATCTTCTTAAAGACTTACACCTAATGCAAGTTACCACTATGAAATTTGAAGCAGTAAAGCTTGTAACAAACAAGATTTCTATCATTCTCTAAACGTTTGGCGAACACTGTAACATTGCATTATCTTATTGAAATGCAGTCATAGCAAATGTAAGCCGTTATCAAAGCTAAAGCTGAATGAATGACTTTCACAGCTACATAGACACTTCAGCTCTTCACTGCGTGCTGCAAGAGGCACGTGCCGGCTTAATGGAATGTTTCCAGCTTGCCCCCTCATTCTGACACATCTACATCCTAACCCGTCACGCTTTCAGGTGATTAACGCCATGTGGCACGAAGCATCACCGCCCTGTGTGTGGGAGAGAAATGGGGAGCATCCTTCCTGAGCTGGCTGCAGTTTTGCTGTGGGGTTTTCCTCTGCTATCGGGACATGCTGCCTCTCAGATCACTTGAAAAATAGAGTCTCTCCAGGTTAAGCCCCCTCCTCTTGGCATATTGTGCAGCACTTTCCACTGTGCAGAACTCTGAAGCAGAAGCATCTGCAGGCAGGCATGTAATGGCTATAAGGGCAGAGGACACAACTTTCCACACCCAATAAAGCAAGAGGAAGCATAAGGTACATGAACAATAGATTAGCAGTTTTAGGACACTATTTTAATCTTTTCACATTACCTTAAAGCAGTTTGTTGTTTAGAAATTGCTGATAAAATTGTACCTGGTCGCTAAATTGTGGTTGAATGCATATATACAGCAGACGTTGAGGCCTTTATCTCCTTTCAGCCTGTGAAAATAACACAATCACCTCCACCGCGCAGCTGTGCACAAATGAAATCTCACAGAACACCCTCCACATATGTGACTGGATGCATCTTTGAAGACTTAGCAAACCTTTTTATCATCTTCAAATGAAGATCCATTCAGCCAAGCACCCACGACCACACACGCACACCAAAGACCAGGGGGACTGCGTGTGAGGTCCACAAGTCAGGATGGAAAGACAAGTGGAGAGGGGCTTTGCAGTTGTATGCTTTTGTTAAACGAGCTAATCCACCATTGATGTGCTAAACCCCGTTGTAAGGAAAAGAAGTGAGGGGCAGGGGAGAAATGAGAAGCGTAGAGATGATAGTAAAACACGTCTGAAATATGATGTCATTGTACCGTTTTATTTATGAAAATTACATCTTAACTCAACCCTGTACATTATTAAAGAATTGGTCCTTATACAATGCATTGAAAAACTACTTACACCACTTGGGTGGGGGGCAGAACGAGTGTGACCTAGTATTAAGCAAAGACACCAGCAGCTGTTCAGTCCACGGGTGTGCACGGAACCGATCATTCATATCGTCCTCCAGTGTCTGTCTGATGTGAGAAATACGTTGATCAGCAGACTCTGTTGGAGATGCGCCACAAGTTTGCTTGTATTTCACACAAAGATAGTGCATCTGAATGCACTGCACATGCTTCAGATTTTCATGTCTCTCCACTTCACAACTATTCACTGTTCGTGTTGATCTATTGCAGAAAATCTCAATGAAATACAGGTAAGTTTGTGGTTAGAATTTAAAAAGATTTTGGAAGGCAGAGTAAATGGATTTCATAGCTCAGGTGGTGTTAAGGAGCAGTGTGAGGAGAGCATGCTGCTGGATCTATGCCTGCTTTACATCCTGAAGGCCTGGTGAATGACCACGGTGATGTGCAGGAGAGTTCTGCATGAGCAGAAGATGATTTAAATGTGTGCATCTATAAACTGGTACACACACTAAAAAAAAAAAATGGGTGATAAATTTCATGAGTTACATCAGGAACCAGATCATTTTGTTTTGACAAATTAGCGAAAATATAAAAATAAAAAAAGGAATCCTAGCATGAAGCTGAAACTCAGATTGTGTTTTTTTATTCCGTTCATAGTTCGACTGGTTGACTAATCATTCAAGTGTATATCTGTTAACCTTTTCAACTGTTATGTGGTTTCGTCTTGAGAAGTGTCACTTCCATTCTTCCCTCTTACACTGTAAATATCTAATCTCACACAGTCAGACACCCACGGTGTAAAGGTTAAAGTTGCACAACATTTAGTTTAGAAAATGCAGTCGTTATTTAAAGCAACACGGTCTTCCATTAAGGCTGCGTTAAAGACGTGTCACTTCATGCAAACCCAAATTCAAATAAGGGTCTTCACCACTTTATAGCTGCCATTTCTTGAGGTTTTGTTGGAAATTTTAAGTCAGGCGGTCAAAAACAACTGTTCCTTTGACTGAGGGTAAATAAACAGATGTACATCTGGGTTACTGTAGAAATGCAACAGCAAAACAAAGAATGTGAGTCAAATATGATGCACCCCCTCAAAAGCCCGAATACTTTTTCATCAAGGTGCAGCTTCTTGTAAAATATTTAACACCAGTCAGGAGGGCGAGGGCTCTTCTATACTTTGCTTGAGGTGTCAAGATAAAGGCTGTCACAGGATCAGCGTGTGATACAAGGTGCTTTTATTCAGCAGATAAATAACACTACTGACTTGAAACTTCGCAATAATTTCATTGTGCACGAAAGTGGATCACACAGCCTGGAGAAACTACATCAAAACAAACAAGATAATTCGCTTTTGTTTGTTGTATATTAAACTGAGCTTCTGATCTTAAAAGGCAACTACTAGCAGGGTTTTTACTAAAGACAATTAATAATTATTTTTATTTGTTTTTATTTCATATACAAGTTTTGCAACGCCACAGCGAAGGTTTCTCAAAAAGGAAACCTTTTTCTTATGTCAAAACGGTGCATTGAGGAGACATTTACCACCCACAACAGAGGAAAATGTGCTTCAGCTCTTCGAAATACAGCACTGGAAAAACTATTTACATGTGCGCAGCAGCATTGAGGGTAACAGATGCAAATTCCAAGTCATAACAACAGTAAATTTTAACATTTGCACTTGATTTGCACGAAACATTTTTAACGTAGCATGAAGCAGTAAAATCCTTTGCAGAAATGATGCAGGTATTAGATGAACTAATTTATAACATTAATAATCTTTGGATTGATGCATCAAAAAACAAACCACTGGAATGAAGGGTTTTCTGTCCTCTATTAACTGTTAAATGATTGTATGGCTGTTACTATATAAACAAATCTACACTTCATCTTTTTATCAAATATAATTGTTGTTTTAATTATAGCTCAAAGCTCAAATACAGCCACTAATAAGGAACGTAAGATTTTTATACAAGATAAAAAAACTAATGTAGTATTATATTTTTAGGATAAAATACAGGCAAAATAAATTGTGATTATCAATGAAAAGTTTCATTTATTTACATAAATAAATTTTAAAAAGTAACATTTATTTCATATAGATTCATTACACACATTTCTGTTCATTTTTTTTTATTATTGTGGCTAATGGTAATTGGAGTGGAAGGAAAAAATGTGGAAAAAGAAAGAGCACAAGCAACAAAGATAACTGCAGCCTTGAGAGGATTGTTAAGCAAAGCCTATTCATTAATTGGGGGGGGGGGCATAGTGCTTCAAGAGCCACTAAACCCAGAACACAAGCTTCAGCTGTCACATTCTTGTGTTAAACCACTCCTGGAACAGAGACAAGGACATAAGTGTCTTACATGGGCATATAGGAAAAGAGGACTGTTGCTGAGTGGTAAAAAGTCATTTCATTTGGAGTTGTTCAGAAGAAGAGAAAAGTTGAGTAGGATCTACAAAACACCATCTCCACTATCAAGCACAGAGGTGGAAATATCATGCTTTGGGACTGGTTTTCTGCTATGGGTAGAAGGCATTTTCACTGCTTTCAGACCCCAATGAAGGGGGTCCTTTACTATAAAATCTAGGAGGTTAACACTAAAGAAGGGCCATGAATGAGTGTTCCAGCATGACAAGCACAAAGGTTTCACATCGAAAACAACAAGTGTCCAAAGAAGACCACAGTTCATGAGAAAATCTGTAGAGGGAGCTGAAGCTTCTAATTCACATAAAACCTAAACAATTTTGAGAGTTTCTGTAAAGAGGAGCGGGTCAAAATTCCTCCTGAGATGTGTGGAAAACCTGGTGACCAGCTAAAGGTAATGTCTTAGTGCTGTGCTTGCCAATAAAGTCAGCACATGCTAAGTCATGCTTTTTTCTCTTAATAACATGCATAAAAACGTTTTACTTTTTTCATGTATGTTCCATCTCTCAGTATTAAAATGAAACTACCACAACATTCTCAGAATGTGCTTTTGTTTGCAGCAAACTTATAAAATTAGCTGGGCACTGAATACTTTTCTTACCCGCTGTATACAGGAGTCTCACCTTTTAAACTTAATTATTGGCATATATATATATATATATATATAAAAAACACTTAACAGTTTGGATTAACCAGAGCAAACAAATCTTCAGTTCCTGATTTTAATCTTCTTGTTCTTTTTTGCTTTCAATGGAAACCCTTTTTAAGTTGGATGTTTATTTTGTTTTACTCTCCCCAAGGAAAAGTTTAAAAAGTAATTTTCGACATGCAGTTGATTCTGTAGCACAGTCTTCTTTAAGGAAAGTCATCATGTTTACCAAGGAAACAAACATTTGTATTGTTTTCAAAACGGCAACTAAAGGTGAAATTGGGGGAAAAAAAAAATTAAAAATCGAGCGCTAATTGTATGTGTCAAAGAGGAAAAGAAATTAGCTCTACACAGTCAACATTGACTTTTCATCTTCAACATTTTTTACTAAAACCTTTAAAAAACAGCTTCGCAGAGGTCTGCAGAATTGCCTCCTCTATATGTATTTACATTATAATGACGTTTTCTGATAATTTCACAAACTTGTACAGAACTTCCTTTCTTTCAGTCCAGCAACCTCCATGATGCAGGTTTCCTGTCCACCATACAAAATATAAAACCGGTTGCTTCTGTCTTTCCAGACTCCGGCCAAGAAAAACACACCACAGCTGGAGGCAGAAGAAGTGGGTGGAATGTATGCTTAGCTGCCTGACAGAACGCTACCCTCATACTTCATATTTCCACACCTCCAGAATACTGCAAACCCATCCCATCGTGCTCCGAAACAAAATTGCTGTATATGGTCCTCGTTACATCTCCATTTTCCTCGGCAGAAGGAAAAGTTACACTCAATCAGCCACATGTAGCAGAAAGGAAACTCGTGCGGTGGCTTAGTGGTAAAAGAAGAAGTGACTTTCTCACTCTTAGGGCTGACTAATGTGTTTTATTCCATGTGGGGGAATATGCCTCGCTGTTCATTCACAGTTCATACTGTACGAGTTCAACGTGTCATCCTTAAATGTAGCAGCGTGCTCATCAAACCCAGCAGGTCCGCTCTGAATGACACTTGATGCTTCTAAATGCTCAAAGTCCGGGCAAAGCATGAAATAACACTGTGCTCCAAATGTATGTGATGCTACACTGTGACACATGCAAAACAAGATCAGACTGTTTAAAAGTAACTCAGCTGTTGCTCTTTGCAACACCAGCATGCTTACAGGCTTGTTTCGCTGGGAAAAGAGGGAAAATGCTGTCAGGATATTAGTCTGCTAGACCCATAGATATTTGTTGATCACTGTAGTTTGGCCTTGAGAAGTTGTGCAGTAAGATGAGAAATGCCTGAGCTTGGAAAAAGTGCTATGGGTTTTTTATGTAACCAACGCTCTCCTGCCGCTTTTGCAAGTCTGCTGCTTTTTTTTTTTTTTTTTTTAACCGGTGCAGACATGGTGGAATCACTACCCTAACTACCGCACAGCCTTGGCCAGACCACAGTATAACAGGAAATTAGACACCTGTCATCTTAGACATCGTTCAATCAGCATGAGACTCGAAGAAACCTATGCCGCTTACTTTATTTGCCTCAACCTCAAAAGCAGATGGTTTCCAACCAAATCCAAAGGCAGTCTAACGAAAGTCCAGCAGTTATTCTGCCACTTTTTTATTATTTTGATCAGGAGAAATAAAACACCTCTGAGGTAATTTGGCCAAATGTACAAAGCCATAGAAGTGCAGAGGAGATAATGGAGGTGAGGTCATTGTTTTGTTACGAGCCACTATATCCCTAATACAACCAGGTGACTTTTGGCCTAACACTGCAAAACCTTTACATAAATGACAGAAACAGTCTCACATCCCTTCAGTGACCTATATATCTGTGGGTGTATGGTTTCATGTATCCGTGTATGCATGTGTGTGTGCATGACTTTTTACAGGCATCAATAGTGTCCAGGCAGAGCAGAGGAAGACTGAGTCACAGGATCTAAGGCCCTTGCAGGAAGACAGCATCGTGATCTGAGACATGCTTGGCCAGGCCCCCGCACACAGCTGATGAGTTATGGCTGCACAGTGATCAAACGCCTGCACCTCTGGCCTAAAGATATATGGAGCCTTGCAAAAGTGTTCATACCTCTTGAAGTTTTTCACATTTTGGCACGTTATAGCTACAGCCTTCGACAGCTATGAGGCATTTTATTTGGATTGTATGTGAAGGAACAACCCAAAGTGGTGCACAATTAAAGTGAAGTGGAAAGAAAAGGATACATGGCTCTCAAAATCCACAAACATTAGATTGGATCGATAGTGATTAGAAAATCCACAGATTCTGGGTTGGGTTTAGGTCTGTGTTTTGACTGGGACATTTTAACTCACGAACACATGCTTTGATCTAAAGAGATTCCACTGTAGCTCTGGCTGTGTGTTTAGAGTCATTATTGTGCTGGAAAGCGGACCTCTTCCCAATATTTTCCAAAAGTGTTTTGCAGCCTCTAACAAGTTATCTTCCAAGATTGTATTTAGCTCCATCCATCTTCCTCATCAACTCTGACCTGCTTCCCTGTTCCTGTTGAGGAGAAGCATCTCCACATCATGATAGTACCACCACCATGTTTCATTTAGTAAATTTTCTCACACAAACAGCACTTTGCGTGAAGGCTAAGAAGTTCTTACCAGAGATCCTTCTTCAACATTTTCTTGTGTCTCTTACACAGCTTGTGACAAACTGTAAAGGAGACTTCTTCTGGTTTTCTTTCAACAGTAGCTTCCTTCTTGCAATTCTTCCACAAATGCCAGTTTGTGTAGTGCATGACTTATAATCATCCTGTAGATATATTATCCTACCTAAGATGTAGATTTCTGCAGCTCCTCAAACATTATTATGGCTGCTTTCATAACTAATGCTCTCCTTCATCGACTAAGCAGTGCTCTGCGAGAAGTTCAAAGCTTGGGATATGGTCTTATAACCTAAGCCTGCTTTAAACTCCTCCATAACCTCATCCATGACCTGTCTGCTGTGTTCCTTGGTCTTCATGGAGCTGACTGTTCACTAATATTCTCTAACAGACCTCAGAACTATCTCTGAACCTCTTTGCTATTTAGGTGGCTTCTGAAAGCAGTCGACTGCACTGGATTTCATATTGGAATAAAGGGGGCTGTATACAAATGCATGCCACCCATTTCAAATTTAAAATCCATAATTTTCCTTTCACTTCAAGTTAGGTCACTCAGATGCTTTGAAGTAATGTGACAAAATCAAAACAGTTCAAAGGGCATAAACAGTATTACAAGGCAGGTTACTGCACTGCTCATTTCATCCTCCATATCCACTCTAGGAAAAAGCCACCGGCTTCAGCTCCACATGGGGAAAATGAACAGATGAACCTGGGGGCGATATGTGCAAGATTGATAGCGTCTGCACTTTCTCTCGTTCTGGTGGAGGTCAGAAGGTGTGTGGTAATAGCAGGATGTAGGAGCAGCCGGCTGTTGTTCAACAAAAAAACAAACGTCAAAAGTCCCTTTCAGGTCTGTTTCGGAGAGCCATTAGAAACAAGTCGCTTGATTTCTCAGTCTTTTTGTGGACTTAATAATTTCACATGATGCAGTTTGTGCTAACTCAAAACCAAACAGAAAAGCCACATTTTAACAGTCAAGCTGTCACCTCCTTTTAAAACACAAGCCCCAACAGGCAGTTTCTCTAAATGTTTATATGCACGGACAAGAGTAATGGCAGGGGCAGCTCGCAGAAAAGCCATTTCACACAGATTCGAACAGGCTGTGCTGCTCTGCCGACCACTGCCGATTGGAGAGCAGGAGCGGGGGAAATATGGAAACAGGGAGAGGCTCTGAGGGCAGCTAACCAGCCATTGTGGACAAATAAAGAGACACAGTGACAGAAGACGTCATGCTGAGTTGCTTTCTTTTAGTTTAAAATTCAAACAAAAGTTAAGCAGCGGTAAAACTTAAATGCATTAGAATTAGTGCTGCTAGTTCAAACTTTCCGGACACCCTTTACCCTCTACAGCTCAAAGACCTTCTTGCTGCACCAACATGTAATTTCACTTCCTCCACCACCTTCCTATCAGTCTGGCAGATCACTCTCTGCACTGAGAGACAGGAAAGGCAAACAGTGCTGAGAAAACAACGCAGAATAAGACATTCTGCAACCTGCTCAATGTTACAGAGATCAATATTGCCTTGCTGATATGACGCAGTGGCAACAATACAAGTCACGTGAACTTCACCGCTGGTTACCGGAAAAACCTTTCAGCGCGTTAGCAGATCTCCTAACAAATGTGTAATCTTCGGTTCCAAAGAGCTCCTATAGTCAGCAAAGATTAACTTGATTACACAGAACAAGGATGCATTATGATGAAGAGGGTAAGGGTACTCAGCATTTGTCATGCTTGAAGCTCCTTGGGTGCATTAAAGACAGAAGCCAGTCAAAGTCAATTGTTAATAAGTAAAGTAATAAAGGAAAAGATAAATCCTTTTTTAGTGAACCGTGGTAACCCAAGGTTACAAATTTATCAACACAGATTGGTGGAAGCAATCTCAAATAAAATGTGCTCGTCTTCACAAGAACTGCTGGGAGTCCGGCATATTAAATGGTTATAACGTTATGCTGCTCCTCTCCACTTCAATATGATAACAATCAAAGTCATTTCAGATAGTATTAAGACAGATTGGAGTGGTGCAAGATTTTAAACTTGCAACTGGCAGAAGTCAAGTGTCGTGGAGGACATTCGTGCAAACTACAAGCCACGTTTAGTGGTAGAACTAGCTTTCTTCTGATGGTTTTGGCAGGGAAGCCAGAAAAAAATATAAATAAATAAATAAAATAAAATCAACCCCCTCTGCAAAGAGCGCCGCCCCAGTCCCCTTTCTCCAGACAGATCCAAACCTCTCCACTCTGTCATTCACCGACTCTTGCGGCCAGGCCTTGTGTTCTGCCTTGCCACTTTACATTTAAAGGGGAGCAAGGAGGCAGCAATGTGCACTGCAGATGGTAGAAATTACTTTGCTCACTTAACTTCAGAGATACCCCCCCCCCCCCCTCCCCCATCATTTTTTCCTTCTTTCCTCCCCCGTTTTCCACAAATTACTCCAAGACTAGGAAAATTGATAGATTCCTTGTGCGAGACAGCTTTGGGTTGTGCATGTGCATCAATCCCCGTTGTGATATAAATTTAGTCAACTCCATGGTTTTGGAATACATATGTAAGCCTGAAAATAAACACAGCAAACCTATGTATAAAACGGGCAATTACTGTGTCTTTTAAAACCAATACCAGTTGTTTTGATTCACTGGCGACTGATTTTGTTGACAAGGAGCCGAACGAACTTTCCAGGAAAGTTTTGGAAACTTATCATACAAACATTTCAACACTGCTGCTGCTGGGACGTCTTCTGGGGTGAAATACACCCACCAGCTCCAAAGGACGATGCACGTGTTAGCTTAAAGAGTAAAAGGGAGGCGTTATTTAGTTCCTGTTTGTTTCAGTCAACGCTGAACTGAGTGAAGTGTGGCCTTTAAATCATTCATTGGTTGACTTCTCTCATTTACGGAGGATATAACAAGTCTACACACCTCTAATAAAACGCAATGCCTTTGTGGTGTAAAATAATTAGCCAAATTAAACCATTTCAGAACTTTTTCCACTTTTAATGACCTATACAAATCAGTTCAATGACACACTGATCTCTTAAGAGGAAGAAAACCAAACAAACATAATGTGCTTTTATTGTCTCTCAATACAGACCTGTGTTCAGAATAAATCACCGCATTCAGTTATGTTAAATAAGAGTCAGCATGGACATCCTTTCATTTAAAGTGAAAGGATGTCCATGCTGACACTTAAAGTGAAAGGATGTCAGAGTGCCTCTGATTAACTTCAAATAAAGTTCAGCTGTTCTAAAAAGGTATTTTTTGCCTTTATCTCACAGCAAAAACCAAGGTCAGAAGAGAGCCTTCAAAGCTTTAGAGGAATCTTATTGACCAAAGGTATCAGTCAGGAGAAGGTTGCCAAAGAATTTCCAAGGCAGTAAATACCGTATACACATGGCACAACGTTGACATTACCAAAAACTCAACACCCCTCCAAAATTCAAAAATCAAAAAAGAAGAGAGGCATGTTGGTCAGGGAGGCTACCAAGAGGCCTCACAGGAGCTGCAGGGATATCTGGCAAGTCCTGGCTGTGGAGTACATGTGACAACAACCTCTCATATTCTTCAGGTATCTGGACTATGGGGCAGTATGGCAAGACAGAATCCTTTTCTTACAAAGACTACTTACAAAACTAAAGTTTTTAAAAAATGATTTCAAGCCTTTGGAAAAAAGTGTTAATGAAACCAAGGTTGAGCTTTTTGCCCATAATTGCAAAAGTTAGATTTGATATAAAAACAACATCCACAGTTAAGCAAGGTGGTGGGAGCATCATGGTTCGGAGTGGGTATTCTTCTGCTAAAGCTGGTGCAATGTGGAGGAAATTAAAAATAGTTTTAAATGTCAGTCAATGTTGGCCTTAAACCTTCAGGCTTCGGTTAGAAAGCTGAAGATAAAGAGGAACTTTAAGCACAAATACCTGAAATTTGCATTTCAACTATCTGACAGATTTGGTGCTTTTTTTTGCAAAGAACAGAGGGCAAATATTATCAAGTTAAGATGTGTCACATCGATGGACTCCAACCTAAAAATGTGATAAAGTCACCGGGTGCTGCAACAAAGTATAACAATAAGGGTGCGCACTACAATCAAACCACATTATACTATTTTTTAAATTTCTTGCTAAATAAATTCAGTTGTATAGGTTAGAGGTAGGGTGCAGTTTCCTGGCCGATTACAGATCTTAAAAAAGTCTAACCGGCTGATTCCGATTTTTTCCATAACTGACACAGTCACGTGTTATAAAGCTCACATTACATCTTGAATGTTCCAGTCTTATTTTATTGAAAAACACTGAACAATACCAGTGACTTAACTGCACGAGGTAACGCTTTCAAATTTAAATGAAAAATTTAGAGCATTGCAATTCCTTTAGACTTTCATTTTTCACATTTTAAAAGGAAACAAAACTTGCGCAATAGGTTAGACATGTAGATAATATCAGTGGATAAGATCACAGATCTCCCAAAATAAAGGAAATCGGACGGCCGATTGATCAGTGCACCCCTAGTTAAAAGCTCATGTTGAAGGTGAAACCAGTTCTGAAATGTTTTATCTATGTTTAAATTACAAAACTCAAGCATTTTAGTAGACAGTATGGATATCTAATATACTTCTTCTACTAGCTCTGTTCCACAGACTGCTTACCATATAAATGTCACCTAAAATGCTGGTGAGGATACCTTCACTTCAATTATTTGTTAAACACAAAGGTTCTGGACACAAAAGGCTGCAACAAATAGTATCCAGAACCGATATTGGATAGTGTTTTCCAAGTCATACTTTTCTGAAATATTTAAAGCAATCCAAATTTTTATTGTATATTGCTTTGCCATTTCCTTACATTCTCCAATCCATTTCTGACTCAAAAAGGCCTTTGTCTCGGTAATTACAGAGGCAGCTGCAAAGACCTCAACCAGAGTCTGGGAGTTAACAGCAATGACAAAACCCGTGGGGGAACCTGTGGCTGAGGCACAGCTGCCGTTCACAGCCCTTCCAGCTGTGCTGCAACTGCAGCAACATCCCGAAGCTAACAGAGCAGCAATAAGTTTTTCCACTTTAGCAACAAAGAACACCTTTGATATTTTCTCCACGAATGATTCGGAGAAACTAAACTGACACCTTGGAGTAAAATTCTGCATTTTCAGTCAATTAAAACAATTGTAAAAACATTGCTGAATGCAAAACTGATCTTACAAGGCATCCAGCAAGTATTTGACTAAAATGTTTCACTGTCCTAACAGTCTGATCCCACCCATAAGCAACAGCAGCATCGCATCATCCTCCAAATATGCCTGGATGACGATGGAATGTTTCTATCTTGTTGGCGGTTCGAGCTGACCAGCTGGCTGGCTGGGAGTCATTCTCAGAGAGTCGTGAACTTTTGTCCCGCAACTGCTCCCTTGCTGGCTGCACGAGGGGAGAGGACTTGGGCGACACCAAACAGGAAGCGCTCGACAAGTGGAAGCTATGGATGTTTATCTCGCACCATTCATCAAGCACCCCCCCCCCCCCCAAAAAAAAAAATCACCAGACAGAGAAGTCAGAACCCAGCAAGCTGCATGGCTTGGAGTCGCGGCGCAGCCCACAACCGGGATGTGAACAAGCCATCTTGGATTAGATCTGTCTCCACCACCCAATGGCTGGCTGCCTTAGTTCTTTCTCACAGCCTTCAAGGAGCCTGGCTTGCCTCCGGAGTGGTGACACTAAGAGAACTTATTTTAAAGCATTCAGGAGTTGTGACCTCAGGAGGCTGAACCTATTAGCCCTGGTTGTGTCGCACGAAGGTTGACCTCAAGCCCTCTAGAACTGGTTATTGTGTTCAAAACACCAACTATCAAAAGCTACTTTTTAGATCAGTTCAGAGAACAGAGAAAGGAAATCTATTCAGTGGATTCTGGCCAAGTCATGTGGCTGAGGCTTTTACAGGGAGGGGAATGAGGCGCACAAAATCTATACAATGCACTGCTATTATGACAGGCTGCAAGACTCCCTGTCCAACAATGAGACAGATTCAAGACAAAAGAGTTAAGGAGAGACATGAAAAGACAACCTTTCAAACATCTGGACATTTTATAGCTGCCACACCACTTTAAAGGTATATTGAATTAATCTGTGTGGTATGTATTTCCAATATAATGATTTCAGACCTTGTGTGACTTCTTATGAAATTTTTCCTCTGGTAGAACATATGACCTAAAACTTCAGTAAAAAAAAAAAAAAACATCATTTAAGGAAAGCAAAGCACCCATGTCAGGAAGAAACCAACCGTTTGTCCTTAAGCTATGGTCACAAGATTTAAGATGATACCAAAAGAATGCGACTGCAGATTGTTACGATACCCATATCCCAGCAGCAACTGTTGTCCACTTTGTAAAACAGAGTGAACATCCAGCAAAACAACAAGCTCACTTTTCCTCCTCATCCTGTTTAGGAGCTTGAACTTTTTTGTGATCTACACTATTTAACACCAAACGGAGCATCTCAAAACTTAAATATAACCAAAACCGTACTCTGACTTATACACAGGGTTCTAACACCTTTATAAAATTTCACACTTTTGCAGACTCCGATTTCTAGATTTGTTTTCTGCAGTTTTAAGGAAAATATTATTCTGGACATTTGAGTACAAACAAAGCTAAGTCTTATTATTTGTACATTACACAAATAATGAAACAACACAATGCCAGAACTGGCCTCAACTTTTAAGAGTGTGGTATAGGAAATCTGGACTAAGACCAGCTCTCTTTCACAGGCAGGAAATCTTACATATTTTTAAAAAAGAAAGAAAATAACCATGGCTAAATCCAGATATTTTAACCCTCTTGTTTGTGTACTTTGCTAAATTTTGTAGCTCAGGCTCAGTTGAACCCATGAGAGGGCCAGTCCGACTGAGGTAAAAACACAAAATACTGAAGGATAAATTGTTAAAATCAATGTATGTTGTGGCAAATCAAAGAAAAGCATGTGAATTTAATATAAAGCAAGAGAAAAGCACTGTATTTGTTCAGCCTTAGATTTTTGTCCTTTAGAAGATGGACGAAGGAAAACAGAAAAGACTTACTTATTCAGACCAAAAAATGATAAAAGGAAATCCAAACTTTTCCAGATTGCATAGGAACCCTGTATACAGTGATGTCGACTGTGGTCTTATCCACCTTCTTGATGACTAATTTCCGGCCAAAGCACATTCTATTAGATGTCAACAATGTGTACAACCTTCAACAAAGGGGTACATAAATGCTGTCGTACTTTTGTATCCAGCAAACCTTTCACATATTGTACATGTAACATAAGATTACAACACATTGAGATTTTCTTCTTTGATTAAGAAGCACCAGACATTATTTTAGCATGTTTACATTACAGCAGACATGGGTAAGTATCTAGGTACACCAAGGTTTTTAAATGTCAAGGTACTATTTAAAGTCTTTCTAACAAGAGGCCAAAAAAGTGACTGAAAGGACCAAAAGTCACACCCATCAATCCTTTTAATATAATGCTCGTTTTACAAGCTGCATGTCCATCAAGCAGCAGACTGCTGGCTGGCTACCCAAATGGAGAGGTAGCCCAACAAAATTAATCAGCCAATATGAGCCCGTTATACTTGTGTTACCCTATAAAGAACATCATAAAAGGCACAATATTCCACACAAAATAAGTTTATTTGAATACTACTACTAAATGTAGCAGTTTGTTTTATATTGTTGATAAAGTCTGTGCATTAAAATAAAAAATAACAATAAATAAAACTACAAGAGATGCAACAATCAATAAGCCAGAGGTCAGAATTGCCCAATTTTCTCTGATCACTGATGGGCTGGTCAAATACTCGAAAAGCAGTTTTTTTCCCCCTTGTTCATTAAATGCATCAAAATTAAGACCTGCCACCATTTTAGTCTGTATGCACATCAACAAACAACATGTTTTAAAATGCGTTTTTTTCAGTTTAATAAGCCTCAGGGGTGTATTGCATAAATGGAATCAAAACGACTTCCTCTATGCAGCAAATATTTTCTCGTTTGTGATTTGGAATTGGTTAAAAATAATAATTGACAGGTTAGACGTCAAAGAAAAGCCTGATGGGTGTAATTCTGATAATAATCGACATGTGAGATTGTTTCTGCAGCAGTGGGTATAATTGTTGTTTCTCACTGTATTAAATAAAGCAGTTAGATGAACTGAAAATGTCTGTGTAAATATTGCTATTTTTATTCAAGCTTTTATACCTTCACAATCTCATATTACCCATGCCTACACTGTAGCTGTCTGTACTAAGTCACCCTTTACTGGCACTACTTCTAAGTTCAGCTTATACAGATTAAAAATTAAATAACTCATGCTTATTGTTCACCACGTGAAGGCTCAAAGTTGACTTTAAAGCTTCAGGCTAAAACTAACTCACATTCATTGATTGGTTTTTTTTTTGTTTTTTTTTTAATGAAATACGGTCTTCTACGAAAACCTATTACATCTTGGTAGATGGCACCATTTCATTTTGTACTTTACAATATTGCTGCTGTAGTTCACATACATATCTGTTGTTAGAAAGAAAATCATGTCTGAACTGAAATGAGACAGATTGAGACCAAGTTTAAAATGCAACCACTTTAAAAACACCATAAACCATGCTCTATTTAATCTTGATTTAATTTAGGCACAGCTTAGCCAACACACCTCCGTTTACATAAATAAGAAACGATGTCTGTTATTTTGGTCATACACATATATTGGTCAGAAAATGCTAGAAGGGGAAGAATGAAGACAGCGGTAGACAGATGTGTTGCTAGCAGCCTGACTTCATGGTGCTGTGCTCAAAGGAGAATATTAGTCACTGTTTTTCTGTATGAAGCACCTAAGGTTTGTCTTTAAGGTCTTTGTAGTTTACAGCAGCAGTCTCATCTCAAACACATATGAATGATGTTGGCCACAAGTATAAAAGCAACCTTGATAAAATTTGTTCCAAGAAAATATTAGGAACTTAATTAAATGAGAAATCATTCAAACTTCTTCACTTCTAACACCATTAGATTGTTAGATCTGATGTTAATTTGACATTATTACAAGTTTCCTCAAGTTTAACTCTAGATGTTTCTAAAACAAACGTATACAGTACTTTGCAAAAATATTCAGACCTCTAACTATTTCAGCCTAAAACCCACAAACCTTATTGCTGTATTTTTAGGGTTCTTATCCAGCTGGAAGGTGAAAATCCAAAAGGTTTTCATCTAGGAGTGTCCAGCCATCTTCCCATCAACTCTAACCACCTTCCCTATCCCTGCTGAAGAAAAACATCTCCACAGCATGATGCTGCCACTCCCATGTTTCTCCCACTCTTCAATAAAAGGCCACATTTGTGGCGTGCTAGACTAATAACTGTCCTGTACACAGATTCTCCTACTGAGTTGTAGATCTCTGCAGCCCCTTCAGAGATACCGTAGGCCTCTTAGCTGCATCTTTGATTAATGCTCTCCTTGTTGCCTGTCAGTTTAGGTGGACAGCCATATCTTGGTTGGTCTGCAGTTGTGCCATACTCTTAACAGAGCTCCGTGACATGTTCAACGTTTGTAGCTTAAACATCTCCACAGCTTTTCTCCATCTCTGCTGTGTTCCTTGATCTCCGTGATGCTTTTGTTCACTAATGTTCTCTAACAGATCTGAGAAGCCTTCACAAAACATCTGTATTTATACTGAGAAAAAAATGAC